>NC_138053.1:71298272-72498272 GCF_964194185.1 Rhinolophus hipposideros | reverse complement strand
TGATCTTTTGTATTTTTTTTTTTTGTCTCTATTTCATTTTATTTCCACTCTGATCTTTATTATCTCCTTCCTTGTACTCCCTCTGGGCTTATTTTGCTGTTCTTTTTCCAGAGCCCTTAAGTGTAAAGATAAACTGTTGATTAGTTTATTTTCTTGTTTCTTTAGGTAGGCCTGCATTGCTATGAATTTCCCTCTTAGGACTGCTTTCACTGCATCACATAGATTTTGTGTCATCATGTTTTCATTTTCGTTTGTCTCGAGATATCTCTTGATTGCTTCCTTGATCTCATTGTTGACCCATTCATTATTTAGTAACATGTTATTCAGCCTCCATGTATTTGTATGCCTTCCAGTTTGTTTTTTTCCTGTAGTTGATTTCTAATTTCATAGCACTGTGATCAGAGAAGACAATTGGTATTATTTCAAGTTTCTTAAATTTATCAACATTTGTGTTGTGGCCTAACATGTGGTCTATCTTGGAAAATGTTCCATGTGCACTTGAGAAGAACGTGTATTCTGCAGCTTTGGAGTGAAATGCTTTGAAAATGTCGACTAAATCTAACTGGCCCAATGTGTCATTTAAGGCCATTGTTTCCATATTGATTTTCTGTCTGGAAGACCTGTCCCTTGTTGTCAGAGGTGTGTTGAAGTCCTCTACTATGATAGTGTTACTGTTGATCTCTGTCTTTTTTTTTTTTATTATTTTATTTTTATGATCTCTGTCTTTATGTCAGTCAATATCTGTGTTATATATTTAGGCGCTCCTATGTTGGGTGCATAGATGTTTACTAAGGTTATGTCCTCTTGTTGGATCAATCCCTTTATTATTATGTAGTGGCCATCTTTGTCTTTTAGTATATCTTCATATATTTTGTCAGATATAAGTACTGCAACTCCAGCTTTTTTTTCGTTTCCATTTGCATGAAATATCTTACTCCAACCCTTCACTTTCAGCCTGTGTGTGTCTTTTGATCTGAGGCGAGCCTCTTGAATACAGCAGCAATATATTTTCTGAATCTTCCTTGTCAATTAAATGTTTTTCTTTTGAAGTCAGTTCTACCAACTAAACCAACACTGTCAAATAGAAATATAATATAAGCTACATATGCAATTTCAAAATTTTTAGTAGCCACATTTAAACAGTAAAAAGAACAAGTAAAATTAATGTTAATAATATAGCTTTTTGTCCAGTATATCCAAAATATTGACATTTCAGCGTGTAGTCAACCTAATAAACGCACTGTGTGTTTTACATTTATAGCACATCTTAATTGGGACACTTAAGTGTTCAGTAGTTGAAATGAAATGTAGTCCTACTAAAACAATAAGGTTATTCTTAAGGAAAAAGTATTTTGCACCATTTTCATTTTTAAATTTGAATTTAAACTAACTAAAATTGAATGAAATTAAAAATTCAATTCCTTGGTCACACCAGCTTCATTTCAATTGCTCAGTAGACACATGAGGCCAGTGGCTAACCTCCTGGATGGCACAGACTACTGGAAGCAGCATCTGGGAACTTGTCAAAAGTACAAAATCTCAGGCCCCACCTACTGAATTTACATTTTAACAAGATCCCCAGGTGATGCTAGACATTTCTGAAAAACACAAATCTCTCCAACAAAGAGCTCCAGAAAGAGCGACTAAATGAAGAACTGTGAGAGCTTAAGAAAGCTGCATCAGGAGTACGATGCCAGGGATTGGTATGATGTGTTCTGTTGACAAGTTGTTAGTTTCCCACAAAGGCAACCATGGCTATTCTATTGTGTGGACTGACACAGGGGGCCTGGAGTTGGCCCTGCTCCCAGGATCTATAGCAAAAAACCTAACACTAACTTCCATGACTGGCACGATTAGGCAGCTGCACTCTCACCATCATATAAACTTGAAACTGCCATTTTAGAACCCCTGAAATGCAGCTGTGAGCATATACTTCTGCTCCACACAAGTGAAATTTAAGGCTGGACTTTCCTGGGAGACCCCAGGGAGATCACGCACCAGAGGGGCTCTTGCTGCCCACGACGCTGCCTGCCCTGAGAGCCCACACAGACACACTCGATAGCCTCATGATAGGGGCGTTGGTCCAGTTCCCCTCCGGAGATTCAGTACGTGCTACTTCACCTTGCTAACCCTTATTTGGTTTGTTCTTCACAGGACCCAACCTTTGAGGGGCCTTTCAATAGACCATTTGCTTAAGGCATTCATTGTACTAATCTAACATAGAAGCTCATCCTCCTAATTCAGTGATCCTCAACCTTGGTTGCACGTTAGTCACCTGGGCACTTAAAAAAGTACCAATGCCCAGGCATCACCCAAATCTTTTTTTTTTTTTTTTTTTTTACTCAGTATGTTGAGAAGTGTTAATTTTTTTTTTTTAGCTATAATGGATATGTAACATTTTGTAAGACATCATCCAATCTAATTAAATTATGTCTCTGGAAAGTAGTTTGTTAAAGGTCCCTAGGTGATTCTAATGTGCAACCGGAGTTGAGAACCACTGGTCCAGTTAGAAAGAGCCCCTAACTGGCAGTGAGGTGTCATACATCAGTGCTTCTCAATCTTTAATGTACATACAGATAACCTGAGATCCTGTTAGAATTCAGATTCTGATCAGCACATCGTGAGGGTGAATAAACCTAACTTTGTGTATGGATGTGTCCCTGGTGGCATTTGGTCAATGATCAGAAGCAACATCTTTGCATCTCAGCAAACAAAGTTGAGTTAATCACCGCCTCCTTACTCTTCGAAACCTCCCTTTGTGCCTCCACCCTCAGCTCTTAGAAATCACTACTTTCTCTGATTTCCTAAAGCAATTATATTTATGTTAGCTACTTTTTATTGTTAGCTACTTCTTATATGCACATGTGTTATTTCCTAGATTATATTATATATAGGTCTATATTACATATAGGTTAGATTACATATAGATCTTCAGAGGTGGAATCCATGTTATTTTTATAATTCCCACTGCATCCAAAAGTGTGCCTTACACATAATAGGTGCTGTGTAAATGCTTCTTGTTAATTGAAACATGGAATGTCTGATGTGAAAGTCTCTAAAAAAAAAAAAATCCAAAGGACTTTAAAAATAAATGCCAGGTGTTTTTCTTTGTTGAGTGGGGAAAAAAATGCTTAGGCAGACAAGGAGGTGGAGGAGATGGGGGATTTAGATTTTTCTGTTAGCTTTTTTCATTCTGGGTGGAATAGTTGGATGGACTATTAGTGAGAGATCCTGAACTTTAAAATTCCAGTTCAGCACTCTTCCCACTTAACATGCTATTTCTGAAAAGGTCATTGCCAAGAAACCTATTAAACTTCCGCTGTGATTCCAGAGTGCCCAAGTCACTAGGGAAAAACATCAAATAACATTCTAAATGTTCCAGAGAACCTTTTAGGGCCTGCCCTACAATGTCTTCATGAGTCACTGGTAATTCTCCTCCCCAAATGAGTTTCTTCATAGGCTTGCAGCATTCTCTTTTCATTGTTTCTCACGAACCACAGAGAAAACCTTTGCTTGGAATTTTTTAAGTTTTAATACGAATATGTAATAATATGGCAATATCCTCCAGTTATCTAGATCTCAGATTATGATAGCTACGGCCATCTAGAAACAGCCATAGAAAATCGCCTGTGAACAGTGAGGGAAATAGCTCTCACAATATCACCACATACACTACAGATGTTTTGACTAGCACCACTGGACTTTTTTTTTTAGTATTATAATTGAGAGTTTTATTTCACCCTTTCACAATATAGGTTATATGTGGCATATCAGTGGACTTATAATTACATGAAAAATGAGAATGGATTTCAGGTTGAGCAATGTTCATTATTTGTACTTCCTAAGTGACAATAGTTTAAAAAATGACTAATTGACAATCACAGCTGACTGTGAAGATGGAAATAATAACAGCAAACACTTATATAATGCTTTCTCTGTATTAGGCACTGTTCTAACAGCTTTATATATATTATTAGCTCATTTAATTTTCACAATAACCTTTGAGATACTATTATTATCCCCACTTTACAGTTGAGGAAACTGAAGAGGTTAAGTATGTTGCCCAAGGTTACACAGATTATAAATGATGGAGGTGGGATTGGAACCCAGGAGTCTGGCTCCAGAATCTGTCACCAGCCAGTATTATCATAAGTTATTCCCAGTAACTTCTATCAATTGTCAAAGCAACTCTCAAGATGAAGAATTGTTATTATTATAAATTGTGTCATTCCAGGGAATTAATTGTTTAATTATTTAATACTTGTGAATTAAACAAAGTTGAAGTGAGAGCATTAATATCACGAGCAAAACAGTGAAACTACTTAGTGTAGGGGCAAGAAGAGGCCAGCCAGTAGTTATACCATTAATTCAATATGATGATCCCTGACCCCATGCAAAGCCATTGAAAAGGTCATATGACATTTGACAGGCTCTGTTAATCATTCAAAAAAATCCTAATATATTTTCGGAAAAACAATATCAAGAGTAAGTTTCAGTTACTTGGAAAACGTATTCTGTTCATCTCATCATCTGTGCCAGATAAATGAAATGTTCTTGCCTTGCTTTGAGGGAATTGCAGACCAACATTCATATTAATTTTCAACTTTCGTAGAGGCAGAATAGCTTAGTGTGCTATGTTTTTCAAACTGAAAGTGTTGACCTATTAGTAAATCTGTTTACCAGGTTGTAAGTAGCATCCTTTATAAACTGAAATAGAGTAGATCAGAGTTCATAGAAGGCATTGAGTTTATATGTTTTGAGATATTTTATTTATATATATAGGCATATTTTATATATATATATATATATATGCATATATCACATAAAAAGTAAATATGTGTGTACTGGGTTATGATATAAAAAAATATTTTTTCCTGAGTGTCACTTTCAAAAACTTTGAAAGCTACGAGTATAGTGGTCTAGATGACAGACTCCGAAGCAGGACTACCTGGTTGGCATCAGGGGCTTGTCACTTACTAACCAGGTGACCTTGAGCTAGTTATTTTACTTCTCTGTGCCTCAGTTTCTTCATCTGTAGAATGGGGGGAATAACAGTACGCACCTCATTCCATAGTTGTGAGAATTAAAGGAGTTAATCCATGTAATGTGCAGGACAGCGACGGGCACGTGGGAACTCCAAAAAATCCTGGTTGCTATTACAATATTGTTATTCCCCTTCTGTCCTGTTTTTGCCTGAGTAGGGGACTTGGCAAAGCAACTGTGGTGAATGTACCGAGTTCTTTCTTTCTATTATGGAAGAGTTACATCTTCTCTCATCAAACCTTCCAAGATCACGAATATTCTGTTCTATACTATTGCTTTACCCAAAGATAGAGGCTTTATTCAAAGATGTTCTTAGATCACTGATACATTTAGGCTCATCAGTCACCCAAAGAGTTTACCCAAAGCCCGTGCAGGCAAAGTCTAGGAAGTGGACTGACTCTGCTAGGATCACCATCTCTTGTTTATTATTTGTGGAAGGAACATTACAGTTTCACCATACTTGGCCTGCACCAGTGTGCTTGTGCAATCTTCAGAACATATGAAAGCTATTTCAACTGACAGCAAGTATTTCCTCACTTTGGCTTATGTTCAGTGGCAACCATTCTTTATCCACAGCAGGGTGACTTAACCTGCTGTGACTATTCTCCTCTAAAACTGACCCTTGAGTGACTGCATGTGCAGATTTCTTAGCAGAACCCATATTCACCAAAAAGGAGCCAAAAGTCATTTGGTCCGATGTGCCTCCTGCTTTTCTGTCGTTACAATATTTCCTCTTTCATTTTTCGTGCACATATAACCACATAGTGGTCCTATAATTTCTTTCCTCCTGTAGGATTAAAATCATGTTTGAAGTTCATTTATCTATAAAATTGTTTTACTTAGTATGTTTTTACACGTTTTAATGCTTAATCATATTAAGAACTATTGTTTTGTTTTCTTCCTTTCCTTATTGTTTGTCTACTGCTGCCCAACTCAAAAGGAAATTCTCAGCTAGTTATGTTTAGCTACACTTTGGTCAGAGGGCAAGGTTTTCCCTTCAAGCCCCTCCCTACACACAAGGTATTAAGTCCCCAGCCTCTGTTCAGGGGTGATAATAAGTGTCCAGGATTATTGACAGCAGACGATCCGCAAGACGTGGTTCAGGGGAGGTCCCACATGCAAGGGCAGATGTCTGCCAAGTGCCTTCCACTCCACAACCCGCAGCTCTGAAAAAAGGTTGTCCTTTCGCTTCAAAGACTTCTTTTCCTCCAACCTTCCCCTCTCACTTCAGTTCCCTCTCTTCTTCCTTCTCCACTAAGCAAAAGGCTTTTGGAAGATCAAAGCTAAATAGGATCAAAGCCCAGACTAGAACACAAATCTCTCAGTTTGTAATCAGGTGTATTTCTTCTTCTTCATTTTTTTTTTTAATTTTATTGGGGAACAGTGTGTTTCTCCAGGGCCCATCAGCTCCAAGTCGTTGTCCTTCAGTCTAGTTGTACAGGGCTCAGCTCAGCTCTAAGTCCAGTTGCCATTTTCAGTCTTTAGTTGCAGGGGGCACAGCCCACCATCCCATGTAGGAATTGAACCCGCAACCTTGTTGTTGAGAGCTCGCACTCTAACCAACTGAACCATCCAACCGCCCCTGTATTTTCTCTTCTCATCTTCTGTATGAAAGAACAGTTAGAATGTGAAATACTCTCTCTCCTCAAACCTGCAGGCATTAAAATGGTTGTGGTTTAAATATGTTTTATTAATCACTGATTTTCTGGAAGGGCCAAAAAATAGTGTTTTCAGTGCTTTAGCTAATAGAGAAAGGAACTTTTTTAGGTACTCTAATCTATAATAGATGCTGCCTAATGAAGCACATACCTTTTTCACTATATTCATTTGTAACAGATCATGCAGGCTCCTATCCTTCAGAGAGGGGTTCTTAAATGCTGACCTCGTTCACAGAGTTGACTGTCTGCCCCTGGTACCGAGGCAGACCCCATCAATGCCCCGAAACTCTTGTAAATCTCTTAGTTCATACAGGAAAAGGAATATTTCTTACAATAGTATGACCATGGAATTTTATTAAGAAGAAAATTCTGCCACCCCTAACATATGCTCCCAGGGCAAAGGGCCTAGCTTCAATTCAGGATTTCCCAAACATTTATTTGTTTATGGCCAGACTGTTGAGGGCAGTCAGTTATAAAACAGGGACATATTTCCCCAGCCTGAGCTTCTTTGCTGTATTAATGTGGGTATTAGTGAAGGAAGATGGAGCCCATTTCCCAGCCTTATTTTTCTGCATGGGACCCCACCTCCCTCAGTCCCACTGGATGGGAAACTCCACGAGGACCACACATATCAGTTTTGTTTCCTGCTTTGTTCTTGGAACAGGGCCTGGCACACAATAGATGTTTTAATAAGTGTTTTTTGAGTGGATAACTGAATGATGGACTTATTTAGAAGGTTTATGACATGCCAGTCCTTGTAAGTTTGTTGACAAAGGAAAAAACAGGCATGTTTCAATTCAGAACACCAGATGTGTACCCAGAACTTAGAATCAGGAATTTTCATGTGTTTGTATGCTATTTATTTTTAAATTAAGTTTTAAAGTACTTATAAAGATAATTTAAGATCGAGAGCCTCCTATTGAATTAGAGTTTTGGGTCAGAGAACAAATATATTAAGTTTACAACTGAATTGAAGACTAATCAGATAAAAGGAGCAAAAAAAAAAAAAAAAGAAAAGAAAAGAAAAACTTGACCATCTCCAAAATGGCCATAGAAGTCAGAAGAACAATGAAATTGATATACAAAAATCGGCTTTGCCTCATTCTTGTGTGTTGCATATCCACAGCTGAGATTTCGTAGATGCAGAGGAGTTTTGGCTAAAATCCTAACATATAGGAGGCATTCTCCACTTCCCAATTAGAATTGACAGAGATGTATGCATAAGTTGTTTACAGTTGACATCTATTTAATACATTTACTGGCTGAATCTTTTAAAAGAATGTAAACATAAGTGACTTTGTATCAACAATCTGTAAAAGAGAAAAGGCCCTGCAGTGAATGCTGTGGTTCCCACGGCACATCCCTTTGGCCCACGTGATGTCAGCACATCCATCCGTGATGGACAGGTGCCAGCCACCATTGCTGGGCACACTTCAGGTGCCCACCTAGGTTTCTCAGAAGTCAGGTGGGGACTCTCAGCCCATGTTCAGGTACAGCCTAGATGTTCATGGGCAATAATACCTTCAGGGCAACCCTCAACCAGTGGGCGATGGGCATTGGTCAGTAAACACCCAGCCTCACGTCCTTATCCAGGCCACCACAGGTCCTCAGAGGAGCTTCTGTGGGGATGGGCCCCAGCTGGCCAATGTTGTAACCAGCGGAATAACACACACTTTAGTAGCTCTTCTTCCCCTTCCCTCGGTCCCTTTCCCTCGTGTCTAGTTTCTAGGGTCACCCTCCAAATAAATTACCTGTACCCACATCCTCATCTCTAGCCCTGGTTTCTCAAACAGGCCCTAAGAAATAATGTTCAAAATAAAAACAAAATGGTTTCTCCCTGGAATCAAGGGCTGACAGACAAATAGCTGACACATGACAAGCTCTGAAACTGATTTAGGTAAACCGTGTTTCTGGAAGAACTGATTCTTCTCTACCACTTTAAATATAAATTTCATTAATGCCATACATTAATTTCATGCCTTGCCTTTTCTTTTTATTCTGCAGACTCTTCTGGGAAGCCTAAATTCACCAAGTGCCGTTCACCTGAACTAGAGACTTTTTCATGCCACTGGACAGATGGGGTTCATCACAGTTTAAAGAGCCCAGGATTCGTACAGCTGTTCTATATTAGAAGGTGTAGGCTTTATGCCTTTTTGACTTTTATCTCGATAGATTTATCTCCATAGATTATCTCTTACCACATACAGTGGTAGGAATGGAAATGATTTAGTTTAATGACCTAAATGTATTCATTCGTTTATTTATGCAAAAAAACATGAGTGAACCCTTACAATGGGTTGTACTATTGTAGGCATTGGAGATACAGCAGTGATTACAAAAAGATAAAGTCCCTGGTCTCATGGAGATTCATTTCCAGTGGGGAATGGTAGACAATATAAAATTTAAAAATAAAATGTCAGCTGATAATATGGTTTATTAAGAAAAGTAAAGCCAGAAAGTGGATAGAGTGTCAGCACTGTATGTGAGTATATGTGTGTGCATGAGAATGTCCGAGGGGGAGCGTGTGAAAGTGTGGGTGCAGGAATATGTGTACTATACAGGGAGCTTGGGGGATATTGTAAATGAGGAGGTTATAGGAGCGTCTCTAATGTGGTACATTATGGCAGAGACATAATGAACTAAGAGAGGCCATAGGGGAAAGGCTTTCCAGGCAAAGGAAATTGCAAGTGCAAAGGCCCTGAGGCCGACTTGGCAGGTTTGCAGAAAGCGGAAGGCCAGCATGAATGGTGCAAGGCAGAAGCTGGGGAGGGTGAGATGAGAAGGGGTCAGAGAGTAAGCCAGGCCAGACAGTGGTAAGCCTTGTAGGATATGGCACGGCTTTCTATTTGACTTTCTCTGTGGTGGGAAGTCATAGGGGTTTTTTAAAAAGATGTGTGTTTTAAAAGATTCAGTTTGATTTCTGTGTGGAAAAGAGACTCTGCTCCTGTTAAATTAGTTACATTCAATAAGAGACTGTAATATTTTTCTATTCCATTTTTACCAGTGGTCCTTTAAACTAACAGGGTAAGAGTAAAACAAAGATCTCTCGATAGAATCACCACCCGTTTATCTCTTACCCCTCACCTGGCATTGTTTCATTTCTGTTGACTTTTATGTTGTACCTTTGTGCTCTTTTAAATTTTAGGCTCAAAGGCACTCTATCATCTCCTCTTTTCCACCCAACCTCCAAAGAAGGCCTAAACGAGATGCAGGGTTAGTGGGGACCCTTTCCCCTAGGCTGGTGGCGTTCATGAGTCCACAGAGATGCTGTTCACCTCCCAAACCCGAGGGGACAGGGGAGTAAGGTGCAGCCAGCAGTTAAGGACATGAGCTCAGGGCCGACAAGCCTGCGTTTCAGCCTGGCTCAGGCCCTTGCTCACCGAGTATGCTGGGACAGTTAGTCAACCTGTCCACAACTCAGCGACCTCATTTGCAAAATAGAGCTAATAGACCTCATGGCTTCTAATGAGGATTTTAGTAGGTAATACATGAAAAACATTTAGCGCAGTGCTTGGCATATAGTAAGCACTCAATAAATGGTAGCTGCTATTTTTATTATTGGTAGTGTAATGATAAAATAATAGTGGTATGGAATTCCAATTCCTGGGCTACAAAATTGATTTTGATCCTTTACTATTTGTGATTATTGATATCCTATAAGAACGTTTTTAATGCAGAGCTGGCTGCTTAATTTTCAAGTAAGATATACTTGAGTTAGCAACCAGGACTGGCCTTACCTACCTTCCAGGTGTGAGAGAGGCCTCTTGGATGCAGCCCAAAAGGCACACAAAGATGAGATGGTTGGGTACTAAATGCACTTTTTTTTTTCCTATTAATGCTTACACTGCAGAAAGGTAAGAGCCAGTAGACAAAGTTAATTTGTATTTTGGACAGGGAGCTAAACTATTTGGTAGCATTTTTGAATATCTATTGAATTGATGGTTAAATGAAGAGAGAGGGATTTAGTTGGTTCAATTTTCATACTTTTGCTTCAGTAACTTAGAGAGCCAACTCAAGCAACACAATATAAGTTACTTGTATAGGCACAGTTAACTAAACTGAATAGAGAAATAGCAGAGTTGGACCCACTTTATGAAAATAGGTTTTCACCATCCTTATAATATTCGCCAAATTTGAGGCTGAGCAGAAGGATAAATCCACAGGTGTGAAGCCTTCACAAATATGTTTGTCCCTTATCCTCATGCATCACTGCCACATACCTTTACCCACAAGCTTCCTCTGCATAGCCCAGGACTTTCAGCAGCCCTGGTCCAAGATTGGCTGTGTGCCAACGGAGATGCCACTGACAGTGTGATCAGGTGGAGGGAGAATCTCGGACATATTCAGAAGGGTGTCATTAGTTCAGGCCCTAATGGAGTTTGGGGTCCCAGGGGGAAAAATTGTCACATCCTCAAACCCCCTAAGTACAACCTCATGATTAGTGCCTACCTACCCAAAGTGGCAAAATCAGTGTTTTGTGTTTTTCTATAAAAATATGATTATTGTGAATATCTTACCCAAAATAGCATAAGCCCCCTACCCGGTTTATCTGAGAAGGGTAGAACGGGAGGGTTTGGAGTATCAGGACTAGGCTGCAGTGAGTAGTGTACAGACCTGAGACGCACATCATCCACTTTCACAAATAGGACACCAGTGCATTTTCTGACCCCTGTCACTGTTTCTTAGAATTCAGTTCCCAGGCACCTCCTGGAGCTACAGAATCATGACTCCCCATCCCTAACACAGATAAAACGGTGACATGGTTTCATCCAGAACCAGCACCGTGGAGGCAAGGGGAGCCGAGAAGGGACTGATCACCTGGCTTTCCATTCATGGGCCGAGACTTGGTAACTAAAGCACAAGGGAATGCCAGGCTGTCACAGCCTGTCACCAGGACAACCCAGGTGAGCTGGCAGGAGAGGCAGCCGATTCAGAACAGCGTCTGCCACCCTGTGATGGAGACCATGACAGATTCCGCCTCTGGGCTTGCAGGGGACTCAGCATGAACGCACATCACAGGAACTGCAAAAGGTGGCTCTGGGAGCCTGTCAGAGATGCTCTGCTCTCAGCTCCTTGCCTGCAAATGCCTCATTTCCGAGTGGGTGTGTGAAGACTCAGTCCCTAAGGCTGTATCTCCCCACCTCTGCCATCCTCCAGCAAACCCTCCCACCAACAAATTATGCTGGCCTTTTAAAAGAAAGTTTGTTTTCCATGCCAGGTTGTGGGGGGAACTTAGAAGGCAAAAAGTGCATTGCTACTTTCTTTTTTCTAAGGAAAAGGTTACATTTTAAGGCGAAAACACATAACCTGTCTGTAATGAAAACAGTTGCCCTTAAAACATAAATGATGTTTTATTTTTTTTTCCAATTGGTTACCTATTGATGGAAAATATTTCTTCCACTCTTTCTTCTGATTTGTGTTGATCACTTTCTACAGTTCTCACTCCATCTATTTCCCAAGATAGACTGGAAACCTAGAGCACTAATTTGGGTGAATAAGAGAAGGAAAGAATAGCTTCCATAAATTAGCCTTGGTCAGGTACAGGTACAGGTAATACATGTACAGGTAATACAGTATCTGTTTTGTGAGTCAATTTGGTGGGGTTTTTTTGTGGTTTTTTGATTTTTGTTTTTTTGGTCTAAACTAATAGTTTAAAAATAAATGTTAAATATTTATTTAAAACAAAATGCAACTTCGGTTAATGAAGGAGGGGGTTGGGAGTTGTGTTTTGAACTAACTTACTCTTCCTGATCCATCATACTTAAGATAACTGCTTTAAATTGTTTGTTCTTTGGAGCTAATGGATTTGGGGTAATCTAAACAGGGTTTTTTGTACAGTCTCCATGGGGACAGTGCTGACGTGCCCAAGTTGAGAAACTGTGTTAAAACCACAGAGCTAACCTCCCTGTAACAAATCCAGACCTGCTAAGCACTGGCCTACATCTTTAAGACATTTTAATATGAACTTTAGTAGTATTAATTATGCTAAATACATTTGATATTTCCTCTATTATATGAAAGCCTCATTCCCTGGCCAAACTTGTTAAAACATTTTATGTACAATCTCGTTAAACTTTTTAATGTACTGTTATTTAGTTTGAAACTCAAGGTAAAATAAACCACACTATAGTTCAATGACCCACCTATCCCTAATTTTTTAAAAATCCTTTTCCTATTATAAATGCACGTACACACACGCACACACACACACAATTTATCCTTGCTTCTACCCTCTACTTTCTTTTTTCCCATCAGGAATGAATCTTCCTCTCATCCAAGGGTATGCAACTCTTAAGAATCTCAACGAGAATTTGAGTAACAG
This sequence comes from Rhinolophus hipposideros, assembly GCF_964194185.1. Taxonomy (NCBI): domain Eukaryota; kingdom Metazoa; phylum Chordata; class Mammalia; order Chiroptera; family Rhinolophidae; genus Rhinolophus; species Rhinolophus hipposideros. The sequence continues at coordinate 72,485,249 of NC_138053.1, read as the reverse complement.
TTCACTGTCTCAGACCCTGGTGTTTCTGCCATTTTAATTCCAAGTTCTTTCCAACAGCTGATGAACAGCTGTCCCAAGAACCTCCTGATATTGCACAAGTTTCTTTCTAGTGCCAAACAGATCAGCCTGAGAAACAGCTGTAAAGAAGGAAGCGTGTCTTCTCCCAGTTCTTCATCCCTTCCTTCCAGTGCCTGCCTTCCCCACAGCCATCAGTATCTTTGTTGCCAAAACCCATCCCCCGCAGAGACGTGAACACCTCCCATCTGGCCTGCCAGCCCTGACACCTGCACCTGCTGCCTTTTTCCTCTGCCACAGATTACTTGGCGTTATATCTCCTTGACTTGTAAACCCTCTTCTCCGCTGATAGCCTAGTGAATAATAAGTGAATAATGAATTATCCCCCCAAGTAACAATTCTAATTTAAGAAAGTTTTTCCCAATTATTCCATTGCCTCTTGCTCCCCGCACCACATTCATGTCTATACTTCCTTACCTCAATGCCTTTGACCACTCTATTCCCTCCCTTCCTTTCCCTGTTGCCACATCCATTAAACTTTTACCCATCCTCAAGATTGCTAGAAACACCACCTCCACCCTAAAGCCTTCCATGAACAGCCCGAGCAATCATTCCCTCTTCTGAACTTTTAGGGAGGCTGAAGAGCACTATATGTGAGCATTTACCCATAGTGCTTTGTAATGCTGTTTTTCAATCATGCCCCTGAGGCAGGAGTAGTTCTTTAGGCACACATGAATCCCCCGTAATGCCCAGCACAGTGTTTTATATATAATCAGTCCTTGTTAAATATCAATGGAATGAATGCAGAAGACCAAAAAACTACTCAGACTCTAATTTCTAAGTCTTTTTCTAGCCTGAAGGTAGGAACAAAATCTTTTTAAGCATTATATCCACACAGTGCTAGGGCTGGATATAATGCTTATGTAGTGCTTACATAGTAGACTCCCAAAGATGGCTTGCTGAATTCCATCAGTCAGTCAGATAGATGGGGCAGTGGAGAGCTGCATCCCATTCTATCACGTTTGCTCTGTTCCTGCTGAGGGGGCACTTGAGTCTGAGCAATCCTTTGATTTTTGTTCAGGTCCCCCTGGCAGCAGACCAGGGAATTTCCTTTCCCTAAACTCTGACTTCCTTCCACAGTGAATTTCCTGGCATCTCTTTTCCATTCAACACATATCCTGCTGTTGTTTTAAGTCATTGGGGCAAACGATGCTTTCTGTGGAGTGGGATAGAGATGAATAACTTTATGGTGGAATGTAAATGTGAAGATGCAGCTTCTCTGATTTATGCAGTGTTCTCCCATCTATCCTCCATGATTTGTTTCTTTATTTGTTTGTTTTTTATCTGATCCAAGATATAGGAAAAGAGGAACTTGTTCTTTGTAGAGAAATCAAAAAAAGGAACTCGTAAGCAAACATGTTGATTCAATTTATCCCATGTTTGTTTTCCCTTTCTTATGTATATACTATAATTAAATGTCCATTCGTAGTTACAAAATGGAAAAGAAAAATGCTTTCTGGGTTTGGAAATATTTTTTAATTTCTGGGTTCATGCCTTTAATCTCTTTCGGGATGGAGGAGAAAAGGCTGGGAATCCCTCGTGGATTCCTATAAGTATCACCTGGATGTCCAGCATGTTAGAAATGTTCTCATGGTTCTTCATGCGATTGAGGAAAAAGTCAGAAGTATGGAAAGGCATTCAAGGCATCCGCAGAGCGCCCCCCAAGCATAGGACAGCCATCCGGCGGTGGACAGGATGGTTCAGAGTAGGATGGTGGCCAATTTTCCACCTCAGAGCCTCCCAAACTTTAGTGTCACTCAGCCTGGAGAACACCACCAGGTGCCTTGATTCCTTCCACCGTGAGTTTGGGAAACACCCAGGTCTAAAGATTCGCAGTTCTCTGGGAATGTCTATAGTTTGGGAGTCAGCTACCTGCTGTGTTTTAAAGAAGGACATTTTTAAACCTCCCTAAGCCTCAAAACCTTTATCTGTACAATGGGGTAATAAAGTAGCTACCAATGAATCATTTAGTTTAGAAGCTGACACATCGTATGCAATCAGTGAACAGCTGCTTTTACAGTACTAAATGGCCCCCTATCGGTCTGCAGATACTGGTGATGCCGGCAGATGCTATGGTCCTCTTTGGAAGTGGCACCACTAAAATACTTGCTCATAAATATTTGTGTTCCAGTTGATTGCATCTGACTGTCAAGCAACTCACTTTGACTAAGCTATGGCATGATTTTGGAACAATTCATCCTCTTTCATCCTCCATTTCAGGAACACTCAAGAATGGACTCAAGAATGGAAGGAATGCCCCGATTATGTCTCCGCTGGAGAAAACAGCTGTTACTTTAATTCATCTTATACCTCCATTTGGATACCCTACTGTATCAAGCTAACTAGCAATGGTGGTACTGTGGATCAAAAGTGCTTTTCTGTTGAGGAAATAGGTAAATTACAGGTTTGTGTTTTATTTGACATGGCTTTAGAGTAAGTAAGCGGGGAAGCCTGCAACGTCCAAGCGTATTCACGTGGGAAGACTTTGTCATCATGCTCAAGGGGTGGATGGAAGTCTGCAGGGCACGAGATCAGCTGGCGAACAAGAGGGACAGGGCAGAGGAACACAAGTTGGCTCTAACATAAAAGAATCCGGCAATAAGTGTTGTAAAGTAACAAATAGGAGCCTTGTGGAGACTTTTCCTTGAGAAGGTCAGCTGGACCTTGTGTGCCACTGCAAGGGACAAACTCAGTGTACTCTTAAGAGTCCTTCTTTCCTAATTATTTGATGTGGTTATTATATTCAGGTCTACTGGCAGATGTTGGTCTCTGATCTCTATCATTGCTCTAATACATGCCTAGAGTTTCTTTATCACAAAGCATGACGACTCTGGAATTTTACATTTACAAAACAGCCTGAATCAGTTTAAAGACATGTTTATAAGATCTCAAGACAAACATTGGAAATAATCAGCTCAAAGAACTAAGTGAAAGATCCAAACAGATTACCCTTTGCCCATCATATGGACACGGGGGAAATGAAACAAAACAAAACAAAAAACAAAACAAACAAACAACTATAATTGGAATGTTCATGTTTAAACTATAGTAAGTATAAACAGCCAAACAGAGAAGAAAAATCAAAGAATGACTTTGAGTAGTTGACGTTGGTGCCTCAAATTTATATACAAAAGCTTATTTGTTGCTTATAGGAATTCCTCGGAGCTGCTCTCACATATGCTGTTCTAGTGTGTGGTTTTTTTAGGCACCAGCTGACTGGAAGAGACTGAGAATGTGGCTAGAATCTACAGACAGAAACAAGTAAATCTGATAGCCTGACTTTGAGGAAGAAGATTGAGAAAACTTAAGCAGAAAAGAAAACACAATTGTATAGTTTAGAGAGACTATTTAGTATATGTCCTGACATCGATAGGCAGAGCTATTGAGTGCCTAAATGGTGATAGTAAGAATACCAGGTCAAGACCGGTGTCTGACCCTGCCTCTGCCAACAGCCCACCTGCTCATTTACCTGGACGACTTTCACTGGGCGCCTGCCACGAGCCAGGCACTGTTGAATTAGTAAGATACAATCAAGTTGGGGAGACAGGTATGTGAACAGATAACTGCAATAAACAATAACAAATAATTGCAATTCCACACAGTATGTACTGGACCCAAGGTGTGTGGTGTACACAGCAAGCCAAGCTAGTGACCAAAGCGCAAATGATTGGGCCCAAGGAACTAGGAAGGGCTACACAGAGATCGTGACAGTTCAGTGACATCTCAATGCATCAGTGGGGGTTGCCAGGTGTACAAATGGATTGTACTTCCCACCGCTACTAACCTCCAAAAGTAACAAACAGCACAGAGTGTTCCAAGACCCAGGAGCAGTTAGGCAGGCCTGACGGGTCGGCAAGAGAAATCACCAGTGTTTTCAAGTGATTGGTGGTTTTCAAGTGATTGGTGGTTTTCAAGTGATTGGCGGTTTTCAAGTGATTGGCGGTTTTCAAGTGATTGGCTATTCCCTTGTGTAGCCGACAAGGGAATTTGGACTTTATCTTATCGCCAAGGGGTACATTTTTGGATGTTTAAGCATGGAAATGGCCCGAGGATAGCAATAGCTAACGCTTACAAAGCATTCATCATTGGTCAGGTATAGTAACCATGTGAGATAGGTTCTATTGTAATTCCCATTTTATAAATGATGAAACCAAGGCTCAGAGCAGTTAAGTGACTAGCTCAAGGTCAAACAGCTAGTAGGCAGAGCTGAGATTTGAACCTAGGCAGCGTAGCTCCAGAGTCTGTGCTCTTAATCTCAAAGTTATACAGTATCCCCTCTGTCATGCTACTAATGCCTCAGGGAAATTCATCTTGCTGGGGTCTGGAAGGTAGATTGGGGTAGTACAGATTAGAGGGTCAGAGATAGAACAGTTTGTGATTATTAGGGCGAAAGATGAGGGCGGGCAGAGTTACAACAGTAGCAGAGAAGGAGGGAGCTGAGAGTGAGAAACAACAAAGAACTAAAGGATCTTAAGATGTCAATCACACACCTCAGCGTCCTCGCCCTCGTGTGTTATGTATCTGTTCTACTACAACCTCACAAGGCTGCTCTTTAGATTTAAAGTAATAGATTAATTAGACATTTGTCTTTCATTCAGTTTATTCAGCAAATATTTATTGGGTCTGTTCCTTGGACCTGGCATGTTCTCGGTGCTAGGGACAGAAAATGTCTACTCTGGTGGGATTTTATCCCAATGATGGAGGAAAGAGACAATACTACGAAGAAAAATAACGTAGGGAAGGAGAACAGAAGCACTAGAGATATTGCTTTTTTCAATAGCGTTATCAGAGTTGACTTCACAGAGACCATGACACTTGATTAAAGAAGAAAATGAGAGGATAGTCGTGTGTATATTTGAGGGAGGAGCGTTTCAGCGAGCGGGTACAGCAAGGGTAAAAGATCCTGAGGTGGGAACATACTTTTCCTCTCTCAAGGACCAGCATCGGGAGAAGGAGCTGGCACAGAGTGAGCAAGGAGGAGAATGATGAGACTAAATCAAGAAACGTAGTCTTTCAGCCCGTGTAATGACTTTGGCTTTCACCTGGAGTGAGATAAGAAGCCTGTGGAGGGTTTTCAATGCTGAGTGATATGATCTAACTTAAGTGTGAATATAGTCACTGTGACAATTGTGTTGAGAATGGACTGAATGGGGACAAAGACCACAGGAGAAGACCGTTTAGGAGGCGAATGTAACAAGAGGGACAACAAATGATAATGGCTAGAACCAGGTTATAGAGGTGAAGGTGGTGAGAAGTGGTTGGATTCTGGGACTGTCTTGAAAGTACAGCTGACAGAATGTGGGGTGGTGAGAAAAAGATGAATCGAGGAAGAGCTCACCGTTTTTATCCTGCACAACTGGAAGGATGAAAAGAGAGGGAAGATGAAAGAGGAGCAATTTCTGGGGAGAAGACTAGGCTTGTTTGGGAACGTATTCAGTCTCAAATGCTTTGTAAACATCTCAGAGGTGTTGTCAAGTATGCCCCATGGAGGTCTGTATAGGGGCAAGGGAGAGGTTCCTATGCTCAGAACAATGATGCTGAGCCTTCTCCAGAAGGAGTCTGTGCATCTTCTATTTAAAGTGGGGAGATTTTTAAGATGCAACATGAGTGACATGTTTCAGAAAATTTTTCCAGCAAAAACATTTTTTATAGTTCAGTCACCTAAAGGGTTAAGCTTCACTTGTCAGAATTCATCTGTCCCCAACCAATCCAGAAAAGAGGGATATTACTGTCAATATGTGGCATAGGTAGCTTAGCTATTTTGCAAATCCTTCCAATTTAATTTCTAAAAGGTAATCATGATTAGTCAAATTTGGACTTTTTTTTTTTTTAAGTGGTGTGCACTCCACAGTGGCCAATAGCGTGCTCTTTTGCAGCAATTGTTTACACTCTGGTTGAATACAAGAGCTACCCTCTTTGGCCACCAGATTTTAACAGGCAGTAAGAGCTCCTCACAGTGTATATTATCTCTTATCAACCCTGGAGACCCAGACTTTGAGGCACTCTAGGTGACCTCTGCATGTAGTAGAAAAGAAAGTAAATTTTACTCTATCTGCCAGTGGTGTTTGGAAACTTCAGTACTGAGACCTAACTAGCAGTAATTTATTGGGGACTATCTTGAATATAAATTTAGATAAAGTTCCTAGCTTTGGAGTCCATATTTCTCTTCATCAGCCTTTGGGAAATTGTGGTCTTTGTGGTCCTAACTGGCTGAATACCACAGATCTACCTGAGATTGTACAGGATGTCAGTAGAAACCAAGCAGGACACAATTTCAGACTGTCCGTGTGCAGTCAAGTGCAAGACAGAAAACACCAAATATTCACCATTTGAAAGCGCGGTGTGCTGCCTTCCTCTTAGGTCTAAAGAAATGATCACATGTGGCCAGAAGACAACAAATGAAGGAGCATTTGCTGAGTGTTGGGAAGGATTGTACTAGTAGCAATACAGACATAAACAAAACAAGGGTCTTGCCCCAGGTCATAAACATTTTGAAAGAAAAAAAAAAGGCTTTCTCTACCCCAAGTTCCAAAAAATGCCACGTGTTTAAATACTGTAGATCTTTCTGATTCTGTTCTTTTGGTTTTGAGTTAAAATGAATTCCTTTGCCCAAATCCCAAAGCATTAATTCTAGCAGAGCTAAAAGAAATGTAAAACATGACAGATCTTTAACAAAACTTACAGATCAGATTTTAAACTCAAAAAGGAATTTTGTGTAGGGGCTTTTTTAAGAGTTAAAAGCAGATCATCCTTAAGTTAAAAAAATGATGTGTTTTCTTTTTCAAGTTAAAAAAAGTGAGAATATGCTAATAGAAATATTAGAAGAATTAAGAGTATCAATAATACAAATGTATAAAGTAATTTGGTCTCTTCAGAAGAAAGCATTCTATTAATACCCAGCTGTGTCTCTCTGTGTACTAACTCTCCACTGAAATGCACAGTACAACCAGATCCACCCATTGGCCTCAACTGGACTTTACTAAATATCAGTTTAACGGGGATTCATGCGGACATCCAAGTGAGATGGGAACCACCGCCCAATGCAGACGTTCAGAAGGGATGGATAGTCCTGGAGTATGAACTGCAATACAAAGAAATAAACGAGACCCAGTGGAGAATGGTAAGGTATCGTTATATCTCACACTTAAAAATCTTTTGCATTTTCTTCATTTAATTTCAAAAACCCCCTCTCATTTATAATTCTTTTGACCTAATACCACATGCCCATGCTCTTTGCTTCATAATTGCTTATTTGAGGAAAACCGATGTAATCAGTAAAATATCCTCTTGGAATTCTGTCCTACAGTAGTTGCTTACGTGGAGCTTAGATGGAAGCCTGTGGAAGGAAAGGAAAACTATTTCCCCAATCACCCTTGGTGTTCAGTTTGACTTTAGAACAAAAGTGTATACTTTCGACACTTTGATGTCTTTGGGGGTGTGGCGAAACATGGGAAGGGTTATGATCAAGGTCAAAAGTGAGCTATGGCTAAATATTCTCCCGTGACTTTAGTTGCTACTACTTACAAGGCTTTCATTAAAGTAAGTTATTAAATGACTACAGGAGGGAAACAGAGGGAGGGCATTTGTCCCTTAGAGGTTTCAGAAGGATATTTTGTTAAGTACCTTAGGGGAGAATCAAGCTAAGAAGTTTTTATGTAGGCAAGTAGCATGGCACTGGTTGACCTCTGAAGTCCTCACTTCCTTGCCAAGTGTATGGGAACTAGGTACTTAGATAAATTACACATGGCACACAACAAAAAGAAAAACAGGATTATCATGCTGCTCCCAATATAACTAATTCTAAATCAGTCTAACCACAGCCACAGCCCTGGCCAAGCCAAGTGGTTTCTGGCTGGTCATGAGGTCATGCCCAGCAGCCTGGCACAGCCAGAACTTTGAGACACCAGGCCCTGTCCATTCAGTGAACTGCTGAAAAAAGAAACTGATTTTGTCATTAAAGGAAAGCTAAATTTGGAGCAGCTTTGAACAGTTAAATATTGGGTTTTGAGGTTCTGTTTTCAACATCATTTTAATTTAGATATCTATTCTTTAACTTGGTGCAAAAAGCACTTGGTTGGCTGCTGACTCAAACATGACTTTAAATTCAAGCTATAGTCCAACATTTATTCAGCAACAAGGTATTGAAATAACTACTGTGCACAAGGCACTGTGCTAGGTACCCCCAAGGCAGCAGTTCTCAAAGTGTGAACCTTGGACCCCTGAGGGTTCCTGAGACCCTTTTAGGGAGTCCACAAGGCCAAGACAATTCTCACAATAATCCTAAAATAGTTCCTTGTTTCCTTGTGTTGAGAGTTGTATTGATGGTACAAAAGCGATGGTGGAAAAAGTATTGCTGCCTTAGCACAAATCAAGGCAGTAGTCGAACTGTACTGATAGTCACTATATTCTTTACCACCAAGCACTTGCAGTAAGAATGGGAAGGGAGGGAGCCAGTTTCACATCATACTGCCCTTCATGAAGCTGTAAAAATTAATTTTATTACATCTCGACCTTTGAGTACATAGCTCTTTAATATTCCATGTGACACATGAGAAGTACACACAAAGCACTCTGCACACCGAGGTACTGATGGTTGTCTTAAGAAAAGAGTTAAACAGCTGAGATGCCAACTATTTAGATGTTGTGTGCATGGAACACCATGTGGGACACCATTTTTACGTGAAAGAACAACTGATAAACAGATAAATAGTTATTTATTAATATAGTTGAGATGGCAAATATTTGGCAAACATTTCTTGAAAAAGAATGAAGTGATCTTATCACTTCAAGAAAAACATTTGGACAGTATTTATCACCAATGAAAAGTAGCTTTCAAGGGGAAATTAGGATTTTGGAAAACTTGCATGTGTGACCGTAAGCTTGATAGCTTCCCAATCATTAAAGACTTTCCTGATGAGATCAATGGTGATACTGTTGGCAAAAGTGATTTTTTTATATTGCATAATAAAATGTGTGTACATTTAGAAAATCTACATCACTCAGTGAACCAGTGTTTTCCAAATGACGATGATGTAACCAAAATCACTCATGGGGACATGATCCATTCAAAGCACTAAATGAAATCGTGGAATTTAATGTAACAAAGTACAAAAGATTAATTGATACAGTTTCAGATTCCACATTGCAACTGACCTCTAAGAAAATACCACTTACTTAGTTTGGGAGTCAGTGTTAAAAAAGGATATCGACCATTATCTAAAAAAGCTATTAAAACATCCTTCCTTTTCCTCATTATAGATGAGGTGTGATCAAACAATACGTTGAATGTTTAAATTTTAAAAATTTATTGTAGTAAAGACACATTGCCATTAATCCTCAAAATGTTCCCCCTCTCTTCAAACACACTTATCATTCTTGCCACTTTCTGAAGAAGTTCTGGAAGTCCTCTTTCATGAGTGTCTTCAGTTGCACTGTTGTGGCTGCCTCAATGTCCTGAATTATTTTGACTTTGGGGAAGAGCCAGAAGTCGCATGGTGCCAGATCCAGTGAATAAGGTGGATGAGGACACACTGTAATGTTTTTATTTGATAGAAATTGCCTTATACCAGAAGCGATGTGTGACAACAAGAGCGTTCTCATGATGGAGGATGATTTATAGCACACTTTAAAACACACCTTCTCTCAACCATAGCTCACACCCAAATAACGACATGAACAAGTTGAAACTTGTCACACACTGTTACTAAGGTTCAGTGTGCCGCTTCCCACATTGAAGATCCCCTGCCTTTCCGTTGGATGGTGCTCGACAGCAGCATTCACTGTATTTTGTGATCACAACGGAAAGGCCCTGTGTCACACATTGCTTCTGGTACAGCATTTTCTGTCAAACAAAAACATAACGGTGTGTTCTCATCCACCTTACTCACTGGATCTGGCACCATGTGACTTCTGGCTCTTCCCCAAAGTCAAAATTATCATGAAAGGTAAACATTTTGACTCAGTTCAGAACCTCTAGGCAGCCACAACAGCACAACTGAAGACACTCACAAAAGAGGACACCCAGAATTGCTTCAGAGAGTGGCAAGAATGATGGGATAAGTGTGTTCGAAGTGAGGGGGAGTATTTTAAGGAGGATTAATGGCAATGTGTCTTTTACTGTACATTTTTTTTTAGTTTAAACATTCACCATATGTTTTGATCACACCTCATATCTGTGAGAGAACAGCTTTTATTCATGTACTTCAACCAAAACAATACATCTTAACAGATTTAATTCACAAGCAAATGTAAAAATATAGCCATCTTCTACTAAGCCAAACATTAAAGAGATTTGCAAAAATGTAAAACAGTGTCAGTCTTTTCACTATAATTGTATACTTTTGGTACGGACAATAATTTTTATAAAAACATGTTAACATAAAATCAATTTATTATTTTATTTTTAAAATTAGCATTTTTAAATTTTTCAGTTTCAATTTGTAACGTGGTAAATAGTGATAGTTATAACCCAAATAAACCAAATTGGTAGGATTCTCAATATATTTTAGTAGTGTAAAGGAGTCTTGAAACAAAAAAGTTCGACAACCTAGAAAAAGCAAAGATGTGAATCAGAACTTTAGCATTCATACATTTACTGATCATAGTGTCAAGCCTGAAAGTCTCTGGCGTGTAGTTATGTCTCAGCCGAGGCACCCTGAGCCAGGTGCTAGAGAGCATGGTGCTCGGTCAGCTGACCATTCAGGGCTGTCTCACAATATAGCTTTGTTGTACTTTTCATTGTACCCTGCTACAAAAATTGAATTAGATCTTCCAAAGGGATCAGTTAACCTTTTATGAGTGAAGTCATGTATGTATGGTATTTATAAGTTTGGTCATTTGCAAGGGTCTCAGACAGAGTTGTCATGAGTATCAAGGGCCTATCCATAAGAATTGGCCTCTTTCTGGAAGAAACACACAATCTAATTGGTTATGAGTGCAAGTGTCATAAGCATAAAAAGAAGAGAGGTTTTTAAGTAGAGGGGGAAAAAGCTAGCCTTTGTTGCTTGGATCAGAAATTCATGTTACCATTTGGTAATATTGAATTTGGTATTATTGTGTCTTTTTTTGAACAGGTATTTACATTTTGAATATAAAAGTAATATTAATGACCATGTAGTTGCTTACAACTGTTTATCTGCTAAACCAAGTTAAGAATTTATGGTGTTTTAAGGACTTTATGGGTGGCATAGAATTATCCCCAATGTATGAGCTATTTCTTGAGCATCAGCTGTATACTCGGTATTGTGCTGGGCTTTGGGAATGCAGAGATAATGAAGGCATTGTTAGCCCCAAAGAATTTGCAGTCTAATAGAGAAATCTGGGCAGTAAAATATAAGAAGGACTATAGGATGTGTATTACCTAGCAGGATGGAGTAAGGAAAAGTGCCAGGAAAGTCTTAGAAGTTCAGCTATACTTGCACCAAGAACAGGTGTTCCCTCACGGGCAGGTGGCAGAGTTCAGTGTGGCAGGAGGAGCCTTGTGAGCAGAACTGAGTGTGGTGTGGCTGGTGTGGAGGGTGGAGGGAAGATGGAGAGGAGACCATAGATCAAATCACCAAGAACCCCTTTCTGGTTTTGTTATTACTAAAATCTGTAAAGAAATAACATTGGTGACAATGACAGAGAAATTAGGGCTTCAAGAATAAAAACATAGACTTTTACAATATTTTAAGGAAAATAATATTTTTTGGAAAATAATAAATTTAATATTCCGAGTCCTACCTTTCAGAAAGCATTTTAGGCATGCAATATTCCATATATTAAGGATAAGCTTCTTACAAAGAAAATGGCAAATTTACCATCCCATGTACACATAGGAAAGAAAGAGATACTTTGTGAATACAAACTAGCTGAGGTGAAAGAAAAATTTGTTTTAGAAGCTGAAGGCCCAGCTTCTGACTTAGTAAAACAAATGAGAATCATATTTATATGAAAAATCTATTCTGTTGAAAAAGTAAGTTTCACCTTTTTTATAAACAGGAGCAATCTGTTCTACCGAAAGCCACATGAAAAATACATATTGAAAGCCTGCTTTAAATATTTGACTTAGAGGAAAACACTATCACTAGTTAGGTCTACTTCTTTGATAGTAACATGTTTTAAAGGTCTAGTATTCTCACCTACTCTTCCCCAGGAAGGTAAATGAATATCCTGGCCTTAAGGCTTGTGAGACCCTGATGTTAATTAACTGAGGACTCCTTGTGACTTTTCTTTGCAGATTTTGAATAGCAAACTATTTTGAGGTGGCTTTAAATCTTCTAGAGTAAGCAGATTAGGTATGTAGTTGCTTCTAATAGAATTATTTGAAAGTTCAATTAAGACAACTATGATTTTATGGATGACTATCCAGAATTTCCAAAGAATGACTGTGATTTGTTTTGGTGTGAAAATATGTTTGTTTTTTCTGTTTTTATGTCTTCATACAACATTGTAATATCCCAAAGGGTAGGCGACATATCTGTCGTCTTTATAGTTCTGTCATTTTCCATGATAATTTTATTAGGCTTTGATCTTAGAATATTTGACAACCTAAGTCAAGGTATCACTGCATTTCTATAAAAGTCTATTATATATTTGGGTTTATACCAAAATAAATTTGAGACCTATTATCCATTTAACAAATGATTCTTTGTAAAGTTATTTGCCTTGATCTTTCTTTCCTTAAATAGCAAGCATCCCCCACAGTTCATTTTCAAATATTACCTACTTTACAGAAATTCATTTTGAATACAAATGCAGAAACACCTTGTACAGTTTATTGCATTGAGCTGTTGACTCTCTAACCAATACGTTTTATATTTTGTCTTGAAAGATGGACCCTGTATCGTCAACATCAGTTCCAGTGTACTCGTTGAGATTAGATAAAGAATATGAAGTACGCGTGAGATCCAGACAACGAAACTCTGAAAAATACGGCGAGTTCAGCGAGGTTCTCTATGTAACACTTCCTCAGATGAGCCCATTGGCATGTGAAGAAGGTAAAAATAAAAGATTAAAACGGCAGCCAACATGGCTTCGTCAATATACAGTGATACTTTCCCTACGCTATTTGGGTGTTGTCCAGGTCATCACATATTAGCTTCAAATGTCAGGATGAGAGACCTCAAGCTCACTCTCTATAACAGGTATTATCCATTAAAAAGCAGGAGGAGGATTTAGTTTTTGAATTATTTGTTTCAGGAAAAGTCCTGGGGTGGATGCAAGTTAGACCGGGGAAGATATTAATAGGGGTTATCGCTAGATATCAGAATTTCAGGTGATTCTTTCTTTATATGCTTGCATAATTCTAAAATTTTCTACAATGAGTTATTTGCATTTACAATCGGGGAAAAATGTTTTTCAAGTACGTGATGAAGAAATGCTGTATGTATAAGGATGAATGTAATATGTGACATCTAAGAGAAAGCCTGATATTGAGTCAGCATATGTAGTCAGAGGCAGACGCTGATTGGTATTAGACAATTAAAGTGTGGCTTTTACTTAGAGAAGGCTTAATAAGTAGTGTGCCACTTATGCTCAAAAATGACTTGGAACATTTGAAGATCCTATATAAGAGAAATGCAAAGATGATTACAGTTTGAAGAAATGAAAACTATGAATTCAGAATGTAAGAATTAAAATTTTTAGATACAGAAATAAAGAATGCTGCTTAACAATGCATATTAAGTGTATAAAATATTATCACTCTCAAATGAGAATTGGTTATAGCTCATCTCCGTTAAATACAGAACTTTACAGGGCCATATAAGGAGCTGAGATATGTTAATGAAACAATCACAAGCTACCGAGAAATGAGATTTATGTTTATGCATTTATGGTACAGGTAGAATTCATGATACTCAATGACACTTCAATAAAAATGTCTATAACTCCTTTTCTTTCTAAGCCATACGTAACAGGCTTGCTGTTTCAAACAATTAGGTGTAATGAAACACTTGCCACCGCCCTTTAAGCTTATTGTGATGGCATTTAATTCACCTAACACAAATTTTTTTTTGAATTGGCTTTTACTTCCATGTTAAAGAAAAAAGACGATGAAGCACTAGCATTATGTTGTGTTCCTGAATATGTCACTGATATAAAACTATAAATACCACATGATACAAATGGTATTCTCTCCCCCACTAATTCTTTATAATGCCCATAGTATCTCCCTTGGGGATTTTAATAAATGAACAAGAAAATTAAAACAAGGAAAGAATATTACAGTCTAAAAGCTTAGTTTTAATAAAACAATGTTAAAGTAAATTCCACCTGTCTTCTTAAATTAAAAAGCAATTAACCTCTGCCAGGGTAGGAATACAGAGAACCAGCTACAAGGCAGTTGGTAGGCATTTGTTTTTTAAGGAATAAAATGGAAGTTTTACAAACAGATTCCCCCCAAGTCTGCTAGAAAGTATACTAAAATCTGAAAGTGGGAGCCCCAGTTGTGATCTTCTTCGGTCAAAGGAATTTTTTGTAGCTGTAAAATAACGTGCTCTGCATGTCTGAAAAGTTTCAGTCATGATTCAAAAAAAAAAATTCTGCCCCCATCTTTTTGATAGACCTCAATCTGGAGAATAAAAAAATATCACCACACCTTGAAAAGAGAAAGGAACCAAGTAGACACTGTTTAGGTAAAGTGGTGTGTTAACCAGCAGCACTTTTTCCTACAGCTGAAGCCTTTAATGACATACCATGGACTCATACCTTTTCCCCGAAAATAAGACCTACCCAGACAATCAGCTCTAATGCATCTTTTGGAGCAAAACTTAATATAAGACCCGATTTATATTATATCATATCATATCATATCATATTATAAATACCCAGTCTTATATTATAGTAAAATAAGACCTGGTCTTTTAATTTTTTCTCTAAAAGATGCATTAGAGCTGATTGTTGGGCTAGGTCTTACTTTTGGGGAAACACGATAAGATGCTTAAAGCAGTTTTGTTTTATAAACATCGATTGTTCTTAAAGTGTATGCTATATCTTTATCTTGATATTTTTAATGTGAAAGGATTTGAAGAAGTAGTCTTTGAACAGAAAATACTTCTAAAGCATTGCATTCTGCTTCAGTGAAATCACTGACTTTACTAGATGAATACAAATTAGGAAGTATTTTTATGGGAAAACGAGAAATGAAATGTAAACTTCAACTGTTCCTAATCCTATGAGTGAGATACTGTTCTCATGTATTTCAGATTTCCAGTTTCCATGGTTCTTAATTATTGTCTTTGGAATATTTGGACTAACGGTGATATTATTTTTATTCATATTTTCTAAACAGCAAAGGTAGGTGTGAAAAAATCTACTTTGACGTTTTTGCCAATTGTTTAGATTTTCATATGTGTTTCTATTTGTTATTTCATATTTTCTTTTGCAAATCATGAGTGAAAATTTTAACCCAGGAAAAAATATCTCCAGTTACACATTTACCACTGTGTTGTGTTCATCAAAGAGAATTCGCAGGTTTTAGTTCTATCGGGGAAGTTGTATAGGACTTCAAGAGGCTGAGGCTAGTGCCTGCCACCTTATGATACACTCCTCCTTAACAAAACTAACAAAACTGTTTTCTCAGCGCTGCCTCTTTACCTCTTCAAAGTCCTGAATAAGTTGACCCATTTGTTCAGGACCATAAGATAGCACTACACCTTTGGTGGAGTTGAACGCAGTCCAAATGTACAAACAAATTTAGGTGGCAAACTAAAGCCACCTAGGTAAATCAATCTAATAAAACCTTTTTAGACTTCATATAATGGCAATTTCAAGTAAGTTCAAATTTTGTTTCAATTATGTGGAGACTTATGATTTTGCCTGCATTTGTCAACACAGCTAAAATTCTGAGTTTGAAGAGATTCCTTTCTGCATTGTCTTGGAATTAAAAGACTTGGGTTCCAGGTATTATTCTGCCACTATGTTTGACCTTGTTTGAGTCCCTCAACTTCTCTCGACCTCCATGTACTCATGGGTATTATGAGAGTATTAGAAAATATATGACCTTTCACTTTCCTTTGAGTCATAAGATCTATTATTCTGTTTTTCTTCTTGAAAGAAACTCAGTACAGACTACAAGAAATTTTGATACAAATATAGAAAAAATTATTGGTACTGATTGTCAGTTTTCTTAGGGTATTTTTAAAGTCCCATGAGTTAATCTTGCCCCTTCACCTAGAAGTAGAGTCACCAACATTCCCAGTTTGCCTGGGACTTTCCTGGTTTTAGCACTAGAAGTCACGTGTCCCTCAATTACAAGCAAACCAAAATGATTGGGTACCTTACCTGGAATGGAAGACAAGTTCTCCAGCAGAAGCCAAGAAACATCTACAAATCAAAGTAGGATCTATGTGAATATATTGTAAGAGCTTTTTAATTTATTTTTTGAAGACTTTTGGCATTTTTCAACATTAAGACAGAAAGAAAAATTCTGAGAATACTGGATTTCTAGAGTGTCAAGCATGCTAAAAGTCTCTAAGTGAATGCAGAAAGTGTTATTTTTAGCAGAGTGTCATCTCCAGTTTTATAATGTCAACCAATAGGAAAGCAAAATTCACTCTGTAGAATTTCATTTTGCACCTGACTTTCTAGCAACATTTCTCTTTTACGAACACAACTATTATAAAGCAGGACAACCCAGTTTTCAGTTGTTTAGGGAAAAATTTTTGGACTTTTAAGTAGGTAATTTATATATTTAAATAATGTCAACAACAAAGGAGACAAATTATTCTGTTGGTTAACTTGAATTCATTGATCTGTACAGTTGAAGGGCTAATTTATTTGTAACTGCAGTAGATAAAACCACTATGCATATAAAGTAATTTATTCTTAAAATTAGCTGTCAATTTCAGGTCATTGTGAAGGCCAAGTAAATTTATTATGTAGTTAAATTGTACTAGCTAACAATATCTCAGAGAAAAAGTATCCTTTCAACAAATAGAATTTCAAAGAAAACATATTAACCTTTGTCTAAAAGAGTATTTTCTATGAATAATGAAGTTTTTAACTGTAAACCTTGATCAAATCACCAAATTGTGAAATTCTTTTGAAATCTTTTTTGTACTTTCAAATTTCCTGTGCGAAATTAAATTCTGTGTAGAAAATAATTTTTTTCTTTTATTTAGCTGTTAAATCCTTATCATTGTCTAACTTTCCACGTTTTAATGAAATAGGAAATGGTATAAAATAGTTGTCAGCAGGTGTGGAAAGGACACGTAGTTCTAACAATTAAAATAATACTCCAAAGAAGGAGGTGCTATATCAGTCTTCCCCATAATCTTAGGGCTGTAAAAAGCTCCAGGTCCTCCCTGTCTTTGGTTGAAGTTTTGCGAGTCCACAATCTAAGCCACTTCTCCCTTTCTTAATTCAGATAATTGAGGTAACTGTAGCAAAATTCATAATGTAATTTGGATTTGAATGAAATGATAGCAAATTGTCAAACACAGTTTCATGCTAGGTTATCTTTATTCTGTACCCTGTGATTCCCATCATATGACATACCCGTAGCCTTCAAGCTATTACTAATCAGAAAAATAATAATAGTAACTGAATCGGCATAAAACACAAGTGCAAACTGGCAACTGAAAGCCAAAGTCAGCCTGCAGATCCATGTTTTGTTATTTTATGTTATTTTTATTTTGAATTAAAGATTTTGCTATAAAGTGTAGGGAATTTTCACACAAAAATTCAGATTTCCAGATTGTCTTTAAAAACTGAAAATTCTAGTGAAACTGGTTTGATGTGCCTGCATGGCAATATTTGGGAAGGGCATATATTCTCTAGTTTATTACCATCCTCATCCCTCCCTATTACAACCCAACTGGCTTGCTTCATTCATCTGCATGAGCTACTTGAGCCCTACAGGCCACAGGACTGGCCACCCTGGCAGAAGGTCAACTGCAACTTATAGAAAGCTAACTACCAACATGTGCCTGAATGCGCCATCCCCTTCAAAGGAGAGGCATACATAAAAATCTGGCACTAGACATTTGGGGATCTTTGCTTCCTGTAATTAGAGTTAGGTTACATTTTTGCATGTTTTTGAACATTTAAAATATTCATTTAAAGATTCAGAACTAAATAAGAGCAGCATGAAAGCAGGCAAGGGCCTAGGCTTTGGAGTCAGGTGCTTTGGATTTAAGCCCCAGCTATGCCAAGTATTAGTACATGATTTGAAGATGTTCCTTAAATCTCTGAATCTTTCCACAGGTAATATCATCTGCCTCCTTGGTAGTTATAAGAACCGCATGAACTGTTTAGAGCAGAAGCTGACAAACTTGTTTTAGAAAGCCTAAATGTTTAGGTTTTCTGTGAGCCATGCCGTCTCTGTCATACCACTCGATTCTGCCATGAAGACAGAAAAGCAGCCATAGACAATATGTAAAGTAATGAATATGACTGTATTCCAATAAAACTTCATTTACAAAAACAGAGGTCAGACCAGGTTTGGCCCAGAGGCTGTAATTGGCTGACCCACAGTTTAGTGCAAAATATATCTCAGTGCCTGGTCTATCAGAAACATTCAACAAATAGTAGTTATTATTAATAATTTATGTTTTTCCTATATCTTATATTTATAAGTAACAACTTGTCTTACTACTTGTCCCATTGAGTAAACCTAATGGAGGCTGCTCAAAGCAACTTACAAAATGGAATTTGGCTTATGCCTTGGTTTAGGTAAAAAGGTAATGTAAATATTCAGAAGATGGGTTCCCTATTGAATAGACTAAACTGTCCATTCACATTGAGTAGAATATCAGCTGGTATCCAAAAATCAGGTTATCATCCTTGTTCAATAGTGGCATCTCTGGCACTTAGAGTTGTTTTTTTTAAAACAGGAAAATGAGTTCGTTGAAATTTATACTCTCTGAGCTATTTTTCTAGTGCTACAATGTTGATTTTACAACAAACACTAGGAGTGATATCCAAAACATATAAGAAACTCATATAACTCAGTAACAAAAAAATAAACAATCCAATCAAAAAATGGGCAGAGAACATGAAAAGACATGCCGATGGAAAAAGACATATGAAAAGATGCTCACGGTCACTAATCGTCAAGGAAATGCAAATCAAAATCACAGTGAGATACCACTTCATACCAGTCAGAATGGCTATTATCAGGAGGTCAATAAAGAACATTTTGGCGAGGATGTGAAGACAAGGGAACCCTGTGCACTGTTGCTGGGATTTCAAACTGATGTAGCCACTGTACAAAACAGTATGGAGGTTGCTCAAAAAACTAAAAATAGAATTACCATATGACCCAGCAATTCCACTTCTGGGCATTTATCCAAGGAAAACAAGAACACTAATCTGAAAAGATATATGCACCCCTATGTTCATTGCAGTATTATTTACAATAGCCAAGATATGGAAGCAACTTAGGTGTCCATCGATAAATGAATGGGTAAGGACGATGTGGTACACAGACATACAATCATATATTACACAGCAATAAAAAAAAACGAAATCTTGCCATTTGCAACAGCATGAGTGTTATGCTAAGTGAAATAAGTTAGGCAGAGAAAGGCAAATACTGTATGGTTTCATTTATCTGTGGAATCTAAAAAACTAAACAAGTGAGCAAACAAAATAAAAACAGACTCATAGAACAGAGACCAAAGATACGATTACCACAAAAAAGGGTATGGAGGGATAGGTGAAAATGGGAAGGGGAATATAGTCGATAATGTTGTGATAAGTTTGCATGGTGACAGATAATTACAAGAGTTAGTGGGGTGATCACATTGTAAAGTATAAAAATGTCTAATCCCTATATTGTACACCTGAAACTAATACAACTAATATAATATTGTATACAAACTAGACTTAAATTTTAAAAAGCTTAACTCAGTAAATAAAAAAACTCTAGTTACACTGTTTAAAAAATAGATAAATGATTTATTTAAATTTATTCAAGAAGTGTTTATTGAGTATCTTCTCTGTGCCAGGAATTGTTCTAAGTGCTGGTGATACAACAGGCAGGATAGACACTGAAATGGATTATAGTCAGAAAATAATTTAAGTATTTGAATCACAGAAAATTTAAGTGCATCTTAGAATTGTGTATATAAACCCATACTGATTAGTTAGAGATAGTTCAAATTTAGTCTGTCCCAACTGAAATGAACGCTGAAGTGACACTATGGTTAATGAGATCATCTTACATAATTTTACAATTAATGTGAGCCCTGTGGTGCAAACTTATCTCAGTCCACCCTAATTTGGCTTCATGTTGATTGGCCCTACCTTTTTTCCTTCCTTCCTTCCTTCCTTCCTTCCTTCCTTCCTTCCTTCCTTCCTTCCTTCCTTCCTTTCTTCTTTCCCTTTGCAAATTAGTAATAAGATGTGCATTAAAATTACCTTTCTTATAACTGAAATTGAAACTGAATTAAATTTCTCACTCCTGAATACTAAAGCTGGCTGTCAATAAAAGACATTAAGAAAAAAGTTATAGGAAAACCACATTTTATTTAAATTGACTTCAGATGAGGGTTTTGTTGTTGTTGTTGTTGTTGTTGTTGTTTCTGTAATTTTTTCCTTATCCTTTACTGCTTAGTATTTTTCTTCTCTTTCTCATATTCCACATATAAATTACCAGAATATTGGGAATAAGTAATAGTATTGTCAATATTTTATTTCTATCTTTTGAAATAAGAGAATGTGCAACTTTTAAGATATGTCAAACCAAAAGTTTATTTGTTTTCAAGGATTAAGATGCTGATTCTGCCCCCAGTTCCAGTTCCAAAGATTAAAGGAATTGATCCAGATCTATTCAAGGTAATTAATAAATTATCTAAGTTATAGAGAACACTAATTAAATGATACCTGAAGAACGTTGTCTTGTGTTGAGAGATTTTGCAAGCTGTATGTAACACATTCCATTTTTTGTACCCCTTCTGGAGAAACATTTTTTTAACTATTACATTGCAACATTATGAGACTATCTTACATGCTTAAAACTTCTTCACTAATGTATTTTTTTATTATACGGTTCCATTACTATTGTTTTTATTGGCAACCATAATTAGTTTCTAAATGTTAATTTGTTAAGTCCCTTAATCCTTATGAGTTTCTTTTCATAGATCTTAATTTTCTTCATTTCCTAGGAAGGAAAATTAGAAGAAGTGAACACAATCTTAGCCATTCATGACAGTTATAAACCTGAATTCTACAACGATGACTCTTGGGTTGAATTCATTGAGCTAGATATCGACGACCTTGATGAAAAGACTGAAGGATCAGACACAGACAGACTTCTAAGCAGTGACCATCAGAAATCACTTAATATCCTTGGGGCGAAGGATGATGACTCTGGACGTACCAGCTGTTATGAACCTGACATTCTGGAGCCCGATTTCAATGCCAGTGATGTGGGTGATGGTACCTCAGAGGTTGCTCAGCCGCAAAGGTTAAAAGGGGAAGCAGATCTCTTGTGCCTTGACATGAAGAATCAAAATAACCCATCCTCTAATGATGCTACCCCTGCTACTCAGGAGCCCGGTTTGATCCCAGCGGAGGAAAACAAATCAAGACCACTTCTCATTGGTGGAACTGAGTCAACTCATCAGGCTGCCCATACTCAGCTAAGCAATCCAAATTCACTGGCAAACATCGACTTTTACGCCCAGGTAAGCGACATTACACCAGCAGGGAGTGTGGTCCTTTCCCCGGGCCAAAAGAATAAGGCAGGGATATCCCAGTGTGACACACATCCAGAAGTGGTCTCATTCTGCCAAGCAAACTTCATCACGGACAATGCCTACTTCTGCGAGGCAGATGCCAAAAAGTGCATCGCTGCGGCCCCTCACGTCGAGATGGAATCCCGTGTAGAGCCAAGACTTAACCAGGAAGACATTTACATCACCACAGAAAGCCTTACCACTACTGCTGGGAGGTCTGGGACTGCAGAAGAGGGTCCAAGTTCTGAGCTGCCTGTCCCAGACTATACCTCCATCCATATAGTACAGTCTCCACAGGGCCTCGTGCTCAATGCGACTGCCTTGCCCTTGTCTGACAAGGAGTTTCTCTCATCGTGTGGCTATGTAAGCACAGACCAACTGAACAAAATCATGCCGTAGCCTTCCCTTGATTTCCCGTGAGCTAAATATTTAATGGCAAAGAGTTGGCTGGAACATGAATGCTTAAACCAAAACAATGTGTAAAGTTTTTTTGGTGGGGCATGGGGAGGTGTGGATTCTAAATGCCTTTTCCTGAAATGTTGAAACATGATATTAAAAAAATAATAAGAAGAATGCTTAATCAGATAGATATTCCTGTTGTGAATTGTAAATATTTTAAAGAATAGTCTCAAAGACTGTCTAGTGGCAGTGATTATCTTGTTCTTGTGGGTGTTAATTTTGTGATGCTGCGCATTGAATGGCTGTGTTTTTAATGTATACTAAATCATGCTTTTTGAAAAAGCAAAAAATCAGGTGGCTTTTGCAGTTCAGGAAAATGGAATAAAAATTATAGCACAGGCTAATTTTTTTTAAATAATCGGGAACTAAAATTATAGATAAGAAGACAAAAGTAGTTTGGATATGTAAAATTTATTTTGACACAAAATTGATGAAGATATTTTTAATAATTTACACTACAAGCATGGCTATTTTATATTACACTACATATGGTGTACTGTAGTTCATGCAGACCCATCTGAAGAATGTAGCAACTACAGTCTAAAGCTCATTTAATGCTTTGGTCAGTGCACCTAAAGGGAAAAAAATAAACAAATTAGTTTTTTACAAGGCCCTTTTTATACCTCCCCAAAACTCCTTAAACACTTCCAAAATGATTGTAGTTACTTGTATTATTGGAACATGCTCGTCTTATCTGAATTTTTAAACAAATATTTGTTCATTTAGAAAACTTTAAAACGGTTGCACAGGTCAACTTATCATGAACCAAAAAACAAACAAAAAATCCTTTCTTACAAATTTTGGTTCATGTGAGAGCACTACATACTGAGAGAAGTAGCAGTTATGGCTGGTTCGTACTGACCGGGACGCTGAAGGGCTGCAGTTGCACAGGGACTGAGTTTTTTAGGGCACGCAGATCCTGAGAGGAAAGCCCTAGAAACTCAGCAGCAGGATCTCCTTAAACACAGCATGGTTTTCTTTCATAGTTACCTAAGAAGGGAATGAGGTGCAAGAAGCGTTTTGTATGTTGAAGCAGGTCGAAATGAAGTTAACCAAATAACGGAATAAAAAGTGCAAGAAATAGGTTTTGGTTTCATAGCCCATAGCCAGACACAAACTCATTATTTATGGTAACAAGAAACAGAAGAAACAAGATTTTAAATCCCCACAGATAACTCAAAATCTCCTTAAACCAAAAGTGGAAACTATCTTCCTCATCAAACTCTATACACATAGGATTTATTTAAAGTAGTAAAAGAAGATGTTTCATCATTTTTTATTTCCTCTCTGAGTGGACTGGCCCCAAAACAGGTAGTCAGAAGAAGGGGCCTGAGTAATTTATAAACTTATAAATTATTCAGGCCCTTCATAACTCTAACATCATTAGTAGGAGCATTGCAATAGCTCCCCACAAGGTTTATCAAAAAAGAGAAGAATCTTATTTTACTGAAGAATGCTTCTCATTTTAAGTATTTTTTTAAAAGGTTAATAAAACTTTAAAGTTAGTTTTAACTTAAGTATTTGCCATTTAGCTCGGACCTTTTTAGGAAATAAGCTTAATGGTTGGTAATTTTAAATTCCCTCTTTCTTGCAAGGACAGTGAAAAGCTAGAATTGGGTGTTTAAAGTTCAACATGTTACTTCGTAATAGATGTTTAATAGCTTTTGTGCTACCTTGCTGCTATGGTTTTCTCTAATAGCTACATAAGTTAGTTTCATATAAAATTTCATCCATGTAGAACCTAATTCAACTTAAAACTGTGTGTTTTGGGAAACTATGTTACTATTTCACAATAGGCTGACAACATTTCTATAGCCAAAAATAGCTAAATACCTCAATCAGTCTCAGAATGTCATTTTGGTACTTTGCTGGCCACACAAGCCATTATTCACTAGTATGACTAGTTGTGTCCTGCAGTTTATATTTAACTTTCTTTATGTCTGTGGATTTTTTTCCTTCAAAGTTTAATAAATTTATTTTCTTGGATCCGTGATGGTATGCTTCTCTTATCAAACACCCACATGAAAAACATCCTAAGCAGACTGCAAGCTGTGAGTTTTTCCCATTGAAAAGAGGACCTTAGCGCAGTTGGTTTAAACACGTTGGCAATGGGTATGGAGACTTTTGTTATGAGCTGGAATATATAGACGTAGAGGAGGCAGCTCCCTACCTCTCTTTTCTGGGGAAACAGGAGCCCAGCTCAGAAATAGCCTGGCTTGTCTGGTCTGTGCCCTCTAAGGCTCTTAGAGTCATGTTTTCAATGAGTTATAGTTTGAATGAC
The DNA here is from genome assembly GCF_964194185.1 of Rhinolophus hipposideros. Taxonomy (NCBI): domain Eukaryota; kingdom Metazoa; phylum Chordata; class Mammalia; order Chiroptera; family Rhinolophidae; genus Rhinolophus; species Rhinolophus hipposideros. The sequence continues at coordinate 72,460,772 of NC_138053.1, read as the reverse complement.
GTGTGGGGGGCGGGGTGGGGGCAGGGAGAGCGGTGCTTGAATCTTTAAGCTAATTTCTAGGTTGAGGAGGAACATGAGCTTTCTCCCTACCATTCACACATTAGCACAATTCAGTTTGTCAGACTAGCTCTTTGTCATCATGGGAAGCAGATAATCAGTCAGGCCTGGGAAGGAGTCCAGTCAGATCGGTTGTGTAGGAGCCGGAGAGAGCAGTGAGCCCATGAAGCACAGATTCCTCCACACGAGGCTCCAGTCCGGTTCACTACAAAATCACAACAGTCATGTGCAGGCGCGGAACCCTGAGATGAGGGACTCTGGTGGCACCTAGAAGGTCATTGAACAATTAGTTATTCAGCAAATTGCATGCATCCTGCCACGACTTTCGTAATACTAGAGGGTTTACATTTAATACAGAAAAGAAAAATTCTCTACCTGCTGCCTTCTGCCTTTTGAGCCACCACTACCTGAAAGAACCATGGGAAAACCCTCAGGATTTCCTACTTTCTCATTTGGAAATATGGTTTGGAAAATCGTGTCTCTTCTTTCACTGAGATATTGGAACACATACTGCTTTAACAGTCACAAAACAAATGAAGGGTCACCACTTCAACATCGGCTATTTATTTCTTACATATGCTATACCAACCTTATGATACTGTAAGTTTATCCTATAAACTTATATGCATACTTCAGGGAATCAGGAGTGAAGGGAAAGGAAGGCCTGCTTACTTCCATAACTGAAAAAGCACAATCTTTTCTCTATTTCAGGAGATTTATGTCATATTGAAGATGGCTACACGTGTTCCTGATTTAAATTTCCCAATTGTTTTAAGACAATTCTAATACTGAAATCTATTCTTGTGTTACAATATTTACTTATGTACATAGTTTTACATCAAAATACTAAATGTCCTTTCATGTCCCCTGTTTAGGGGAAAAAATAGGGGGAGGAACTAGAGTTTCTTAAGTACAAACTTTAGTTTGGAATTCAAGCTCCCACATAATTTGCCCAATGGCCTTTGCAGGCTTAAAATTTAAGAGTTATGTGGAAAGGGCACAGCTTCTGAATAAGAATTTGACATTTGGCTAACATTCAAGCTCTGTTCCCTTGAAAATCTAATAAGATTATCAGGTCAACTATGTTACATAGGCAAAATTGCTCATGGTTAAAATGATCTCTGACTGGTAAATTCCATCTGGATGGGGAGAAACTCTAAATACCTGGAGATAAACCATACTTTGGACTTGAGTTTGGTGACTCTTATAATTGAGCATGTCCCCTATGAGGACACTGGAAGCTATGCACGGGGTTGGAACAAGAGCTGTTGGCTCCAATGGGGCATGTAGCTTCTAAGCCTGGGGGGACTCCTTTACCTGCCCAGTATGAGACTCCATCTCTTGCACCAGAGCTGTCACTTGGGGAAGAGAGGAGAGAAAACACTGGACAGCTGTATAAAAAGCTGTATAGACTGCTGCATGGACAGTTGCCACAACTATAACTAACACAGAAAGCCTGACGCTGCCCTGTCCTAAGTCTTTCCTGTCCTACGTTCTCTTGAGTAGACTGGGGGCAAGTGTGATCTCTGGTCATCTGGGGAATGTTTCCTGAACCTAAGAAGATCCCCTTGCGATGTAGCAAGAGGCGCTTGCTACTTCTTGAACAAAGTGTGTGCTCTCCCATCTCTATGTCTTTGCTCATTCCTCTCTCCCAACTGAAAAGTTCCCATTTACCAATCGTGCCTGTTGAAGCTTGCCTCATCTTTCATAGCCGCGATCAAATGCCTCCTTCATGAAGCCCCCAACCCCAATTCCCTCCATCCTTAAGTGATCATTCCCTCCTCTGAACCACTTTTTTTTTTTTTTGAACCACTTTTAATGCTTCACTCTGGTTGTTAGCTCACCTAACAACTGCCTAGGATGGGTTTACCACCATGTATTCTGGGGCATACCTGTTCCCTAAAACGTTCTTAAATGAGTGATTCTGTGGCCCAGTAAGTTTGGAAAACTCTTCATACTACACTTCCCTGTGGGAGAGCCAGAGTGCATACTGACATTTTAAACTTCTACAATTTAAAAAAAAAAAAAGTTAACATTATTTCCTAATTTATTTAACAATGAAAAATATGTAAAGGAGTACCCATTATTATAGCTATTAACACTTGGGAAAAGCTGCTCTAAGAAGACTAGCACAAAATAAAGTTACAGTAAATTTCAGATGCATGTGAATCTGTACAAAGCACATTATGTGATGCCATTAAACTTATTTGCTCAATAAAACTTCTTAAAAAATAAAAGGCAATGGGAAACAAAAGAAAAAATAAACAGATGGTACTACATCAAACTAAAAAGTTTCTGCACAGTGAAGGAAACCATCAACAAAACAAAAAGACAACCTACTGACTGGGAGAAGATATTTGCCAATGATACATCCAATGAGGGGTTAATATGCAAAACATATAAGGAACTCATACAACTTAACACCGAAAAACCAATCTGATTAAAATAATGGGTAGAGGATCCAAATAGACATTTCTCCAAAGATATACACATGGCGTATGAAAAGATGCTCAATGTCACTAATCATCGAGGAAATGCAATTAAAACCACAATGAGATATCACTTTGCACATGTCAGAATAACTGTCATTAATAAATCAACAAACAGGAAGTGTTGTTGATGATGTGGAGCAAAGGGAACATTCATGCACTATTGGTGGGATTATAAAATAGTGCAACCACTATGGAAAACAAAATGGAGGTTCCTCAAAAAATTAAAAATAGAACTACCTTATGACCCAGCAATTATACGTGTGAGTATTTATCTGAAGAAATCCAAAACACTAATTTGAAAAGACACATGCACCCCTATGTTCATTATAGCATTATTTACAATAGCCAAGATAAGGAAGCAATCCAAGTGTCCATCAATAGACAAATGGATAAAGAAGATGTGATACATATTACAGTAGAATATTATTCAGCCATAAAAAAGAATCAACTCTTGCCATTTGTAACATCATGGATGGACCTATTATGCTAAGTGAAATAAGTCAAAGAAAGACAAATACCATATGATTTCACTTATATGTGGAATATAAAAACTAAATGAACAATCAAAACAGAAACAAAGTTGTATATAGAGAGAACAAACTGATGGTTGTCAGATGGGAGAGGGGTTCAGGGAATGGATGAAAAGGGGGAAGAGATTAAGAAATACATATTGGCAATTACAAAATAGCCATGGGGATATAAAGTACAGCACAGGGAACATAGTCAGTAATATGGTAATAACTATGTAAGGTGTCAGGTGGGTACTAGACTTATTGGGGTGATCACTTCATAAGTTATATAAATGTCTAATCACTATGTTGTATACCTAAAACTAATATGTTGTGTGTCACTGTAATTAAGAAATAAAAAAATTATTTTAAAAAGGTAAAGCAGCTGCATGATTCAAATAACCACAGATTCTTCTTATCTCAACTCAGGTACATTTTTTTTTTCATATATGGAATGATATTTTCTAAGGACTTGGAGGTCATAGAGCATTCTTTGTCTTCTCTGTGACAATGTCTTGCTGAAACAGACTTTGAATTTCTTCCCTCTTCAGCTAGAAGACTGGAGGAGAATCGTCAACACATAGTAGTTACCCACAATTAACAAATTCTCAGTCTCACTCAGTGCACCTTGTTTTCTCTGAAACCTGAGGTTTACAACACTGAGAAATGCTTACATAACTCTTCATGAAGAGGAGTGTATTTTGCTGTGAAGCTACAGAATGGTATGTATCTGTTACTACCTGAACAAACTAATTCACTCCTTATATATGATTTCTTAAACTCAGCAGGCAGCTGAGTTTAAGAAATCGTATATATAAAATCAATCACCAAAATGGAACCTCAAATAGAATAGATTTTTGCACAGTAGTCCCAAGAAGCAGTCTTTGTAAGGATACATAGGAAAGCAATTTTCTATTGATTAAAAAAAAATCTCTACATAATTGCTCTGTGGGCATTAAGAGATGTTACCAGCATTTTCTGTAAGTATGAAATAATTTGCCAGGAAATTGTATGCACTTTGGCTTTCCCAATAGTACTGTAGTCAAAACTCCAAAGTGGAATAATTCTTATTGTTAGCTTTCCCTTAGATAGTGCCATATGATAAAATGATTTGCTTAGGATTTTTATTTTATAAAGCACTTTTATATGTATTTTTTAAAAACATAAATCTGTGTTGTAGGGAAGTCACACATTACTTTTAACATTTTACAGGAGAGAACATCAAGGTACAATACCTAAGAGATTCTCCCAGAGTTAATCAACTAGTAAGTGATGGAGCCAGAACAAAAATACAGGCTTTCTGACTAGTCCAGTAGTCTAAAAACAATGTAAGCTACAACATTACTTGATGGAGGCAGCTTCTGATCCTATTCACAGTGTAGATAAAGTGGAAAATGAGTTGTTTTATAATATCCATGGATCCAAAGAATCACCTGCTAAAGATAAGAGGCTCTTTTTCTGATAAACATAACCAGTGGTATCCTAGTAAATGTTTAACAATTAATTCTTGGAGGGAGGGTGGGAGTATCCAGATTTGTAGCATTTGCCAATTTCTATGGTGTAAATATTCCCAATGTGGCTGATTTTAAGCTATCAATGTTTCATCACGGAACACAAAGTTGGGAAAGGATTGTACAATCAGCTCTCAATCAGACTGAATGAATGACTCCAGCACACCAGTGAGTCTACACAACCTTATAATTCCATCTGATGGATGACATTTTTTATAATGGCTAGATAACATTTGTAGCTAACATTTATGAAGCACTCATCAAGTGCCAGATACTGTTCTAAGCACTTTACGTACATGAACTTATTTTAGTCCTCACAAAAACCCAGTGAGGTAAATTCTATAATTCTATTATTCCCAGTTTATTGATATGGAAACCGAGGCACACATAGTTTAATTAACTTGACCAAACTCACAAAATTAATAAATGTTAGATCCAGGATGCAAACACAAACACTCTAGCTCCAGAGCTCATGCTGTCCTACTTCCACATAATAATTGTGATCAAATTTTATATACATAATGATAACAAAAGTCAGCCAATTAGTTAGCCCTTACTAATACCGTGTTTCCCCAAAATTAAGACCTAGCTGGACAATCAGCTCTAATGCATCTTTTGGAGCAAAAATTAATATAAGACCCGGCATATTATATTATATTATATTATATTATATTATATTATATTAATTATATTAATTATATTAATTATATTAATTATATTAATTATATTTATTATATTTATCATATTATATTATATTATTTATTATATTATATTATATTATATTATATTATATTATATTATAGACCTGGTCTTATAGTAAAATAAAACTGGGTCTTATAATAATTTTTGCTCCAAAAGATGCATTACAGCTGATTGTCTGACTAGGTCTTATTTTGGGGGAAACACGATAGTCCAGGCAGACAGTTCACATTAGATATTGTCCATCTTTACATAACACAGCATTGTCTTCCCAGACCTTCAGGGGCAACCATCTAGATTCATATGTGGGGAAAACAGAGATCTCTGAATGTCTGCTTCTGAGTCACTGTACAGCCATGGTGATTTCTTCTTGTGTCTCTCCCCTTTATTCCAAGTTTGCTGCTGGCCACTGAACAGAACTGGACCATAGACTTCCTTGAACTAGTGATACAGTGAATTGGGGTAGGTCAAACTTCTTGATACTTTCTGCTCCCCTTATTCACCCAAAACATCTCCAAACCAGCCTGTGCAGAAAGATGGTGATTCAGGTTCTCATTCCAGCCACTCAATGTAGAAGAGACAGACCCCAAGTATTCCCTCCCTGCTTGTGAACCTAATGCTTTCAGCTGACGCTCCATCAGAAGATGATCAAGGGTCATTAAAAAGAAATAGGTAAAATAAGAGTCTGTGCAGACCACCTCAAGCCTGATCCATGTGTGGGCAACACCTCCCCTTGGAGGCTGGGATGGGAATTATCTGGGAGGCCTCTTTACAGGAAGTGGGGGAACTTAGATACTTTACATGGCTGGTTGATGTGGGCTAAAGCCAACAGCCTGCATTCCCAGGAGCCAGTGAGTGCCCACCTCTGAGCCTCAGTTTTCCCATTTGTTGAATGAGGGTTCTGGGCAGATAATATAGAGGTGTGCTGTTCAATATGGTAGCCACCAGCCACACAGGTCTTGTAGGTATAAAATACACACCAGATTTCTAAAACTTAGTACCAAAGATACTTGAACATAAAATATCTCATTAATACACTTTTATTTTGATTACATACTGAGATGATAATATTTTGGATATACTGGGTCAAATAATATAGCATATTAAAAAATTTTTTAAGGTTATGATTAACTAGAGAAAATTACAATATTATCGGGGAAATGAAATTTCCCCGATAATAAAAAAGCTTTTGAACACAATGAAAAAAGTAAACCCTTAACAGGGATTCTTCTCATGGACACCCCCAAGCCCTTGCCTTCCCCACCTCCCTTCCTGAGGCCCACCTTTCTCTCTGAGAATCTATCTTTCTGCAAACCATCTAAGTGTGACTACCTCACTTTAGAAAAACCCTGCCCCACTTTCACAAAGGTTCATTTGCCTCATACCCTCACCCCTACCCCAGATAATCAGTGAGACAGTACAAGGTCAGTATTACCTTCCTTCACTGTTGAAAGAGAAAAACTGAGCTTCCTGCAGTTCTTTGATGTGTACAAGTCACAGTGCCAGTGTGATGCAGAGGTAGAATTCTCCCTCTGCGTCCAGAGCCAGAGTCACAAGTCATGCCTCCCTGATCCCAGGAACAAACATATCCAGATAGTCATCATAACGAGGTTTGACGAACAGTTACTGGGCATCAATGTGCAGCAAGGATTTTCTAGATGAAAGGATATGAGTGCAGCATAGGTTCTGCCTCAAGATTACCTTTGAGATGCAGTCAAACAGGTAGACAGTCGTGATACACTGAAGTCAATATTAGCATTATACATAGGATATTATGAGAGCTCAAGGAGGGAAATAATCTGCCTGGAGCATCTGAGGAAGATTTTGGTAGAAAGTGGAGCAAAACAAAATGACAACCAAATGTACTGCTCACATGTCCGCTCATTGGAAGGATTTTGCTTCACTATTGTCTTTCTAGAACACTCCTGATTGTGACTGTAAATGTGGTTGGTGCCAGCATATGATGCAAAATCATTTGTAGCAGACCTGAATTTTTCCCTCTTTAGTCAACTGGTTATAAGGAACTGCTCGTGAGACTATACATGTAGGTTAAGGGAAAGCGAGCAATCAGCAACAGTAGTTGTAGAAGTCTGAACTCTGTTCCTGCAAATGACTTGTGTATTCTATTCCTGCTTGAACCCAATCTCTTATACCACTCCCACTTGATGATGGGTTACTGCTGCACTCTCCCAACCTTAAGGTGTGATGGGCTAGTTAACACATAGTTCATGATTGGCAACTTAGTTGCATGGTCACTTAAGGTCACATGGCCAGGCATTGAGATTCTGCCAGGGCACAGTATCAAAGTAGGAACTGTTTCTCAAAGAATAGTTATTGGCAGAAGAAGATATGGTTTGCTCCAAAGCCAATAGGGGTCTGCACTGTGATTCTTTTATTGACACTATTCAGAAATTCCATACAGCATCCCCACTGCAAAAAACTCTGAGTATTGTTCAATCTGCTGTGTCACAACTCCCAACAGGAAGAACTATTTGTATGACAGCCTGAGCTTGTTGAAATGCCTTTTCTTGCTCTGGGCCCACCTAAATCTAGCAGTTTTATGGGTTACTAAATAAACTTTTCAAGCAGCACACTCAAACGTAATATACATTGTCTCCAAAATCCAAATAGTCTTATCAAGTATTTTTAGTACTTACAGTTCAAGGTGCAATAACTATATTTATTACTTTGGAAGGGATAGTCTGACATATTCCAGGCCACCAAACCCCCCCAAATCACTATCTCTTATGTTCTTACTCAGCCCATCCAAGATGAAGAATAATGCAAAGTAATGTGGGACAGGGAAGGAACAAAGGACTTTTCCTAACACACATTTTAGTCCTGAGACTGTTTTTTTGTATTATTAAAACCACAAATTGTCATTTGATCTCTTTATATATCTTTTACTTCCTTCCCTCTTATTTTACCTCATTGGTCCTTTGTTTTAGTTAAAATTCTTGGTTGCCAAGAAATAGACCAAAGGCTGGCTTGAAAAAAAAGGAAAAATTATCTATAAAGTCACAATGGTATCTCACAAAATCCAAGAACAGTAATGAAGAATTGAAATGAGAAATTGGAAAGGTATCAAAATCCTGTAAAAAATTTTGTTCCATTGTTTGATTTCAACCTCAATGGTATTCTCTCTCTCTCTCTCTCTCTCTCTCTCTCTCTCTCTCCCTCTGAAAATTTGATTTTCTATTTCCCAGTACAATTGGAAGAAAGAGGCAGCTTCTACACAGTTGCCCAGTTGATACCACTTCATTTCCAGCTGCTCCAAGAAAATCATTGATGATATCTGAATAGCCATTTCAAATATCAGGAAGGAGAATTGAATTTGCCCATTTTGGCTCAGGTTTCCATGTTTATCCATGTGTTGTTTTCTGGCTCGGGATTGGAGGTGGGGGGGCAGCTAGTCACATGCCATAATCAAGGATATGAAATTTTCAGAAAACAGAGGTCGGGTTGACATCAAACAAAACTATAGCTACCAAAATCTTCTTTTCTAAGTAAAGAAGTTGCTTCTTTTTTCATTCCAGATTTTTATTTTTTTCTTTATTTTCCTCATTGCCTTTTGGTATTAAACTGTCATCTCTGCCCAGCTTCTTTTAAGTTTATTACATCCTGAATTGACCCTTTTGACATTTATAGTAGGAATTCATATTGGAAGAGCAAATGATTCCTAAGGTCAACATGTGGAAAGAGGAGTTAGCCACTTGCCAAGTTTGGGCTATCGGTACCGGACCACCAGTCTAGAACACAGAATCCAGCCAGTTTTTTCTGGTGGTGCAGCCAAAGAACATTGATCCAAGCATGTTTTTGTTGTTTACATCTGTTCAGTTTTAGCTGACGGAAACACATGATAAAGTGTTTTTTTTTCTGATTAACTCTCCATAAGTTAAATTATTTACTTAAGAGTCATCTTAATGTATGTTTAATTTATCACAGTAAGTTCTTCATCTATCAAGTTCTCTGCATCACTACTTAGTGTGGCAAGAAGAGTTTCAGAAGGAATTGAATCGTTACCTCTTACAAAATCAACCTAGCAATAAAGTCAAAGGAAAAGTTGGTGACTCTTGGCTAAATGTCGTGTGGAAAATAATCTAAATATTTTTTATGGTTTGGGTGCATGTGAGGGATTTAGAGTAGTCTACCTTTCATCTCATCTTTGAAGAGCACATATTTGAAAAATTATATGTAATCACAGATGAGGAGACTGACAAGCTTAATCTGGACCATGGAATGACTGACACATCTCGGACAGGCTGTCTGACAATGTCTATGAACAGTTTGAATCTCTGAGCACCTGAAGCAATGGCTGATGCCAGATCATTCTTTGCTGTGGGCAAGAACACTATGGTAATTAGGAATCTTTTCATGATATCTTACCTGTAATTTTATAAGTTCTCATTGTAATAAATGACAACAGATTAATAAATTTATTGTAGTTACTAGCTTTAATATTTTAATTCACATTATATGACTACTGGATTTTGTAGAGTGCTAAAATATGTCATTTAAAGGTTTAAATTTTTTAAATGACAATCAAAATTAATATAATAGCACCTTACACAGGGATATTTAATTGCATTTCTTTACTAACTTTAGCCAAAGATTTTCACATAAAGTTTATTGTCTATTTATTTACGAGGTAGCTAAAAGAGTTATTATATTCTTGGGCCGGCCTGGTGGCTCAGGCGGTTAGAGCTCCATGTTCCTAACTCTGATGGCTGCCAGTTCAATTCCCACATGGGCCAGTGGGCTCTCAACCACAAGGCTGCCAGTTCAATTCCTCGACTCCCGCAAGGGATGGTGGGCTGCGCCCCCTGCAACTAACAACGGCAACTGGACCTGGCGCTGAGCTGTGCCATCCAAAAAAAAGAGAGAACTTAATTAACTTTTGTAGGGCCACACAACTAGTTAGAATATCTGATACTAAAGCTTACATCTCCTTACTGAAAGTTCTGTGTTCTTTCCTCATTTAAACTATCTGGACTTGTGTTTACATTATATGTGTATATACATCAAAATGTTAATAATGGTTATCTCTGGCAGGTAAGAATATGGGTGTTCAAATTTTCCTACTTTTAGTTTGATGTAATTTCCTGCATTTTCTATAATCAAGGTTTATTATTTTAGGATCATAAAATAACATTAACATATTTTTAGGTTTCTATTGAAATATAATACTATCATATAACTCTTTCTCGTAAAAATCAAAATACAAGGAAATGAACTTGAGAGTTCTAGTTTGTGTTTTTTTCTCAGTTGAGGTTTTCATATTTTGTGCTTCCTATTATTTTGTTTAACTGTCTTTGAAATTGTGTATGCACAAACTTATTAGAATTATTGTATTCACTCGTATGAGCAGTGCTTTGAAGGGTTAAACCTAAGTTATTGCAGAAGTTAGGGTTTTTCCATCAGTTTCAATTATTGGGATTGTTCAGGAAAATCATTGGCACAGAAATCTGTAATTATTTACAATAGAAGGAATATTTGCAAAATGAAAATGTCATCAATAGCCCTGCTCAGGAATGTGACTTGAAAGTCTCTGAAATACCCATCAACCCCTTCTCTTATTAACATCCTCACTTCCACTACCTTAGCTCAGGTTCTGATTATCTTATGCCTCAGTTTCCTAAACTGTCCCCCTGATTGCATCAGATTAGGAAAGCTGTCTTTTACCTAATTTGAAAGACGATTATTTCTGGGAAATGGCAATAAATGAAAAAATATATAGTCAAACTCTTTTCCATGACAGATATATTATGCTCTATCATGTTTCAAATAATAGCAGTTACTCAGCCTTTGCTGCCTAAAACACTACTACAAAACTTTGTGGCTTAAAACAACAATCAATTTATTAGCTCACAAGTTGGTGGGTTGGCTATTAGGGCAGGACCCAGCTGGGCAGTTTTTCTGTCTGTCTCCACTAGGCTCACTAATTCGTTCATCTGCTGTCAGCTGATGGCTTGACTAGGGCTGGATGGTCTAGGATGAACACACTTACCTACTAAGCATTTGGCAGGCTGTTGGCTGGAGAGCCTCTTCTACATGGTCTCCACACCAGAGTAACTCAGGCTTGTTCAAATGGGGGGAGGGCAAAGAGATGAAATGAAATGTGCAAAGCCTCTTAAGGCCAAGGCTAGAAATTCTCTTGATACTCCTTCTGCAATGTAACAAGGGCAATCTAAATTAAAGGGATGAGGAACTAGACCCATCTCTTGAGGGCAGGAGCTCCAGTAAATTTTTGGCCATTTTTAATACATACATTAAAAAGTAAAGAGATATCCAATGACAAAACTAGAACAATTTAGTAGTGTGTTTAATGTTCTTTATTCAAGGGAAAATAGTCCATGGGTTGAGGAAATACAGTGCCTCGCAAGCAGTGGAGCACTCTGCCAGAGGGGGTTTGGGCAAGATCAAGTTTTATAGAGCATTAGAAGAGCAGGATTGGCTAGGAGATTGGGAATTTCCTTATAAGGCCAGCAGGTTCTATTTTCTAGGGTGAGGTGAGCTAGCTAGAGCTGAGTTGGAGGATTATTATTACTGGTGTAGGTTAGGTTTCCTTTCAGGTGTTTCCTGTAAGTGCAGGCTGATTTAGGTTTAGATTTGTGACATGGACCAGGCCACTGGGGCAGCATCCATTTTGTGGGTCCTGACATACAAATTAACTTTATAAGAAGCAAAGGAAGTCACCTTGTTAGCTACACAGCCAGGCTCCAAGACTGATTGATCCAACAGTAACTCTAATTCTTATTGTTCCTCAGAGGCATTCATCTGGTGATCCCTCCCCTCTAATCATCCCGCCCTATTCCTGTGACTGCCTCTTTTTCAGTATTCCCCCTTTTACTTCCTTACTCAACCCAAGAGAGAAGTTCTTATTTGATTGTGTTCTCAATCCATGTAGCGCCTCAGGCAGAGTTGTCACACTGGATCACCTCCAGAGGGCGGGATTTTAAGATTTCTGATTCTGGCCCGTTTGAAGATTTCTGGTTCTCAGTGAGAACTCCCTGCAAAGACAACAAGTCAGTCACCTGCTGATATTATCTTTTTACTTATTCAGCCTGAACAACTTTTACCCATTCTTCTAAAATAGGCTCAAACCTGCAAGAATTACCTCCACTGTAAAAGCTTCCCCATCATCCATAGGGAGAATTAGCAGCTTCCACCTCTGTGGTCTTGTGGTTTCTCAATTCTGGGACTAGTTATATTTCTAGTAATATCATGGAAAAAGCACTGGGCAGGTAGACAAGGGTACAGAAACATTTCTGGTAGGCAAAATGGGCTCAGGTTGAAATTTCCTGGAAGGTCCCTTTTCTGGTGTTTACCTCTAAAGGTATATTGATTAAGACTCATAGTTCTCGTAATGCTGGCAAAAGACAAGTTCTATTGTAGTGTTAAATTAATTAAAGAAGGCCATTAGACTGAGGTGGCTTTAATGCCATGACATTTACATAAGCAAACCAGGATTAAGCCTGTGAATACCTCAAGGTTAAGAAATCAAAAGCTAAGGACAGCCAATCACAAGCAGCCAACTAGGCTTTAAGCTTTGGACAATCAATAATTTCCTTGCTTTGCTTTTGCCTTTTCTCCATAAAAGTCTTTCCCCAGCTCTTGTTGGTAGAGCCCTCCTAACTATTTCTGATTTGGCACTGCCCAATAGAATTGATTTTTGCTCAAATAAACTCTTAAAATTTTTAATATGCCTCAGTTTATCTTTTAACAACACCAAAGTAGCCTAAGAAGTTCATTGCCTAAAATCACTTATATCTCAGTAAGATATATTTCTAAGTGGTTCTCAAATGAGTTCAACTGAAAAATGACGTTTAATAATCTTTAGTTTCTATTACGCTCCTGTTCTCTAACTAGAATTCTTACTAAGTCTAAAATATTGAACTATTTCTTTTTATATCAGTATCGGAAAAAAATTAATTGACCTGCAGATGAACCATTAGAGTGAATTTTAGTTTTAATAAATAAGGCGTCTTTGCTAGAGTCAGAAAATCAGATTTTAGGCTGCGAATATCATAAAGGAGGAAAATTTTTCTCTTCTGCTCTTCTAGGTTCTGTGGCTGGTCTAAGAATTAAATTGACATAAAACAGAATAACAGGAGGGAAAAAACAATTTTAATTATGTTTTTAGGAGCCCCACAAATGGCAGCCAGAGGATTTAGGTTTATATACCATCCTGAGCTGAGGAAAGGAATAGAGGTCTAGGGCTGCAAAGAGAAGGAAGGCAATTTATGGGAAATTGAATAGAGAAAATAAAATGTTTGGTAAACAAATGTAGCCCTACCAAGTAGATAAGTGTCTCAGGTAAAGTTATCTCTGATAATAGTTCTCTTCCTGGTACAGGCCCCCTTTCTAATGGAAAGTACACTAAAAAAAAGTAACTTTTACTCTGTTTTCAGAGCTTTTTTCTGTGTCTTCTGTTTCTAAAAATAATCAGCTCCAAATAATCCTTACGCCAAAGAGGCATGTTCTGGGGTAGCATATTCTGCTACCCTTCAATATTTTACTTCCTTTAATAGAGCTGCAGGGAAGAAATAATTAATTTTTCAAAAATAGAGAAAGTGGAACGAAATAAAGAACAAAATGTATTTTCCTAAAAGCAGCCATTTCAATAGTACAACAAAATTAGGTGGCCTTCTTATTTTCTCCTTAGTGTGTTGTATTCATTTATTGAGATTGAACATTCAAATAATTTAACATAATCTAATTAAATTATTTGTATTTTAAAATTTGGTTGAAAAATAGCATAAAATTTCAGGTTGAATTCTCTAGGAAGCATATTCTGAGCAGAGTTTCGCGTGTAGAATATTTGTTAAGGAGTGTCTAGGGAATAGGAAGGAGAAGGAAGCAGGAGTGGACAGAACAAGAAGTCAAGATGCAAAGCAGGCCCAAGAAAGCCTTGGCTGACCCCACAGAGAGTAATGGATTTGGAATGGCCCTTCAAAATTGTCCTGAATCATCCCAAGATGTCCAAGCCTTCATGCCCCTGCCTCAATTACATGGCCGTAGAAGTTGCTACAGCCATTCCAGAGAGCAATTTAGCATCATTTAGTGTAACTGAGTAAGCACATACCTTTGGCAGAATTATTTGTTTGTGTGTGCTTCTGAGAAACTCGGTTTATAAGGAAACATGTGGCAGGGAATGGGAGTCTGTGTATTATCCATCATCAAGGGACTACATAAACAGAATGGCTGAATTCATATGACAGCCCTGTTCTGTGGTCAGAAACAATGAACTAGATGATGATGATAACATAGCAAACATTTAATGCACTACTAGGTAAAGATAATAATACTAGCAAACAGTAATTGTCCACTTACTGTTTGCCAGGCCCTTTATTTACCTGTGTCATCTTTATTCAACCCTTTGTTATTTTCATTATAGTATTCCTAAATGTGGAAATTGAGGTATGGAGAGATGAAGTAATTTGCTCACAATCACATAGCTAAAAAAGTGGCAGAACCAGACTTTAAAGGTAGGAATTCTAGCTTTGAAAGGTTATACTTTTAATCACTACCCCACGCATAGATCTTTGAGATAGAATGTTGAGTAGGAAAGAACAAAGTTGTTGAATTAGTGATGTTACCCTTGCCTGGTATCCTGACTCTCCCTGATTCCATCAAACCTGAGCATCAGAAAGAACCAAGCCTCCTCCCCTGACCATAACAAAGAAATTTTTGGAATAACCACATTCACTCGTATCCTTTTGAGTAACCCATAGGACAGTATTTTCTAGGCTTATTTTTAAAGAATTGTTTACACAAATAGTGACTATCAATGACAAAGTACAAGGATCCTAGTTGATGCTTGCATTTCCCCCCAGGAGGAGTGCAACGACTTGGTGCAGTCAACAGGGGGCGCTGCACGTCCCTCCACCTCAGCATCTTGAGCTTTCCCATCGCACAGATTAAAGCCCCTAAACTTCCAAGCCACACAGATTAAAGCCCCTAAATTTCCAAGCCACACAAATGAACAACAGAGGAGGTAGAAGAAGGCAAACGTGGGGTGAGAATGGAGGAGTCAGAGACAGGGCCAGCTTAATGGGTGTGGGACCCACATAGTAATACAAGGCCCTGCATATAAAAGGGCCCACTCACACTTGGTTTAATGTTCTGCTGTTCTATCCTGAAATCCTTAATATTTTTTAACAGGAGCCCCACATTTTCATTTTGCACAGGGTCCCACAAGTTATATAGCCAGTTCTGGTCAGAGGGCTTAGAACCTGGCACTTCCAGCCACGTTTGGCATCCCTAAGGAAAGGTTTGATGCTGGATTTTCTTCAATAGTTTTTTTACAATCCAGGTCGAGTCATAAAATCTTTCGATCCCATCTCCCCCTAAAATTGGCTAGAAGATACTTTGCCAGTGTTCAGCCAGTCTTTGAGCTATAGCCAATCAAATACTTTTTTTCATGTTCAAATTCCACTCTCCAGATGGGGAAGGAGGGATGGGAGTGAGTCCAACCAACATAGTTCCATAGAGTCATAGACTTGGTGCACAGGGTATCTTTTACCTAATTACTGCAAGTAATGCTGAAAGCCAGGGAACCGCAGAACTGGGACTGAAGTTGCCGTTGAAGCCAAGATAATATGGTTCAGAAGCAAATATCGAAATATGGGAATCAGAAAGACAGAAATTCGAGCAGGGAGAAGTGTGTCAGGAGAAGAAAAGGGCAATCCTGGCATTTGTGTATTGCCCACAGCTAACTTTGAGGTACTCTTCAGGTCTCACTTTCATCTTATCTGCTCAGAAAGTTTCCCTGAACACTATAACTAAAGCAACTCCCATTCACTTTTTAAATCAATATTATGAATTTGTGCTTCTTTCTTTGCACTTATTATAATTTTTATTTAGCTGTCATTTACTTAATTATTAACTATATCCCTCTCTAAATTTTAAGTCCTCTGAGGTCAGGAACCATGTCTGTTTATTCCTAGTGTTCTCACAGTTCCCAGAACATGGTTGGTGCTCAAGTATTTCTTGAAAAAGAAGATGAGTAATTGCTGGTGATCTTAAAAAGACAATGCTATGAGCCTATCATGCCAAAGCAGAAGGAGAGTATCTTATTTGTCTTGCTCTTCTTAGTGTTTAGACCCTCAGTAGCTGGCACCTTGCAAGCAGTTAACAAATATTTTAGAATGAATTAATAAATGAGGTTGTGTAAAACTTAACCACCAATGTATACTTCATCTTAAAATCCTTCATACATAAATTAGTAGTTTCTGATTTTTTTCAGTTGTGTACGTGCATGTGCATTTATTTTCTAAATCAAGGTGTATTTTAATGGACTCTAAGATTGCTTTCTTCCTAAAACTGTAAAAGGCATTCCTTTTTTAAAGATGAAATCATGGGGAACTCATATGGTTTCTCATTGACAGACATTTTTAACTCACCAGGATTTGGGGGGGTGGGGAATTGCTAACATCTATAAACTGAAAGAGAAGCTTGTGACTCATTTCAAACTAGAAAAATCAAGCTCAATTTTCCATTTCTATGTATTCTGGCTATGCTAAGCACTATATACAGAGGGTGCCAGAAAAAGTGTACACATTTTAAGAAAACTGTATTAAAATTGTAATACTCAATATATACCAATAGCAAAAGATGACTACAAGTCATGTTTGACTTCTGCAATTACAAGAGGTGCTCAAAGTGGTTACCATCAGAGTCCAGACACTTCTGATTACAGCGAACTACTGCTTGAGCAACGTTGACCCAAGTGTCCACTTGTATACATTTTTGTCACCCCCATATATTAAAGCTTTCTTCCCCTAAGGAGCTGACAATACAACCCAAGAGGTATCAATTCAAACAGTCCTAACAAATGCCACAAGAGACTGGCATGGTCCCAAGTGTAATAGAAGCAGAGAGCAAAGAAAGGTAGGTTACTGCTGATTGATGATTAGTGGATGCCTCATGGAGAAGGTAGCATTTCATGAGGATCTTATAATGGGCTTGTTGCAGTAACTATTATGATATGAGTGACGTGGAACATTTCATATATGCTAATTGGATAGAATCAACAATTCAAAAGGCCACTTTCAAAATCCCTACGTGTTGCTTACTTGGGTAGCCAGAAGTTTCAAGCTTCAACTCTTTAAGATCTTTAAAAAGAAGATCTTTTTAGAAAGATTTATAAAAATTAAAATAATAATAATAATAATATGTGTGCGTGAATTTTGTGAAATTAATAAGGTAAATGGCATGACAGATGATATTTTTAAACATTTTAATGAGTAATGTTTTATCATAAGACAAGTTTAAAATTCTAAAATTTTAGCTTTGTTATCTAGTCCACTTCTCTTATTTTAAAAGTGAAAAAAAGGACTTTGAAAGAATAATCAACCTTCCCAATTTTACTAGCTGGTTAGCACAAGAGAGGGGACTCCACCCCACATTTCCCACTTTGATCTAGTTCTCTGAAGACCGTGCTGTACCACCTTTCAAATAGTAAAGTACGGACTATCCTATTACAATTTACATTTTTCAGCTTGCCAAATTTTGGATTTCATAGAAAAACCCAATTAATAAAAATAAATCTCCCAACTCCTACTCAAAAAAAAAAAGTAGATACGGCAAAGTTGGCAGTGGATACACTTTCAAACTGTTATTGAACAAAATTTTTAAATTATAGTAATTGATACTTTTTTAACAGTTACTTTACACCAGGAACTGCATCAAGCAGTTTTAAAATGCATCATTTCGTTTAATCATCACAACAGCTCTACAGGTAGGCATTATTATTAATGTCTATTTTACAGGTAAAGAAGCTGAGGCAAGTATAATTAAGAATTTGCCCTGAATCACCCAGCTGGTAAAGTTGCGGCTTGAATCCACACACAGCCCATATCTTTAACCACTAAGTTACCAGGCTACTGTGTGAGATCTCCATCACCTACTTACTCCTCACTGATCCACCCACCCTGGTCTCTAGCACTTTATAAGCCTACTTATAAGCTACTCAGATAAATAAGGATTATTATTGTTTCAAAGGTGCTGACTCACTAATCAAAACTTAAACCAGTATGTTTTATTCTTTGGTTGGGGAAATAGTTATTGATCTGGCAGTCACTGGGTGTTGAGTCATGTTCTAGAAATAATATGAAAATATCAACAACAACAAAACCTAGATACTGAGTGGAGCCAGGGCTGTGGAACTAAGGCTGGAGGTGGGGCACTAGGCCAGGGCACAGGTGGGGCCAGGAGAAGGGCGGGCCCCTTGTTGGGGGAACTCGCCTCCGGAAGAGGGGAAGGCAATCAGGGGCGGACCAGGCACCAGGAGGACGTGACTGGGGAGACCGTAGGGAACCGTGAGGAACGGCAGGTAACACTCCAGACCCTTTTTCCGCGGATTCGAAATTCCCATTTTCGCCGTGGATATTCTTTTCTCCACACCTCCTCACAGTCTCCTGGGTCGGAACAGGGTGTTTCCCAGCCACTTCTCTCATGCTTGTGGTGCTCATCTTGCATTTGAGTCGGGCTCCTAATGACACCGGAGTGCTGTTGGAGGGAGCCAGGACCCCGGTTTCAGGACTGATAGTGAATTCATGGAGGGCAGTGTGGAGGGGGAAAGAGGAGGTAATCCGAGCCTGTCCTCAGCGCGCTGAGGGCGGGCTGAGGGTCGAGGAGAAGGCCAGGCAGAGGCCAGAGAAGGACATGGGCCGTCACCCCTCTGTGGGGATAGTCGAAGCTGAGCTGTGAAGGTCACGAGGCAGTCTCTGTTTCTTACCAAAGAATTTGACCAGCACAAATAACCGGCTTGTCATCAAGTTCACTGGCAAGACCATGTCCACTGAAGCAATCTTGACCTAGGAAATTGGAGGAGGGGCAATGAAGATACCTAGAAATGAGTTAGATGGCGTGGCCAGTGGGACACAAGGATAGCATGCAATAACAGCCTGTAAATATTAATGACGATTTTATAAGGAAAAACACTCCAAAGGTCTCATTACGGGAAAGCAACTGGAAGAAAATTAAGCTCACATTAAAATGAAGTTAGTTCAGGAGCCACGTTCTGAGACAAAACCCTAGTAACACCTTTTTTTTTCATTTAAACCAAAAAGGAAGAAAAAGGAGGGAGGGGTTTGCATTAACTACTTTAGATTATCTTATAGTTCTACTAAACAATAACAGTATATCAAATAGTGATGGTTTTTCATTTTACCCCAAAAGGAATTTTGCTATATTTCTTATGGGATGCTATTACGATTATTCTCCCGCCTTAAGGATCAAGTTTTAATTATTTAAGGGATTTTATATAGAGTTTTACTTGTGTATGTGATATAGAGGATAATATTTCAATAAACTGAAAATGTACAGCTAAAATTCTCTGATTTAAAAACCACTAATAGTTGTTAATGTAATATAATAAAAAAGAGGAAGGAAATGGGATTTCTTTATGAAGTAACAAATTGTCAAGCAATGGTGCACCTCATTTTAAACAGTAATATGACCCCCCCAAAAATTACTTTGACTAATTACTTTAGGAATTTTACTTACCTTTTACTTTGGACTAGTTGCCACTGCCACTTTCACACATCATGCAGTGTCAGATGCTCTTTTCTCAACTAGAATACCTAAATTTCAAATTCATATTTTCTCCTTCCCCTTTGCTAGTTAAAAGTCTAAAGACAAAAGCCTCGTATGTTTATATTGTATTAATCCTGATTCTTCTAGAAACTCTCCCACCCTCAAATATAAATGCTGGCTGCTTTGCAAAAGTCAATTTCTCCATCCTTATTGGATTTCTTTCTTTTTTTTTTTTTTTTTAGGAATTGCAAATAATTTTTATTTTTTATAAAAATATGCAATAAGATGTAATTAAATCTTTAAAAAGTCTAAAAACCTTCACATCTACTTACTTTTTTCTCATTTTATTTTATTGTTTTAGTATTTTTATTAAAATGTAGCTAACATACAACATTAGATTAGTTTCAGGGGTACACCATGGTTATTCAACATTTATGTACCTAAAGAAGTGATCACCATGATTAGTCCAGCAACCATCTAACCATACTACGCTATCACAATATTTTTTATTATATTCCCTATGCTGTACATTACATCTGCTTGACTTATTTATTTTATACCTGGAGATTTGAATCTCTTACTTCCCTTCATCTTTTCCCCCCTTCTTTAATTTTTCAATTACAGTTTACATTCAATATTATTTTATATTAATTTCAGATGTACAGCATAGTAGTTAGACATTTATTTAACTTAAGAAATGATCCCCCTGACTAGTCTCATACTCACCTACACTATACATAATTGTTACCACATGATTGACTATATTCCCTGTGCTTTGCTTGATATCCCCATGACTATTTTGTAACTACCAATTTCTATTTTTCAATCCCTTCACCTTTTTCACCCAGCCCCCAACTCCCTCTCATCTATCACTCCAACAAATCTAGTACCCATCTGACACCATAAGTAGTTACTACAATATTATTGACTATATTCCGTATGCTATACCCTGCATCTCCATAACTACTGTGTAACAACCAATTTGCACTTCTTAATCTCTTCCCATTTTCACTCATTCCCATCAAAATGTTCTTTGTATCTATGAGTTTCTCTCTGTTTTGTTTGCTTATTTTGTTCTTTAAATTCCACATGTAAGCAATATCTCATTTGCATCTGTCTTTGTCTGACACTCCTCTCAGCACAATTTCCTGCAGGTCCACCCATGTCGCCTCAGACGAAAAGAACCCATTTCCTTCCATGACTGAGCAATATTCCTTTGTATATATATGTACCACCTCCTCTTTATCCACTCATCCATTGATAGACACCCAACCTGCCTCTACATCTTGGCTGTTGTAAACAATGCTGTAATGAACATATGGATGCACACATCCTCTGGAAGTAGCATTTGGGTTTCTTCAGATAAATACCCTGAAGTGGGATTACTGGGTCCTTCTTTATCTCTTGTTATAGCCTTTGTTTTAAAGTCAGTTTTGCCTGGTATAAGTATTGCTACCCCAGCTTTTTTTTGTTTTTTTTCATTTCCATTTTTGTGAAATATCTTTTTCCATCCCTTTATACTCCATCTGTGTATGTTTTTCAATCTGAAGTGAGTCTCTTGGAGGCAGCATATGTAAAGGTCTTGTTTTCTTATCCATTCATCCCTCTATGTCTTTTGAGTGGAACATTTAGTCCATTTACACTGAAAATAATTGTTGATAGATATGTAACTATTGCCATTTTATTATTCACAATTTTGATCATTTTATTTTTCCGTCTTAAAAAGTCCCTCTAACATTCCTTGTAATACTGGTTTGGTGATGAATTAACTCCTTTAGCTTTTTCTTGTCTGGGAAGCTTTTACTGTCCTTCGATTCTAAATGATAGCTTTACTGGGTAATCTTGGTTGTAGGTCCTTGCTTTTCATCACATTGACTATTTTGTGCCAATCCCCTCTGGCCTGCAAAGTTTCTGTTGAGAAATCAGCTGACAATCTTATGGGAGCTCCCTTATTAGTTACTAGTTGCCTTTCTCTTGCTGCTTTTAGGATTCTCTCTTTGGCTTTAACCTTTGCCATTCTAACTACGTTGGTGCAAATGTAATTGCAGTTTAAAAAGTTAAAAATAATTGCAAAAACTGTGATTATTTTTTCACCAACCTAATATACTGTGTCTTGGTGTGGGCCTGTTTGGGTTCATCTTGTTTGGGACTCTCTGCACTTTCTGGACTTGTATGTCTATTTCCTTTGTCAGGTTAGGAAAGTTTTAAGTGATTATTTCTTCATATAGGTTCTCAATTCCTTGCTTTCTCTCTGATCCTTCTGATACCCTATGATGCAAATGTTGTTATGCTTGATATTGTCCCAGAGGTCTCTTAAACTATCCTAATTTTTTTGGATTCTTTTTTTCTTTTTGCTGTTCCAATTGGATGTTTTCTGCTACTTTGTCTTCCAAATTGTTTTGTTTGTTTGTTTGTTTTTTCCATTTTTTTAACTTTTCGATTACAATTGACATTTAATGTTATTTTATATTAGTTTCAGCATAGTGGTTAGACCTTTACATAATTTACAAAGTGATACCCCAAATTAGTCTTTTCCATCTAGCACTAAACAGTTACTGCAATATTATTGACTATATTCCCTATGCTGTACTTTACATTCCCCATGACTATTTAATAACTACAAATTTGTACTTCTTAATTTGTTCACCTTTTTCAACCAGCCTGACAAACCCCCTCCTATCTGGCAACCATCAGTTTGTTCTCTGTATCTATGAGTCTGTTTCTTTTTTCTTTTTTATAACTTTGCTATTTATTTTCTTTTCTTAATTTTTTTGTTGGGGAATATTGGGGAAACAGTGTGTTTCTCTAAGTCGTTGTCTTTCAATCTAGTTGTGGAGGGCGCAGCTCAGCTCCAAGTCCAGTCGCCATTTTCAGTCACCGTTTTCAATCTTTATTTGCAGGGTGCACAATGCACCATCCCATATGGGAATTGAACCGGCAAACTTGTTGTTCAGAGCTCACACTCTAACCAACTAAGCCATCCAGCCACCCCTCCAGAATCTCAGTGGCAGCTCGCTGTCTCCAATCTAGTTGTGGAGGGAGCAGCTCACTGATCCATGTGGGAATCGAACCAACAACCCTGTTTTTTAGAGCTCGCGCTCTAACCAGCTGAACCATCCAGCCGCCCCAGGTCTGTTTCTATTTTGTTTGTTTATCTTGTACTTTAGATTCCACACATAAGATCATATGGTATGTCTTTCTTAGTCTGACTTATTCCACTTAGCATAGTACCCTCTAGGTCCATCCATGTTTCACAAATAGTAAGATTTCATTCTTTTTATGGCAAAGTAATATTCCATTGTATGAGTTCTTTATACATTTTTAATATAAACCCCTTATCAGATGTATCATTGGTGAATATTTTCTCCCATTCAGGTTATCTTTTCATTTTGGTGGTTTCTTTTGCTGTGCAAAAACTTTTTAGTTTGATGTAGTCCCATTTGTTTATTTTTTCTTTTGTTTCCCTTGCCTGAAGAGATATGTCAGAAAAAAATTTACTAACAATGTCAGTGAGTTTACTGCTCACGTTTTCTTCTAGGAGTTTTATGAATTTGGGTATGACTTTTAAGTTTTTAATTTATTTGGGGTTTATTCTTGTATATGGTGTAAAGTGGTCCAATTTCATTCTTCTTTTTTAGCATGTGTCTGCCAGTTTTCCCTACATCGTTTATTGAATAGACTGTCTTTACCCCATTGTGTTTTCTCGCTTCCTTTGTCATAGATTAAAGGACCATATAGATGTGGGTTTATTTCTGGGTTCTCTATTCTGTTTCATTGATCTATGTGTCTGTTTTGCTGTCAATACCATGTGGTTTTAATTACTATAGCCTTGTATTAGAGTTTAATGTCAGGTTGCATGATACTTCCAACTTTGTTCTTTCTCAAAATGGCCATGGCTATTCGGGGTCTTTTATGGTTCCATACAAATTCTAGGATGGTCCTAGTTCCAGGCGGCACTGGCTTGGGAATCCTTGTTCTAATATCTAGGGCTCTTCTCCTTGTTCTATCTTGATGATCATGTTTGGTTTAGTAATACAATACCCTATTGTGACAAGGTGGTTGTAATTTTCCAGCATTACGTATCTGTGTAGTATCTTCTGAGAAGGATCGAGCAGATACCACTCTTCCTGGGTGAAGTCCACACATACATCTTGGAATGACACTTGTTCCTGTAATGATACATTCTTTTTCTGTGATTTGTTCATTTTCCACTCTTAGTGGAGGAGGGAGTGCCGCAGCTCTTTCATCAGGGGTTGTTTCCTCCCAGGAGCTGGAGGCCAGTGAAGGGTAAGCCGGGAGGAGGAAGAGGAACCCAAATTGTTGATTCTATCCTCTGCTCCATCTAGTCTGCTGGTGATTCCTTCAAGTGCATTCTTCATTTCACTTACTGTATTCTTCACTTCTGACTGGTTCTTTTTTTATGGTTTCTATGTTCTTTTTCGTCCTTGCTATCTTTTTTTGAAGTTCTCACTGAGTTCCTTGAGCATCCTTGTAACCATTGTTTTGAACTCTGTATCTGGTAGGTTGCTTGCCTCCATTTTGTTTAGTTCTTTTTCTGAAGTTTTCTCTTGTTCTTTCATTTGGGAAATATTTCTTTGTTTCCTCATTTTGGCTGCCTCTCCTTTTGTTTCTATGTAATAGGTAGATCTGCTATGTCCCCCAGTCTTTGCTAGGTGGCCTTATAGAGTACGTGCCCTGTGGGACCCAGTGATACAGTCTCCCTCATCACCTGCACCAGGTGCTGCAGGAGTGTCCCTTGTGTGGGTTGTGTGTGCCCTCCTGTTATAGTTGGGCCTTGGTTGCTATTGGCACATCAGTGGGTGGGATTTACCCTCAGGCTGATTGGCTGTGAGGTTTTGCCACATCCATAGCTTACAGGCTACTGTGTGGGATCCCACTGTGTCGGATTCACCCCAACAGGCTCTGGTGTCTGTTGAGACCAGCCTTTGGGTGTGCCACTTGTGGGGCAAATTGGGCAATGCTCTGCTGTGGTCTGAAGCCAACCTCCAAGTATGTTGGTGCTATGGCCTCTTGCAAGGACTCTGGTACAGGCCCAGATCACCCACTGCCTGTGACCAGCCAACCTGGTAAGAGCTACAAGGTGATCCTCAGTTGTTCGCTGCTTGTGCTAACCCTTGAGGCACGTTGGAGAGGCCATGTTGCAAACAGAATGTCTGCTACCAGTACCAGGCCTGGGGGAGTTCCACAAAATGCCAGGACATCCTGAGGCCTGCTGCCACCTGCCAGCTTGCATAAGTTTCAGCCACTGACAAAGCCTCGTGCTGTATGCAAATTGGGTGAAGCACGGTCTCTAGAAGTCACTAGAGTGGGAAGAGTTGTGTTCACCAAGTTAATGTAAATTCTAGCTTGCCAGTGCTGAGCCTGAAGCTACTCAGCAAAAGTCTCAGCACACTGAGACCAGTCACTGCTCTCCTGGGGTCTACGGGACTCAGATAGTTTTCTAAGAAAGAATGCAATGCAGGCAGGGCTGATCGCTCTTGGAGAAAGTGCCTCTGGTGTTGGGGAAGTTGGGTGGGGCAGAGTCCCAGTGTGTCAGCAGGGCAGAGCTTCAGATCTCATCAGACCAATCAGATTCAGATTTAGCCATAAGTATAGGGGGAGGGCTTAACACAGGAAAGATGGTGCCAGCCTGCCAGCTACACAGCAGCAGGACCCCACTCAGGGAAAATGCTGACTATCCTCCAGCTCTCGTTCTGAAGCCACACAACTTAGTCTGCCCCTCCACCCCCCATATCTCCGAAACCCCTCAAGTTACTGTCCCTCCACTGGAGCCCATGGTGAGTGCCTGGGAGTGAGAGAATCTGAGTGCAGGCCCATTAAGAGGACACCTGAGTTTCCTGCCACCTTCCATCCCACCCAAATGGTCAGAATCCCCTGTGTTTCATAGCCAGATGTTGTGGGGGCTCCTCTTCCTGGCACCAGTACTGTGGGCTGGGGAGGCTGGTCTGGGGCTGGGGTCCCTCCTCTGGGGGCAAATTTTGTGGCTGAGATGTCCCTCCTGGTTCTCAACTGCCACACAGAGGCCTGGGGTTAGCCAGTTCTGTATCTATGCCCCTCCTACCAAACTCAATATGGTTTCTTTTTTATATCTTTATTTTTAAACTTCTGTTCAGCCAGACTTCAGATGAGATGGTTTTCCAGGTTGATTGTTCTATAGTTTAGTTATAATTTTAATTCAAGCATGGAAGGAAGCAGACACAGTATTTATCTACAGTGCCATTTTGGATCTCCCTTTACTGGATTTCTTATGATTGGTTTCACAGAACTAAAACTAACTCTTTTGCTTCACTTCAACAGTCAGCTGGCTATACCCAAAGGTATTCTTAAACAAAATAAAAAGAGAGTAGAAATACTGAGTGATTGCTTTAAGCATATTAATTTCCATACATCTTTGTTTGTGAAACAGGTTATCAAACAAAATATGAAAAATAAATGTATTTGTCTACTCAAGGTGCTATAACAAAATGCTACACACTGGGTGGCTTAAACAGCAGAAATTTATTTTCTTTTTTTTTTTTTTTTTTTTTTTTAATTAATTTTATTGGGGTGACAATTGTTAGTAAATTTACATAGATTTCAGGTGTACAATTCTGTATTACATCGTCTATAAATCCCATTGTGTGTTCACCACCCAGAGTCAGTTCTCCTTCCATCACCATATATTTGATCCCCTTTACCCTCATCACCCACCCCCCACCCCCTTACCCTCTGGTAACCACTAAATTATTGTCTGTGTCTATGAGTTTTTGTTTCTCATTTGTTTGTCTTGTTCTTTTTGGTTTATATACCACATATCAGTGAAATCATAGGGTTCTCTGCTTTTTCTGTCTGACTTGTTTCACTTAGCATTATTCTCTCGAGATCCATCCATGTTGTCACAAATGTTCCTATATCATCTTTCCTTAACGCCGAATAGTATTCCATTGTGTATATGTACCACAACTTCTTTATCCATTCATCTATCGAAGGACATTTTGGTTGTTTCCATGTCTTGGCCACTGTAAACAAAGCTGCAATGAACATTGGCGTACACGTGTCTCTATAGAGAAATGCTTTTATATTTTTGGGGTAGATACCCAGGAGAGCGATTGCTGGGTCATATGGTAATTCTATTCGTAATTTCTTGAGGAACCTCCACACTGCCTTCCATAGCGGCTGTACCAGTCTGCATTCCCACCAACAGTGTATGAGAGTTCCTTTTTCTCCACAGCCTCTCCAACACTTGTTACTATTTGTTTTGTTGATGAAAGCCATTCTGACTGGGGTGAGGTGATATCTCATTGTGGTTTTCATTTGCATTTCTCTGATGATTAGCGATGTTGAGCATTTTTTCATATGTCTATTTGCCATTTGTATATCCTCTTTGGAGAAATGTCTCTTCAGGTCCTCTGTCCATTTTTCAATTGGGTTGTTTGTTTTTTTGTTGTTGAGTTTCATGAGTTCCTTGTATATTTTGGATATTAGCCCCTTATCAGAGGAACTGTTTGCGAAAATCTTCTCCCATTCAGTTGGTTGCCTCATTATTTTGTCAATAGTTTCTTTTGCTGTGCAGAAGCTTTTCAGTTTCATATAATCCCATTTGTTTATTTTAGTTTTTACTTCCATTGCCTTTGGAGTCAAATTCATAAAATGCTCTTTGAACCCAAGGTCCATAAGTTTAGTACCTATGTTTTCTTCAATGCAGTTTATTGTGTCAGGTCTTATGCTTAAGTCTTTGATCCATTTTGAATTAATTTTGGTACATGGTGACAGATAGCAGTCCAGTTTCATTCTTTTGCACGTAGCTATCCAATTCTGCCAGCACCATTTATTGAAGAGGCTGTCTTTCCTCCATCGTATGTTTTTAGCTTCTTTGTCAAAAATTATCTGTCCATATTTATGTGGTTTTATTTCTGGGTTCTCAATTCTATTCCATTGGTCTATGTGTCTGTTTTTCCGCCAATACCAAGCTGTTTTGATTATCGTAGCCCTGTAGTACAAGCTAAAGTCAGGGAGTGTGATACCTCCAGTATTGTTCTTTTTTTTTAATATTGCTTTGGCTATTCGGGGTCTTTTGTGGTTCCAAACAAATCTGATGATTTTTTGTTCTATTTCTTTAAAAAATGCCATTGGGATTTTAATGGGGATTGCATTAAATCTGTATATGGCTTTGGGTAATATGGCCATTTTAACTATGTTGATTCTTCCAATCCATGAGCACGGAATGTCTTTCCATTTCTTTGTGTCTTCTTCAATTTCTTTCAAAAATGTCTTATAGTTTTCAGCATATAAATCCTTCACATCCTTGGTTAAGTTTATTCCTAGGTATTTTATTCTTTTTGCTGCAATTGCAAAAGGAATTGTTTTTTCTATCTCTTTTTCTGAGATTTCATTGTTGGTATATAGGAAAGCAATGGACTTTTGTACGTTGATTTTGTAGCCAGCAACTTTACTGTATTCATTGATTGTTTCTAATAGCTTTTTGGTGGAGTCTTTAGGGTTTTCTATATATAGCATCATGTCATCTGCAAAGAGTGACAATTTAACTTCTTCATTCCCAATTTGGATGCCTTTTATTTCTTTCTCTTGCCTGATAGCTCTGGCGAGGACTTCCAACACTATGTTGAAAAGCAGAGGTGATAGGGGACAACCTTGTCGTGTTCCTGAATGTAGAGCAAAGGGCTTCAGCTTTTCACCATTAATTATGAGATTAGCTGAGGGCTTGTCGTATATGGCCTTTATTATGTTGAGGTATTTTCCTTCTATACCAATTTTAGTAAGTGTTTTAATCATAAATGGATGTTGTATCTTATCAAATGCTTTTTCTGCATCAATTGATAGAATCATATGATTTTTGTCCTTTAATTTGTTTATGTGATGTATCACATTGATGGATTTGCGAATGTTGAACCATCCTTGTGCCCCGGGGATGAACCCCACTTGGTCGTGATGAATAATCTTTTTAATGCATTGTTGTATTCGATTTGCTAGAATTTTGTTTAGGATTTTAGCATCTGTATTCATCAGAGATATAGGTCTGTAGTTTTCTTTTTTTGTGTTGTCCTTACCAGGTTTTGGTATCAGGGTAATGTTGGCCTCATAAAATGAGTTAGGGAGTACTGACTCTTCTTCAATTTTTTGGAAGAGTTTGAGCAGGATTGGTATTAGATCCTCTTTGAAGGTTTGGTAGAATTCACTGGTGAAGCCATCTGGTCCAGGACTTTTGATTTTGGGAAGGTTTTTGATGACTGATTCAATTTCGTTCCTGGTGATCGGCCTGTTAAGATTTTCCAGTTCTTCATGATTCAGCCTTGGAAGGCTATATGTTTCTAAGAACTTGTCCATTTCTTCTAAGTTATTAAATTTGGTGGCATATAGTCCTTCATAGTATTCTTGGATAATCCTTTGTATTTCTGTGGTGTCCGTGATAACTTCCCCTTTTTCATTTCTGATTTTGTTAATTAGTGTCTTCTCTCTTTTTATCTTAGTGAGTCTAGCCAAGGGTTTGTCGATTTTGTTAATCTTTTCAAAGAACCAGCTTTTTGTCACATTAATTTTTTCTATTGTCTTTTTGTTCTCTATTTCATTTAGTTCTGCTCTGATTTTTGTTATTTCCTTTCTTCTGCTGACCTTGGGTTTCGCTTGTTCTTCTTTTTCTAGTTTTTTAAGGTGTAACATGAGGTTATTTATTTGGGATTTTTCTTGTTTCTTGAGATAGGCCTGTAATGATATAAATTTCCCTCTTAAAACTGCTTTCGCGGCATCCCAAAAATTTTGGTAGGATGTATTTTCATTGTCATTTGTTTCTATGTATCTTTTGAGCTCTCCTCTAATTTCTTCTTTGACCCAGTCGTTCTTTAAAAGTATGTTGTTTAATCTCCATGTATTTGTGTTTTTTCCTGCTTTCTTTTTGCAGTTGATATCCAATTTCAAAGCTTTGTGATCAGAGAATATGCTTGGTATGATTTCAATCTTCTTAAATTTGCTGAGGCTGATTTTGTGTCCCAATATATGGTCTATCCTTGAGAATGTTCCATGTACACTAGAAAAGAATGTATAGTCTGATGTTTTAGGATGAAGTGCTCTATATATGTCAATTATGTCCAATTCATCTAATGTGTCATTTAGGGCTGCGATTTCGTTATTTATCTTCTGTTTGGATGATCTATCCATAGCTGTCAATGATGTATTTAAGTCCCCTAGTATAATTGTGTTTTGGTCAATTTCTCCCTTTAGTTCTGTTAGTAGTTGCTTGGTATATTTCGGTGCTCCCTGATTGGGGGCATAAATATTGATGACTGTTATGTCTTCTTGTTGTATAGTCCCCTTTACCATTATGAAATGTCCATCTTTGTCTCTTGTTATCTTTTTCACCCTGAAGTCTGTTTCATCGGAAATCATTATGGCTACACCTGATTTTCTCTGGGTACCATTTGCTTGGAGTGTCAATTTCCACCCTTTCACTTTGAGTCTATGCTTGTCCTTGTAGCTGAGATGTGTCTCTTGTAGGCAGCATATGGTTGGGTTTAGTTTTTTGATCCAATCTGCTACTCTGTGTCTCTTTATTGGTGAGTTCAGTCCATTTACATTTAGGGTGATTATTGATATGTGAGGATTTCCTGTCATTCTGTCTTTAGTTTTCTGGTAAGGCTGTGTCTCCATTGTTTCTTTGCCTTTTTGTTGTTGTCTGTTATTTCTGTGTGGTAGTATTCTATGATGTTTCCCTCTGTTTCTTCTTTTATTACAGTATATGTTTCAGATTTGGATGTTTTTTGAGTGGTTACCCTTGAGTTTATGTAAAAGAAAGTTTGATATTTAGAGTATTCCAGTTTCTTCAGTACACTTACTTTCTCTATTCCCATATTCCAGTTCAGGCCTTTACGCTCCCCCTTTTTATGTTTCGGTTGCCACAAGTTGTCCCTGTTGATGGTGGTCTAATAGCCTCCTTTAGTATTTCTTGTAGTGCAGGTCGTGTATTAGAAAATTCCCTCAGCTTCTGGATGTCTGGAAAGGTCTTTATTCCTCCTTCATATCTAAAGGAGATCTTTGCTGGATATATTATTCTTGGCTCATGATTTCTCTCTTTCAATAGTTTGAATATTTGGTTCCATTCCCTCCTAGCTTGTAGAGTTTCTGCTGAAAAATCTGATGATAATCTAATGGGCTTTCCTTTGTAAGTTACCGTCTTCTTTTCCCTGGCTGCCTTGAGGATTCTTTCTTTATCATTGATTTTAGACAGCTTCAATACAATGTGCCTTGGTGAAGGCCTGTTGGGATTGAGGTAATTAGGTGTTCTATTTGCTTCTTGGATTCGAGGATCCAGTTCTGTCCACAAGTTTGGGAAGTTCTCATCGACGATTTGTTTGAATATATTCTCTGTTCCCTTCCCTCTTTCTTCTCCTTCTGGTATACCCATTATTCTTATATTGCTCTTTCTGATGGAGTCAGAAAGTTCTTGTAGAGCTCTTTCATTTCTTTTAAGTCTCAAGTCTCTTTCTTCTTCCCTCTGTGTAAATTCCAGGTTCCTATCTTCGATGTCACTGATTCTTTCCTCCATCTGGTCAACTCTACTACCTAAGCTGGATATTTTATTGTTAATTTCTTCTATTGAGTTCTTAATCTCCAGAAATTCTATTTGGTTCTTTTTCAAGATTTCAATCTCTTTTGTAAAATGCTCATGGTGTTCTTTGATTGTGTTTCTGAGTTCATTAAACTGCCTTTCTGTGTTTTCTTGCATCTCGTTCAGTTTTTTCAGAATTGCGATCTTGAATTCTCTGTCATTTAAATCACAAAGGTCCATATCTCTAAGTTCCTTTTCTGGAGACTTTTCACTTTCTTTCTGAGCTATCTTGTTGCCTTGGTTATTCATGGCAATCACTGATTTACTGTTTCTCTTCCTAGACATCTACAGGAGTGTCTTCTGCAACAGGTTGATAGGTATGCGAAGAGCTTTTGGAGTTCCAAAGCTCTTTCTGCACCAGATTCAGAGCCCGTTTGTTTCAGCAGTTCTGTTTACTCCTGCAGGGATCCGCCCAGATAGGTGGGGCCAGGGGCGGGGTGAGTTGTGAGAGGTGGCCCAGAGCAATGGCGGCGACCACCACCACAGCCAGTCCTGCTTCCACAGCTCCCTCCCCTTTGCCGGAACTAGTTGAGCTGCGAATCTGTGTCTGCGGTCCACAGTTCTCAGAGCTGCAAATATTCTGTCCTTTGATCCGACACTGCTACTTTATAGCTTCTAGCACCGGGCAGGTGGGGGCGGGGCGAGCTCTGGGAGGGTAGGGAGGGGGCGGCTAGTCTCCGTGCCTAAGGCTTCCGTTCTCCGCTCGGCAGTGAGGGCTTAAACCACCGATTTCAGCCCTCTTCCCTCAGTCTCTGCTCCGAGGTCTGCCGTGAGCGAGCGTTGGGTTCAGCGGTTTTGTATGCTGCCCCCTCAGCCCTGTGGGCCGTAAGCGGAGCCCTAGCAGTCCGAGTCCTTCCCTCTCCCGCAGCGGCGGTAGTTCCGGGAGCAGCGGGCTCCGAGCACTGAGCTAGGTCTGTGTCCTGCGCCCGCGCGGCTCCGTCTCCGCACTTCTCCTCTCCCTCCTCCCCCGCTCGCGCGATTCACCCACCTGGAGGTGAATTCAGTAGTCGGCCTCTTCGTCTTGCCTGTCTGCTGTGCAAGGAGTCCTTTGTGGAGTTATTGTTGTCCGATTCGTTGTAAATTCCAGGGGAGCGTTACAGAGGCTCACCTCACGCCGCCATTTTTTTTTGATCTCCAGAAATTTATTTTCTCTCGGTTCTAGAGGCTGGGATGTCCAAAATTAAGGCACCAAAAGGATTGGCATCTGGTGAGGGCTCTCTCCTTGAGTTGCAGATGGCCGCCTTCTCACTCTGTGCTTCTGTGGCCTTTCCTTAGTATGAGCACATGGAGAAAGAGAGCAAGATCTCTCTCTCTCTCTCTTTCCCTCTCTCTCTCTCTCTCTCTCTCTCTCTCTCTATCTCTCTCTCTCTCTCTCTTCCTTTTTCTTCCTTTTTATCTTTTCTTCTTTAATGGATGGCAGAGACAGGGCTGCAAGGCTAGTCCTTTATCTTAGAGTGTATAGAAATGCCTAGTCTTCCTCTTCTCATAAGGCCACCGTCCTATTGGATAAGGGCCCCACCTGTATGACCTCATTTAACCTTAATTATCTCCTCAAGACCCTATCTCCAAATACAGTCACTTTGGGGTTGGGGGTTGGGGGGCACAATTCAATCCATAGCAATAAGCACAGTAACAGGAAATACAACAAAACAACATCTGTGGCATGGTAGTTAAACAAATATTTTAAATAGAGAATACCTATATTTAAAGATCATTCATCAGATTTGGTAATACATCAGATTTTAAGTCCAGCCATACTGATGGCAAGTAGATGAGTGTTGAATAGTTGCAAAATTAGTTTTTTTGTATAATAGGGACAAATAATTTTTACATATGCACATAACATTGCACTAATTTTAGATTTGTTTAGAGAAGACTCTTCTGGGGTGGGAGTGAAGAGGAGTGGAAAAGCCTTAATGCATTTGACTGTTGTTAATAATGGTTTAACAAAAATTCTCTGAGTGTAATGGAGCTTTAAGAGGTGCTCTATGAATAGAGTACAGAAACTTCAGCCTTTGAGTTATTACCACTATTATAGTGCTTTAGATTTTGTTTGTTTTTAACACTATTGTCTGCTACTTTAGACATGAATCAAAGCAGCGAAGGATGTATGAAAAAGATCAGCAGTGTGAATCTTGACAAACTTATAAATGACTTCTCACAGATAGAAAAGGTATGTAAATATGTCAAACAGTTGTAGTATATAGTGAAAAGTGGAACAGGTTTTGGCCAATGGAAGGAGCTGGGAAGAAAGAAAAATGTACCCCCAAAAAATGAGCAGGGTAAAGATAATTGAAATGTACTTTGCTAAGCCCTTTCTCATTTTAAAAATCTGTATTTAAAATATACCTTAAATCTAAATATAAAAAAAATAAAAAATAAATAAATAAAAATAAAAAATAAAATATACCTGGTTTGGGCTTATTTGTACTAATGCATCAAAATGTTTCTGGGGCAAGGGAACAAATAAATGATATACTTTTGCTAAACTTAGTAGGAAAGTACATACTTAAAGGTCCAAGATGTTCATAAACTCAGGAATGGTTTCAAAAAATTGAAGTAGACTCAGTCCTCAATCTCTTATCATTATGACTAACTCTAAATTTTTGTTTTAGTCTTTCCAATTTTATCTGTTGCCCTTTCCTTCTCTTTCACCTAAGCAGACCTATTTGAAGTCCTCCTTCCCTAACTCTGGACAAATTACATGGTAGACCAAATCTAAAAGCATGTATTAGGTTTTATCCCCTCCTGTGTCTCAGAGAGGACTATGAATAGCCATTGAGAAAATGTAGATGGATAAATTAAAGATTTGTTTTGTGAAGCAGAAGTGGGAGGGGAAATAATACCTACCTCTATTTTCTCTCCTTTTCTTATCATTTTTCTCTATTCTTTCTTTTTATCTGCACAATGTAGTATTGCCATAATAAAAGAATTTTCATTATGATGGTTATTTTGAGGTAACATTATGAGCTTTTTGAAAACAATGAGCTTAGGTTTTCTTAACCAAGTGATTCTTACCAAAATAAGAGAAAAGAGAAAGAGATTTAGCACAGTAGATGAGAAAGGAATTGGAACAATTTTCAGAGATTAATTTGGAAATATCTATCATATTCTTAAACATTTTAAATAAGAAATATTATTCATTTTTTGATGTGGCAATGGTATTGTGATTGTATTTTTAAGAGTCTTATCTCTTGGAGATACATATAAATGGTAATATTTATGTATCAAGTAATATGTCAGAAGGTTGCTTTGAGATAAATGTAGAAATGGTGACAATAGGGAAGTGGATAGAGATATAGATCCACTTCATGATACAAGACTGGTCATGAACTGATGATTTTTAAAGGCGTTTGAAGGGTGTGTGGCAGCTGTTATACTATTCACAAACATACCAAAGAGATATATATGTTCAACAATGTTTATTCATTGTCTGCAATAGCAAAAAAAGTAGAAACAACACAAATTTTCCTCACTAGGGGACTAATTAAATAAATTGCAGAATGTTCATAAATGAAATTCAATGCAGCCGTTAAAAAGAATGAGGTCGACCAATACATGCTTATATGACATTATCTCCAAGATAATAGTACTAAGTTGAACATTCAAGGTACAGATAAAAGTATAACATGATTCTTTCCTATAGTTGTATAATCATAAAATATTTTGGAACCATATATAAGGAATTGTTAACAATAGAACTGAGGGTTGAATAGTTGGAAAGAAGGGGGTTCAAGTTATGTAGTATTTTTACTTTTCATAACTTTTCATAACTGTTTTAATTTTTACCATGTGACTTTTAAAATTAAAAGTAAATTAGGAAGTTGGTTTATTTAAAAATATATGTCAGGCTTAATTATTAGACATTCAGGTATTAAATGTTTTGTATTTTTATTAGTCTTAAAGACATAGGTAAAAAAATAAAAATAGCAGCATTGATTTGATAATAATGTATATTGTTTCTTCTACAGAAAATGATAGAAATTAGTGGAAAGAACAATATACTGGATATTCAGTTGGAAAAAACTAACTGCTTATTAAAAGGAATGCAAACAAAGGAGGTCTCACTTAAAGAAGGTTAGTTCTTTGCTGCCTGAAGAAATACTAAGTCTAATGAGAATGCTTTTTGATACAACAGTTATTAATACTGCCCCATATATTTGTAAAATATTTTAAATTCACATAATACTTTCCAGGCTATCATTTCATTTTACCCTTAAGATAGCCCTGAAAGACAGATAGGACTGGCATTATTATTCTACCTCAGTAATGAAGAAACATGCAAGTAGACAAGAAGTTAAATAATCTGTGTAAGGCGACTCAGCTAAGAAATGGCAAGTCCAAGAATCAGTCTGACACTCTCCCCTCACTTCTTTGCCACCCATGCCAAGTGTGTCACTCAGCTCCCAGTGGCCGCCTTCCCAGCTGTGCCCTCAGTCTGTACCTTCTCTGCAGCCAGCCGCCTGGCAGGGAGCCTGGGAGCTTGGGCTCCATGCGATGAGGTGCTGCTTACTAAGAAATGTGCTGTGCTCTCAGGTGTTTACTTTGGGAGGCGGGGAAACTGGTTAGTTTGGGGGCAGAGACAGTCACTTTTCCCTATACTTATGTTTCGTGTGTATTTTATACTCGTATTTGAAAAAAAATAATTAAATTCTTTTTAAAAATCCAATTCTACTTATTCTAAATCTAACTGCCTTTTTGCTGGATAATACATAGCAGAAGAAAAAGCAAGAATGACACCTTACAGAGCCAAGTATGTACTAATTCACTTAGAGAGGAAGAACAAACTGTGTATATATGATTGAATTTATTCTACAATAAAGAATGAGATCTTGATAGACCAGATAAAGAATTTCTTTGCCAGTTCGAGATGGTAAATAATATTAATACTGAGAATATAAATTCTTTTCATTTATAATTGTATTTAACATTTCCAACTGCTTTATGAAATAGATATTATGCCCAAATTGCTAGTTAATGGTAGAGCCTAAATTTGAGCTCAAAATGATCATTGATTTACTAAATTATATAGTATTAGAAGTAGCTTTGTATTCTGAGCTCTAGTTTTTAAGAATTGAACAGGATAGTAGTATTCTTCGAATTAAATTTTAAAGTTTAATAGAAATGCTAATGTTTGCAAAGAAAATTGAAGCCATTATTCTACAATAATGAATGGTATTCTACCTTAGGAACAATTCCTTGTTGAGCCAGTTTCCTTTGTTTAAAAAAAAAAAAAAAATTGTGTTGGGAGAGCCACCTTGTGTTCAAATTGTGAAAATACATGTTTTTGAAACATTCAGTATACTTTCAGTTTCAGGACTTTTCAATTTGCTGATTACTGACTGAGGTACCTTCAGATACCATACTTCATGAATTGCTGGATTCATCCTCTAAAAGACAACTGAGGACTCAGTTTATGCTCCCTTAATTTTTTAATTGTAGCAGCTGATGTAGTAACATACATAAAGTAGGTAATGTCAAATGTAATTTAACCATCATTCTATTACTGGAAACTAGCAAGAGAGAAAAAGTGAAGGATGGTGGGAACTTTGTCTGAGAGTAAGTGGTGGGAATGACAGAAGGCTATTGGGAGAAGTGAAAAAACAGAATACTAGAGCCTTCTAACTGCATTAAGCTTTTAACTTCTGCAAAATACTTTAATTTCTATTACTGTACGTGCATACTGAGTGCAGGACCTCTCACTGAGGGTGACCTTTTGCATTCTCCCTTCACAGTAGTGGTTCTTGTGTTTAGTCAGTAAATATTAATAAAAGAACTATTGAAAACCTATGAAACAGTCACCATGTTAGATGCAAGGAATATCAAAATAAAAAAGATATCATCTTTATCTGAAGGAGTTCACTGTCTAGCGGGAAAAACCACAAATAACTACAATGCAATGTGATAAATGGAGAAAAGAGATATACACAAATTGTGGGACACAAAGGAGAGAGAGAATAACATCAACAATAACAAGTTAAATATTTGTGAGTGAATTTACAAAGAATATTTTCTCATTTGGTTGACAGAGCAGTCTTATATATAAGAATAGTCTCATATGTGAGGTAGGATGGGTATTACCCATACTCTTATTTTTCAGAGGAAGAACACAAAGCTGAAATAGGTTAAGTAGCTTACCCAGGTGTCATAGCTTGAGAGTAAGAAAGGCAAACTCTAATCTAGTTCCTCTGACTCCAAGTTTCGTGGTTGCCTCAGCATATCCTACAATTCCTGAGGAAGTATTGGATAAGCAGATTAAGAGCACAGGATTTTAAAAACCTGTGTTCTAGTCTCTATGTTCCATGAACTAACTGTGGAATCTTTGGCAAGTAACCAGACCTCTATGGATGACTCCCTACCTTTGTAAAATCAGGATGATACCAACTTCTCAGTAACATTTAGAATACTAATTGGGGTAATGTTTATAATGCATTTAGTGTAATGCCTGACACAGTAAACATTCAATAAATGGTACTATTACTATACCTAGACAACTTTTTATTATTTGATACAAATGCGGTATTTAATATTTAACCATCAAAACAGATGCCCAATTAGAATGACAGCTAGTCAGCATGTCATACTAGTGCATGCCAGCTGAAAATTGGTCATGGGCCTCTAAAACTGAAAGAAAGAGAATAAGGCTCAATATTTATTAGCTGTTAAGCACGTAAAGGTAAAATTGCCCTTAAACCTTAAAAGTTATATATCCTTTTTAAAATATTAAGTTATTCTTTTTTGAAGTTTTCATCATTATGTATTTAGCTAGTAAATTTAAGCTAGTGCAATCTGTGTTTCCTAACCTTATAGTAAAAATGTGATGGCACTATCACAAAGAGTCTCTCTCTGGTTCTGTTTTTGCTCTCTTTCCAACCTACTCAAATTACTCTGAAGAAGTTCTCCTGAGCTCCTCCTCTTGGTGTCAGTAAAGTAGTTAAAATCATACACTTCAGTGCTACACTGCTGGGGTTCACGTTCTAGCTCTGCCACTTGCTAGTTATAAGTGTGACCTTGGGTAATTCACGGAATTTCTGTGTGTCAATTTCCTCATATGTAAAGTGAGGCAAATACTAGGACCTACCTCACAGGGTTAAGAGGGCTAAATGATTTAATATTTGCAAAGCATTTAAAATAGCAATATATGTTATTATTTTCAGGCTAGAGCTCCTCCACTTACCCCTTTCTTGCTTCAGCTTACTATGATATTGCCTGTCTGTAAATCAATCACTCAACAAATATTTATGGGGTGCCTACTGTGAACTAACTGCTGTATATGTTAGGGAGAAATGGTAAACACAACAGAAAATAGTCCCTGCTATCCAGGAGCTTATAGCCAAGTGGACTGCTTAAAGTTACAGAGGTTTCCACCACTGTTGCAGCCCTTCAAAGTTTTAGCTGTTGCTGGTGATAGCCAAGAATATACTGAAAGCATATATGCACGTATCAGGCCACTAATGCTTGCAATGAAGGCTCCATCTCCCATTATGACGGAAGTCATTGGCACCAAAGTTGCTGATGCCGTGTAACTCCATATATTTTTTACTCCTTTTATTGCTACTCACTTGCCCTAGGACTCAGGCATGCATACTAAGAGGACAGGTTGGACTACGGTGAGGAAGTAAAGCAGTATCTTATCCCAAATGACACTTTCTCACCAATTCTGGCTCTCTGTCTTTGAACAAAACGGTGTACCTTGACTCTATCCTTGGGATGTTCTTTCATGGAAAACTCGCATGGATACACTCATAGTTCCCCAGAGAGTCCCCGGTGTGCCTTCCATCCAAGGCAGATGTTTCTAAGGGACCTGCAGGGAATCCGTACTAGACTGGATTTATTGTGCCTTAGAAAACTCATTACTAAATCCTGGATTGCATTTGACTTGTCTGGGTGATTAAAAAGTAGCTATTATATAATTTACTTTGAAATACCTGGTTGCTTTATTAAGATCTCATAATTGTCAATTAAATATTATTTTATTTTAAGTATTTCAACTTTGACAGACTAATTCCAAAATGAAAGCAAATAAACTTCAAATAAATGTATCTTTTCTATTTTAGAATGTGCTACTCTTCATAATATGATAAGAGGGCTACAACAGACCATTGAATATCAACATAATTTGAAAGGTAAGTTAGAAAAAATCAAATCTAAAAAAAAAATATGATGTATTTGAGCACCTTTAAAAATAGAGTTTTTAGATCATTGGCAATAAATTCCTTTTAATCTGGTCTTGTTAGATTCATCAGCTCAGGGAAGGATTCCTTACTACTTAATAATATCTTTCTCAACTATTAGGAAATAAGAAATGTCATGATGAACAGAACAATTCAGTCATATTCTGACAGGGACATCAGGGTTTTACAATCTGTCATAATAATTACCCTTATTATTTTCAAATGTTTAGATGTATGTTTATTCTCAGTAGTACTCTTGGTCTTTACTAACCCCATGTTCAGTTTTGAAGGGTGGATATTTACTAGTAATTACATTATGAATATTTTATTCAAATTCCAGTGATAGTTTACTATTTGATTTTTTTTATCAGAGACTAAGCCACATTTGTGTAAATGAAGCTGGCACATTCAGCTAATCTTATTTTTGCTAGTCATGCTAACCCAACAGCCTACCATGGACAAAACAGACAAAGCAACCAAGTGTTTTATCCTGTTCTGATTCAGCTACAATACAGTGTTTGTGGGGTTTTCTTCTACCATATTGGAGATTAAAATAAACTGCCTTCAAGTTCCCCTCCAACGTAAAACTTACATCAAACAAGAATTTCTCATCTTAGTCTTTTCCTTTTATCATAAAGTACTTTACATATGTAAGTAAGATATAATAGTGATTTTATATGCAATTTATTTGATTTAGCATGTTATTCCTTACTGTCTTTATAATGTTCTAATTGAGATTTATCTTTTTTTAACAATTACTATTGTTTGTTTTCTCCCATTGCTTTCCCTTAAAATATTTCCTCAAATGTTAAAGAAACAAATATAAAAATTGTATTAGAAGACTTCACACTTACATTGTCAAAAAGCAAGAGTAATACAGAAAGGATTCATTTTCCATATTAATATACCACTAAAAGCTGTTCTGGAGATTAAGAAGAGTAATAGATGGGGAACCATACCATCTCCAATGCCTTTTCTTTTGGCTTATTCCTGCAGGCTTCTTTCCCATAAATATTCACTTTACTTGGTACTAGTAAAGTGAGCATTCTGCTCACTTTTTCCCAGTGTTTTATCCCCATCCCACACCTGGCTTGGGCTTTCATTTTCCAACTTCAACGCTGATGATCAGAACAACTTTTCTCTGTGACTAAATGTAACACTTAACTGCATTTTAAAAATATGTGAACAGTCATAATTCTTTGCAGTCCTATTATTAGGTTTTAAATGGCATTTAATCTAACTCTTTTCAGGATTTTGTTTAAATAAAGCATCTACCAGAAATTAAAGTTAAATATTTTGAAATTCCAAAAAGTCAATAATGAATATATTATTTTTTGTAAAAGGATATCAAATATTGACCAGTAGTCAAGAATACCATCTTTGCAAAAATGTGGTAGTACTAATTTTTAAGTAGCTATTCCTGAATATGGATAGTCCATGGTGTCTGTCAGAAAGAAATAGTGATTCACTGATTTCATTTATCCAAAGCTTCTATAGGCATTGGTTTGGGCAAAGTGAGAGATGTGAACTACCTGTCTTTCACCTCTTTTCATCCATTTGATTGTCAAGATTGTATGGTTAATTTCCTTATTTAGGCTACAAAGTGGTTACAAATGGTTGGCTCCCCAGAAACTGTATCCTCTCTTTCTTAATAGAAACCTGATTTTTTTTCTGACATTCATTCTTCATCCAACCACATACCTCAGGGGCAGCTAATCATACCCCAGCTCCAATGGGAGGTTTCTGGAATAATCTCCCTTTCTCCCAAAACTAAAGATGGATTGTATTCTTCTGGCTGTTGATAAGTCTGCATGTAATGCTAGAATTTATTACAGACTTCTTGCTTCCACCCTGAAAATTATGACAGCATTGAGGATAGCAGAAAGAAAATACTAGACAGACATGGTGTCCTGATAATATTACTGATAATATTGCTAACAATGTAATAGTTAGACATTTACTGTTAAGCTACTGTGAGAGAAATGATACCTCCCTTTACTCTCATCCATCAATCTTTTCAGTAGGGGTATATGGGCTGTGTAAAAGATGATCCATTGAGATGCAGAAAGAAAACATTGGAATTTCTATTTATCTAAAAACCAAGACAAATAATATGATGAATATCTAATAATGGAATTTATTCCTTACTCTCTCTGTATATCAGTTATGCATCATTTATGATACACAAAATTTCTCTTCTCCCGAGGAGAGTGGGAGTTCTAAAACTGAACTGCTGCATCTTTATTTTTTCTTGAGT
This sequence comes from Rhinolophus hipposideros, assembly GCF_964194185.1. NCBI lineage: Eukaryota > Metazoa > Chordata > Mammalia > Chiroptera > Rhinolophidae > Rhinolophus > Rhinolophus hipposideros. The sequence goes on along the minus strand of NC_138053.1, from coordinate 72,418,912 downwards.
CTCAGTGCATTGATATGTGGTACAGCTTACACGTGCCTGGGTTTATATATTAGCTACTTACAATCAAACAAATCCTTTCAAAATGGACAAGAGCTTTAAGAAATAAAACACAGATTAACAATCATACTAATAATACAAGTACAAGTCAACAATAAGGAAGTAGCAGAGCTGTCACTTCTACCCTGTACACGTTCTTCATCGGACATATTAAAAGGTTAAAAGTGAAAATCTATCATATCTGATGAAATGGTGGCCAAGTAACTGCTTTTGGGAGAAAATTAATCTATAGCAAGATTTTCAAATGGGTTATTAGAAGTGATTCCATCGTTAAGTGATCTGAGAACTGAAAACATGTCAACTTTCTCACTCGCACATTAAACTTAGCAATGAACACTAAATTCAAACAGTGATCGATGATTCTCAGTGATTTTGAACTGTTTTGTTACATGTTTGTTTAAAAAAGAAACGTTTTTAAACAAAAAGAAAAGCTTATAAGAACAAGTAGCATCAAAGAAGATAGATATCTGGCAAAATTTCAAACACCAATTGTGGAATTGGTGTTTAAGAGTGAAAAATAGTATCATGATTTATAGTAAGTACAACGGAGTGATGGATTTGTTCCATTAAAACCAAGAATGATGTCAGAGAGGTAGTAGATGGGGGGGAGGGTATCACTTTGTGAGGGGTATAAATGTCTAACTATTACATTGTTTTGTGCACCTGAAACTAATAATAAAATTTTTTTTAAAAACCAAGTATCAAAAACAATCTGAATATTGAAGCCAGCCTTCAAATTTCTATATCAAAGAGTTAAATCTATTTTTGTAAAAATTATCGATGCATTTTTAGTTCCATTGTCACACTAACATCTATTAACATTAGTAATAATTGTATAATTTATAAATAAATAGACATGAATTGGGGAGTGCATGCTCATTATTTTTAAGAGGACATACAGTTGTAAAAGTTTGGAGACTTCTAGTTTAGAATACCACATCTGTGTGTCACTACTTTTTAGATTTTGTTACTTACATTGGCCAGTCTATTCCCTGCTAACTTCTTACCACTTACTTGTGAAAAAGTGGTCGGTCCCTCTTGCCAAGGTATTAAACTGTTTGGGGCAAAAGCATTGGAATTTCATAGCTTCAGGGAAAACTTGAGTCTTTTTCATTCTCATGAGTGATTGGATGATCAAGTTAAGTATACTTTATGAGATGTTGTCGTTGCCAGGACCAAAGAAGCCTTTCCTGTTATTACTGCTAACCTGACGCTGGGAAGGAAAGTCGTGAAGCAATATTAATGAATTACATCTGATATGCTGTTTATCAGGGTGGAGAGAGGCAAGGGCCCATCATGCAGCTTATGCAAAAGTATTGACATCTTTTTAGAATATGGGCTTTTATTTCTTGTTGCTTGATTCTCCTATCCTCTACCCCCAAATTTGGTCTTTATAACTTGAAGAATGGATCTATCCTATCGTTGAAATAAATGTGTGTTTGGAGTTTAGGATATGGACGTGGCGTATTAGAAATAGAGTATGATTTATCACAATACAAGTAACCCCGTATAACACGGCACTTCTATAACACAGTTTCATTCTAACACAGTTCGAGGATTGGGGAAACCCTCGTACAAATTCAGCATCCTAGAATATGGTTTCACTCTAACACGGCTTGAGAATTAGAGAAATCCCCGAAAACACAGAGCGTAATGAGAGCTTTTAAGAGCAAAAAATACCTCATTTGAAATTTTTCATTTGCGCATGGATGTCGTATCAGATTTGACTGCAAAATTTTAAAATTTATTAGAATTTTAAATCCATTTTGCTCATGAAGTGTTAAATACACACATTTTAAAACTTTGTGTTTTTCTTTTTACTACATTATACATAGATTAAAATTTTTCAGGTATTATTCAACCTTTTTTAAAGAAATGGTAATTATGTTTTTCACTTTTGTGAATTAATTTGTAGCCCTGAACTATGTCTGGTGGAAATAAAAAAATACTTCTTAAAAGACATTTCATCTTGTTAGATCAAAAATTACAAATTTTTAATCAGCTTGAAAAGGGGGAAAAAGTTTATGTCGCAGAAACCTTGGATTTAAATGAAGCAACAATTTGGACTATACAGAAAGATAGACATAAAATTAGAGCTTCCGTTGCTGCTGGTTGTTCTATCTCCGCAAATATGACATCTCGTCCCAGAGCACAATAATTGAGAAGATGGAAATAGCCCTTAGTATCTGGATTAATGACTATTCAAAAAAACAGATTCCACTGGACACCAATATTATTAAACAGAAAGCTTTCAAAATCTACAATTACTTAAAGTAATTGTGAAGTAAAGTAAAGTAAATGTAGAATCTGCTATTAACCCCAACTTTGTTACTAACAAAGGATGGTTTGACCGTTTTAGAAAACATCTTTCATTACAAAACCTAAAAATTCAAGGAGAAAGTGCATCAGCCGATAAAGAAGCTGCCAAAACTTATCCAAAGGAATTGCAAGAAATTATTGAACAGGGTGCATATTCAAAACATCAGGTTTTTAATGCCAATGAGACCAGTCATTGGTGGAAAAAAATGCCCAAGAGGACATTTATTTCAAAAAATGAAAACATTGCACCAGGTTTTAAGGCATCAAAAAACCACATAACATTACTTATGTGCAGTAATGCTTCAGGCGATCCCATGGTAAAACTATGCTGGTTTATAAATCTCTCAATCCTCATGCAATGAAAAACATAAATTCAGGGGACGATAGCATGGGTAAAAACAAAGAAGTTAAACACTTTACTCTAAAAAGCGTAAAAAAATGCCTAGACTTAGCCAAACAGTTGGAGCGGTATTTCCTAAATGAAGATCCTTCCACTGAAAGAGCACAAAGTTTAAGAGAGAACTTCACAAATGCTTAGCACCCTATAACGAAATTTATAAAGACCCCTCAACTAAAAGCAAGCCATCTAAAATAACAGATTTTTTGCAAAAAGTACAGAATAGAAAGTCAAGATAATGCTGAAGAAATTTCAGAGAATGAAGATATATTGTCAAAAAGAAAACACCCTCAGATAATGGTGCTTACTAGTGATGACAAAGAAAACATTATTTAATACATATTAATATGTTAATACTTTTGGTGAAAATTGCTTTAATAAAGATATTTCTTTTAATTATAAAATATAATAGTATGATTTTTTTAATTTTTTGGAACTTAACCCCTTTTTTTGTACTAGTTCTTTGTTTTATATAACACGGATTCACATAACACGGCATTTTTAGGAACCTAACAACCATGTTATACGGGGGTTACCTGGATATCGAATAGGAATTTTTCTTGTATTTTACTATTGCATAGTATATTACTCTATATGCTAGTTTAGGAGAACCCCCCGTACTTTATTGTATGAAAGATAAGGTGGCATGCCTTCTAACTTATGATTAGTGGTTACTACTAGAGCAAAGAAAACAAGGTTCTCCATTCAAGAAAAATTACCACCAGTCCCAGATGAAATGAATTTCAGGAATTTAGTTTACAAATTCAAACACATGGGCATTCATATGGAGGAAAGAGAAACCCATGAAATCGGCTACAAATACAGAGCACCTCCAAAATCAGTAGAATTCATATTTGTTTTCACCAGTTGTCTCTAGATAATTTCTGGCAACTTAATATTGCTTTCTTCATGTCTGAACTGAATCTGAATAACTTGGATTTATTTATGCCCTTATATTCTATCAGGGTAGATTTCAAGGAAGACATTGTGATATATAGAGTACAACTTTACTATACAAAAATTATACTAAGCAAAATGATTTAATAAAAATTGATCATTATTGATAAGAATGTTTTAAAAAGAGCAATAGTGTATAGTTCAGTGCTATTCTGTTTAAGATAATAATCTGAGAAAGGCTAATCCATGATCAGTTATTCCTTAAGAAAAAAGTATTGCTTAAATTAAAAGTCGTTTGAAAAATGCAGAAATACTTCTTTCAACATAATTGTGAAAAAGATTTCCTTACAATAATTTGACATTTAGCTTCTAGTATATCATTGGAAGAAGGCTATGTTTCTATAATCATCTTTTGTATGGGAAAATTATCTGTTATGAGTACATATTTCAGAATCTTAATTATTTAAAAATTGACTCCTTCTAACAGAGATTTGTTACAAGAGCATCAAAAGGAAATTGAAGAACAAAGCCTATGAACAGGCCAGCTATGTAATTTTCAGGAATAAGTGCACAACAAAAATGTGGAGCCCCATGTTCAAAAAGCAGGAAAAATATAACATTAAAGGCTCTAAAATATAAAGCTTTTTGCTTTCTTCTGTGCTTTCTCTCAATTTGTCAGTTTTTTTATGTTTTTAATGTTGCTCTAAGTAAATATAAATAAATACAATTTTTAATTACGAGCATGAATTTTACCATTTATCTTTATGTTGTGCAAACGACTTTTAAATACAAAGATAATAGTATTTAATTCATGCAGAATCACAAAAGTACACAATTAATACTTTACGACTTGTACATTCATATCTATTTCATACTTACCAGAAAAGTGGAAATGCTGCACAAAACTACCTCAACCATTATTTTATTCATTTTGCTTCTTGATATGCACACGTTCTACCAACACTCCACATTCAGCTTACTTTCAGTGAATAAAGAAGGACCGAAAGGAAAGGGAACAGTGAATTTCCTTCTTTCCCTTTCCTTCTGTGTCATCATTTTCAGCATAATTGGTTAGCTAGTAGAGGGAAGTACAGAAGTTAAAAAAGCCTATTATAGAGAGTTACTTGGTCATTTGTGTTTCTTAGATTGCCATTGCTTTCTTTTTGCGTTTGAAGCAAGTTCTAGTTCAAAGGGAAAGTGTGCCCTCTCAGATCTTTCAGGGCCCTTGCTTACTTAGTTGTAGATAGAACATGCTTACCTTGTACTTGTACCTTTGAGCCTTGCTGAACTCCCAAGCATCATGAGTCCACCAGAATTCAGTGTTCATGGGGCACTGCAACTGCTTCGTATGAACGTGGTGGCAAGGAGCAGTGGACATGAATATTGCTCATACGCCTAGATTCTCTGCTCCGTTGTCCCATTGGAATTTACTTGCAAATACACATTCAAAGACAAAATTGTTAAGAATTTCAAAATGTTAATGGCACAGTATTTAACCAAGCTGGCACCCTTCTGAGTGCAGGGCTCTGTGCAACTGCACACCTAAAGAGTTTCCTCCCAGTTTGATACCAAAAGAGAATAACCAATGTTAGAAAAATATATTGCAAAATTATTAGAATCCGAGAGATTAAAGTGGATTTTGACTAGGTCAGAGATATTTGCTTGTCAAATATCAGGACCAGGTGGACTCTACAGTGGTAAAATGCTATTTGAATTTATGACTACTACAGCAAGAGTAGCAAGAGCCTTCTACCATAACAAAGTAGCCAAGGTGGGAATATGTGTTTGACAATCTACTGTAGAATCTGGTAGGATGATGGAAAAAAGCAGTGCTGACAATAACCATGTTTATTGTACTACAGATGAAAGCCAACAAAGAGCCAACTGAAATATAAAGTATTAAAGAGGTTAGCTATGTCTTCAATAGATGGCTTTAGTTCACAGATAAGTCCTGGGGTTTTATTTAGCATACTTATAGATATGGCAAGCCAGATCATGCCCAAGTAGTATAACATTTAGATAGTTTGATCAATTTTTCTGGCAAAGAGAAGACTTATCATTATTAAAATGTCCATTTTCCTGAAGTTAATATACACATTTAATGCAATTTTAATTAAAATACTAAATTTGGGGGTTGGATAAATGATTGTATAGAATAATCTTAAATTTCATTTGACAAAAGAAACAAATAAACAAGAAAACTATGAAAACTAAAAAGAATGTGGGGGAGAGGAACCTCCATTACCAGATAACGATATGCTCTGAAGCCATTAGAATGAAATTAATATGGTCTTGGCATAGGGGTGGCTGGCTAGCTCAGTTAGTTAGAGTGTGGTGCTAATAACACCAACGTTGCCAATTCGATCCCGGCATGGGCCACTGTGAGCCGTGCCCTCCTTAAAGTAAAAAAAGAAAAGAAAATATGGTATTGACATAGAAATTGAAAAATATGTGTATAGCCATAGAAAGAATAGAGAACTAGATTCTAGAAATGGGCCCCAATATTTGTTAATGTGATATATGACACAAGGAATATTTCAGTTTATTGGAAAAAGAATGTCATGTTAACACATGGTACTGGCACAACTAGTTTTCCATCTGGAAGAAAAGAAAGCTGACTCTTTCTCACCATCAAAAATAAATTCCAGATGGATAAAAGACTTTAGTGAAAAAAAAATACAAACTTAAAAGAAAATCTGGGACACAACATGTACAATCTAGAGCTGTGGAATATCTTCTTAACCAATCTGGGAGCCTTAGATGCTATATAAAGAAATCACAGACCTACTAGACTTTCTTAACAACACAACAGAAACACCAACAACAACAGTGAAAAAAGAAGTTGGCGTGTTATTTTGTCAAAAAACATGTTTTCAAATACCAATATACTTTATATCTACAATATACAAATAGCTCTACAAATTGACCAGCATAGATAAATAAAAGTTTTTAAAAGGGCAAAAGATATGAATAGAAAATGGAATGTGTATTTGTGTATGCATATATATGATCCAGAGGTTAAGAGCATGGAGAAAAACACAGAAAGATACACAATTACACCAGCAATGTGGAAACAAAGGGAGAAAGAAGGAGAAAAAATGAGGGAGAAGAGGAAGGCATAAAGAAATGGAAGAAAGAAGACTGTCGTAAAAGTATCTCATTGTGTATGATATCCTATTTATGTAAAATTATAAAAATGTATTTGCATATATGCATAGAAAAATTAAAGACTTAAAGGAATATCCACTTTTAGGAAATAAATTCTTTGCAAAGTAATGTGTATAGTACAATTTTATATTGGTAAAAACAAATAAAACCAGTAGAAATGTGTGGTATGTTTACATATAATTGTATAAGCTGGGAGAAAAGTCGGGAAGGGATACAGACCAGGCTGTTAACACTGATAGCTTCGGTAAGCTGAGTAGGGAGGGGAAAGATGATTAGTTTCCCTTCACAAGTGCTTCACTTACTAAAACAAGCAAGAATATTTTTATAAATTGGAAAACATCAAACACCTTTTCTTGAGCTTTTTCTTGTCTGGGAATTTCTCTATTCTTCAGTTCTAACCAGCTTTGCTGGGTCGAGTAATCTCAGTTGTAGGCCCTTCCTCTTTTGCTTCTGTTATCCAATCAGTCACTAAATCTCCTGGTGATTCTATCATCTAGTTATCTTCGTTTTCCTTTTGTCTCCTACTGCCACTGGCCTGATTTAGTCTCCTGTTATTTCTTACTTGATCTATTGTTATTGATATCCATTCCTCTAGGGTCAAAACCCTCCCATTCATCCTCTACACTGCCAGATAATCTTTTAACGAGTCATTTCACTTCACTGTTCAAAATTATTTAATGACTCTGTGACCTGTGAAATAAAATTCAGTCATTCACATAGACTATGTCTACCTCCCAATAGGATATGGCCCCAACCTATGTAAGCAAATCCTCCTCACAGTTTACACTCCAACAATACTGTACTTGAATTGTAATTTTCCCAAACATGCTGTCCTCACTCAAACCCAGTCTTCTATACAGCTTTCTGTAACTGGAATGCCCTTCTCCCACATGGGTTAACCTTATCATTTGAGTCTTAGCTCAAGTGATTCTTCTGTAAATCCTTTCCTGACTTTAAGCTGAGTTAGGCTTTTCTTACACGGGTGCATTTCAGACACATTGCATTACAGAGCAGTTATCATAACATACAACTACTTACACATCTGTCTCAGCAATAGGCTGTAGATTCTTTGAAAAGCAATGTTTTTTTGTTTCACCATTCCCAGCGTCAGTACTCTGTGCACGTGGCCTAGATGTGTAGTGGATGCTGTTTGCAGGTGTATACACGAGTGAAAACTTGAAATGTTAAACATATTCCCAAATTAATGGAAAAGTGCTATAAATTAGGATGCTCTCTGATTTTTACACAGGTGAAAATGAACAACTGAAAAGAAATGCTGATCTTATGAAAGAAAAGTTAAAATCTCATCAACAGGTAAGTTTATATATCTTTACATCAATCAAATTCCTGTAGAGCATTTGTTCTCAAATTAGAAACAAAGTGGTCATCTTCTTTAATAAAAACAGCCAAAATTTATTGAGTCAACATGTATCTGTGTGCAGGTGTGTACCAGAATTTTTAATAAATTAAACTTTTTTAAGAAATAGAGATTTTGAGAACCCTAGTCTTTTTCAGACTACAATTTACTAAATCATTGCACTTTTTCTTTCTACCACAGTTACTACTATTTTGCTACGTATTTTTAATTACATTAATAGAGATTTTATTCTAACTATTACTTACTACTTTTAAACTTTTTTACTATAAAGAGCCTTTAATCTTTCTGTTTTGAGTAATATATTGCAATTTTATTGCACCATCTAAATGAAGGGAACATTATGTGGATCAGTTAATTCTCTCCCAAGGGCCACCACACCCTCTGCTACTTTTTCTTCTCTCCTATAAGAACAGCATAGTGATAGTAGCAATTACAGACCATACAACACAGTGACTAGCATGTAAAAGGTGCTCAGTAAATATCAGTTCCCACCCCTCTGCCCCTTGGGAGATTTATTATGCTGATTTTTTCTCATCTTTTAGGAGCCAATATACCAAACTCTAGCAGACCTAAGATTTCGAAAACTCAAGTTTTATCTGTATCAAGCTTAGATACAGATACTTAGATACTTCAACCTGAAAGATCATCTCTAAATTCAATCTGGTTCCTCACTTGAGGAACCTCTAAAGAAACACAAGCTAATTCTAAAACCCTGCCAGAGCTTCTGGGTAATTCTTAGGAGTAATAAATAGCATCTGGCTGTGCTTGAAAAATTTAGCTTCTCACAATCAATTCTGAGGTACTTTAAATATCTCTGGACTGTATCACACGCTGTATTTTTCCTTGTCTTTATCCCTTTCCTTTATTCTTTCCCATCCTTTCCCTACCCTCTAGCACTCAATAGTAGATGAAGTCAGGGTGTAATTGGGGCTGAGAAAAGGGGGAGAAATTTTTGCCTCCTTTCTCTTCTAAAATGGCGAGCCATAGAACATTGCTTTGTCTTGAATACTATAGGAATTTTCAGTGGAATGGAAATTAATGAGAAAACACCACAATCCAAGATTACGAACTTCTTTATTAGCTGCTGTCCAAAGCAAACTACCGATGACCTTAATCCAATAAAAATTCTCTAGTACAAAACCTCCAGGCCCATCCAAAACATATGGAGAACCACTGCCTAGTAGAAACAAACTCAGAAGATACCATATTTATGGGACTGGGAGAGGTTTTGTAACTTGTAGACAGAGAATCCTTAAGTTTTGTAATAACAAAAATACAACCAGAGGCTATACCTTGTCAGTTAAAATTCCCAAGAAGGCAAATGAAAAGAAGGCAACCAAGAATAACTTATTGGGTCCTGGTCCCCTTAGAAAGAGGAAGGGTTTAGATTCCTTAGGGCTGGTACAGACTAAAGTGAGGAAGAAGAACCTAGTGAAATACAGCCTGACCCCAGCCCAGACATTAGGACACCTTCACTCCTGGAGGTTGGAGTGAAAATCCTGGGTCTTATAGAATTCACAGAAGCATTCCACCTTAGTGGGGCATCTTTAGGTGGCAAAGTCAATACAGGTGAAAAGATACATAGAATTTGTCTCTTTTTGTTTCCCAGAGCAGCAACTACTTAGTACACCCAGTTGAGTCAGGAATGGTTTATAAATGCCACTCAGTAATTGCCCATCTAGAAATCTAGACACATGCATATGAAAAATGGCAATTTATGAGGGTCACCCCTATATTCACCTGCCAAGCTTTAAATCAAAGACAGTGGTTGGATAGGTTTGGCCATTTTTCCAAGTTTCCTGGCAGGATAAGTAGCACAAATAGGAATCTAGATTATATTCCTTTGAATTTATGTAATCTGGATGAGTGTACCTCTATTTTTAATTATACCCATCTCAGCCAACAGATCTTGACGTTTTTTATGTCTTCAGTACCACTGAATATCTATTAAAAGCTGTGAATCCTCTCTGAGAAAAATGTTCACACACACATGCATATATGTGTATAATTTTCCATACAATTTCAGGAAGTTAATGGAGCCTCGAAAGACCATTCACTAGGTCTAATCTAAGAATTTCTGACTTAAATAATTCTTATTGGCACTCTCATTCATTCAACAAATATATATCAAGAGATTTACACTAGGAGTTGGGAAGACAACAGTGATTAAAAACAAAGTCCCTGTCTTTTATGGTGTTTAGAGGCTTTTCTTGACCTTTTGCTTTCATTATTGTGTCTTTCTTACTACCCTGCTTCAGTATTCTTCCTACTTGCCTTTTCTTCTGCCGTGAGTGATTTCTTTATGAAGGAACATACCACTAGGAAAATTGTAAATTTTATCTTTGGGGAATTTTTCTTCCATCACCTCTCCCAATGTCCCTGTCTGTATTAGCATAAATCACCTCTAACGTTCAACAACCTAAAAAGCTAATCACAGGCACCTGCTGAGCACTTCTCAAATCCCAAATCCATCATTTTCTAGCCTCTCAGACAGCTAACCTTTACCTTAGGTTGTGCATAACCTATTTCTGGGAATTAAGGATGTTTATATAATGTTCAGAAATGGAAGTTTCAAAGGGATCCCACATTCAAAGGGATTCATCCTACAGTAGGATATGCTTACTACCTATCGAACGGTGCCTGCTGTTGCTCTAAAGTATAGCATTGGCTTTCTTGGACGTATTTTAATGTTGTTATGGCATTTATTCATACGATTAAACAATATATTTTAAGCATCTATGATATGCTAAACACTGGTGATGAGCATTCAGAAAACAAATATAAAAAGACGTTATCTCTAGATGATTTCTATCTCCATGGGCCAGAACTTAGTCCTTCTCAAATGTGATTATTCAAACAATGAACAATATCTTTCTTCTCTAGATATGATTACATATAAAAATTTAATATAAAATTTGAAAATGTCACCTTTGTAATTAATTAAAAGTTGTATACACATATTTAAATTGAAGAATGAATATATATTTTAATTTTTAGGAATATAAAAATAATATTGCCAAACTTATGAGTGAAATAAAAATCAAAGAGGAGGGACATAAAATAGAAGTAAGGAAACTTTATCAGGATATGCAGAAAAAAGGTAAGTTTTTATTTTTAATTTACTAAATTCTAAGACATCATTTAAATGAACATTTAAATTTTTTTCAGTAATAGCCAGTATTCTTGAATGAACACTGTCTTATTACATTTTAATTTAGGTTTTATACCTGCCTGTATATTTATGTGATATAAATTGATGTTTGCACTTAGTATTATTTAATATGAAGCAATTAATGTCCTTATAAAATTAATATAAAATATATAATTAACTTTGATATTTATATGCTCAGCATATTGAGCATAATTTCACTAATAAAATTTTCTTCCTTCAGTAAAACAAGTCTGAACCTATATTGAAAGCTAACTAGTTTCATAAGGGTATTAAAAACTTCTTAATGAGACCACATTTATGCATATCATATGCAAAAAAATCAACGTGAAATGGATGAGTGGTCTGAATGTAAACCTACATCTATAAAACTGCTAAAAGAATTCATAGAATATAATCTTTGCAACCTTGAGTTAGGCGCAACTTCTTGGAAAGAAACAAAAAGCACAACAAATTTTTATCTTTATTAGAAAAAAATTCTAAAATGAACTTCACCAAAATTACTAACTTCTGTCCTTCAACATTGTTAAGAAAATGAAAAGACGGACCAGAGACTGGGAGATAATACTTGTAAATGCATATCTGTTAAAGGACTGATATCCAAAATATAAAAGAACTCTAACAACCCAACAATAAGAAGTCAACTCAATAAGGAAATGGGCAAAATATTTGGATGCTTCCCCCAAGAAAGGAGTATACAGATGGAAAATAAGCATCTGAAACATGTTCAACATAATTAGTGTACAAATTAAAACCACAAGAACATATCACTGGGAAAATTGTAAACATACAAAAAAAAAAGGACATACTACTTTGAACCTTTTAAAACTGCTAAAATATTTTTTAAATACTTGGTATTCCAAGTATTGATGAGGATGTGGAGCAACTGGAACTCTGATCCCTTATACTGGTGGAACTATAAAATTATACAGACACTTTAGAAAAGAATTTTGGAATTTCTTTGAGTCCTCTGAGAAGCAGATAATTATCAAATCCCTATACGTTTATAAATTATTTCTAAATCACCTGTGGATCAACAGAGAAATCCTAAAGGAAATTAGAAGATATTTTGAACTGAATTACCTGGATTACATATCAAAACTTATGGGGCACAAATAAAGCTGTGTTTATGGGTAAATTTATAGCCTTAAATAAAAATACCTATATCAAGAACTTAGGGGGGGAAAAAATCAAACTAAGCCCGAAGAAATTAGGAAGAAAGAAGTCAGATAGTAATGAAATTACAAACACATACATAAAAAAGAGAATCAGATCCAAATTTTTTTGAAAAGACTAATAAAATTGATTAACATCAAGACTGACCAAGAAAAATGGAGAAAGTACCAATTATATCAGAAATGAGAAAGAGAAAATCACTTCAAATTTTAAAAAGTGAATGAACTCCGTAATTAACTTCATAGCAAACATCTTTCTGCCAATATATTTGAAAATTTTGATGAAATAGATATCTTTGAGGGGGAAAAAAGCACACAAGAAGAAATAGAAAATCTGAATTGTTCTATGTCTATAAAAGAAATTAAATCTATGATAAATATTTTTTCCCACAAAGAAAACTCCAGGCTCAGATGGCTTTCCTGGTGAAATTCAACAAAACATTTCTGGAAAAGTAATGTCAATCTTACACAATTTTTTCAGAGGATTAACAAAAAAAGAGAGGAAACATTTTCCAGTTAATTTCATAAGGCCAACATAATCTTAACAAAACCTTGCAGGGGAATTATGATAAAGAAAATCACACACCTGTCCTCCAAAATAGTATCTGAAGATGGATCCATTTCAGTGCTTTAGTTCTTGTTTTAACCACAACTGTTTTGCATTCATATCTTCAAAATACTGCCTCCAGGCACATAATGAGTATAGACTGAGACCAGATGGAAGTCCATTTCTCTAAGGTTTTGGATAGCTAAATATATTCTTCTGGACTTTGCCTCATCCCAGGCTGAGATGGGACCTTAGTGTTAGGCCCTGCTCCTAAATCCTAAATATGGGTAAGGTTGATTGGTGAAGATGGGGAAAATAGCTTCTAGACAAAGAGAAAATAAAAGCTAAGATATACAGAGGGGGACACCTGAGTCGTACTAGGGAATAACAGTCCATTTTCTACCTTTTCTTTGCACTACACAGAGAAGTTCAGCAAGATACAGGCCACTGTGGCTAGTGCTGGATTCTTTGACTTCTGAAATTGTTTTTTGAGAAAGTGATGGCCATACTTAGAGGTATGCTTTAGGAAGATTAACCTGGCAGCAGCGTTTAGGGAGCTAGAGACTAGTGATAGTCTAGAAACAGAGTCCAACTGAGGAAAAATGAGGCCTGAAACTAAGAAAGTAGTGGATTAGTTGTAGATGGAGTCCCTTATTTGGGGGGCTTGTTGTAAATTAACTGACTCTTTTCTCCCTAAAATCAAAGATTTCCTGGAGTCTCCCATCCTGGATGGCATGGTGTCACTTACAGGAATAAGGAAGTTGAGAGAAGAGGAAGTTTGATGACGCATAAAGACATGGTGTGAACATCAGAGAGGCCAAATTATAGGGAATAGAGTATAGCAGGTGTTTGATGTAGCTCTTCAGTCATCCAGTAATTTGGGGCCCTCTATACCTAAGAGCACAGGTTTTGTATCCTTCTTTACCACTAAATCTCCTATTTATTTTCTAGGCCATTGATGTTTTGAGTCCAAATTAGTTTATTTGTTTAAAAGCATTCAGTGGGTGACTTTTGTGTTTCAAGCGTTTTGCAGGGGCTTGTCAAAAATATCTAAACTACTCTGCATATAAACAGTTTCTAAAAGTACTACATGTTTTTATTAATAAAACTTACTTTCTTGTGGATTGTTTAAAATACTAAAGAAATATAAGCTTATAAGATTTTGGAAATGTTATGGTGAATTAATTTTATTTTTGTTTTATTCAGTTGAATTAAGTGAAGAAAAGAATAAAGAACTGATAGAGAAAAAAGAGGTAGAAATTTCAGAGTTAAATGCAAAGTTAAGAACTCAAGAAAAAGAAAGGCAAAATGAAATAATCAAACTGCAGCTAGAGGTAAATGCTTATTAAGACTGCTAAATTTAAGGATGCCTCCCTTAGTCTAGAGGCTAGACCATACTTTGGTCACCTTTCATCACAGTGAGAGAAATTTCAGGAGTGAAAACAACTCTGAGAGGGCTTCACACACCCTCATTCTCCATCTCACACAGTGCTCAAACCCCATACAACTTAACTCCGCTGCCTTATAGCACGTGGCCTGATGGTGGGACTCTTCAGTCATCAAAAAGTCCTGGTTTTCAGAAAGGTATTGTTTCCTCTGTGAGCAGGGATCAGATAACTCAGGGAATACGTGGATTTTACAGCTGAGTCTATGCAGACTTCCCAGGACTACCATTCCAGCAGTGGGGAGTTTCTAATCCTTAACATTACTCTCTTCTCAGCAGAAATTGTTGAACACTGGTGAACCAACTAGAAGTCCCTTTTTCTTTGTTTAGGATAAAAAGGGACAAATTTCTCCCTAATAAATTGTGTAGGAAAATGTGTATCAAAGGGCAGACAAAACAGATTTTTTTTTTTTTAATTTAAAAGGATTTCAAACAGGGCATCTCAGAGGCTGAGGTTGCAGTTCTTGTCTGGGAAGCCTTTTCAGTATGTTGTTTAAACGGATGTCAAAAATCTCCAAGATATTGATATCTAGACAATGTATTTGTCCTTTAAATTTTTTTCTAAATTTTACCAATCTCCCTTTCCATCGTTATTTCATCACTTTCTCCCAGCCTGCGTCCCACTTTACCTCATTTTATCAAAATACACCGGCTTAGTTAACTTTGTTTTCATGTTCCTGACAGTTTGGTATCCCTGGGGTTCTTGGTGAGGTAGTGTTGAAGACCGTATAATCATTGAGCAAAAGGGGACTTTGTTGATTTTAGAGGCTCTTTGCTGCTGCTACTGCCTTCTGGTCAAGTGTACCCATAAACCAGAGAGGGCTGAGTGGCCAACTGAGACACAATAGTGCATGTTTCAAGACCGACCATCAATTTCTAATGCATTGATTGGGAATGTGCACCGTTTGCCATCTGGGGCCGTTAGCCCGTCTGTTGTTTGACTGATATACAGAACTCTTGTTGCTATTTTTTTCATTGTAACTATCCCGAATATCTCCCCAATCTGGAACACAACCTCACAGAGAGTTTATTCTTAGTCCACAGAGAGTCTACACTAAATCCAATCTGAAGTGAAAAATTATAATGGAAGACTTTGCAAAAAATATGACCTGTAAGAATGGCCTCTGAGAATTCTTTTTAACCTGATTCAGTTTAATGTCAGACCAGCAAGAAGTCAAACTAAATCAACAAAATCATGTCCAAATTCTACTATTCAGCCTCAAAGTCTATACAGGTGTATGAGTTTTCTCCCATGACTGTTGATTGCACATTTTCTTTACAAAAGCACAAAGTGATGTAAATATATTTTTATCTATCTTTAACTAGAGTCTCAACCCTTTAAACTAGATTCTGACCCCACATGATAGAAGCACCTGATGTCTCGAGCAAAAGATGATGCTGACCCCACCCAGAATCTCTGCCCAGTATTTGGTACCTTTAAAAAAACTCCCCAGGTAACCTTAACATGCAGACAGGGTTAATCTTGTTTGAGAGCTCTTTGCTCTTTCTTAAAGACTTTCTATCTTCTGTTACACAGAGAGTACACTTAAATTACGATTATATGTCAAAGGATATAATGGATTATACTTATGTTTATAGAAACAATTGTTTCTAATTGTTTAACTAGAATGTTCTCAATGACTTTCTTTTTAAACTTGACCCAGTTTGATGCCAAACTAGCAAGAGTTCAGACTAAACCAAAATCATATCCAGCTTCTACTGTTTTGCCACAGAGTATCTACAGAAGGGTATGTGAGTTTACCTTCCTTGGCTGTTGCTTAAGAAAATAAACACACTAATGTGTTTCCATAGAAGTTGTCTAATATTTACTAACAATATACTTAACAATTGTTCTTAAAATATATCACACAATCAGAAAAATACTAGATTTTGAATAATCTTTAAAGGTCCCTTTCAATTTAAGCAAGTAAAATCTTAGTAGTAAATTAAACCATTAGAGAAATCCTGACTCTTTGGACCATCTAAAGAACTCCATAATATATTTTGGACTAAGGCTGACTTACTATTCTGAAGTTACTTAGTCACTCAGATGGTCGGTTTTTTATTCAACTCTTTAATTTATGCTTTACAACTTCAAGCTATATAAGGAGAAGGGAACAAACTAAAACAAATGGTGCCAATGCATGTTTTTGTATCCTTTTACCAGCTTTACCCCATTAAGTCCCACAAAAATAAAATTATAAACCTTTCAAAATAGGGTGTCTTTTTTAGTACCTACTTCTACTTAAACCAGAAGTATAATTTTTATTGTTGTTTTGTTGTTCCTTGTATTTAATAGTATTATTTCTGGATTGCAATAACAAAATTTTTCTGCTTCATTTAGAAGCTTCAACATCTTCAAGAAGAAAAAAACAAGGAGATTGCAGCTCTCCGTAATACCATTCATGATTTAGAGCAACGCCTTTCTGTTGGCAAAGAGTCCTACCTTAAACGTAAACGGTTTTGAGTACAGCAGTAAGCTCATTAGTTGCTATTTAATCTCTTTAAAATCAGTTGAAAAAATTCACTGTTATTTAGAGTCAATATGACATACTGCCTAAATAATAACAATAAATAAAAGACAGCTTTAAACTATTTTTTTATTGAGTTTATTGAAACAAATCCACACATTGGCCAACTTTGTACTGCATTCTCACTTAATAGTATTAACCATAAAGGAGTTCAGGTTTATAGGACAGGAGTTTACCTATTGAACCATCATTGACTATGGAAATACTTTCTAAGCAATCAAGAGATAGACAACATTCTTTTATCTTTCCCCTTATATCTTTCAAGACAAGCATTCTCAAATTTTAAAGAGTGTGATGCAATACCAGACAGAGAAAACAATATATAAAGGCTTCACTCATATATGGTAGTAAAAATCAAGATATGAGTCTTAGACATAAAAAAGTATAAATGGATATTTCAAATGCAGTCATAGCAAAATACTCATATGTTAAGTATTTCTAGATCTTAAAAGATAAAATTCACTTCTTTCTTTAAAAGTTTAATCAGTTAAAATTATAAGATTAAAAAGACAATGGTAATATTGTTTTGAGAAATAAGAAAAAAAATGGAACACATGTCTTTGTCGTTCTTCCTCCATTCTAAATTGCTAACTATCCAACAGAAACCCCTAGGTCATAGTTTATGTTCCTGTTCTCATTAATGCAAGTAGAACGCTGGAAAAAGAAAAAGAAAGACATATTAACCAAATGCTGCAATCACCTTTCAGCTGCCCTGTAATTAAAAAAAAATGGATTGGGTCACAATTTTCTTTGATAAAAATCTTAAAATTTGGAGGCCCATATAGTAGGTTGCTCTATGTTTGCACAAATCCAATTCTTATTTTTTGATCATTATTAACTAGGTAGCTTATAAAAATGCTGGAAATGAAACTGTGTCTAGTCTGACTTGGGGAGTAGAACCCATTTGAAACATTTAGTTTGAAGGTCATTTTCACATTTCTGGCTTATTTTTTCAGCTTCAATTGCTGCTGGCTTCTGTGGGCTTAAGCTGCTGCCTTTCCTGTCAGGCAGCTGGAGGCAAACGTCACTGTCAAGATTCAATGACATTCTCCTCTGCCCACAGTCCCTGTCAGCTACATAAAGAGGGGAGCTTTTCTTTACACTGTCAGGTGGTTGCAGACCCTGTTTTTTCAAATACCAAATGTCGACAATGTCAGCATCAGCTACTAGGAGCCGACTCTGAATCTTTGGGCAACTTTCAGAGTAACTGATTTATACATCTCCTTCCTCAGAGTTTCTTGTGTGAAAGAGAACTGACAACTGGCACATCTCAGTTCTTTAGGTGACCCTGTTTCTGAGGGTCCTTGAGGTTATGGTGGTGATGGAGACCTGGAAGAGTGGGATCCTCAGATGCGCTTGGCGCTTCTGGTTGCTGGTTCTCTGAAAGCTGGCCACCCCCGATATGCTGATGCCCACGCGCGGGGTGATGGTGATGGTGATGGTCATGGTCATGGTCATGGTCATGGTGATGGTCATGGTGATGTGGCTGCGGAGCCTCAGATGTGTTGCTCACGGTACCCAAAGATACGTTTTTACAGACGAGTTCATCTTCCAGTGTCTGGAACTGATTTATAAATCGCTTATTAACACATGTATTGATTTAGCAGGAATACGTGGAAAATGATTTGTAAAGCTAACATACATGAAATTCCAACTAGTTAATGAACTGGCTTTGTTTTTCTAGCATCATACTAATGAGAAATGGATCTGATACTAATCTCAACACCTAGACTTTTTATTCAAGTTTGATTCCCATCTATAGCTAACATAAAGTGCTGCTAGTGCACAGTTGGCACTTAGGCAAAGAATCCTCAAGCCTCTTACAAATGAATTAACATTCATGTTTTGAAAATAGATAAAATAGGGTATAGGCTATAATACAATTAGAGTTCAACAGTTCACCTCAGCTTCTATACTAGTTAAATCAACAGCAGAATTCAAATTTCCGTTTCTTATCAAGTACATTTCCTAAGTTTTCAAGAATTTTGAACAAGAACTTGAGAGATACACAAGGCTTAAAAAGAAAGTTAAACCACTGTTATTTGTATCTACAGAGCAAAACTAAACAAACTGGTTAAAATAACTTAAATTGACTGCAGTAAACTCAACCAAATATCAAATCCTAAAATCAGCTGACCTACATGGAACCCTTTGCACCTGTCAACAGTGCATCCAGTCTAATATTCTGAGATAAAGTAATTTCTCTCTGGTAGTTCAAAAATGCCAATAAACTCCTCAAGATCGATAGTTTTTCATACCTCAGCTTATGCCTGGAAATGTTTTGAACTTCACCAAAGTTTTGTTAATGTGTCTCTACTGTAGTGCTATCGGCCAAAAGTATCCATTGTCCATTAAATATAATATTCCATTCTGCATAAATCTTGTTCTTTAATTTGCTGCAAGTCTTTCTTTATTGTTTGGTATGCCCACAAATCATAGGCTCAAAATTTATAGATATAGCAATGTAATATGAAACCTCAACCTAAATGTATTTGTAAATAAAGTTACAAAATCAACTTGAGAGACCTCACTAAGTGGTTTGGTTTGGTGTTTTAAAGGTTTTGAACGGTTATAGATTCCATTGGATTTTAACATACAACTACTAAGTGATACATTTTTTTGGTTATTTCTGCATTACTTTTGAGAACTTCATAGTATTTGATTAAAAACTTAAATACAATTTGATAAATGTTTAGAATATACTGTGTAATGTTCTGAAAGTTCAATGATTAAACAAACACGAATAACTATAGCATAATTAATTTCAAGAAACCAATTACCATATTTCATTGCTTCTACAATGTATGTTTTTCGCATTTTAATATATTTCAAATTGGAATGCATCCTACTGTTGATGGTGGGGTAGCTTGTGTCCTACCTTAACTACAGCATTTTTGTAATTTGACATAAAATAATGTGTCATACAATTGATGGCATCTAGAATACAATGAAATAGAAAAATTCCAATTTGATTTGGCATGTCAGACACATATGATAAATTATTCCTTTTTACAGATTTGTAAATTTTGAGCATGTTGTAGGAATTGTTTCTACCTTTGTCTCAATATAACTAGGTATATTTAAAACTATTAGGCATTTGCAAAAATGCAAAATACCGAAATAATCCCAAAATATGAGGAATGAATATAGCTAGCATTTATTAAGCACTTAGTATAAGGTAGACACTGAGGTAATACTTCATTTGTATTATCTCAGTCTCCCCATCTTTAAAAGCAGTAAAATAATCTGATAGAATTAATCTGAAGATTAAAATGTGAAAAATGACATAACTAGAGTAATTAGCCCATTGTGCTCCTTAGCCCATTGTGCTCCTTAGCAACTAATTTAATTAAATGATTCATTAAGATTTGAGATGACTTTCTTTAGAGCTGGGGAAAAAATCTGAAGGAAGTATAACCTTACAAATAAAATTCAGAATTATTTTTAAACCTGAGTTTAAATTTTGCCAATTTGCCCGACCAAGCAAACACTGTTTGCAATTATTTTCCTTCTCAGTATGAGGGGGAAAGAGTCTAGTTAATTAAAATTAAAATTCCTTGAGTATATTTTTATAAACAATATTTAAATATAGTGCTTCTTATTATAAGGAAAAAATATTCTCATGTTTTCTAGGAAAGAAATATCAGTAACGAGTAGAAAACTTACTCCTTTTTAAAATAAATATAGTAATCCAACTGCAGAATGGGCAGACAGTGTAAAAGCTTCTGGAAAACCTGACAAAGTCTTGCATCCTTAAAAAATTAAGTACTTATCTGGGCCCGATTCTGTTTCAGGTAATGCTGGGTTTAGATTTTGCTGTCACTGTGCTCTTATGTGAACTACGCTTGGGTTCACAATAATTACAATAATTATTGTATTACAATATTACAATAATGTTGTCTTATGTTGTCTGAGTTCTTCGAGCATTTAAATTCCCACCATATCACTTGGTGGTAATTGAAATATGTGATCTATGTTGTTCTTTATTTTCTAAAATCCTTCCAGATAAAAGCGGCAATATGGATCTTGAAAAGATGTGTGAAAGTGTATGTTGCATGACAAGAAGTATGTGTAACTATAAAAATTACTGTTGTAGTTTATGTTTAGTACACCAACAGAAACAATGATTAGCTAGTTGGTCATGAAACACTAACTTATTTAGACAGCTCTTAAAAGATTTTCTCTTTTCTCCCAGTAAAAATAATTGAGAAAAATACCATGAGAGAGCAGTTTCCACATTTGTCTTCACAGTAAGCATCCTTAATGGCTTTTTCCACATATAAGAAATTTAGGATGGAGAAAGGCAAACCAAGATGATATACAAGACGGCCACATCTAAAAATAAAAAAGGACAAATACAATGTCATTACAATATTTTCTATATCATGATCCTACTCAAGCATGGTCTAGAATAGTATTATATAGGTTTAATGGTCTTATAACTAGGACACTTTCATACCTTCAGTAAAATTCCTTCAGTGGGGTCTCAAACAAGCTCCCTGGCCCTACATACCAGGTCCAGTGGTCATAGCAAGACTACAGTGAGTCTAATTCTAGCATTTTGCAATATTATAGATATGTGTACATCATATAAGTAGTATCAAAATAGTATAGTCATTGTGACTAGATCAAGTACAGTTCTGTAATTGACTTAAAAATTCTACCAATGCCCAAACCACTGACTTATAATAAACTAAGCTCTGTGAATCACATGAGCTTTTCCTAACTGCGAAGGCAGCACAAATGACACACAGAAAGAAATCACAGCATAACAAAAAGATCCTAGAGTCTCAGCCAGTAGCCCATTTATTTAAAAACATATCTGATGCAACAAAAATTTCCACACAATGAAAGAAACAGAATTATAATACTTGGTATTCTCAGAAATGGTGGAGTTGAAATGTCCTTCTTGCCCACATTTATCCTGTATACTATTTTATGTGAATATCAAAGGTTTACACTTTGCAACTGACTAAATTAGAAGTTTGTGGTCCTAAAAAAATGACATGTAATATTAAAAACATTTAGAGTAAGACCAAGCAGGCTTAGGCAAAGTCTGGCTCACCATAAATAGCAGCAACTAAGAATGTGAATAATATCCAATGCATTGGATATGCATTGAGGTTCCTTCTACATACAAATGTTCATGGAATCAAAAGCAGATTCATGCTTGTTATACCTAAATAATACCTAAACTTTATAGCTCAGAAATTGAGGTAGCCTGACATTATTACAAATAAGCAAGTGGTCTGCAAAGTGTGGTTGTTCATCTTGCAGAATTCCTAGATTAGAACTGTATGTGATACACAAACTGATCCTTCTTATGGTTTAACCACAATGCCAATTTACAGGGGGGAAAGTATAGTCAATTTTCTTTATTTCCCTACTGAAATGGTGAATTCTTTTTTGTGAAAGAAAATCATTTCAAAAATATTAAAATCAAACATTTTAATGGGTTCACTTTGAAACTGAGTATTTGGTAATAAAATAAAAGCAGGTATTTCAAATCACTTCCTATTAAATTAGATACAAAGCTAGTCTTTTAATTTGTGAGTGTGTATGTGTATGTGTACACACCTGTCATATATGAGGAAGTCATCTTTGTTTCCATTTAAGAGAGTCCAGACATCTGTTTGGTTTTCTTCTTGTTGATAAACAGGAATATGCTCTGAAACTTTACTTTTAAGATGCATATAGTTTAATCGAGAAGGGATTCCTTGATGATTAACAACAACATAGGAGATGTTAGAAAAACCTTCTTTCTCCAATTTTACTCGCAGGTCTTCTAAACTATTTGGAAAAAAATACAATAGAATAATCTCATTTAATTTTATCAGTGACTTCTCTCTTTCTCTTTATTTTTTTCTAGATGAAACTCTCTTACTACTTTTTACTTACTCATACCTCTTCTTTATATTGCTGTCAAGAACTAAAACTTTTGTTTTTAAAATTATTTATTGAGCACTTGTGCTCAGTTAAAATCTTATGCTAAATGCTTGCACAAACATTAGCTCATTAGCTCACAAACATTAGTCCTCTAATCCTATGAAGTGTACATTTTTTAATCCATTTTACAGTTACAGAGAATTCTACCCAATAAATATTTGCCAAATAACCCAACAAATACTTTTACAGATATGTGTTATATAAACTTAACAAAGTTATTTCTTTCTCTCTTTCTCTATTTCTCTCTCTCTCTCTCTCTCTCTTTAAGAAAGGAAAACTGTATCAAAATTGTAATTCTCAATACATATCGATAACAAAAGATGAATACAAGTCATGTTTGAGGTCTGAAATTGTAAGAGGTGCTCAAAGTGGTCACCATCAGTGTCCAGACACTTCGGATTATGGCAAACTACTGCTTGAGCAACACTGACAAAAGTGTCCACTTGTATACATTTTTTTGGCACCTCCGGGCATTTGTGTATGTATTTGCATATTATTTTGCATATATTTGCATATAGGTATACATGTCTATATGTATATGTATATATTAAATTTTTATATATATATATTAAATGACCCAAGACCTTTGTGGCATGTCTAGTGTTCATTCTACTCTGGCAAAGCACTCATCTTTACTTGCTCTATTGAAATAACTAATCCATTTGCAGGAGTACATTTTAGAACATTTTCATTACACAAGTAATACATATTTAGTAGGACATTATAAAATATAGGTCCACAAAAAGAAGAAAAAATTTCCATAGCCCCAAGAAAACCACTGTAAACATTTTGGTGTATATCCTCCCAGTCTCTATCTTCTACCATGTTCTATTCAAAGATACATAGTTTTTCCAAAAATGTGATGTACTAACTATATCTTTTCTGTTTTTATTTTATTTTATGTATGTTTGCATTTGAAGCTTCTCCCTTATGAAATCTTAGACCACAGAAAGGCTATCTTACCTAGACGCCTGCAGAATGCAAAAGGATCAGCTAGCTTGAAGAAGAGCAACCACGGTCACTGAACCATGTGAGTTCAGCATTGGGTCTTGATCCCCTATGCTCCAGACTGGAGGTTTTTTACAAAAGGAGCTCTGCCCGTGGCTGTCTGTTCCTCCCCAGGGGAGGAGACAGAGAGCCAGGGCAAACCCCAGGCTTCTCCACATTGCTGGTGTTGCCCTGTAAAAGAGAAAATATTTCTGTCATCTTTACAGATAACTTCACAGCTGTAACTAGGAATTTCTATTAAATCCAACAAGTATAATTCTCTTTCCTATACATATCTAACCACAGATTCTGTCTCCATATTGTTGGGCTCATTAGGTTGGACTGCCATGCACCAAATCGTCCCATGAAGGCGGAAAGATCCACCGGAGGCAAGGGAATTGTCAAAGCACCTCTTAACTATCTGGCTTAGCAAGATACTTCAGTAAGCGTGTTATGAACATTTGCCTAAACAGGGAGCCAAGTACTTCTCTAGAAAACAACACACATTTAGAAAAATTTTGAGCCTGTGGCCTCTATAACTAAGAAATGTTCTGTAAACAGGATTTTACTTTTATTTGAGATACACCAACTTCTCATTGCTTCTTTCCATCCTTTACCCTTCTTAGAAAAGAAAGGGTAAGCAGACAATTCTGCACAGAAAGGAAAAAAGCCAGCATAGAAAGAGAACCCAAAAATAAAGGGGGTGGCAGTGAAGGCAGTCTACCAATACAAAGGTGGCTTATGTGGGCCCTTAACTCTCGAGGTTCAAACCTTCTATATTTACAAACCTCTTGGATATGCCTCCCTTTTCTTGCTCTTATTCATTCTTTAAAATCTAGTTCTATTCATATGTCAATATTAAAGGATCTGAATCTCTTCAGATATAAAACTACCTGCCCAAATGTTACTACCACATCCAAGAAAAATATGGACCAATGAAAAAAACCTTACTAAGGAGAAATACTACAAATCACTGCCTCCTGTGCCATTTAAGACTCACTGACATCTACACTCAGTTATTTATTGGCTACCATTTACTTTCAGGAAGTTCCTGTGACGAGAGAGCACATTTTTGGGTATAAAGATGCCCTCTCCGAGTAGGAAAATTAAATACCTGACCAGAATTATTCCCCAAACTAAGGCTAACTCTCTCAGCCGAGAGATACAAATAAAATAGGTGAATTGTAGAGAGGTAGTGAAAGAAGGAGCATATTCAGTGGAGATGACCAGAGAAAGAAAAATCCACACACATAATTAGGCTCATTTTGATGTAAGAGTCTGTGGAGAGAGATCAGGACAAAATTCCAGAGCTGTAAAGTCGGCGCATTTTCAGGCACTGATCTGGGATTTTAAAAACGTAAAACCACTTTTTTTAGGGGGGTGGTTCAGAGGGGGTGCAGGGAGGTCAGAAGGCTAATGATAAGTTTCTTAGAGTGAGCCCAGAATTAAGAGGGGAGTAGAAAGGCTAAAATCAGATTGATTTGGGCTCTAGTGCACTGCTAGATATAGCTAGAACTTTATAAAACCTGATTACCTTTTACATCATTTACCACCACAAAATTCCTACCTATATATCATAAGAGCCTAACTAAAGGAAAGGGGGGGTTGGTAAAGAGAGGAAAATTTATTAGGACCATCCCAACTATTATAATATTTTAAAAATTCTAATGTTTAAAAAAGGAGAGAGTATATCTGGATGAAATGTAGGGAATTTCTTTAGTATAGTATTTACATTGACGATACAATTATCCTTATTATAGCTACCATTTTTTGAGCATTTATAAAACTGTATGCAGGTGGTGCTAAGCACTTATTTATATCATGTCAATTAATCCTACCAACATTGTGACCATCCTCCCCTTTTGCAGTTGAGGAAACTATGGCGAAGAGAGAGTTGAGGCATCTTGCCCAAGTCCACACGGGTAGTAAGTCACAAGAGACACTGGATTCAAACCAGTTCTGCTAAATCCAAAACATGACCTCTTAGCTACTGTAATGTATTGATAGTTTTTAGATAGGTCACCTTCAATAACTATAGCTGCCAGGGTTTTGTTTGTTTATGCCCTAAATTGGCAAAGAGAACATTAAAATTATTCAGGCTGTTTTATTTCTTATTGGAATGGCTAGACTTTTCCCTACTTTCTAGAATATATTCAGTAATGATAGAATCATCTGCATAAATTCAGCACTTGGTTACTCTCACTGTGCCATATAGCATGACGTTCTAAATGGCTGCACAGTGAATATAAATGAAAAGGCTAGTTCCCTCATTTATTTTTTTGATGGAAAAAATAACTAAAGTCATTTGCAGAGGGTAGGGTAGTGAATTACAGAGTTCCCACTTGCAGATTTTCCTGTTATAATCAATAGGCTGTTCAACTGTGTTTATTTAAGATCATTTTTACATAATAGACTTTTGATTGTAATTATAGCTGTCAGACATCTACATACAAATAATGAAGATAAATAACAAAATTGTATTTACTGGAGGCTGATCCGATAACATTTAGAAAATAGTTATTAGGTAGGTGTAAAAGAAATGGTTTAAAAGGTTAAAAATAACTGCAAAACTGCCATTACTTTTGCATCAACCTAATACAAATGTCACTAATCGCACCACTTTTTAATCACAAAACCTAAATTTGTCGGCCATATACAGACCTACATTTGTTTAAAATTCCCCATTAAAAGGCAGGGTATGCAGAACCTTATTCCATCCTTTTCTGGCATCTGAGGGTCCTTCCTCATCCACCTGAAAGCACCCACTCACCACTTAGACTGCAAAATTTTGCATTTAATCGCAGACCACCTGATTTTGACATGGGTTTTGACTCTTTCAAGGGTGACCATTTCTGCACAATGGACTGAACCTGCTCTCCCTTAGTGTTTTTTGTTTGATTGTTTGTTTCTGTTACTGCTCACAATATCCCTGAACATTTCTACAGCACTGTAGAATGGCCATATTTCATCTTTGCTCTTCAAATCCATGAGTTATTTTTGCCCGTGGAGTTCTCACTCTGCATTTCAGTGGGAAACACTTAAGCCTCAACATACAATATTGATGATTGTATTTTTAAAATATCACAACTTTTTGCAGAGTCAAAGTGTTGCATTTCACCAGCCTCCCGCCCTGCTCCCATCTTCATGCTACGCTGTGCAGAAAGGCAGGGCAGAGATCAACAATGTGTCTGCCCACTGAGAGCACCCACCCCCACCCCCCAATGTTAGAGTGTTTTGTTCTCTTCCTTCTGTGTCACTTTTCTCTACCTATCTCTTTTTGTAAAATCTATTCTGAGGAAAGAAACAGTTTGTCAGAGGCAAAATCATATTATTTACCAAACTCTAAAAGAATCAAGTACTTGAAAACACCAAATTCCTACTTACACAACCCCTCCTGACGAGGCTGCTTCCTTTCACTGTGCTCTCAGCTCTGCAGTTTCACAACAGCACTGGGAGAAACTGATATATATACTCCTGTTGTTTACCTCACCCTCAGCTAATAGTCCAAAGTGCAGTGCTCACTCTGACTGTGACCCTGCAAGCAGAGCAAACCCCTGACCCGATTACTACAATCAACTTAAAAGAAAGTAGCAAGTGCTGCCACGCACAATGTGGGGGGAAAGATTTTGGCAATTACTGATTTATTCCCTATCCTTTTTAGTCACCCCAGTATCCAGGACTTAATGGTACAGTCGGGGGCGGGAGGAAGGGCTAAGGGTAAAGAGGGCGTCCAAGTCATGTTTTTTTCCGAACTGTAATAGGGGAAATCATTTGCTGAGCCAGCAAGTTAAGCTGCTGCTTTAAAAAAAAAAAAAGAATTTCTTTTTCCTTTTGCTTTGTAGTGGTTAGGTGTTAGCCTAACTCCAACTGTGTCAGCGTTGTTAGAAGGTCACCTGCTGTTTCAAAGTTTCCTGGTCTCCTGCTGTTACAGACCTGCTGGGATTGTTTTTGCTATGTTTAAAACTTGATCTGTGCGGGATCTCACTGGACCTCTGCTCTTTTTCATTTAAGGAAAGGCATAAGAAAATAGGCCTCCTATCTGAGGGAAACCAGACCTCATTTTCATTATCATGGAAGTCCTACTTCCTGCAAGACCCATATATTCCACAGAATTTTTTTAGGAATCTAATGTAAAATTTTATTAAGTACCATACAAATAAAAGTTAGTAGTGGTAGTAGTGGGACGTGGAAAAGGGTTTGGACATTTCAAAACATACACATAAAATTGAAAATCCCTACTCTTTCAAAAAGGGGGATGTCGCATCCCTGGCAACAAGGGCAGTGAGGGTGCGAGAAGGGGCGGTTTGGGTTAACTTTTTAAGCAAGAAACAAACAGAGACTTAATGCAGTTAAATCTCTCCAAAGGCCAGGGGTCTCTCAGTCTCAGAGGACTGGAGCCCTGAATAAAGCTGGCTGGAGGTTTTTATTGAGAGGTCTACAACTATAAGAAAGCAACATTGTTTCTTACACGGTCTGTGAGGCTCAGACCTCTTAACAGAAAATGTTTATTCCAATTACCCTTTGTCTTTAAACAGTGGAAGCACAAGGTCCCAGGATGTTTTTACTTAAAGCATGTATCTTTTCAGGATCATGTCTTTCACATTGTAACAACTCCGTTGAGAGAAGTGGAAACAGGTGCAAGGGGAAAGCCAGAGCCCGCAACAGACTTTCCCAAGCAGGGGGAAGGGGAGGCAAGGCCCCTTCCCACACCTGTCCAAGGCAGCTCATTGGGGGTCCCCACTCAGTTCCGCCTGGCTTAGGTTGTATCTCCCGTGAGATATCTTACCTGTCTTTGGCTGCAAACCATCTTTTGGGGACCAGACAGAGAGACATAAGGTGTAAACACAAGGATGGAACAGAGTCCCAGAAAGGCACAATCTCACAAACTCTTCTTTCCTTAAGGAAAGACATGAAGGGACAGTTGGCTAGGCTGTTGTGTGACTACAGGGGTACATTATTTCCACTAGCCTGCAAGTGAACACACTCATGGTGGGTAAGGTAAAGAGCATTGTCAAATGATGGCATCCCTGGGTAGTGATTGTTTTCAAGGAAGCCTTGCTTTTACTTTGGATGCATTGTATACACACACACACACACACACACGCATACGCACACACACACACACACACACACAAAACCCTGTTGATTGCAATGCCCCAAGAACTGTTGTATGAGGTGCCAGAAGTAAAAACAATGTTATCCTTCCTCTAAAGAAATTTATTATCAAAGTAGAAGTTTGACATTTGAAAGCCAACTTCTGTGTATTCACAGTAAGTAGTAGGTGTTATCCATTTTGGGTCTCAGATCCTTTTGAGAATCCAGCTACATGCTTTTGTTTTTTTTTTTTTAATGCACATCTACATACTTGCTTTTTAAGAAGACTCTTATGAAAAATTTTTGTATAAAGCAGATTATCCCTCCTGCAAGTTATTTTCTTGACAAATTGAGTCATGTTGGGCCCTGTCCTGCAGCAGGAAATCAAGTGATTTCACCATCACCTCCTTCCTTAACATGTGACTTGGCAGCTGCCTCCTACCCCGGAAGGATTCCTTCTCAGTGTGCAGCCAACTCCAAAGCAAAGTACACAGGATCGTATGTGGCCAGGCCGTGTGTGTCTAAACCCCCCAGATGTCAAGAGAAGATAGGGAGCTTGTGATGTTTGAAGGGAAGCCAGTCTTAATAGCCTCTTCTGTGCTGGGCAAGCTGGGAGCAGTCCACATTTTTAAGAAAGCAAGATTTTCAAACATTTATTGGGTGTTAAATCAAATTACATTAAATCAAACAAATAAATGTATTGGGTGTTTATGCTAGGCACAATGCTAAACTAACCCTTTACTCTCAAGGATCTCAAAATCTAAGGGTAGACAAACAAGTAAGTAGGAAAACACACGCTGTAAGGTGTGACAATGTCTAGGATGGCTGTAAGCACGGGTTCTGTTGGAACCTCGGAAATGAAAAAAAGAAATATTTTAACCAGTCTGGAGGTAGGACCAGCACCATAGGTTAGCACACTTTCAAGCAAGTTCAACAAGTGTTTTATCTTAGGTTTTACACTCTAGCTTCAAAGCACCCAGCAGATCTAACGACAGCACTGTCTAGAAAGCTGTTTCATTTCCATTTCGAGGGTTGATTAAAATCTCTTGACCGGTTGCTCCAACCACTGCCATATAATCCAACAACGAAATTACTGACTGTATCCTATCAAGTTGAATTTTATCCTAATGACCTCATCTCTTATAACTGCCCGCACTGGATCTTGCTTCGTACGGTCTCATTCTTCTTCATCCTTATCATTTGTCCCCAGAATGTTAATGCATATATTTAATCCATGTTTTTAATAAGCATTCTCATCTTTATGGGTCGAAGATGATTTCCATGGAGAATAGACCCCTACAAATCTGTAAGTCCATGACATACTTAAACGAGAGAAGGGCTATGAACTCTGGTCTTATTAATCAGTTTATTCGCTATAGCAGGTAAGTATATGGTATCAATCCATTAATACTTATAAAACACTAATGTCTCAAAATATTAGAAGGAGAAAGAGTGTTACTACTACATGAAAGGCCTATGTAAAATACTAACGCCTTAGTTTGTTAGGTGGTGTTTTACGTGCAAAGGGGAATGAAGACTTTCCCAATATTTTGGGAAATAGTGCCTTTTGACTTAAGTTATTCTTCCTTCCCCTTGCATGTACAAGAAGGTGCTCTAGCCATCATCCTAT
Organism: Rhinolophus hipposideros; assembly: GCF_964194185.1. Classification (NCBI taxonomy): domain Eukaryota; kingdom Metazoa; phylum Chordata; class Mammalia; order Chiroptera; family Rhinolophidae; genus Rhinolophus; species Rhinolophus hipposideros. Next base: position 72,388,173 of record NC_138053.1, on the reverse strand, counting down.
GTGTTGCACCAAATATAATATTGTTTGAGCATCCGTGTTGAAAGATATGCAAGGGATGCCTAGGGAAAAGCAAGATGTTTTCAAAGTGAACAAGATACATAAGAACAATGGCTAAAGGAAGGCATGGGAACAGAAGCTTGGATTAGATAAAGATTAATTTGATCCTTTGAGATTCATATGAAACTGAAATATGCTTTGAAGGGAGCTTTTCTTCAAGCTCACATGTTTACAGGTCTGAGAACTCTTTGGTGTATCAAACATAAATGCAATACAATGCCGAATTTCATGTGGGACTAAGTACGTTCAGAGAGTAACAAAAATCAGAAGAATTTTTGCTCAAAACAGGATATTATTCATTAAAAAAAAAAAAAAAAGGAACTTGTGTGGCTAATTGAGTGGTGCTGTGCTATGGTCTGAAGCCAACCTCCAAGTATGTTGGTTCTGGGTTCTCTTGCAAGGGGCTCTGGTGCAGGCCCAGGTCAGCTACCTACCTGTGACTAGCTGGGGGCTACCTGGTAGGAGTTACAAAGTGATCATGGTTGTTTTGGTGTCTATACTAAATCTGGAGGCATGTGGGAGAGGCCATGTGGTGAACCGAGGATGGCTGCCACCAATAGCAGGCGTGGGGTAACTCCACAAAAAGCCAGAATAACCCCGAGGCCTGCTGCTACCTACCAACTCCCTTAAGGTTGAGTCATTGACAAAACCTGGTGCAGTGAGCATGAGTTGGGTGGAACAGAGTCCCAGCTGAGTCAGCAGGGTGGAGCTGGGCCAATCAGATTCAGATTTGGCCTGTGGGGGGCGGGCTCAACACAAGAAAGATGGCTCCCCTCTGCCGGTTGCGCAGGAAAAGGACCCCTCACCAGGAAAATGCTGACGATCCTCCAGTTCTACCTCTTACGTTACACACCTCAGTCTGCCCGCTGTATGTCTTCAAGGCCCCCAGAGTCACTTTCCCTCCACTGGAGCCTGAGGTGAGTACCTGCGAGCAAGTGAGTCTGTGCTGGGGTCATTTAAGAGGACGTCTGGGTTTCCCACAGCCTTCCATCCCACCCAAATAGTCATAATCCCCTCTTTTTCACAGCCAGATGTTGTGTGGGTGTGAAGCCCAGTGTTCTGGTGCCGGGAAGCCTGGTGTGGGGGTGATGGGGTCCTTCACTCCTCCTGCGGGAACCTCGCAGCTGAGGTAACTCTCCTGATTCTCAGCTGCCACAGGGAGGTTTGCAACCGGTTCTGCATCTCTTCCTACAGTCTTGACGAGGCTTCCCTTTATTTTTAGTTATACGACTTCTGTTCAGCTAGATTTCAGATGGTTCTCCAGGTTGATCTGTAATTTAGTCGTAATTTTAATGTGTTCACAGAAGGATGAAGGCACTGTTTATTTATTCCACTATCTTGGATCTCTCAATATTAACAATTTTTAAAGCATTCATTAAAAATATAAAGAATAAACTATTCAGCTATTTTTAAAGTATTTTAATTAACATTGAGTTTTTAACATTATGATGACATTTTAAGAATTGTATATTCTTAAAAATTGATGTTCTATTAACTTTTTAACTTGTCTTTAAAAATATCAGTACCAGAGTTTCTCATTAACCTTGAAGAAGAATTTTTGCATGTATTAGAACTGTGTCCACCTGACACTTTATAGATGCATTTCAGTTCTAACACACACAGCTGTTGAGCTTAGAGAGCAGCTAAGGAAATTTTTTTAAGTCAATTACAGCCTCATTAGACAGAGGTAATGTGAGAAAGTGGTATCCTAATTTACATCATCTGCCCTGAACTACAGGTAGGTTGGGTCCCCAGTCTTCATGGAAGAAAAAGCAAATTAATGTCATAGTTAACCAGCACTCAAACTGAACGTGTGGCTTTGATCAAGGTCTCCTTATGTGGGTTTAGTGATTTTTTAGAAAACTGTTTTCATAGAAAGAATATTTCTGGCAAATCTTACGCTATTGTTCAGATCAATATTTGGAGTGGGTTTTATGGAATTTCTTTCTAAGTGTCCCATCCAGTTTTCCCAAAGCCTAAAATGAAATGCATTTATTTCATTCTGGTTCTTTTGTTTTCTAATAAACAACCCTTGCCCATTATATTTTTCCTCTATAAATGAATTGGCTAGCCCAGCTGTTCAGGGTTCCTTAAGGTAGAGCTAGCTGGATTGTCTCTGACTCAAAAGCTTCAGGAGACACTGAAGTCAAAGGACCTTATGAAGCTAAAATCTGAGTCAGAAGGTGAGTTTCGTAGTAGCCCAAATAAGTCAACAAACTAAGGTGAAATAGTGGCGGGGTTCAAAAAGCCAGCTATGGAACTGGGGAAAAAGGAACAGAGAGAGATTAAGGAGTTTGGGATCAAGAGAATAATCTGGAAGTCATGTCTGGTTGGACACCTGGGCGCCTGTTGACAGTAATTGGCTCTTACAGACTTAACAGGGTAGTGAGAGAAGGACCAGAGACAGGTGCTCCTGACATACACTGGGAACATGTCATAGCTTTCTCAAGACCCTTGGGAGTTCTGAGTCACCACAGTGGAGATTCATTGGGCAGCTTGATACAAGTAATTAATTCTGAATGAGTATTTGCTGAAAGAATGTGTAAATGAATGGTAAATTTTTCCAGAAGATTTATGAAATGAGAAGTTCAAACTGTAGAGTTATGAAATTCCTTGTAGTCCAAAGAGTAATCCAAACCTAATAAAGTAAATCATTTGCTTGAAATTATTTTTATCTTCGACATTTGTCGTGGTCAGAGCCGCCATATTGCTGATGATGCTCAAGAAAATATTCATTTCCTCACATATCCTAGATATGGAAAACATAGGTGTGTCTAATGAATTCCTTCTCAAAACCGATAATTCCTTAAATGCTGCTAAAACGTTTATGCTCATTTTCCTTAAAACTTAGAGAGCTTTCTGTTGTGTGTCTAACATGCTATCCAGTTTGCAGAGGCAAGGTTTATATAGCTGAAACATTTTCTCCAGAATCACTCCTCTCATCTCAGTTAAATGGATATTTCAAAACAAGCTGCATTACTTTTCTGGTGATCTTAATTTGCCTCTTCATTTTACATGTGTATGTATCACCAAAAAGTCTGCTAGAACTTTTGTTGATGATTCCTCAAAACTTAAGAGTTTTCTGATAGAATTTTAAAGTAAATACTATGAGTTTTCTGATAGAAAAATCAATTAAGTGTAAAAATTTCAGACCAGGTGCTTTATATAATGTTCATTAAGAATAATTCAACTTTTTAAGAGGAAATATGCCTTAATTTTTATTCCAAACTGATAGAAAAGGATGTACTAGGGACAAATAAATATAGTCTTTTCCTACCTACTATTTCACAACTATTTTTTATTTAATAATATATCATGGACATCTTTCCAAGCCATACACATCCTTCTATGTCAGCGTGTATAGAGTTACCTCATTCTTTTAAAAATTGGGCATTATTTCATTCTATGAATGTTCCATAATGTGTAATCCCTTTTTAATGTAACTTGTTTCCAGTTTTCAAAATTTAATTGACCATATTTATACGTATATCTCTGTGAATAACATATAATTTCTGCTTGAAGCAAAATTGTTGGTCAAAGGGAATGCATATTTCAAATTTTGATTGTTATTACCAAATTTCCCTTCAAAGTGTACCAAATTATATTCCTACCCAAAAGTACATGGCAGTTCTTTTTTCTATCATTAAATTATTGTTTAATTTTAGTTTATTCTACTATCTGTAAGTTTATTGACTATATTAGTTTGCTAGGGCTGCCATAACAAAGTACCACATTGGATGGCTTAAGTAACAGAAATTTATTTCCTCACAGTTCTAGAAGTTAGAAGTCCCAGATCAAAGTGTCAACGGAGTTAGTTTCATTCCTCTCTTCGTTTTCTTTCTGTGTCTTCACATGTTCTTCCTCTGTGTGTGCCTGTGTCCTAATTTTTTCGTATAAGGACACCAGTCATGTTGAATTAAAGCCCATCCATATGACGTCTTTAAAGGCCCTGTCTCCAAATACAGTCACATTCTGAGTTGCTAGGGGTTGAGACTTCAACATATGAACAACATATGAATGTGGGAGAACACAATTCAGCCCATAACACTGACCATTTGTATCTCCTCTTTGGTGAAATGCCAATTCATGCTGTTTGGCTATTTTACTATTAACTGGTTCACCTTTTAAAATGTATTACAAATGTTACAGTAGTCCCCCTTTATCCACCATTTCGCTTTCCATAGTTTCAGTTACCCACAGTGAACCATATTTGGAAAATATTAAATGGAAAATTCCAGAAATAAACACTGTAAGTTTTAAATGGTATCACTATCTGAGTTGCATAATGAAATCTTGCATCATCCCACTTCATCCTGCCCAGGACATGAATCACCCCTTTGTCTAGCGTATCCATGCTGTATACACTACCCACCAGTTAGTCACTTAGTATTTTACTTAATAATGGCCCTAACACCCAAGAGTAGTGATGCTGGTAATTAGGATATGCTAGAGAGAAGCCATAAAATATATGTCGTATAGGAAAAAGCATAGTCTGTCTAGGGTTTGATACTATCAGGGGTTTCAAGCATCCCCTGGAGTACTTGGAATATCACCCCCATAGATAAAGGGAAACTACTGCATTTGTATATTAAGGAAATTATACTTTCTCTGCATGTTTTACTTTGCTGTTTTATATATCAACTTATATAAATGCATCTTTTAAATTTTGATTTATTAGCAGTATAAGCCTAGGTGCAGACGGGATATTCATTTTTTTATGATCTTAAAATTGCCAGGTAGCGGCATGACACCCCAATTTCTCTTCAGGTTTTTGGACTAGGTTTTGCCATAACTTAGTTTCAATGTAATGCTGGTAGCATGGAGACATCGTAGCTATTCAGTATGTAAAGTCAGCACTCATGTTTAGCTCTATGTTCTCCTTTTTTATTGCCCCATTATTAACCTTCTCAATAGTGCTGTTACATGCAGTCATTAAAATTGTCATTCTAAAAAGAAATAAGAAACAGCAGTTGTTTGTGGAAAGAGCTGGCTTTGTAGGCAGGTAAACACTTCCTCTGTGGCTTCAGTTCTCCCAACAGACTCTTCCTTGTCTCCAAACAAAGCAACCAATAGTGAAATACATATTTTTCCTGATTAGAGAATTTGTGGAAAAACAGCAAAATATTTGGTCTTTTTGAAAAATGACTGCATAATAACTATTAAAGCAAGTTTTGACCTTTTAGTACATAATTTAATCCTGAATACATATTTGTGCAGGATTATCTAACCAGTAAGGCACATATTCTAACCTTTACAAGAAACATAAAAAAAATTGTGTAAGTGTGTATGTGTGTGTACTCACACACACACATGCACTGAAACTTGAGACACTGGAGCATGACTCCAGAGTGAGAGTAAACAGAAGACGAACACATGATAAAAGACTGGGAATATATACTCAGAATTAACAGTGGTTCTCCTTCAGTATAAGGGCGATTTTTCAGTTCTTCTTTGTGCTCAGGTGTTTTTTTTATAAAGACTCTAAAATAATAATGAGTACCATTTATTATGTGCCAGTTATCATTCTAAGTCTTTTATAGATAAGAGTTCACTTAATCCTCACAACAGCTTATTATTCATGGTTTGTAGATGAGAAAACTGAAGCAAGGAGATGTTAAGTAGTTTGCCCAGGTAGAATTCAAAATCAACAGTTCCAGAGTTCAAGAGTTTAAGTGCTACAATAAACATGAATTCAGTTTTCTTCATAAATGTATGTGTGTGTGTGTGTGTGTGTGTGTGTGTATTGTGGCACACGCATGCTGAGGCTTGGTACATTTAAATAAATGCATAGCACCCAAAGTTGAATTCTATTCTCTTGGTTGGTGGGGAATAGTCATTATAATTGTTTTCCAAAGTGCCTTAACTGCTAGGCTTTTTCAGTTGAAGAAAGACTTGTGCTAGGAGGAAGGCTCTCCAAAGCCTCTCCTACTATTTGTCTGGCAGCCAACTCAGGACAGAATGCTCTCAGATTATTACTTGGAGCCTAAAATGTAGACTGACTTCAGATGAGCATGCTGTATAATTATAAAAAATATAGTTTTGAAGTCCTCAAACTCCGTGCAGGAAACAATTCTGAAACCTCACTCCTCAACAGTCTTCTGGGCTCTGCTTAAACACTACTAGTCCGCAAAGGTCACTACACAGAGAGGTGGTATGCTCTCTTGCTGAGCCTACCAAATCATAAGTAATGTCTCCTTACACGAACCTGGAATCTCAAGGTGTAAGCTCTACTCAGGAACTACCCAGAAAAGCATATAATCTAAAACTGATGTGATTAGCCATTTTTCATAGCTCCCTCCTTATGAATTCTACCTTTTTCTTTGTGTTCCCATTCCATTATGCTGTGAGATGACAAAGGGAAAGCTAATATTTGAAAGTAATAAGTTCCAATGGAAAACATCTCTCTATGTTACTTTGGTGCTCTGATAGTTTTGGGTCATCACATCCTCTTCAATGGTAAATGTTTAACTATAGAGGCTGAAAGCTAGTGCTACATAATGTGCCAATAATGTTCCAAAGGTGCTGGAATGGGTAAAAATTGCTATGAAACCAATCAGGCTGTAGGAATGTAATATTCCAGCGCTCCAGTTCTTCGACTCTCTGACTCCAAACCATCAGACCCAATCCTGGCCTCCAGCTCCTGTATCTTTAAGACTGTTGCAGGCCTCTGAACCTCAAAACATGCCTGGACCAAACCTTGGTGACTCCAGCTTCAGCCTTGGACTTACCACAAACTGTGGGTTCTGGCTCTGCTCATATTTGGCATCACCTAATGTACTGACCTTGGCCATTTTAGTTGACGTGGTTTTACCTTCTGGACAAGGTTTTTACTTCTTGACAACATGTGCCTAGTTATGTCATCATTATTTCAATCTCAGGACTGACACAGCTCATGACCCTGAAGGCATAACCAGACAGATGGAATGAACCCAAGTCACCTTTTCCACCTTATGTCCCACAAGTCCTTGGTGTGGCTGCCGTCTTCCAGCCTTAGCACCTCGCTTGCACATGATCCATCCCACCTCTGCACCGTTGCAAACACCATCCCCCTGCCCCAGAGTGCTTTTCCCTCTACTCTCCAGGTCAGATCCACGCACGAGGTTAAAGGTTCAGGCTCTGAAATCAGATTGCCTGTGTTTGTGTCCAGCTTTTCTACTTATTAACTATATGACCTTGGGAAAGTTACTTAATTCTCAATGCTTAGGTTTTCTCATGTGTAGAATGAGAGAATGAGAACAGTACTCTCGAGGAGGCACTGCTATCATCCAACAGCCTTTCCTTCCTTCTCCTTCACTTCACAGCCCTGAAGCTTTTAAACAACTCTGAGCTCAGATTTAAAAAGAAAAACATTGTATATATATACACAATGGAATACTATTTGGTGGTAATAAAGGATGAAATAGGGCCATTTGTAACAACATGGATGGATCTTGAGATTATTATGCTAAGTGAAATAGTCAGACGGAAAAAGCAGAGAACCATATGATTTCACTGATATGTGGCATATGAAACTGAAAACAGCAAAAGAACAAGACAAACAAATGAAGGAACAAAAATTCATAGACACAGACAATAGTTTAGGAGTTACCAGAGGGTAAGTGGGGAGGGGGGCTCTAGAAGAGGATAAACGGGGTCTAATATATGGTAATAGAAAAGGAACTGCCTCTGGGTGGTGATCACACAATGTGAGATATAGACGATGTATTACAGAGTTGTACACCTGAAGTCTTTGTAACTTTATGAACAACTGTCACCCCAATAAACTTTAATTTAAGAAAAAAGAAAGAATAACAAAAAAGCCTCCAGTTCTCAGCCAATCCTGCAGCTGAGATGTCTATACAACACAGTTCTAACCAATGGAAAGTCTGCGGAAAATGGAAGTCTGCGGGGAACCCTAAGGAAGAATTTCTTTCCATTTATCAGCACTTGAGGTTCTTTCTGCTGCGATGCCAATGCAATGCCTGGAGTAAGTCAGCCATTTTGTAGCATGGCGATAGAAAGCACGCCTGGAGCCTGATGGAGCAGGAACTAGCAGGAGCTGGACCCTGGGTGATTTCTGGAGCGACTGCATCAGCCCCACACTGCTTACTCCTGAACTTCTTGTTATGTGGGGGGAAATAAGCCTCTACTTGATTATGCGATGGTGGGCAGCTTTCCATTACTTAACAGCTTTCTATGGTGGTTGTGAGGACTCAATAAGAAAGTGGGCGTCAGCATCCAGTGCAATGCCTGACTTAGTAAGGATTCACAAAGTGTTAGCTGTTGTTATTTCAAGCCCCTCGTAAGTCCCAACGGCTCCAAGGCCCATCAGCCCACTGTGAGGTCTCCCTCCTCAAAGTGCCCTTCACGTTTATATTTTACCTGACTCCTTGGGCACCTATAAGCCTGCAGTCTCTTCTAGTGCTATGTGATTTTTATAATAGTATTAAACTTGTCTTTCTTAACCCTGTAGATAGATAATAAACTTAGGGGCAATGTATGATGCTTCAAGGTGTCCCCACAAAACGTAGGCCAGTTCTCTGTGTATAAGTGCTACTCAATGAATACAGTTGTTTGTTCAGGAACTTTAGAACTGCTGATGCAATTGAAAGGTTGTTTTCTCATGTTTCCTGTTGTACTCTGTGGTCAGATTCTTTAAAACTAAGGGATTTTCTAGATGAATTTAACAGCTGAAAGCTTTTATGAAATTATCTTGGTAATAAACTTCTTTTTCTTTAGCTGTTGACTACTACGGAACGAACTGATACTCTTGTCAGTGGCAAGTTTTAAAAGGCTGCTGATTCAACATAGATTTTAACACTAGGACTAGTATAAATGCAAACTGTCTTACTTATTAAACAATACACAACAAGCTACCCTAACCCGAAGAATTGGACTATAAATAAACCTAAGGCAGGAAGAGAAAATGCACTTTCCACAGTGACCGCTTCCTGTCATTTCTCTTCACTTGCCGAGATTGGCCTGCATGGCCCCGGAAGGTGGCAGCATTCTGTCCCCTTCATCCTAGGATTGATGCAGGATTGGTGGCCAGGAAAGCCTTTCCTTCTTGGATCCTTCACAGCCTTTTCTTGACACTGTCCCTTCTGGGCGTTAATCACATCCTGTATTTTTTAATCACCCCTCCAGATTATGAACAACTAAGGGCCAAAAGTGTGTCTTGCTCAGTTTGTATCCTCTAGCAGCCATCACAGTATCTAGCACATAAAAGTTCTCAATAAGTATCCTCTATGTTTTCTTAAGATACATTGCTCTGCAATTGGCCAGTAAGAAGGACCAGAAACTGATCCACTGTCAAGGGAAAATGTCATTCAAATATTAGGTTGGTGCAAAAGTAACTTCAGTTTTTGCAATTGTTTTTAACCTTTTAAACTGCAATTACTCTTGCACCAACCTAATAATTTGTCAGGGACCTGGTTTCCTGTCACTTATTGGCTGTATGAAATTTGCTTTCTGTATAGCTCTGCTCTCCTAAGATTTGCTTCCCCTTGTTGTCCCCCATTTAATTTTTATCAGAAATAGTATAAAAATTAAAAGGTATGTCAAAACTTCCAAGGAATCCCAAGAAGGAACGACATGGCATTTGTCGTGTCTTGGTCACTGTCTTTAGGATGTGTTTTTCTTAATTCAACAAATAGTTATTCAATGTCTAAGTGCTGCATTGTTCTTAGCCCTGCATACACATTAACAAGCAAACAAAAAATGAAAGAAAACCCATTCCTACCCTTACAGAGCTTGCAGTCTGACAGTAGAACAAATGTCAACAAGTACCAAGTAACAGAGGGTGAAAACTAGGGAAAGTAGCTGGTTCAGAGCTGGGAAAGGTGCCCTTAAGAAGGTAACAAATGAGCTGCAATCCAAAACAGGTGTAGGAGTTAACCAGATGAAGTCAGAGAAAGACAGAAGAGCATGTGCAAAGACCTATAGTGAGAGGACACATGGCAGATTGAAGGAACTGGATCGTGTAACTGGCGCATAGGGTAAGAGATGAAACGAGAGACATGCACGGGGCCAGACCGTGCCAGGCTGTGTAGATCTAGTGGGAGTTTGTGTGTAACATGATCAGATTTGTATATTCAAAGATCACTTCAGTACACAGTAAAAAATGGAATGGAAGACAGCAGGAGTGACGGTGGTTAGCCTAGACGGTCCAGAAAAGCTTCTCCAAAGGCCAGGCTCTGCCTTTTCAACCATCAGCCCCTTTCTCAAAGGGCCGCAGCCGCTCAACAAGGAGCTTGGAGGGGCCATTTATACACTTGGCCAGAATAGTCTGAGGTCAAGGAAGGACCAAACTCAGTTTAAAGTGCTGTTCTAAGGTGGTTGTCAGACTCATAGTTACTCTCCTATCTTTCAAGGGAGACTCAAAACTCATGCCTTGCCATCTTGGTGACCACAACTGAACAATGTGTGTGCTTTGTTGTCTTGAGAAAAAGGAGTCCATTTTTTCCCCTAAAGTAATGCAATTTAGGGTCACAATGAAAGTCAAGAAGTAGCTGATATAAGGAAGAGTCAAGAGTCTTAGGAAGGTTCTGTGTTTATGTCGGGGAAAGATGTTTAAATTAAGGAAGCTGAGTTGGCATGACCGCCTGAGGGAAAACAGCTGCATGACTCGTTTACTGGCAGGTCTCCGCCGGCTCCCATCTTCCTAGGTTTTCACTGGCAATGCCCCGCCACAGCCCCTCAGGCCCGGGGCCAGGTAATCATGTTTTGGTAAAAGTAAACACAATGTTCCTTAGAGCTAAAGACTTTAGTCAAAATCTTCTTTGCATTTACTCTGGAAAAAAAAAACCTGGAAATTTCTTTTCTTGGCCCAAGGGTCAGGTTTCTGGAAAGTCTGAGAAAAAAGTTATGCCTAGTAGTTAGAGGCCTATAGGGAGGGAAAACAGTGTCGTTCTTTTTCTTTTTCTTTTCTTCCTTTCTTTCTTTTTCTTTTTCTTTCCTTCCCTGAAGAAAGCTCCAGAAAGCAGTGCTGCCATCTATCTCTCTGGCATTCCTGAGCCCTTGGAGGATGCCCAGTGGCCATTTTGTACTTACACAAAAAATACAATTTAGTCCAATATTGACACCACACGAACTGGGCCTACATAAGATGGTAAACGTTGCTTAGCAACAAAACTGACTGTATTTCTTCCTTCATTTATTTGTTTATAAATAACTGAGCATCAGTTAAGCAGCCACACTCACTCTGCTAGATGTTAGGGATTACAATGATACATCAGTGTCTTTGATTTCATTGGGGTGTCACCTGGTTAAATGTCTCATGAGCTCTGGGATCTGGGTCCCCAGGAGTGGAGGCTATGACCTTGGTCGGAGCCACCAGGTTAGACTTGCCTCAGAACCAGGTTCTCACAGTACTTGGGAGAGATCAGTCTTCCCTGGGTCCAGGCAATCTTCCCATCCTTCAAATTCCCACAAAATATGTGTTGTGGATCACAACAATGTGAATATACTTAACACTACTGAGCTGCACACTTAAAAATGGTTCAAATGGGAAGAAGACATTTGTCTCTCTTGCCTGTAGATGTTTGACCACAAACATCCTCAAGACATGATGTACAAAGCACTGTGCTAAGTACTTGGAAGATATGATAAATGAGAGCTTACGAACAATGAGAGGGGACATACAGATCCATAAATAAGCAAGCATCCAAGAAGGCCATAAAAGATGCATAGAGGAAAGAGTTATTAATTTTAAGGGATACGGGAAGATGGAGGAGGTACAGGTCAGTGGTCTTTCTTTGTTTGCTCCTTTCCCTCCATCCCAAGGATGGGCATAGAGTTGAGGCAAAAAGTTCATGAATCCATATATACCACAAGCACTATTGGCAGGCTGAATACAGATGTGGCTTGAACACACTTTGCCAGTTATTTTTTAAATATGTGTGAATGTTGCACAGAGGAAAAATAAATTTAGACGTAAGAGTTTAAAAAAATGGTTAAGATGGTAAATTTTACATTGTATGTTTTTTACCACAATAATGTGCCCAAGGTCACACAGCTAGGAAGTGAGAACAGTCGTCCCAACGTCCCTGCTCTTAACCACTGCACTGTATTGTAACTCAGACTTCAGTTTATGTGTTACCTCCTCAAAGAGGCTTTTCTTCACTTGTTTGTAAAACAGTTGTTTTGTTGTCCTGTTACCTTATCTTACTTTAATCCATGGCCCAGCTCATACCATAATTGGATTTTCTGGGTGCTTATTTATTTATGTATTTGTTTATTATCTCTCTCCCCCACGAAAACCAGGGGTCATGGCTGCCTTATTTACTTCTGTACCCTCAATATCTAGGAAAGTGCCTGGTATATAGCAGGCATTCAATAAATATTGATAATATTACTAAATTTTATCATTATAGAAAGCAATATACAAAATCTATCAAAGCACACACTTTGGGTCCAAATCCATGTTTGAATGCCATCTCTGCCACATTGTTATTGTGTGATATTTGGCAAAATGACCTAACTTCTTTAAGTCTCCATTTCTACATCATGAAATGGGAATAGTAACCACCTCATAAGATTAATGTGAGAGTGAAATAATTTTTATAAAGCTCTCAGCTTTATATATAAATGTTTAGTACGTACTAGTATTAGTATTACAAAAAATAAAAAGGAATTAATGACATGTAGCCTAATTATACTCCTCCGAATTTACTTCTGTTCTTCGTCTGAATGCTTGCACTCATGTATGGTCATTCGTGTGCCCATAAGAAAACTAACTTTTACTGAGGACTTAGCTATGTACCAGTTACCATTTTAAACACTTCTGTATCTATTGACTTATTTAATCTCTATTGATCATATGAGAAAATTACTATTACTACACAGATTTTACAGGTGAGAAAAATTGAAGCATAGGGAGGTTGAGTAATTTGACCAAAGCCATAAAACTAGTAAATTGGCCCAGACTTCACAGTTGTGCTCTATAGATGCTGTTCTTAACCACTGCTATAGTGGGCCTCTCAATATTCTGGAAAAATTTTTTAAAAATACAATATTAATTCATGCCATTATTTTCGTATATCCAAAATGTCCACATGATTGTCATTTTTAAAAAAATAGATTATCCAATCATGATGACAGAATGCAGATTTTTAATTTGTTGGTGGATTTATTGTATTTTATTTTAAAAATGATGCTGTATGGTCACTATATTATTAGCCTCACTTTATAGCTATAGAAACCCTAGAACAGAGATTTCAATGATTCTCCCAACATCACACAGCAAATCAGAGCCAGGTCTTCAGCATCTAATTCTAGCACTTCTGGTCCTTAACCAGAAGTAAAGTCTGACTGTCTACCTTAAGGAATATTATATACTTAATATGGCATATCCTGTTCAGCTTTGAATTAACAACTGGTGATAGGAATTTGATAGTTGAAACATAAGCATTTCTTAGAGCATAAGCAGCTCTAAAAATTTCCTCAAGCTAAATCGAAATCATGCAATAACTTCTACAAAATCAAAGTCTTCTCTTTTTGGTTTCTGGATGGACTTCAAGAGTTTGGCCAATTTGAAACATAATAACCTCCAAAGTGACATTAGGAGGAATCCTATTTGTGAGTAATGGGTCAAGAAGACATCAAGAGGGTGGCTGGTTTGCCCAGTGGTTAGAGCACTGTGCTCATAACATCAAGCTCGCCGGTTCGATTCCCACATGGGCCAGTGAGCTGCACCCTCCACAACTGGATTGAAAACAATGATTTGACCTGGAGCTGGGCTGCGCCCTCCACAACTAGATTGAAAACAACAACTTGACTTGGAGCTGATGGGTCCTGGAAGAACACACTGTTCCCCAATATTGCCCAATAAAAAAATTAAAAATTTGTTTAAAAGACATCAAGAATTATAGTTTGGCCCACACATTAAAGAAAACTAAAAATCCAGGACAATCACTCAGAATAGAAATGGAAGCTCAATCAATGGAATACAAGTGAAAGAGGAGTGTGAGCAAATGTTTGAATCTTTCTGAGAACTTCTTAAAGCTACAGTTACTCATTCGGCTTTTGGGTTTATACCCATCCCAGAGTTGGGGTCCCCAGAAGCCTGGGGTTATAAGTGACTTCTTGGAGGGAAAAGTACCAGTTGCAGCAAGAAAAAAGAAATATAGGTTGAGAGTGGGACTGTGGTAGAAAGCTTCTAAAAAGGCCCCCAATAATCCCTTCCTCTTGGAACTCATGTCCTGTGTAATCACCTCTCCTTCAGTGCATGTGGGACATAGTGACTCACTTCTAAGGAATAAAGTATGGCAAAAGCAATGGATGTCACTTCCAATATTAGGTTACAAAAAAAGACTCTGGTTTCTATCTTTCTTCCCTTTCTCACTTGCCCACTGGCCCTGAGGGAAGCCAGCTGCTATGCTGTGAGGTTTCCTGTGCAGAAGCCCATATGGCAAGGAATTGAGGGAGGCCTTCAGCACAACAGCCAGCAAGGAAATAAACCCTGCCAACAATCATATAAGCGAGCTTGGAACTGGATCTTCCCCAGTTGAGTCTTCAGATGAGACTGCAGCCCCAACTGCCACTTTGTACCCTATGAGAAACTTTGAGACAGAAGTACTCATATAACCTGCTCCCAGACTCCTGACTCCAGAGACTGTGAAATAATAAACGTTTGTTATGATATTGACTAAGTCCCTAGGGTCACTTGTTATGCAACAATAGATAGTTAATGCAGAAACTATGCCCAAAGTGAGGGCCCCATTATCTGAGACTCATTCATTTATTCATTCACTTCATATCTATTTATTGAGCATTACTAAGATAAAACCATTTTAGGGACAAGAAGAGTTTCTTCTAGAAGCTTCATTCTAGACAGGTCTGCAAATATCTAGAAAAGATAATAGTATTGAAGGTCCAGTCCAGGAAGGCATCCCAGAGAAGGTGAGCTGGGTGCTTGACCAGACCTCACTGAATAGACAGTATTCAACTGGCAGACAGGATGGGGGCAGGACAAGTCAGGGATTGAAATGCATGGTAGCGGTTGGGAAGCAGGGCTGGTCCTCTGAGAGTGTCCGAGTCGGTGGAAAAGGCATGAGAAAAAGCCGCAGGGAAGAAAGAACAAGGTTCATTCAGGGTTTCTGTTCTGGCAAGTCACCACCAGCATCAGGGACTCTGGGGAAAGCAGCCATCGTCTTCCAGGCCCTAACACTGTGTACATAACTTGTTGATCTTGTCAAAGATGGGGTGGAATTTCTTCTGTTTAGCTTATTATACCACCTCTGAGGTTGTCATACTGCTCCATTGTCCCTAAGCTTGAGTGCATCATTCATCACTGAATATGAATAAGGGAAAACAAAACAAACAAAAGTCATTTTTAGATGCAGCATTCTGGGGATTTATATCTCATCAGCTAGACTCTAGAAATTTAGCTAAAATGTTGCATACATCTCATGAAATGTAGAAGAGAGAAATTTAGATTCACAAAATTGTAGACCACTGGAAAATGTGAAATAATGATGATTGTCATAAGTTTTTAAATTATTGTTGTACAACAATTACACATCTGCATTATTAGCATCAGACCTTTATTTGATGCCTTCTGGAGTCTTTGGAAAAGTCTTATACGCTTTACTCTAAAAATATTCTTTATTTCAGAAATGAAGTACTTGAGGGGAAGGCATAGGATAAATTCAAACTTCTTTTACTGTTGCTTTCATCAACAGTATTAATTATCAATTTGTTGAGTTATTTAGGTTAGACATTTCTATGATGGAAGTTGTTACAGGCTGGACTGAGCCCCCTCCCTCCAATTCATATGTGGAAGTCCTAACCCCCAGTATCTTACAATGTGACTGCGTTTGGAGATAGGGTCTTTAAAGAGGTAATTAAAGTTAAATGGGGTCACATGGGTGGGCTGTAATTCAATATGACCGATGTCCTTATAAAAAGAGGAGATTAGGACACATGCACACACAGAGGAAAGACTATGTGAATACACAGGAGGAAGATGGTCACCTGCCAGACAAAGGCAGGGGTCCCCAGAAGAAACCCACCCTGCCAATCCCTTGATCTTGGACTTCTAACTTCCAGAACTGTGGGAAAATAAATTTCTATTTAAACCACTCAGCCTGTGGCACTTTGTTATGGCAGCCCTAGCAAACTAATACAGAAGTCTTTATAGTTTTACAAATAGAACAAAAAGAATTTGCCCAAAACGTTTTTTTATCGTCCTTTCACCATAAACATATAACTCATCTATAAGGTATTTGGTATGTGGTTTAAGTTTCTCACTTAAAAAACTGTTGACAAAAGATATTCATCGGAGATAAATTGGAAAATATATCTAAGCAAAATGAAAAAAATAATCACTCATCAACTAATATTATGGTTTATCAACAATCATTGATCTTTGCAGCTATACACACTAAGGTTTCAGAATATTCTAATGGATCACGGAATTCTCCCATGTATTATCAATGTGACTTTGGTCATGTTTGCTCAAGTTGGAACCTCCTTGACCTTTCATTTTTCACGTCTGTAAAATGGGGAGAATAAGAACTGCGTCCCTTGGTTTTTGTCAATTATATATAATAAAGTACTACATATTAGCACTTAATGAAGTACCTGCGCATAGTAAGCCAACAATAAATGGTCTATATATTTTTACATAGCTGTTTTTTTTCAAAATGGGGTCATTCTGCTCATGCTATTTTTGCAATCCATTTTTTGTTTGTTTGTTTGGTACAGTTTCATTACTAGCTATTTATTAAGTTCTGTTTCTGGGCATATAAGTGCCCCCCATATAATAGTGTCTTTTTCTGGCCCCGTGGTGTTTTATTTGAGCAGCTTTTCTTCAGGCCTCTTGAAGTAGAATGTCATGCCGTTTTAAGACTCTTTGGTCTTTTAGCAGTCTTCTTGTGTTTGGGAAAATTTTCAAAAGCACAGTTAGAGTTGAGAACTCCTTCAAATTTGAGATGTCGCCAGGCTGCAAAGAGAAAACAGAACTCTTCCTGCTGACGCTGCACCACAGCGGCCAGATGTGGTTAACTTGTGAAAGGGAAACAAAATGCAATCACAAAATGAATGGTTTGAAGACCACAAATGGTGGTGGCAGAATGGAGGTTTGCTTCTCTGGTGCTTTTAACAGCAGTTCTAAGGGTCAGCTATGCCCCAAGCCCACGTGTCAGAGCCAGAGCCAGGCTGCCACAGGCTGGGAAAAACCTAGGAAGAGACTCTAGTCGGGGTGGCAAGGGTGCCAGGAAGTCACCTCCTCAATACCCCCATGCCACTACTACCACGGAAAAGCAACCTTCTTCGCCTGAAGCTTTGTTCATTGAGCTTTCCTCAAATACAAAAACTCCGAACCATTCTTAAACCCGAAGTTCTTAGGATGAATGAGTTTCAAGTCCTTTCCTAAAGTGGATTTTGACGGGGAAAGAGGAACAGAGTGAGAGAATACGTGGCATGTGTGGGTAAGAAGGACAGCGACTCCAAACGGGAGGCTGAAAGCTGAAGTTTACCTCCAGCTGTTTAAGCTGCGCTGGCGGATGGGGCAGCGGACAGGTACTCCAGGTCTCTCACAAACACCTCGCCGCTATCAGGAGGAACAGACCACATCCTAAGTAAGCACAGAGCTCCTGAGGACATGCAGGCCTAAGCTGCTTCCCCACAGGAAACAATTGCTTTGATCAGAGTGGCACTTTATGCACAAGCCTTGGGCTCTATAGAAAACACAAGCTAGTGGGTGGTGAGCTCCTACCTGTCAGCAGCAGGTTTTTTTGTCTGGTATCACATCAAGTCAACTCAAATATTAGCTAGGTATCCACTGTGAGCAGGATATGGCATTAAGGCAGATCTGCCAGATGGAGGCTGCTACGGGACGCTGCGAGCTTTCTAGTACAACAGCCATCAGAGGGTTTGGGCACTGGAGCCAGCAACAGCAAGCCTGGCAGAGACCCCAACCTCCATACCCAAAGGTCAACTGCTGTACCGAAAGGGAAGATCACCGATGATACCACACGTGGCCCCAGAGTTTCCTAACAACTAGATTTTTTAAAGACCAGGTAAGAATCTCTCTAATCATTAGGATAAACAATTGAACGTGGATCTTTGAATAACCCTGAGGAACACATATGATTATATATTCCATGAGAAATAGATTTTGTGGAATATGTTCAGGAATGTGCATCAATGGCAAAATATTGCTGCAGCTGGTGATACATTTTAATGCTTTTTTTCTCCCGCTTGTTTTACTACCAGCATTTGGAAGCACAGAAGATTGCCAACGTAAACTTTATGCTATGAAGACGGCCTCGGTAGAACCCCTAAAATAACACAATTCCCGGAGCTTTGCTGACAACTATGCAATGCCATTCACATTTTTCAGTTGGTGACCTGAAGACATGGGTTTGTCAACGTAAGAAATATCCAAACCTGTGGAGAATTTTTATGAGTTTCTTTGAGCCAAACTGATGACATATGCGAGGGAGCAAGATCTCAAATGCACCAGAGAATGACAGTTTTGCAGCTTCATTTATGCATTTGAGATTAAGGAGGAATGTAAGGGAAATTACATGGAGATGGGAGAAAGTAAGGCAGTGACTAGATTACAGGGTAGTTAACAAGATTATGTGCTCTGTGGAGGGTGGTTACAGTTTATTTCAATTAGGTGTGTTAACCTAGATGCACAGAAACAATGGACAGGGCTTGCTTAAGGCAAAGAGAAACATTTTACTAAGAAGATATAACCCACCATGACCTGATCAGTTAGGAATTTATGATCAGATCTCCCTGTGAGGTTACTTTCCATAGAATCTTTTTTTTTTATCCTCAGGTTCTTCATTTTTTCATGTGAAAAATGTGCATTTCCCTTGTCCGATGAATCACAGTGCCTCCCAAATATACAGTTACCTTCTAAAGTAAACTGGTACCTAGAGCCCTGTGGAGGAAAATTGCTCCAGACCATCCATCCCAACTCTAGCTGCACATTAGAATCACTGAAGAGCTTTTAAAATACTCATATGTCTCTAACCATGCCCCATGCACACAGATTCTAATTCCAAGATTCTAGTTAATCTTGAATGGGATCTAATTTTTAAAGCCATCAGAGAGGATTTTGTTTTGCAGTCTGGGTTGAGAACTACTACTCTAGACCATTCCATAAGCTGGAGAGAACAGGTTAAGTACGACTCAACTTTCCCTCTCCGATTTGCAATTAATTAGACCAGTGTTGAGCTCTTGGCTCAAGGACAGCCAGTACCTAAATTGGCCTGGGTTCTTGAGGTAGCCTGTGTTGGGATCCCGAGCACAATCCCAATATTCAGAGATTCGCTAGAAAGGTTGATGAGACTCATGGCTAAAATTTGTTGCGGTGATGGAGAAAGGATGCAGTGTCAGATAGTAATGGAAAAAGACACCAGCAGAATCTAGAGAAATTCATACACAGGTTTTCTGTGCTCTCTCCTTCGGATATATTTGAGCATTCTCCTTTCTTTTTCCAGCAACGAAAAATGCAGTAACGTGTAAGATATTTCTGTCCAAGAAAGCCTATTAGTGACTTAGCATTCAACATTTTTATTGGGGGCTGGTCACTTCTGCACTCTGCCTGGCATGGACCCAAATTCCAGACTCCCAGAAGGAAAGCAGGTCATCCTCATAAATCACATTGCTTGCCAAACAATCCAGGCCCAGAGAACCACTCTTATCAGTTCTGAGAATTGTGGGAACACACAGACACTGTAACAACACATGAACTTCATCTCTTTAGCATGCATTTTGCTTTAATCCAAGCGCACTTTGTTTAGCCTAATAGAACTATTACTCATTTGCATTCTTTCCTCAGACCCTCCTACCTGTATTTACAATGTCATTCCTTTTAATTATTAAGCCCTTAGGACATTGGGTTCTAGTCAGAGCCAACATCACTTAAGAACAAAGCTTTCGGTCTGACAACCATGACGAAGATACAATACCCAAATCTCAAACTAAAATAAGGTTTCAGTCAAACAAAGACAACACCTTGAAACTGAGTTATGTTTCACCTCTGGACTCAGGAAAGCAGAACCGCCCCACAGACCGCATCCCCTGGGAACCAGACAGAGCAATGCCATGACTGACGCCAGGACATGAAGCCATGATCAGTTGCCCCCTGCCTTAGCCCCAACCAATCAATAGAGCCCACAACCCCAACCCCCATAGTAACCATCACTAACGATTTTCCCGTATGTAACCTAGCTACTAGAGGTCATCAGGGAGCCAAGTTTTGAGAGCACTGGCTCACCTGTGTCTCCAGGCTTGGCACCAACTCCTTAAATAAACCTTTACTTTCTTTGCTGCAAACTCCTGCTCATGTCTTTTTTTACCTTGGATGCACGTGGGCAAGCAGATCCTTCAAGTCTATGGTAACACCAGCCACGGGCCAACCTTACAAGTAGGCCCTTCTAAAAATAACAATCTCAGGCCTGCGGTGTTAACTTTTTTTTGCACATGGCCCAAAATAGAATTGATGATTATTAGTTAGACTGATAAACTCTATCTCAGGCATTTGACTTGGAAAATAAGAATAACCTCAGGCAGTTAGTTGATTTCGAGAGAAATTACCGGACACAAAGATAAGAGTATGACTGGGCCACGTCCAAGGCAATGCTCTAGTGAAGAGAAGTCCAGTGCTGAGGATTCAACAAGGAAACTCAGATGTTAGAGTGGCCACATTAAGTCTTGATATCTTTCACGTAAAAGAGTTACCTCCACTTATCACATGATACTGACCCAGGACTACCTCGAATATAGGCAGGAGAGAGCAACCACCAGTAACCTCAGAGGAATGGAGAAAAGGCTTGTGAGCTAGTCATCAGACAAGCTTCACAAACCCACAGTTTGTCTTAGCTACATGCTGCTTTCTATATCAACTGGACTTTTAATCGAATTAGGTGATAACTTTGCTAAATGACTGAAAAGTTTTTGTCATGAAGACCATGAAGCTTTGGTCTTCATGGTCCCAAAATACAAAACAATTAATTGAGGATTGTGGAAGAGTCCCTAATTCTGTGAAACTCATCTATTTATATCTTGGTCTCACTCATTTAATATTTAGCTGGACATATCTGTGGGCTTCTAAAATCTTTTCAAATATTGAGGTCATCACATAAATATTCATTTCAGTTCAGATTCGGTTCAGATATTCAAGCTTTTATGTTGAAGGATTAAATCCTTACTCCATGAAAAGATCACTAGTTTTTTTTCTCTCCATTCTACAGCCCATCTTTCAGTGCTGACACTTTCTATCACCTTTACATGTTCATTCTATCATAGTGGTTGTTGATTAAAATAATTAGTACAATCTTAGAGCTGGAAGAGATATTACCAGTCATCTGAAATTCTATGTTCTGGTTTTAAACATGAGACGCTGTAGACCCAGTGAGATTTGTAGACTTATCCAAGTTCCGCTGGCTTGAACCTAAGCAGAACGAGAACTCTAAGCTTCTGCCTGACTCCTCAGCTAACTTATTGCCACTCTAGGTTCTTCATCGTGGTCTTTTCCTGGGCAACGGAATCCAGGCTCCAAAACTGTAGATAACTTCTGACGATTTTTATCTTTCCAAAGTCTGTACTCATTCCCAGAAAATATTAACATTCATGAGGCTGTGGATTTGTGATTGTGCAATAAGTAAATAATACATCATTCTCATATGTGCTAATGTTTGCAGATTAAGATCACATGTTCCTAAAGAACAGAGAGCTACACTCAAAATGTGTACTTTTAAGTCTCTAAAAATAAGGCACTACGTGTTGTTTGCTATAGTTCCATGTAAAAGAGAACTTAACCTTCACTCACAGTTTGTTTGTTTTTAAGTATAGTTGACATACAATATTATATTAGTTTCAGGTGTACAACATAGTGATTCTACATTTATGCATTTTATGATGTGATAACCATAATAATATCCCCATGACTCATGAAATTTGTACCTCTTAGTCACTCATTTACTTATAAAATTTTGTCATCTGACAGTATTCAGTTCAAAGAAGGTAAACAACTGTACAACAACTTTACTTAGAAGTTAAGCATCAGTTAATTTATCAGTAATCAATGAAGAAGAACTTAATTTACCATTATTAGAATCCCAGCTCTGTTCCACAGTTGGGTGTGGTGGAGGGAAACAAAGCAATACAAACTAATATACTCTCAGAGCATTTAAAGTGCAGAACACAAAATACAGAAAGATATACAGAAAAATGTTTAAAATAATAAGCACTAAATCGTACAGTAAATCTTAAAATGTCACAAAAACTCAAGGATGAGAGAAATCATTTTTAGAGTATGTATTTTTTAATGTAAGAGTAACCATTATAGGAATAAAATTATAATCTCTAATTTCAAAGGGTGAGAACTTCAAAATCATGGTTTTAGAGTGGACATAGGAATGGGTGTGACTGAGTACAATTTCTATAGAGAAAAGGAAATATCTAAAGGAAATGTGACAAAATGTTAATATTTGTTCATTCAATAGGTATTTCTATTTATTATTTTCTGGATTTTAAAAATATTTTACAATTAATTTTTTTTTGAAGAATAATCTTTTAATGCTTTTCATTGATCACATATACCATGGTCACTGAACCTTCACTAAGTAAAGAAGCTGAACTAGTAAAACTCAGTTTTGCCTTGGTCAGGCCTCACCTTCTACAGAAACAGAAGTAGATGTGTTCCTTTCTGTTTCTGTAAGGGAAGCGTCCCTGTAAGCATGTGAACTTGGAACATATGAGTCAGACTCATAGGAACCGTCCTGTCTGTTTCACTAGGTCACAGTGACCTCCACGTTCTAGTTTGAGATTATCACTTAGATTCTTCTGGAAAAGTAGTCTTTCAAAATCCCTTCTGAGTCTCTGTCAGTCTATGTTTATCATTTTCATGGTCTAATTGGGCAATTTTCATAAATTGATATATAATATGTCTGCATGATTACAGTTAAGCTTTATAGCTGTTGTAAAGATAGATTATCACTGTCTGGCCATAGGTGTGTATGTTTGTTTTGAGGGACTATAATAATGCTTTAACAGCAGTCTAAGCCCTTCAATTTGCAAAAAAATCAGGGCCAGAGAAATCCATTTTATTGCCTAAGTTCCTACAACTAATACCCTGTTTCCCCGAAAATAAGACCTAGGCAGACAATCAGCTCTAATGCATCTTTTGGAGGAAAAATTAATATAAGACCTGGTCTTATATTATATTACATAAGACCTGGTATCTGGTATATTATGTTATGTTATATTATATTATATTATATTATATTATATTATATTATATTATATTATATTATATTATACCCGGTCTTATTTTACTATGTCTTATTTCACTATATGTTAATTTTTGCTCCAAAAAACGCATTAGAGCTGATTGTCCAGCTAGGTCTCATTTTCGGGGAAACACAGTAAGTGACAAAGCTGGAAATCAAATTTTGGACCCATCACTATCATCATTCCATGAGATAATGCTACCTTCCTAAGATATTACAGAATGAAACGTTATCTGTGAAGATCTCATTAGTATCAGTCACTAAGTTATCATAATTTATAGTCACCTGACCTAACTCCAGTACAGTAGCATAAGAGGAAGGCATGTGGCATTAGAGGCCATGATGCTGGGGGGTATTCATGTCCAACCTGTGACTGTCCAATGCAGCTCCTTGGAACTTCAGCAAAAATACTCTTGCATGATTCCAAGGCGTGAAGAGTTTAAAGCATACATGCTTGTTGACATCACAATCTTAACAAAAGCCTTAATCTTGCTAACGTGGTCAGGCACACCCCATTGGAATAATCAAAATTGCCCGGGTCATCTGCTGTTGGGTTAAAGAACCACTAGACTGGGGAGGACCTTGAGAAGTCACAAAGGACATCTAGGTATCATAGCACATCTCGAGGGTTAATGTGCACATGACTCACACAGGGATCTTATTAAAATGCAGATTCTGGTTAAACAGGTTTGGGGAGGGGCCTGAAATTCTGTAGTTTTTCTTAATTTTTAAAAATTTTTTCAATGGCAGTTGACATACATATTATATTAGTTTCTGGTGTACAACATAGTGATTACACATTCACATGACTTATGAAGTGATGATCCTGGCAAGTCTCGTACCCCCCTGACACCATATACAGTTATTACAATATTAATGACTTATTCTCTGTGCTTTACTTTACATCCCCATGACTGTTTTTATAACTGATAATTTATACTTCTTAATCTCTTCACTTTTTTCACCCAGCCCCCTAACCCCCATCCCATTTGGAAACCATCCATTTGTTCTCTGTATCTATGAGTTTGTTTGTTTGTTTGCCTTGTTTCTTGGATTCCACATATAAGACCGGGTCTTATATTAATTTTTGCTCCAAAAGATGCATTAGAGCTGATTGTCCACCTAGGTCTTATTTTGGGGGAAACACGGTACAATATATAAATGTATCAACATGCTGTACACCTTAAACTTATACAGTGTTATGTGTCAATTATATCTCAATATAAATAAATAAATGTGCTTTGGTGAAGTAAGTGCTCCGCGAGTAATAATTTTATTAAGAAGATAAAAGTTTAAAGGGAAGGAATAGATAGATCCTAATAATATCTCCACTGAACTTGAAAAGCCTCAGCAACTGTACTTTAGGAGACAACCCACATTTCATTCTTTACCTGCCCCCAGTGAGTCTAATATCAGAGAGAGGGCGGGTGGGCAGGCTTCTCAGGGCCTCAGCCAAAATGCGCCACAGTTCATTTTGTTTTTCCGTGGCAGGTACCTGTGGTTGTTCCTGGGAGAACACTGCTATGACGATTAATGACAATGTTACACTTGTTACAAAATAAGGAATTTCCCCCAAATGGTCTTTCAATTCCCCTAAACTTATCAAGTGCTCTCTTTGCTACCATCTACCCTAACGTAAGCCAGAAACCGAGTCCAGTTGTTAATATTACACAACAGTGATCTTAATAATCTTACAAGAAAAACAAAATATGTACAGATTTGATCTAATGGAGTACACATAATAGTACACACATACTATGTGTTATAAGGTTTTATACTTTACATTGTGCCTTTGTATATATATAATTTGATTCTCTAACTTATCTGTAACTTGCTTATTGTTAGTGCCTAAGGAATGAATCCACATTACCCTTAATAGATAGCCAAATAATTTGTAAATGTATTTTGTTATAAAATATGATGCTTGTATATTAGAACAGACACTGTAGTTGCCTTTGCTTCTTTTGGTTACTACTCCCTGTTTCATTTAGGTATTCATACTGCCTCATGGAGTCTCCATACTTAGAGCAGGAGTTCTCATTCTGGCCCATTTTGCCCCCACCTCAAGGACATTTGCCAGTGTCTGGAGACATTTTCAGTTGTCACATTTGGGATAGAGGTGCTTCTGGCCACTCGTGGGCAGAGACGAGGGATGCTGCTAAACATCCTGTAATGCACAGGATTGCCCCTCATATCAAAGAATTATCTGGTGCAAAATGTCACTATTGCTGAGGGTAAGAAACTGACATAAAGAGACATTAACTCCACTGCTGTTTC
Organism: Rhinolophus hipposideros; assembly: GCF_964194185.1. NCBI lineage: Eukaryota > Metazoa > Chordata > Mammalia > Chiroptera > Rhinolophidae > Rhinolophus > Rhinolophus hipposideros. The sequence continues at coordinate 72,362,605 of NC_138053.1, read as the reverse complement.
CATTAGTGGGGGCACGTGGTTCAAGCCTAGCTGAAAAATCGCAATCCTATCTCCTTGCAGGAGTAATGAGTTCGGGGTGAAAACAGAACCATTAATGATCAGTGCACTTGAAGAAGATATTTCCTGAGGATTTCTGGGAGAGAGAAGCTTGCTCACTCAAAGACAGAGATTTTGAAAGTGACTCCTGATGGTTCACCTTCCAGCCAAGATGGAGTAGCAGGGACCAGTTTTACCCTCTTACTGGAAATAACTGAAAAAATGTAAAATATACATATATATTATCTACACACATATATATATATAACATATATATAGTATATACACACATATATATAATATTATATATATAAAACAATATATATAATATATAAATATATATATACATATATATAATATATAAAAATATATATACATATATATAAAACAATGGTTTTAAGATGTTGTGTATCAGGTTGTACAGGATAGTAATCCCCGAGAGAGAAAAATTGGGGGATAAAATAAACAGTATCAGTGAACTGTGGAACAACTTTAAACAATCTCATTATACGTTATTGGATTAACTGGGATAAGGGTAGGGATAGCAAAATTTTTGAAGAAATAATGGCTGAAATTTTTCCATATTTGATTTAAAAAACAAACAAACAGAAACTCAAACTCAAGATCCAAGAATCTCAATGAGCCCCAAGCACAAGAAGAAAAGAGGAAAAAGAAACTTACCATTAAAGTACAAATAATTTAAGTCAATGGTGGAAATGTGTATTTTTCCCTTAAAAGAGGTCTGTATGAAGTTTTGAAGACCCTGTCTTAAATGATCTGCTTTTCTACTATGAATCAGTATTACAATCGGAATTGATTTCTGTTTTAGTAAAACTCAAAACTAGCTTGGATACGTGAATAGATCTCATTGTTCTGCTAATATATTATTCATCTTGGTCACAGGTTCAGGCCAGATTAAGTTCAAAAGGTAGCCAACACTCCTGTACCCATTAAATTATCTGTTTCACCACAGCCACAAATTCTGCACTTCTTTAACGAATATGTTTAGGGGCTTGCTTCCCATCCCATTCTTCATTTAAATGTACTCAAGGCCCAGATAGTCTACATTTTTGTTTGTTTGTTTTTACTTAATTGTGTCCAAGCTCTATATCTTCATGTCCAAAATTTCCTTTCAAGCACTGCCTCCTTCCCCTCCCACAATAAACACCCGCTACTGCCCAAGCGCATAAGAAGCTTCCAAGAATCAACTGATAAAACAGAGAACTGGAAATTTTCACCAGTCTGCTAGCACCACTGCCACTCTTGGCCCCGTTCCATCTAGTGATTGCTTGTCCTCTGCTCTGAGTTATAGTTCCAAGTTCAACTCTTTTATTTCACAGGCCCCAACCCACCCTCTGCACCCAACCATTTTTTTTTTTCTGCAAAAGCTTGAAACCCGTCTCTTCTTTGATAATTAAGAGAAAGCCACTCAAGTGATCTTATCCAAAAAAGTGAAACAAATGTCTATGCAAAGGTGATTTTCTGTCTCTGTCAGTAAATATGGAATTTGCTCTCTTAATATTTTAAAATTCTTCTTCAGCCACTTACCCCATTATTCAGAATCTCCTTCATACTAAGAAAGCTGAAAGAATTCCAACAGACATTTTTCTGTAGGTGGGAGAAATCACATTGCTTTTGTTTGTTCATTTTAATAAATGATGATCATTATTAGACATCAAGACCTTCTAACAGATCCCACTTCCAAGGAATCCCAAACCCTGTAAGTCCTCCTGGTTCCCACAAAACTCTTAACATAAACGGGTCAACAGTGCTCTCCAACTCACCCTACCTGGACTCCCTATTCTCCCCCTCCCAGCTCAGGACCTGTCTGCAAGGAGTTGTTCTACTTGTGCCACAAAGCCTGAGTTCAGATGCTCATACTTTGAAACTCTTTCTTTGCCTTTCTGAGTGCGACTGAAGAACAAAAGCTAGGGAGGAGGCACTCCAGAAAGTGAAAGTTTCACATGTAGATCTTAAAAAGATTTCCATCCCACTAAACAAGTCCTTTACAAGCTACCAATTAGAAAAACTGTCAGTACCTCTAGCACCTAGCCCATTACCTAGCATATAGTAGGCACTCATTCAATATTGAATGAATCAATGAATGAATCTATGCATTTCCATGTGTCTCTGACTTCAGCAAATGTCATCATGAATTTTGATCGCTTAGTATATTATACTTCTATATTTGCACTTTAACAGGAACCTTCCAAAATCTTAAGGCAAAAGAAAACACGTGTATTATTGCTCTGAAATGCTATGGTTACGCTATTAATAGCACTCAACACTGATCACTTTTGCTGTCTGAGACTGTACTAGTCAGGGTCATTAATGCTAGTATCTACAACAACAGCCCTAAAATTTCAGAGGCTTAATATAGCTGTTTTATTTCTAGTCCGTTTCATGTTCTGATGCTGATTGGGTGACTCTCCCAGGTAGATTTCTTCTAAGCTTTGACTCAGGGATTCAGTTTCCTTCCATCCGTGGCTCTGTCTCCTAGAAAGGAGAGGGAGAGAATAGAAGATCTAGGAAATGCTAGTGACCCGTGTCACTTCTACTAATGTTCTGTTGGCCAGAGGTAGTTGTATGGTCCCACCTAGATGCAAGAGCATGGAGAAACATGGTTTTCTTGTGTACTCAGGAACTGAATGTATATGGTTTAGTGAACACATTGCACTCTCTTTGCCAGAGGGGCTGAAGGAGAATTTCATGTGGGGGGCGAAGACCCTAACATCGTCACCTTTCCCCTATTTTCCCTATGCACTTCTCAGTGTAGATTCATCACACATATCCACTCAGTCACTTAGAAATGAAAGCTTTTGCTATAATCTGAAAAATTATAGTAAGCACTTTATACAAGTAGGGTTATCCCGTGTAAACAATCTGGTTTTAAAGTCCAGGGAGTATATTGCTTATCAGATAACACTGTCTAGAGATTTAGTAACTATTTTCTATTGATGGTACAAGTGATAGCAATGATTTATCTGCCTGATCTCTGGCCTTAACCCTTTCCATCTCAAAACTCTCCCCACCAAATCCTGCTACCCTTCCCCCAGTTTCACTCTGCTCAAGTTCCCAGCTCTTCTGGGGGAAGTAAAGTCATTTCTACAGCCCAGATCAAGCCAAAATGAGTTTTTTCTGCAAGTCAAAATTTTGGGTGCTAATTCAAACCGATAGGCATTCCTTCACCTTTTACTCATATTCGTTATGCACATTCCTCCTCTCCATATCTGGATGAATAATTCTTTTCTTACCTATCACCCACTACAGCTCTGCACCACTAAGTGTCACAACCAACAGCGTCCACTGAAGCAAGTGTCCCTTATCTTTAGATCCTCAGTGCTTACTGGATGGTCTCCTGATCAGCTGTTGCCACTGACCTTCTCGCCATCTTCAGACATTTCCAGAAAGAAGAGGATTCTGTTGACAAATTCTCTTTCTCCACTTCCCAATTAGCTGCTTATATCCAGGGCCTCTCTCACCCCCAAGTCAGTGATCTAAGCACCTTGGGGAAACCCAAAGGGGTTGTCAGCAGGAAGAGCAGTGAATCAGCAGAGAATCTACTGTTTGCTAGACATGGTTCTAAGTGCTTTAAATGGATTATGTCAAGGAATTCTCAGAATGCCAAAGGACTATTATAATCTCCGTTTTACAGAAACTGAAAGTTAAATAACTTTCCCAAGACACACACTAATAGTTGGTGGAGCAGGCATCTAAGCCCAGCTTTGGACAGTGGGGTGAGTGGCTGCTACAAAAGGAGAGAAACAGGACTCTGGAGGATATTTGTTCCTCTATTTCAATGACGGAGGATTTTGCAAAGATAACTGTAGGCAGGAAAACGTGAGTGCTCTGCTTCTCCGCCTCCTCGCCCGCCCTCCTTTTCTTCCTCCTGATCCCCTAACTGCCGGGTGTCTGATGTTCTCAGGCAGAGGCTCCCTGCCTTTCCCCCCTCTGGCAGGCCCAGCTAGACTTCCACGGCCTCTTCTACTCTCAATAGCTATGTGGGTTAACTCAAGTCAAAGGGAAAAAGAGAAGACAGCTGTGTTTTGGCATTTAGTCCAAACAGCATTCTTCCATCCAATTTTTCTGTTACTAAAACTCGTACCTTAAACCTCCAATTTTAAAAAACATGTATCACATACAGAGTCATGAGAAGGGAAATTAGCAAGCCTTAAACTATCAACATGCTTACTCTGGTGACTTGCTGAGGAACCTCAGGAGACAAACTGCAGACGGGTTCACGAACTCTTTCCTTGGGAACACGGAGTCCTCCATTGTGGTCACGTCTGAGACGAGGAGGAGCTGCAGCTCTCCCCACATCCAGCGGCCGGAAATGAAAGCTGAAAGCCAGCAGGCCTGCTGAATGCCCTTAGCACCCGCACCGGCCCCATTCCTATTCTTGGGGAGGCTTACTTGTTTGTTGAACAATGTGTACATCCTGTATTGTTTGCCAACACTTGGGGCCCCTTTCCCCTCCATCCCAGCCAGAGCACTTTTCCATAACACACATTTAAAAAGCAATCTTAGGTGAAAGGAAGCACAGCAGCTGCTGAAAACGAAGTCAGACTGAGTCTATGTTCCCAACAGACCTTTCTGATTTTTTTGTCTCAGTTGCTTTGCAGAAAGGACTTTGTAAACGCCATCTCCCCAATTTTTCAGGGGCTCAGGCGTGGGAGGGGTGTTGCCAAACCGTGTGTTGACTTGTCCTTTCCCTTTACCTTGAAGAATTGATGTTCAGGGAGGGTCAACCGCTTGCTTTCTATCTCAACGAAATGATTTCGTTTCAAATTCTTAGAAAACTCAAGTCAGATTCATGGTGTCTTTATCACATTTTATCCATGTATTTGCTGGCATTGTTAAAAATCAACAGATCTTTTCTGACCAAAAACAATCCTTTTCACACTTTTATTTGATTAAGAATGTATTTCAATTTGTTCTAACAATCCAAGTGGCATTTCATTTTGAAACTGAACAACATTTAGGGTAACATTTCTTGCCTGCTCTCAATGGACAGGTGCTCTCATGGGGGTCAGTGAACTGGCAAGCTCCCCAGGTTCTTGGGACCTGCTGTCTGAGAGTCAGCCACCACAGAACAGGGGTGACCAATGCGTGGGTGCCAGGAGCCCTGCCACCCCCATCTGAGATTGAAACGTGCACCCATCTCCTCATTTACTCTCATTATAGTGGAGACTTACTGAGATGAGAAGGAAATAATCTAACACAGTAGAGGATCCATACAAGTCACATAGTTTATCATTGTTTTCAATGTTTAAAATCACACACACACACACACACACACACACATCTGATATTTACTCTATTGCCAAACACACAGAGCTGTGACTTAGGTTTCATAATTTAAGTAGCTGATTTATGTACTGTTGTTTCATGGTTTATCATGTTTTGTGCAATTTTGCCCCATCTGAGATGACAGGACTTTATGAGTTGGCATGGCAATGGGATGGGGGGTGAAGTGCATGGGGGGTGACCTTCCTGCTGACCACTATGTTACTTGCAAACATGAGATCAGGTTGCTGATTATCTCCAATCAGGGTCTGCATCTCTGCAGGGTCTGCATTTGGTTCAGAGGCTACTGTTGCATACGAGCCATGTGTAAGGATTGTGATTTCTAGATTATTTTTGAATTGTCATCGATCTTCATTATAAAAGACAATCATTCTTCTTTATGGCTGCGTAACACTCCATTGTATAAATGTACCACAGTTTCTTAATCCAGTCGTCTACCGATGGGCATTTCGGTTGTTTCCATGTCTTGGCTATTGTGTATAGTGCTGCAATAAACATAGGGGTGCATACATTTTTTTGAATTAGAGTTTTGGATTTTTGCAGATAGATACCTCGGAGTGGAATTACTGGATCATAAAGTAGTTCCATTTTCAGATTTTTGAGATACCTCCATACTGTTTTCCATAGTGGCTGCACCAATCTGCAATCCCACCAACAAAAAGATTTTGTAGGATACCCGATGGACACTTGTCTCATTAGGGAGACCACCTCAGGGATGATGTAGATGCCTGGTCACTGCACTGTACACTTGAAGCTGAAGCTGAACAATAATGAATGTCACCTACAATTTTATATATATATATATTTACAAGAAGCAGGGTACAGCATTAGGAATAGAGGCAGTGGAAATGTAATGGCTGTGTGCGATGTCAGAGGGGTAGTGGATGGGGGAGGGGAGTTGTCACTGTGTGAGGGATATAAAGGATAAATGTCTAACTATTACATTGTTTTATGCACCTGAAACTAATTTTTAAAATGTTAAAAAGAAAAAAAAAGACAATCACTATCAGGACCACGATTCTAAGCTAGCTCTAGTCTTTCTTACACTCTCCAAAAGCCCCTGACTTGTGCTTTGCCAGAAAGGAGCTGTAGCTCACCATTTTTGTGTCTGCAGCACCTTGCTTGTGCCTGGCACATGGCAGGTACTGTAGTGGATTTTGTCCATTTGCCCCTCCAGACCTGCTCTCCCTGCCCCTGCTCTGTGACTGCATCATAAGGGGTGCCTTACCTTTGATGCCCACAGTGGAAAGCACTGGCAGGAGACTGCAGAGAGGGAAGAGGTGGACCTCAGAGACCAGGCTTTGCTTAGGCAGTGGCCACGGCCTCTGCTGAAGGCCACAACCACTATCAGGGGGCCTCTCCTTTGGCTGCAACTTTCACTAAATCTCAGTGGTGATTACTTCCTCCCTGTGCCCTTCAAGCCTAGACTATAAAGGCTGCTAGCCTCACATCCTTTGTTCCTTTCCATTTATTAAGTCCCTGCCTTTATAAATACTCTCCATTAAATTCTGTTTACTCACCCTTTTGGCAAAATCTCTCTCACGTGCTTTATGATAGAACCCTAACCAATGAGATGCCCCACCTTGAGGAAAGGGAGAGAGGTATCCTTTACCTTCTCTGGAAAAGGAGGTGCCCAAAAGCCAAGGACAAAGCTCTGGATAAAGGGTCAGCTGTGAGCTGCTAGTGACCACCACTCCCAGGAGTGGGGGTGGGGAGAGGGCTCCAGCCAGCACAGGGAGTCTTGGGGGGGAGCACCAACAGCATCTACTACACAGAGTATTTGCAAAGTTGGGAGGCATGTTCTCACCCGTATGATGTGTGTGTGTGTGTATGTGTGTGTGTAAATTTCTTGAGATAGTTCTCAGTGATCCCAAAGCCCACTAGGAAAATGGGGCTGGGATAATCAAGCATAACCTTTTTCCCTGCTCTTGTTACCTTTTTATTTACTTTACATATAGGATTTCCAGGGAAAATTATAACTGAACAAAGAGTTATCTATTTTTTAATTTAAAACAAAAAAGATTGAAAACCACTGATGCACTATGGAATGTAAGTGCCTAATGTCAGGGTGCTTGTCTGTCTTGTTCACTGGGAACCCCAAAGACTGGAGGAGGGTAGGTACAGAGCAGGCCTTTGATAAATATCTGTTGGGAAAAAAAGGATGAAGTCAATTAGCCCATTTAATCCTCACAACAGCCTCATAAGAAAGACGAGACACATATTTTTCTCCCACACTTACATACGGTAGGAGGAAACAACTTCAGAGATGACCAAATGCAGGTTGCCTGTGCCCACTTAGGGAGTTTGGTAGCAGTGGTATATAAGAGTAAATATGCCTACATGTGGGTCCTGTGATATATTTATGCCCTTTCTCCCTACCCATGTTAAAAGGTTCCCAGAAACGAATAAATAGCAAAAATGACTTAGAAAGTTCAATTATTTTATGCATTAGAAGATTAACAAGTCTCAAGTTAGTAACTTGGTATAAACTTAAAATAAAAATCTCTCATCCAACTTGAAGGCACCCTCATGGACAAATGTGGAGTCAACATAAGAAATACCCCACCTTGTAGAGAATTTTTATGTGTTTATTTAAGCCAAAGTGACGACAATTGCCAAGAAGCAAAATTTCAACAGATTAAGAGAATACTCTGGAGAATGGCAGTTTGGCAGCTTATTTTACACATTAGAATCAAAGGAGGAGACATAAGGAAGGCTACATGGAATCATTCTGTGGTAGATTAAGGGGGAGGGAAAGAGCAAAGCAGGGACATCTGTGAGACTGGATAAAAAGGAAAATGGAGAGACACATACTTCTTTTACATCGATGGATCCATGATAGTTAACATTTACAACACATAAAGATGGTATTCAGGGAACAAGATAACAATGAGGGGTTCTGTGATCTCGTGTTCTATGGGTGTGCACTGAGAGGTCAGGAAAAGGGGATTACTCTGACATTCCAAGGGTATGTTATCTTAGATGCCAAAAGACAATAGACAGGCTTACTTAAGGTAAAGACTGACCTTTGTCAAGGAAGCTTCTAGGACGTGACTACCTGCCATGACCTGCTTTTAGTTAGGAATTTTTATTTTCGGACCACTCTGTGTGGTTCATGTCAGTCTCTGAGTTTGTAGGGCCACTGTGCTGGCCTCCCCTGAGCTTGTCAGGTTTAGTATGTGGCCCCTTTTCTGTCCACAGTGGGAACAGATGTCACTCTCTTCACCTCCTTCACTGGGTCTGGGACACAGGTCCCCTCATCACAGTGCTGTGACTTCTTTTACCAGATCCTGTTGGTCTGATGGATTTCCTCTTTTCTCTGTACCCTTTCTTCTGCCCTCAGATTTCCAAACATTTAAGATCCACAATCTACCCTCAGGATGTCCACTCCCTACCCCGGTGAGATGTGCTGAGCCAACCACTTAAGCTCCAGACTCAGCACAGCTTCTGTTTCCTCTAGGCATCATTTTTCTGCTTCCTGTGCTTCCTCTTCCTCAGACCACAGAGAAGGAGGAAGCAGAGCCTGGGGGCAAGCTGAAAACAGGAAGTGGATGGGCACAGGTCTCAGTCTGTGGTGGAAGAAACCAGGAGTCAGTCCAGGGAAAACAACCTTAATGAGCTAAGCACCAAGCCATTACTTTCAGATCCCTCAGGGGCCTGGGCCATCTGCCTCATGTATAATCCAGAAGATAACCGAGTGGGGGTAGGGAGTGGATCTGACACCTCCTCCTTTCCTGGGGACCTCACAGGCTCTCCTCCTCTTCCTCCCAGTACTCATGTTACTCACTCCCAAAGCAGACGGATGCCTACCTGGTGTGTGATTTCAGAGGAATCAGAAAACCCTCCTCGCCAGAAACCCCACCAGCTAGAGGTCCCTTTGGTTTAATTATCTTCCTTCACAGAGCCTATTATTAAAAAGGAGAAAGTAATTAACAGGCAACCACATGGTGCTTCAATGGCAGAAGTACAGACAAAGGTAGGCTTTGGATCTAATGAGTGAGGCAAATAGGAAAATTGGGCCTTTTGTTCCTTGCTCAAGAAGAACAAAGAAAGGAAGAGTTCTTGTCAAATTAGCAATCACATGTGCTAATATCAAATTCCCCATAAAAACATGAAAACCCTTGAAGTGTTCCATCATTTAAGGAGTTCCATGCTCACACCACAGAGGAAAACAAAACATGACTAACACAGCAGCGTCATCGGTCTGACTTATTTCATCACGTCAATTCCTTCCTAGCAGCTAGTATATCCACCAGGTTGGGGCATGTGGGAGACGGGGAAAGAGGTCACTGGGAAATACGGGTTCGGTAAACATGTCTCCCAGTTCATCTGGGACAATCGTGACCTCAAATATTCTATTAGAGGCCCCACTGCACACTGAAGCTGGTCAGAATGTGTGTTTTAATTTTTAGCTAAGAAAGCCTTGGGAAGGCAATGTTTTTCTTTCTGTCAGGAAAACTGCTTTGAATATTGTCTCTGCCATCTATTAGCTAGGTAACTGGGCAACTCAAGCTCTCTGAGCAACAATTTTCTCTTGAGCAAATGTGATAATGCTAGCTGACTAACAGGATGGTGAGGAATTAATCAAGTTAGATAATCTACCCAAAGCTGTTATTAAAATGCCTGGGACTTTAACAGACCTTCAGCAAATGGTAGCTTTTATTGTTATTTGGGTGTTCAGAGAGCAACCCATAGGCATGGGACACAGGTTTTAGGAAAAGGTTCTACTGCAGGAGTTGTATAGATGGATGCAGAAAGGCTCAGATATAAGTAAGCCCCCTGTAAGGCCTGGAAAAGTCCAGGTGACAAGGCCAGGAGTGCTGGGAGGAGTGGGAAAGAGGGCCTTGTTAGTACAGGAACCCTCCAAATAGCAGAAGATTCTGGCTCCCAGTGGCAAGTAGAAGAATCCATTTGGGTAGAGTCCAGAGCTCAATCCTTTCCTTCCTTTCCCACCTACACCCTGCCCCTGACATTGCCGACACCCCTGTGAAGAGTCCAGAAGCCTGGGAGATGTCAAGTCAAGGCTAGGTGCGTTAAAAGGGAGGAGAAGAGGGCCATGGGAAGGGCGTGTACTGGAGAGGTAGATCTGCAGTGAGAGCTCAGAACAGGGCCTCCAGCACAGGACAAAAGGGGCAGCTCTCACTCCACCAACTAGAGCCAAAAGGCAATGATCCCTGGAGACAAGGTCAGACTTTGCCCACCTTGCCTCAAGCACATGTCATTCATCTACGTGTGTAGTTTATCAGAGTCCAGGCTCTCCACTGTTTAATCTTCACCTCACCCAGGAGCTTACTGATGCAATTTCTTCTTCCTCCGTTTGTCTAGAATCAGGGGACACCAGAACCTTGGCATGGCAGGGAGGCTTAGATGTGACCAAGTCCCTCACCTTGTAGAGGAGGACACTGTTGTTCTAGAAGCTTAGGAGACTTATCCAGTCACACACCTAAGTGATGGCACAGCCCAGACTTGAATGTATTTTATTCTACTTCACTAGAATAATGAATTAGAATAATGGTCCCAGGGAAATGTGACCATCTCACAGTGTCCTGCAGGGAACACAGTGTGGAGTCAGGCAGGCCTGGGCTCAAATACAGGCTCTGACAGCTGAATGATTTAAACTTCAGAGAACCTCAGCCCCATCATCATAAATTAATCTACATGGGTTACCTTGAGGATGAAATGAGACAGTATATAATATATCTCGTGCATGGCCCCAACACTGTAGGTACACAATGCTCCTTGCTAGTGTTATTATTAAGTCATTGAACTTCAGATTGCTGGAGAAAGCTTGAGGGTCCAGGGACCTTGGGAAGAACAGCCTCCTGAGGAGGAGAAAACAAAGGCCATTAGCTTCCCATCTCTCTAATTCTATCTGGGGCCTACTAAACCCAAGATCATGTGGGGAGTTGGGTGAAAAGCCAGACGAGAACAGAGCTCAAACCTTCGAACCCCTCTTAACTGTTTTATCAAGTTCTCTCTCAGGCATTTGACCTTCTAACATAGAAGACTCAGGGTCCGGCAGAAAGTGACAGGGACAGTGCAGCAGAACTGTCCTTGGGATGAAAGCAGAACCAGGGGATGGCAGCATCCTTGCTGGGATTGTAGGGGTCCAATAATTCTCAAACCATGATGCCGAACTTGAGAGAGAGGGAGAGAGGGAGAGAGAGAGAGAGAGAGAGAGAAAGATAGAGAGAGAGAGAGAGAGTTAATCCTAATAATTATTTAATATCAAACTATAGCTACTGACCCTCTGTCAAGCAGCCATAGAGTTAACAGAACAAAACAAAAGCTACTAAAACAAGATGGTCTCTGGCCTACTAACAAGCTTTAGGCTGGATTTCCAGCTGCTGCTCTGTTGACCAAGATATATATTCACATGTTTTGTTTTGTTTTAATTGTAATCCTAAATTTAACTACCCAGAGTGCAGAAAGAATTCTCTTTTGGATGTTTTCTAAAGGGAGGATTGGAAGGGGAATTAAAAAAAAAACCTCATACATTTTATTTTAAGGACCAAAGCCAACTACTTAATAATCTGAGTATTAGATCTAGAAAAAGATAACCTGGCTTCGCTATAAAAATTGTAAATTCAACATTTAGCTCTTTCAATGAGAAAGAAGATTAGGAAAGAGAAGAGAGAATATTTGTCCTAATATTGAGTTCTTCTCCAGGATAACCCACATCTGGAACCATTTGATGTCAGAAATGAAAAAGCACTTTGTAGATCTGTGCTTTGCAAACTGTCCTCGGGTCCATTTTCCTGCTCCTAAATACAAAGAGTGTGTGTGTGTGTGTGTGTGTGTGTGTGTGTGTGTTGTGTACAGTGGTGAGACAAAGAGTGTGTGTGTGTGTGTGTGTGTGTGTGTGTGTGTGTGTGCTGTGTACAGGGGTGAGAGACAGAAGATTTGGGGGCAGGAATGGAGGGAGGGTAGAGTGGAAAGCAGAAAGACTAGAATTTTCCTTAGAAATTGAAGTCAAGTTTGCTTGTGATCTGCTGCCAGCTTAAGGTCAGGCCCCAGCAGAGGTGGCAGCAGCAGACAGGTGAACTCTGATCTCGCAAAGGGAAATAGTCTAGAAATGTTAATCAGCCATTTTCTTTGCAGATTCCTCCAGTAAAGAGTTACCTCCAGCGTGGACTTGGCTATGAACTCATCTCCCAGAGGTCACGGCTGTCTCTCTAGACTGTTTTACGGCCTTTAGGTAACCAGATAGTCAGACATTGAAAGGATGATAATTTTGAATTACTAGGGCCCTAGGCTTGATCTGCAGCACATGACCCAAATAGACTTCCAAGAAATAGAAGAGTGATCTAAATCTTGACTCTTAATATTGATCTTCAGATATTAAAGAGTGCGTGAAAACAGTAATAAAAGTCTGAGAAGTTTCTTTAAAATTCTATTTCAGAAAAAATTTGTCTTCATTTGCCTACTCTAATGCTGCAAATACTTACTAGACTCCCAAGTTTGTTTTCTGTTTTTTTGTTTTGTTTTGTTTTTTGCTTTTAGCTAAAATTTTGTTGATTTATTTTAGTAACACAGGTAATTTGTGATTCACCAGAAAATCCAATTTGTGAAAAATCCAAACATAAATTAGAGAGGTTCCTTACATGATAAAATATTCACTTCACCAAATTGTTCACAGTGTTTAAATATTTGTGTTTCCTTACACGTTATTTCACCTTAATCTTTTCATATATATTGAGTCACAGTAAGTTTACAGTTATAGGTCTGCCCTTGGGAATTGTTAAGTTCTGTCACAAATGTTTTAACAGACAGCTGTTCTGGGATACTGGCTAACACCCTTTCTGAATGTTGAGAATTTTTAATGAGCATAAAATATAAGTCTAAAACTATCCCACTTCAACATGAGTAAATGAACATTCTCCTCCATTTTTACAGTGATTAAAAAAAAATTACATGGCCAACCCAGGAGACTCCAGATTGTTCTTTGTACTTTGTTTATTAGAATTGACACATCAGCAAGTTGGAAATTGTCGTGTAGTAGCTTTGGTGTGTTGCATGTCTGGGCTAATGACGACTGCATTCAGTCGTCATTTCTTTAAACATTTCTTGTTTAAATGGCAGCATCCCGTTCCTGAACGGTCCTGACCTGCCAAAGATGTGAGAGACCTTGATTTCCCAGAAGAGAAGAGGCAACGTAGGGAGGATCTTAACTCATCTCTTTTCCTTGGAGGAAAAATCCTTGTGATATTTTGAAATATGTAGCTTAGAAAACTCCTGTGTGGGAAGCAATGTTTCTATTTGCATCTATGATATAGTTTGTTGTAATGTGTTTAGTAAAGGAAATAAGGAAATAATGGTTCTTAATTAATCCAAAAGCACAATAAGATAGAGTATGTATGGAATGTCCCAAGTATTTCGTAGGATAGCAAAGACTACTTGGTCTTTACTGGGACGCTACAGTTTAACTCAACAGGATGATTGCTATATAATTATCAAAACATGCTGATTTATTTATTAGTATTCCCCTAAAATCAGACTCCGAGTTAAGCACTTGGTACAAGGAGTATATTTGAGGTGTTATACCCGGAAGCAGGAGCTAGTGTGAGCTTGGAAAGTGAGACAGGGAAGAAGGGAGAGTTCACGTAAGGGTGCATTATTGAGGTTCCCTGCTGTGGGTAATGGATGCTCAGTTCTGCTGGGGCTTCTGAGTAGTATGCAGAATTTCCCCCCAATGGTTCACCTGAAAGATGGAAAAAAGAATAAATACTCCCATGCCATTCCCGTAAGGGTTGCCCCATGGGCTTTAACTCTTTTGCACTTCTGAGCTGCACTTGCAAGAGCCAAACAATCTCCCAGAGCATGGGAGGTGGCCTGGGGCAGAATGTGGAACAACACAAGTCAGACGTGTCTATCACTGCTGCAGCTGAAATCAGAAGTGGCCTGAAAGGTGATGGTGGCCCAGAGGCATTGCCACAGACTGAACCACTTACACATCTTTCATTTGCATAATGTAGATTTAGTGGATTCCCCAAGTTCTGTGTGGAACAACAGAGAATCTCGTCTTTTGGTCAGGATATGATTTACTGTGTGTCAATCATCAATGTTCTCAATAACTGCTCTTAGTTCTATAAAAATTATAATACATATTTTCTAATGTTAAACATGATGCCTAGATATACTAGATATTCATTAAGTATTAAACACTTGACAAACTGGAACCAACCTAATTATCTGACAGTAAGAGAATGATATCTGTGGTCTGCAGCATCTAAGATGGCCCCCAATGAACTCCAACTCCTGGTGTTCACACCTCTGTGTAGTCCCCTCCCACCTTGCCCCCACATGGGTCTATATGACCCATGGAATAAAGCAAAAATGACAATATTTCACTTCCAAGATTAGGTTATGTAAAACTTGTATCTATCTTCTCTCTCCCTCTCTCTCCCTTTCTCTTTGTGAATCACTCACTCTGGGGGAAGCCATGTTGGCAGCAGCGCTATGGAGAGACCCAGATGGTGAGGAACTGAGGCCCCCAGCCGACTGCCACTTGAGTGAGTTTGGAAGAGGATCCTCTAGCCCCAGTCAAGTCTGCAGCTCTAGCTGACAGCTTGACAGCAACCTCATGACAAACTCTGGGCCAGAACTACCCAGCTAAGCCACTCTGAGATTCCTAACACTCAGAAACTATGTGAGATAATAATTTCTTTTTGTTTTAAGTTGCTAAATGTTAGGGTAATTTGCAATGCAGCAATAGATAATTAATACAGTGCCCATATAAAGTAGAATATTACATGGCAATAAAATATCAAATTTTCAAAGAATACTTGATAACATGAAAAAGTGATGAGTATACAATACTAAATGAAAACAGCAGGAAGCAGAAATATAAGTGTAGTGTGTGTTGCCCATCTGTTGTTTTCGTCTAATCAACACATGTCCTTCCCCTCCTTCTTCTGCTAATAGAACTTCCCTTTCCTATAGGGAAATGATTCCATGTGTTTCTAGCGCTGACTCCAACCCATATAGGCCAAAGAAGTGATTCGCATCAAATTTAAGTACTTTATTCTCCTGGCATGAAAGACAGGCTAATGAGAACAATTCCTGGATTTTTTCTTCCTAGAGTTTCTAGGGAGTGAAGGACCTTAATTTCCAAATAAAATTAAGGATGGTAAAGGCATCAGACACCGGATTGAGTAGTTCTTAAAGTCAGAGCCAACCTTTGACTTCTCAGTTATGATTCATTAAACTCTCCTTTTATTTAAGGTAATTGGGATCAGGGTTCTGTCATGAGTAACACACAGTAGTATGTTTCCCCGAAAATAAGACCTAGCTGGACAATCAGCTCTAATGCGCCATTTGGAGCAAAATTAATATAAGACCAGATATATAATATAATATAATATAATATAATATAATATAATATAATGTAATGTAATGTAATATAATATACTACCAGGTATAATATAATTAATATGATATGATATGATATGATATGATATGATATGATATGATATGATACTGGGTCTTATATTAATTTTTGCTCCAAAAGATGCATTAGAGCTGATTGTCTGGCTAGGTCTTATTTTCGGGGAAACACAGTAGTATCCCAAATTTGTATGAAAATAAATTAATTAAATTCTTTGCAAACAGAGAAAATGGTAGAATCTACCAAATGTCAACAGTGGTTCCATCTAGATTTGTGATTGCAAATTAGTGAGCTTGCTGTATCAGAAATTTAAAAGCACAGATTCTCAGGTCTCACACTTGGAAACCTTGACTCAGCAGTTCTGGATTAGAGATCAGAAATATGTATTCTTTTTTTTTTTTTTTAATTAATTTTATTGGGGTGACAATTGTTAGTAAATTTACATAGATTTCAGGTGTACAATTCTGTATTACATCGTCTATAAATCCCATTGTGTGTTCACCACCCAGAGTCAGTTCTCCTTCCATCACCATATATTTGATCCCCTTTACCCTCATCACCCACCCCCCACCCCCTTACCCTCTGGTAACCACTGAATTATTGTCTGTGTCTATGAGTTTTTGTTTCTCATTTGTTTGTCTTGTTCTTTTTGGTTTATATACCACATATCAGTGAAATCATAGGGTTCTCTGCTTTTTCTGTCTGACTTGTTTCACTTAGCATTATTCTCTCGAGATCCATCCATGTTGTCACAAATGTTCCTATATCATCTTTCCTTAACGCCGAATAGTATTCCATTGTGTATATGTACCACAACTTCTTTATCCATTCATCTATCGAAGGACATTTTGGTTGTTTCCATGTCTTGGCCACCGTAAACAAAGCTGCAATGAACATTGGCGTACACGTGTCTCTATAGAGAAATGCTTTTATATTTTTGGGGTAGATACCCAGGAGAGCGATTGCTGGGTCATATGGTAATTCTATTCGTAATTTCTTGAGGAATCTCCACACTGCCTTCCATAGCGGCTGCACCAGTCTGCATTCCCACCAACAGTGTATGAGAGTTCCTTTTTCTCCACAGCCTCTCCAACACTTGTTACTATTTGTTTTGTTGATGAAAGCCATTCTGACTGGGGTGAGGTGATATCTCATTGTGGTTTTCATTTGCAAGAAATATGTATTCTTAACAAGATCTCCATATAATCACGATGAGCAAACAGCATTGGAAACCACTGAGTCTAGGTGAACCGATTATAAGTGAATATTTCTTTTCCTATAATCATATTTTCTAATTTTATAATGAACAATTGTTATTTGAGTAATGAGTACACTTCTTAAAAGTACAACTGTTAGTAACTTATAAGCTAACCTAGAATACTAATTTTCACATTGATTCTAAGGGAATATGTTACCCAAGTTTCAACGAGGGTTTCAGGGTTATATTTGGGTTAAAATAGGGTTTAAAATAGGGTTAAAATAGACTATTAACCTTTAACACAATACCTCTGTTCCCATTGCCCAGCTCACTCGGTTTCCACACTGGGAAGGGATAGACATAAGGGCTAATGGTATGGAAAGATACAGAGTCGCACAAGGAGTAGATTCCTGAGAAGATGGAGTGAGCCTTCAGGGTGAGGCAGGTGCTAAGGGCCCAGAGGTTAAGGGTACAGATTCAATGCAAGGGCCACAATGTCCAGAAGGTACCAAGACACTTACTGGGGCATAAAACAGATGCTTGGCTGTGCCCTAAAGGCTCTGTGAGAGTTTATGAGAAAAGGGTTGGGAGCAGGCCTTCTGCAAGAAACCTGGGAGGAGCATCAGGATTCCTTAGTGCCAGGTAAAGGGGCCTGGACTCTAGATGGGAGTTCAAGGGCAAGCTAGTAACTATAAAGTAGGTGCCTAGGTTTTAGAGCAAGTAGAGTCCTGGGTAGATTATAAATGGAATTATTCCGGCCAAGAGGGTTGGTCAAGATGCCAACCTAGTATGAGATGGGGGCTTAGATTCAGGAACAAAACAGAAGCCTGGTCACAGGAACAGGGCACAATATCTGAGCAAATTGCTGCCAGGCCCAAATGAAGATCAGCCACTGTGCCATGTCTAGGAATCCCAAAATTCTGAGGAGATTTTGGATTTCCTCAGGCAAGCATGCATGTATAGGTAAGGGCCAAGTGGATTTGAATCATCAGGGACTCAACGATTTGGGAGGAGGGAAATGTGCAGATCACGACAATGGAGCTATATAGTGAAAGGGGGATGCAGCATGGTAGCGGGGGCTCGAGTGCATGGGGCCTAAGCAGCTTCTGGTCACTCAAATAAGAAATGTGGCGAATTGGGGTTGGTAGGGGGCCAACCCCATAACCAGAGGTAGGGGGCCTCTCATTAGGCTTTCCATCATTTCAGTTTCCTTTAGAAGCAGCGAAAGGTGTTCCTAAAAAAAATTAAAAAAAAAGGCCATTAGGATATTAGAATTGCTAGTCTTTTCTCTCTACCATCCCTTCCTTCCTTCTACCTCTAATTTTTGCCAGAGTGTTTTCATTTTTTACATTGTCAAACTTAATAATGTTCAAATTTGGATCTGAGACTTTTATTGTGAGGAATCAAATGCCCTGTTGGTTATAGTTCAGCAGAAATAAAATGCTCAGACAGGTCTTCATAGTGATAGTAAGCATTTTCTTATCTCTGGTAAAGAATATGGTTCTGCTACTGGGGCAAAGTATACAACAGAGGACCCAGCCCTCCCGCGGCCCCCAGCCTTTCTTATCTATCAAAAAGTAGGTGAGGTTCTCACCAGATTAGAGGAGCCTTCCTTCCTGGAGCCTGTTTTTCTTTCTGAATTCCTATACTCAGTGAAAGGGTGGTAAAAGGCTCTTCTTGAGCCTTTTGTTTCTTAAAAATAACCAGCTTAAAATAATATGCCCCAAAGGCATACTTGGGGGTGGCAAACTCAGCCCCCCCTCAGTAGTAAAGGGACGAGGTAAAGCATGTTTCTTGTATTCACAATTTACTCTTGAGCAATGCAGGACCATTCCCTCAGGCATTGTTCTCCTCAGGGTTCCCACAGTTGTTCTTCACACATGTGACAGGCTACAGTGACACCTGGCGTTCGATTAGGTTTAACAAGGCATTCCAGGGACTTCTGAAGAATTTGCTGTCTCCAGTAGACGTCAGCAAATCTCTAAAACAGCCTCTCCACCTTTCCTGTGCATGCGAATTACCTGAGAATCTGGTTAAAATGCAGTCTAATTCAGAGGTCCGTGTGTCTAATTAGCCACCGCGTGGTGCCTCTGACCGTGCTCCATGAAGCACACTTTGAACAGCAAAGCTCTAAGTCAGCTTTTCTCATCCCTGGCTCCTCCTGCTCATTGCGGTCACCTGGGGAGCTGTGTCTATTTCAGCCCACCACAAAACCTAAAAATTTTGAAAGTAGATACTTTCTTAATAACACATTACTGATTAGTACACTTTTAACTGGACGTATTTTCCCAAAGTTTTCTTATACCAATAACTTATAACTTACACTCGCTATGCACTCACCATCCTTACTCAGGGAGTGAGGAATCTGGCCCGGTCCAATGGCTCTACCTGGCGGCAGCATCAAGTAGATGCTGGGAATTGTTTGACTGCCTTGAGACCAGCCACAGAAGTGGGGAACAGTATTGTTTTAACTCTTGCCTTCCTCTTCTAGATCGTGATTAGCTGTCTAGAAGAATCTGTGGCTGACTGGGTCTGAACCTATCCTTACGGGCAAAGCGTGAGGAGATTTTTGTTCCCAATGGAGAAAAGGGAAGCCCCATATTGTGGTTTGGAAGCTGGGTATACTGGGAAGGGATGAGTGGACCTGAGTGGGAAAGGGGATAAACAGTTTAAGACACAAACTTATACATCTTCTTAGATACCCTCAACTACCCCCTTGCTTCTCTTTCTTGGTTGGCATGCTGCTTTGGGTTTTGGGTGAAACACTGGCTTACCAAGTATGGGATCTAATGTCCTCAAAAGCCTGGAAGACTGGAGGAAACAACCCAAAGTGCAAGACAATTAGCTCTCTGGGGGCTTCTCACAAGTCCAGGATTGGGTGTGCAGGTTGGACAACCCAGGAACTAGAGCAGGAAGCTTCAGGATGGGTGGTCTACCAGGGCCAGGAAACATGCTGTCTGGTAACCAGTTGAATTCCTTTGGGTGGATAATTATATTCAGAACTTTGAACTGGAAGGCAAAGTTGTTGATTATCAGCATCACAAAAGAAACTATTGAATAGAATGTTAAAGTGAGAGTGCTATATAAATATAATAACACAATCTAGATAAAAACCAAACATATAGGAAGGCAGTTGTCAATCTTTCTAGAATAGAGACAACATAAGGAGGATGAGAAAGGATCTAGTGTTGAAAACAAGCATATCTAGGCTTACTTTTGCTAGAAGCCATGGAAACAATGGAACAATGTCAAATCTGCCTCTCTGGCTGACTGCATTCTCACAGGCACCCCACTAAAGCAAGCTGCCACCGAAACATGGACCCAAACAACAGCGAAATCCTTCCCCCCCCACCCCCACCCCCCGCATCCACAGGGGGAATCTGAACATGTGACAGATTTTCCACACAGCAAGCTGATCTTTTTGACAAAAACAATCCTATTTAGGTCACTTTCCTGTTCAAAACAAAACAAAAGACCTTTTGTGTCTTTCCATAGCTCTTAGGATAAAATCTGAAATCGTTAAAAATGCTTACAAGGCACTCCAGTATCCAGGTCCTGAGCGTCTCTCTAGCCTCGCTTCAGGCGCTGTCCCACATGCTCTCCAAGGTCAAGGCGCCACATTTGTTTAAGTTCCCCTAATTAGCCAAGCACGCTTACCAAGCTGCATGGAATGGGCTGCTCCTCTGCCTGGGGCTTCTTCCCTTTGCTCTTCATCCGTATCACTCTCTCTTCTCCTTCAGGTCCCATCTTCAACATTATGTGACCCGAGAAGCCTTCGTTGACCCCTGTTTCATGAGGTCACTTTTTCTGTTTCCCATGGCACCTGTATCTCCCTGAATGATTTTTCATGTCTATCTATCCTGCTAGATGTTAGGCTGTCTGAGAGTAGGGGTTTTATGTGATTTGGTGACCAATTTCTCTCCAGCACCTAACATACAATTCAATCATTTAATTAATGAACGAATGTGAAATTCAAAAATCATTAAATTGGCTTCCTAAATTTTGGTACATTAATCATTGCAAATATGATGATGGGACATTATTAGACATTTTATTTTAAATTCTTGACAAATGCTGTCAAACACATATTGAAGTGTATGAACACCACTAGAAAAAGAATTTCCTTTGATGTGAACTTTTTGGAATCAATCAAAATAAAAAGCATACAGAAAAAAAATTCTTTCCCTTTCATCCTTGCATTCTCCCAGAAGATTTATTGAAAAATAATTAGTCAAGTCCTCTGAAAACTCATTCACACTATCATCATCTCATTTGGGTCTCCACTGTAGATTAAGTAGGTTATTATTTTATTTAGTATCTTTGCTCAATGATATGCTCCATGAAAGTAGGACATTTGTCTTTCTTGTTCACTCTATTCCCAGGACCTGGAAATGTGTCTGATAATATGTGTCTGATATAAATGTGTCTGTGTCTGCTATTTATTAGCAGGTGCCTAATAAATAGTAAATGAGTGACTGCTGTAACAATATAACAACATTGGTAGGCATCTGTTAAAGGATGCTACCCTCCATGTCAGAATGGTAGGTGAGCAATAAACACAATCCTAAACAAAGCATTTCCCAAGAGGCTTCGATTACTCTTGTTAATTCCCTGTGAACATCTCAGACCAGCTCACTACTGCTGACACTCTTTCTTCCTTCTAGCACTACTAGACTTTAGCCTCTGTCCCAGGGCAAACAAGGATGTGAGGATAGGAAAGGGGCTCTTGGCTTAGAGAAGCAGGAAGACTTAGGAACTCCTAAGCTCCCAGACTCAGGGGCAAAGCAGAGAATAATGAAAGAAGGCAGCAAAGCTCTCTCACTCCAGAGTTTATAGTCACCAGTCACCCAACTCTACAAAGAGCCTGAATTCTCTACTTTCTTGTGGGTCTCCAGGTGTTCCCTTCCAACCTTGCCTCAGCCAAATCCACTCTAACTTTTTCCACCTAGGGGTTTTCCAGACTGCTTTTATAAAATGATAGTGGTGAGGTCTGAAAAACACTCAATCCAAGTAAATTCTTGCGAGGTCAGAAGACCAGCTGGCTGTGAGACTGAGTCACCCAGACCCCACCCCGTTTATATCACTGGAAGTGACAGAACCATTTCCATGCCACACTGGGAATCCCCTTTCTTTAAAAAGGCTGTGAAAGTCTGTTTGTATCCTTTATATTTTTATAGATTTATGAGAATATTTGAAGTTAAAAAATAGTAGACTCTCCCAGCAGTCAGGGTGGGTGGTGAGTGGTTGATGCCCCCAGGTTTGGGGGCCAAAGAAAGCAGCTAAGAAAAAGAGTGAGGGAAAGACTAAGCAGATATTACTGATGACGTGTCCCTGTTGAATTTATATGAGTTTAAGAAACAATGTCCCTTAAAATTTTGTGGTGGTGATTTATTCGAGCATCTAGGAAGGGCCAAGCACTGTTCTAGGTGCTGGGAATAAAACACTGAGTGAGACAGACAAGACATCCTCTTCATGAAGCTGACCTAATAATGGGGGCGTCAATAAATATCTCAATAAATAAGAATCAGATAATGTTAAATTGATGATGAAAATAATGTGTTAGGGAGTAATGGGATACTTTTGAATGGGTGCTCAGTAAGACCTCTTTGAAGAATTTATATTTCAACTGAGGTAGGCATACAACCCTGCTACAGCACTGTAGTTGTCACTATGAATATAGTTAGTTGTACAGTAGGTTATATGGTTGAATGTCAGCAGTTACTGCTCTGAAAATAATAAAATATAATCTAAAAAAAACTTTAGTCAACCTTAGTCATAATTAAAAGAAATCATGTCATTGTGATATTTGATGAAAAGCCTTATCAAAAAGAAAATTATTTTGAAATTCCAATTTTATCCTTCTCATTAAGATAACGGGTAGATTAGGAAATAATTACTTTGTTACCAGAGTTTTTTAAAAAAGAGCAACATAGGGCACTAGACAAGTGGGGAAAGATTCTTATTTAAAATTAAGTGTATGTGGGCTCTGTCTCCAGTTGTATTTAGCTAGAAAGAGCAAGTAGCTTCCTGGGATATTCAGTTGTTAATCACAAAGCTCTTGTTTAATCTTCCAGAAATATGACCTTTAATATCAAAACATGGGATGACCACAAAGCTTATAAGACATCGCATTGTTCAGTTATAGGTCATATGAGTCATAGGAAATGGAATCTGTTCAATTGCTTTGTAAGTCAACTCAACAATCTTGTGTTAAATGACTGCGCGAGAGACTCACCTTTGGTTAGAAACTAGACTTTCTGGGTCTAGCTTTCTCCTTGCAGACCCTCAGAAATTAAGTTGTCTCTACAGATCCATATCTAAAAATGTCAAACCTGGTTTCTTCAATATTATTCTCTATGTGTAATAAAGACTTGGTGTATAAAAATAATCCAAGGGATAAAAGTGGGACTGAGCCAATAAGCATATAAAAAGGTGCTCAGATTCATCAGTCATTAGGGAATTGCAAATTAAAACCACAATTCTCTACTTGTACACATCCAACTAAATGCCTAAAATGAAAAAGACAGAAAATGCCCAATATTGGCAAGGATGAGGAGCAACCCAAATTCTCATACCCTGCTGGTGGGATATGAATTGGTATAATGTTGTGCAAATCTGTCCGTACTGGGAGAATACAGGAAAACCTCACGGAAAAGGAGTTGGGAAGCCAGAAGTGGGCGCTCTCACACTGTATTATTCGATGCCAATTATGGGAAGAACTGTCGATTACAGATCCCAGCAGAAGAATCATAAACTGGAAAAAAATCATGAATTATAGGCCCCAACAGGACAAGATGTACATTGCATCTCCTACAAGAACTCAACCAGTGAGAAGCCGTCCTCACCCGAGACTCTCACTTTCCTCCAACAGACTTTTGTTCCAAACAACGGCTCCCAACTTTCTTCTTTTTCTCCATAAACATCCCTTTCCTTTGTTGGACTTGCCTATGGCTTTTGCTATAGCTTGCTTGTCCTGAATCACAATTCTTTGCTGTTCCCAAATAAACCCATTTTTTGCTGGTAAAATAACTGACCATTGTATTTTTAAGGTCAACACTACTCAAGCTGAACATGCACACTATGACCCAACAATTCTACTCCTACCAGCAGCTCTGTAACCAATGCATGTAGTACGAGTTCAGGTAAAAATAGCAAAGTAACGCTATTCATCATAGCCCCAAACTAAAAATTACGTCTAGCAACAGCATAATTGATAAATCGTAATCTACTCACAAAAATCAAATACCATGCTGTAATGAGAAGGAGCCAATGGCAGTTTCCTGCAGTTAGGGGAAGGGACTCGACCGCATCCTTCTACTGCTCAAAGCCCGGATCCGTGCGACGTTTCCAGCGGGGTCTCTGCCTCCCGTTCCACTGCCCACCCTCTCCATTTAATCAGACAGTAAAAGGGAAAACGAAAGTAATCTCTTTTTTTTGTAAAAATTTTATTGAAAAGCTTTAAAGTCGTCTAGGAAAAGGGGGAGGGAGGACAAAGAAAGAGATCCGTTCTCGGGGAAGACCTCTGATTCTCAGTGCGGAGACGATGGAGCCCAGACAAGCGCAGTCGAGCTGGAGCCTGCGCGCCCTCTCCTCAGCCTGCTGCCCGCTCCTACGGTGGGAGCCCCGGGGAGGGCTGTGCCGGGAGGAGTGCAGGAGGACCCCCGCTGACAGGGGCCTCAGTCTCCTGGGAGGTTCCCAAGGCCTCAGTCTCTCTGATTGTTCTGGGATTCATATCCTCTGCAGGGTCAGCCTCTCCTGCAGCTGCTTTTGGATCCATCGGGGTCCACGCTGTGGGCTGGGGCGCAGGACACTCTGAACAGGGGTCGCAGCTTTCCTTAAACAAATGCCCACATCCCGAGCAGTTCCAGCGTGACAGCCCACAAAAACAGGAGAGTGAGTCCAAGAATTCAGGGCTGTACTGAAAGGGGTCACCCAGCCTGGGGTAGAAAGGCAACGCCCATGACCCACCGGGTTCCTGGAGTAGAACTAATGACTCCTGGGTCTCAGCTTCCTCGGCTGCAGAATTCCAAGCCTGCTTTCTACAGGAGAAGCATAGATGTGCCATAACTTCAGTCTCCAGGCCTAAAGAAGCAAGGTGTCTAGGCTAAGAGATAAGGTGAAGTTTGTTCCCGGCTTCTTAGGATGTCAGAAACCAAAAAAGGGCAGAATGGGGGGTGTTGGCATTAATGTTTGGTGACATTGATTCAAAATGCCAGAACTGATGGGATTGAGGGGGAAAGTGGACCGTCCTGGATGATATTTTTCTTAGTTGAATTGATTGTAGTATGGGTTGGAGCAGAAGCAGAGCTGGACAAACTTCAGTAGAGGACCTGGTAAAGAAAGGTCATTTAGAGGCAGTTGCAGCTTCTAATCTTCATTGGAAAGTCTCCTCTAGAATGATCATGCTGTCTATTTCTCATGGCATCCCTTCCAGGTTGGAACTGTCTGGATTTATGGACAAGGTTCAGTTCACAGTACTAGTTAGGGCTGGAGCAGGAGTGGAATTCAGATCTGCAAGCAGCCTTCTGCTAGGAAAAGGGAGCAGCCTCATATTTGGGGTGGGCTGTGGGAAAAGCAAAGGGGCAAGAGGAAAGACACTAATCCCTTTCTCTCTGTGGGACTGACTTACGTCTATTTTTGATTTTTACTTTTGAACACCCCAATCAAAGGGCACCATTTTTTTTTAAGTGCAAGTGAGCAAAAAGTAAAAGATCACAGGCTCTGGGATTCAGACTATCTGGGTACAAATATGGCTCCCAACATTTGCTAATTTTTTGTCAATATCATCTCTAAAAGCTTAGGGTTTTTTTCACCTATAAAATGAGGACAGTAAGAATACCTGCCTCAGAGAGTTGATATGGTGCAACAAGTAAAGCGCCAAAGTGCCTACTACAGATAAATTGCTCAATTAATGTCTGTTGCTATTCTTTAAGGTAGAAACTTACCATCAATGAAGAATAATTACAAAAAAGTGACGGTGAAAGGGTTTTAGTGTGTTCTTGCTATAAAAGGATAACCTTGACTCTTTAAATCAAATATACTATAAAATTACTTTATAATGTTTATACTCAGTCAATTTCTGATTCTTTATTTTCAGAAATACTGGTGAAAACAAGTAGTTTTCCTCTGTCTAATATGGAGATTGCTCATGCCTTTTTTTTCTGTTTAATGGATTAATTCTGTGCATTAGACACAATCTCACTTAACTAACAGACATTGAGAGTGTTCTTTGTGCTAGACACTGCATGGAATACTGGGCACACAAAAAACGAATGAGGCCTGTGTGCCATCCTCCTGACACTCTCAGTCTAGTTGGAGAGCCAATAAGAAACACCAGGACCCTGTAAGCTTCACTTGAACACCAACAAGAACATGCTGAAGGGTCATATCTTCTGTAATAGCTGCTATTTTATGATGGTGTACTGAGGTAAAATAATAAAATCTATTTTAAACCCAAGAATTTAGAAAACAGAGGGAATCAGAGAGAGCAGTTTAGACCCCACAAAGTGGCAGCAATGAAAGCTTAGGCAATAGCAGCAGATGGTGGGTGCTGGGGGACCTGGGGACAGAGCTGAGCTGCGGCTGAGGATGAGAGATGTATGACAGAACAGTTCTGCTGGGATGGGAGGGGATCAGGGAGACCCATGTATAGAACAATGTGGTCCTGATGACACAGCCATAGAGATCCTCTCCCCTGGGTGTGTGTAGATACCAAAGGACTGGGTATTTTCCAATGCTGGCATATCGCTCATCTGAATTCAAGGGCAGAGAGAAGCTGGGAACCAGAAGGGGATGGCTAAAAACAGAGCAGGGTAACATATCTGTCAAATGATTCAAAGAATACAGAGGAGGAATATTAAGAGGAGGCGAAGATGATGAAGGAAGGAGCTAAAAGGAATTGTTCCTAAATGAGATGGTGGACTAGATCTTGAAGGGAAAGCTTGCCCAGCCTCATCTCTAGCTAGTTCCCATTTGCTTGCAGACCATTTTCCTCTGCACAGTGCTTATCAAACTTAGTGGTCATATAGATCACTTAGGAATCGTGTCAAAATACAGATTTTGACTCGGTAGGTCTGGAGCTAAAGACTCTGCATTTCTAACGAGCTGCAGATGATGGGGATGCTGTTTGTCCTCAACTTTGGCTACACATTGGAACCATCTGTGGCACTTTCAAGACAACCCAGTGCTCAGGCCTCACACCGACCAATAGTTGAATCTTGGAGCATAGCACCTGGAGCATAGCATCAGTGTTTTTAAAAGCTCCCCCAAATGATTCTAGCCCCAGCTAGGGCTGAGAACCACCACTCTAGGGAAATATAGTGATTCCCCAGTCTCATTACTTCCTGTATAAATGCTCCCTGACCATCTTTCTCTTTCTCTACCATTGCTTTCTTTGCTAGTTCTCCTAGAAACCCCTTCATCTCTCCTGCAAGATTAATTCCCCTCCCTCTGTTCTCAAACTATCAAGGTTGGAGACAGGCTGGAAGCTAAGACAGCGTCTGTCCCTTGTTGCCTCTCCAACCCTAGTCCCCCTCAACTTGCTGGTTTTAATCAAAAGCCCCTTACCTGTCAGGATGACCAGGGATGGGTGCCAGTGCTGACCCCAGCTCCCAACTTACTCTTGCGTCTCAGCTCACTCTCACACCAGCTCCTTAATGGAGGATAATAAGCTGCCGCAGGCTACATTCCCAATCACTTGAGCCCCAGCCCTAATAAGCTGGTAGTCTTGTAGTTCCTCGCCTAATTCCTAGGTTTCTTCCAGAACTTGATTTGGTGCTCAGAGTGACATAATGAATGAGGACCCAGGGGGTGTAGTGTATAACAAGAACCCATAGAACATCATCTTCTGCTCCCAATAGAGCCACCAGAAAAACAACTTTGAGAAAGCATCTGGTGCCTTCCCAGAGTCAGATGAATTACAAGGGATGGTGATTGACAGTAGAGTAAGTTGCCTGAGGGCAGAACCATATCTGTGTTTTTCTCCATTGTTTCCCACTACATAGCACAGCACCTGGTATGTGATGTGTTAAGCATATGTGTATGAATGGGGATAAATGTTCATGATTAGAGAACTGAATTTCTAATCTCTGCATCTCAGCTGATGGAAAAACTAATGGTAGACATGTGATGCTGAACATTTGGTTTTGACTTGTTTGTGGCAGAAGTTGTCAGATACAAATGAAGATAATATATACTGTGGTGCCAAAATAATGCATACACATGACTTGTTGTGGGGACAGAGCCCCAGAGTGCAGTTTCCAGGCTCTCAGCCTCACATAGAAAGGTCCTGGCTCAAGTAGTAAATGGCCATCAACTGTGATTGGATGGCCATCAGCTGTGGCTAGTTGTCCGTCAGCTGTAACCTGTAAGCCATTGGCCACTAATATAACTGCCGTGGCTACGCTAGCAGAAAAATGGGGGCTAGCGAGAAGATGGTGGCTGAGCTAGCAAGCGGAGCAGTGAGGGTTGCGAACAGTGTGGCTCCTGTTTCCTGTGTCTCCAAGACAGCCACCAGCAAGAATATAGCGGTATGACTCCCCTACCTATGGCTCCGTGGGTGTTCCTTTTTGGCCTCACCATATCCTGTGTTCTTATGTGGGGAGCGGGACCAGAGACCCCACAGGAGACCCCACACGACACCTGTATTCATCTTTTGTCATCGGCATATATTGAGTATGACAATTTTAATACAGTTTTTCCCTTTGTTAAAATGTGTACACTTTTTTTTTTTTGGCACCCTCTGTATGTGAGCCTAGAAAGAGAAATCTCTTGCTGGGTTTGAATGAAAAATACACAGAAATCAATTATATCCCTTCAATGCTAACATTCACTGGACAAGCTGTAGAAACATTAAGGGTAAACTTTGTTAGCTGTGAATAAAAGAATTTCACAAGTATAAAGCAAATTTTGGTAATTTTCTAAAACACCCTCTAACCTGTTTCTCTACCCTTCCTGCACACCAGAGACCTGCAACCCCATCATTGATGGATGACACAGCTTCTAGACAGTACAGAAAACACTGTGAAGATTGGATGGAAGAAACTGACTGGGGTGGAGGACTGGGGATTAGAAAAAGGAGGGCTGGGCGAATTCACTGTAGAAAAAGGAGCTATTAGGGAAGGAAGGCTTTTTTTTTTCCCTAGTCTCAGATGTTTCTCCAGAGTTTAAGGACCATGGGTAACCAGCCTTCAAAAGGGACACTTGTGCCACTTCAACCCCCATGATTCTACCACCTTTTTTCTGCCTGACTCACTAAATTAACTGTCTCTGCCTATTCTGGGGCTCTTCCATTTGCAGTCCCAAAGGAGAGGAAGCCAAGACCTCAAGGCCCTTATCCTTGGCGGTGGTAAGGCTCACTAACATTTGACTGATTCCATTCCTGGGGTATCTCTTAACCATCCCTGGTACTCTTAGCTGTCAAGGAACAGTATCTGTGCTGTGGTGGCAATTTCCTTTTGAAATTAAGTCTATCAAAGCTTGTCTACATTATTGACTATTCTTTGGTTGTTAAGAAAATATTACATTGAGAAAAGGAGTCATCTGGCAAAGGATGGAAGATGCACTGGAGAAGGAAAATATGGGGTCAAGGAAGAGGGATAAAAGGGAAGAAATGTTGTGATGAAACTGTGGCCCAGTTAGAATTCCCATGTTCCTTCTGATTTTATGTGAGTTCTGGGGAAATGCTTCATATTTGTCTTGATCATATCAGTTATTCTTGTAGGGATGGATAGCTCAGCACATTGAACCACAAGAGGTGGTAGAGAGCTCCGTGGTAACTGTTACCTTCAGGGACTTCTGACCAGCAGTGAAAGAGTCACTATATCTAATACTTTAAAAAATGTTCCTACAGTCTAAATTGTCTTTATAGTTTATCACCTTGGTAATAGTGCAGTTACCACAGAAAACATTACTAGAAGACAAGCATTCGTTCATCCTTGCAGAGATTCAATATTTTCATAAAAACTGCAATGGATAAAGCTTTTGAAAGATGAAAATATTTGGCACCTAGAATAAAGTGAAGAGGATTGGGGAGAGGTTTTTAGGACTTGGTTTTAAAAGTCATTACTTTTTGATATTATGATTATGATTTTTTAAAAAAGTATTCTGGAAAAGGGTAAATATTAATTTTATAAAAATTTCCAGGTACAACATCTTTGAAATTGTATTATAAATTTGAGTTTATTTCTTTATATGAGTAAAATTATATTGTGAATCATTCTTGCTGGTAGAGAAAAAAACTTGAGTTCACTGAAAAAAATTTGAATTCACGGGGCAATGATGCTATATAAGTCACAAAGTATATTACAAGAACACGGTTCTAGATGTTTCTTGACCTTACAGAATTAGTCATGTTGACATTCATGGTTTAGAATGTATCTATCTCTACCACTGATAAGGATCTTGCCGTCTGCCTCTGGACCCAACCTCTAAGTCAACCTGTCCAAAAGAACCACTATTTTAGTATGTATATAAAATATTGTGGACTAGCAGTCTCACAATAATTCCCAATAACAAAAAGGTAACTATTCACGTTCAGAGAGGTGGGGGGGGAGGGAAAAGCGGAGAGAGAGAGAGAGAGATACTGTGGCCACAGTCGCCCGAGGTGGTACCTCTGGCTTCATCTGGTTTAGAATCACCCGGGCAGTTCCGCAGCTGCTCAGCAGAAGGCAGCACGACCACTCCCAGGGACAGAGGTTCTGAGCCGAGCAGTAAATGCGCCCGTTTGCGTTGGAGATGATGGAGGATAGGATGCTGCAGGATCAGGTGACCGCATCCGGCCTCTGTGTGCCCCAGGCCTCTTAGGAGGAGCTGGTTCCCAAACTTTCAGAACCCGATCTTACACAGTGCCTCTCCACTCTAAGGTGAACGCGAATCACCTGCCAATGACTTCAAAACGAGATTCGGATACAATAG
Source organism: Rhinolophus hipposideros (assembly GCF_964194185.1). Taxonomy (NCBI): domain Eukaryota; kingdom Metazoa; phylum Chordata; class Mammalia; order Chiroptera; family Rhinolophidae; genus Rhinolophus; species Rhinolophus hipposideros. The sequence goes on along the minus strand of NC_138053.1, from coordinate 72,331,763 downwards.
GTCTGGGGTTCCGCATTTCTAACAAGCCTCCAGGTGATGCCCATGCTCCATCTGCTGACCACATGTTGAGTAGCAGGGTAGTCTACAAATCCCAGCTTACACCTGGCCCCACTAGGAGGGACAGGTGAGAAGGGGGGGAAATGCCTTTTCTGTTTTCCACTGACAAATCAGACCCTCCTGTTGGCAGTTGCAGCCCCACCGCTTGCCAGTGAAAAGATGGGGAGGAAAGGTCTTGCCTGAGAAATATGAATAGCTGTGTTCTGAGTGTAACAGTTGGGTATGGGGAGGTGGATAGTATCTTTGTGCACGCAAAGCTCTGCACTGTTTCTACTATGAATCCGCCAGAAACTCCTTTTCAGGACTGTGGTGCCCAGACAGCACTCCAACTACAGTTACAAATTTCTGAATGGACTCTGCAGTTTTTTTAATGATGTTGGAGAATAAAGAGTTTCATTTTAGGCAACGAAAACTATTTTTAAATCTCAGTAAGGACGTTTTAGGTTCAATGATCTCTAGAGTGATTAATAATAAATACAATTTATGAATTATCACTATCTCCTATCCTAGCCATATTTTAAATATTTTTCTCTATTTTCTAAAACACCTTTTCACGAAGCAGAAAACAATAATAAACAAAAGGGAGATCAAGTGAGTCTTTATATTTTCGCATCAAATGGTGGGAAACCAGAAGAGTAGAATCTATCCGAATACTTTCGGTTATGAATCACAATTAAGTTCATTCTTGAAAGGGAATCCCTCTTCTCATGATTCCACCCTTTATCCCTCTAGCTTTCTCACTCTAAATCAATAACACAGGTGGGGAGAGGGAGGAGAAATCTCAATTTTCCACCATAAATTATGTCCTTTACAGATAAGACTATGTAGTGAGAACCGCCTTGTGCAATCCCGAAAGATGAGGAAAGAATTGTAGCCAAGGGCGAAGCTGGTGCTGGGAATATATTAAGTGAAAAAAAGCAAGGAGAGGAGAATATAGTCTCTCTCTCTCTTTTCTCTCTCTTTCTCTCTCTCGAAGAGTGAAGAACACTTGATAGAAGCTAAACATCTCTGAATATAATTTATAGATTTGGTTTAAGAAAAATTTCAATACTTTAAAAATTATTTTATAATTATGTAAAATAATTCTTAAAAATTGAAACCAAACTGAACAAAAAATATCCTAAATGTAGAACAAGGTGGTGTCATAACCACACGAAAAGGAACTATTTCAAGTGAGGTTTTTTTTTTGTAATCTTATTTTTTTAATCTTTTCTTATTAGGGAATATTGGGAAACAGTGTGTTTTTCCAGGACCCATCTACTCCAAGTCAAGTCATTGTCCCTCCATCTAGTTGCGAAAGTTGCAGCTCAGCTCTTAACCCAGTTGGGGTTTTCAATCTTAATTGCAGAGGGTGCAGCCCACCATCCCATGTGGGAATTGAACCAGCAACCTTGTTGTTAAGAGCGGACACTCTAACCAAATGAGCCATCTGGCTGCCGCCTGTAATCATATTATTGGTGTGGGAATTCTTGTTCTGACATGACTGTATGTACACTGAGATAAACAATATCATTAATTGGATTTGATGTTGGAAAGTATTGGGTGATAGGAGGGGAGAGAATAGGATGGGAACTCGCTTCTTCCATCACGGGAAGTTTCTCTCTTTGGTTCAGACATCTTTCTATGCTCTCCATTATTTATTTTTAAATTTGTTTTTTGAGATGTAAAACAATAATTTGATATACTTTATACATTGTGAAATGATTACACAATCAAGTTAACTCACACGTCTATTATCTCATATAGTTACCTGTGTTGAAAACACTTAAGGTCTACTCTCTTTATGCTTCTCTTTCTGTTAGGTTTAAACTTTGCTGCTTGGTGGTTACCAGCTGTTTCCTTGCTTTTAATGTGAATGTCTTTGGTTTCTTCTCTTTAGCTAATAATTCTGTGCAGTTGGGCCACTAGGTTTACTTTAAGCAAACTTAGATTTGAAATGCAAGCTTATACTTTCAAATATATGTCAGGGCATAACCTGGAAGGCAAAGGGTGGGTATGAAGAACTTGCATTTCCCTGTTGAGTTTTTTGTTCTCCTGTTTAACGTCTAAACAAATAAATTAATGAAGTGACTTTTATGTTGGGGTCAGAGAGTAAAATTGCGTTGAAAACCATTCCCCACAATATAGAAAACCCGTAAGGACAAATCTTGTTACATTATTATTGGCCAGATGCGGGTGATTTAGTTCGAAGAACTTTTTAAATTTGTAGAAAACAAAGGATGCGGAAAGCACATTTTCCCCCACCCCACCCCACCCCACCCCGCCAAGGCCCTCGAATTGCTGTGAATTCCTGTATTCTGACCCCGCTGCGCCCATCTTCCGGCCCCACCGTTGAAGAAGGGCGGGGAGTCTCTGGGGAGCTGCAGCAGGGGCTCCACGTGCAGCGGACAGCGTGGGGGGCGTATCTGAAGGAGGCACCAAGGCTGAAGCCGCTGTGGGAATTCCCCCCGGGTGTACCGGTGTACATCTGGCTAGCAGGGCTCTCCCTCCGTTTGCGCTTCCGAGCTCACTGGCCAAGGTGGACCAGGACTTCTCCTGGCGCTGCCTTGGGTTCCCATGCCCAGCACCCGAGCGTGGGCCCCCACTGGCCAGGCAGAGGTCACGGATCTGCAATGTGTGGAGATGGCGTGGATGTCTTTATTCCTGGCAGCAGCCGTCAGGGAGGCTGGCTCGGGTTCCTGCCTGCCCGCTTTCGCTTTCGGGAGAGCGGTTGCCCAGGTCGGGAAATCTCTCCGCGTCTGGTCTCCTTCCAGCGCCAGCCTCAGTTGTCTTTGTGTCTGTAGCTCCTGTCATAACATCTGACAAAAAGGCAAGCTCTCAACACACGCTTATTAAATGAATGACCATGCAGAGTTTATGACTTTGGAGATAAAAGGATCATTAAACACAATAAACTGTGGCCATCAAAGATGCTAAATGGAAGATACCTACTCTCATCACAATTTTACTGTTTTTCTGATTCAAGAATAGAAAATTTACTTACAGCAAGGATATTTTTTAAAAGCCACGCAGTATGTTTGTTCTTCATTGGGGTTATGTCTCTACCATAACAGTATCGATCAAATAATACCTATCAAATAATAATGGAATGCCTCTACAAAGGTTATTAATTGTTTTATGTATCAGGAATTATCATTTCGTAAAGGACAAAACAAGAATTGGAACCCATACTATTTAACCATTTCGTATCTAATGTGCTTCCTGCACCCCCCTTCCCCATCTCTCTTCCTGTCCTTATCAAGGACAGAACCAAAATAGAAAACCAAAATAGAAACCAAAAATAGAAATAGAAAACCAAAATAGAGAACCAAAATAGAAAGTGGAGAGTCCAAGTCAAGACTGGAGAATCGGTCAATTCGGCTCCTACTACCTCCTCTCCAAACAATCCTCCCCACAGAAACCTTCTCCACAGAGACCCTCCTTGGAGGTTTCCATCTCAGCTCAAGCATAACCTGTGCTTTGATTTAGGACATTGACTTAAGCCTTCCCACAGCAGAGGATACCTGCCTGGTAGAAGGGCTGTGAACATCAGCCATCACATATATAAAGGAAACAGAAATATCTGGCTTTTCTTAATCGGTAATCCCATATGTGGTCTTTCTTTTTTTTTAACCTAATCCAATTAATCCCTAATACCAATTCAATTTTATGTAATTGCATCCAAGACTAAACGTTTGACTTAACATTATCAGACTCAGCCTTCTGAAGAAATTAGTCTCAAAAAGTAATGTCACCACCCACCTAATGCACTTTCACTTGGGACTGCACAAGAGCCAAAACAATATAAATTTCCACACGGAGCAGCCACTCAGTCCTTTGCCGCCTCTCTCAGCCCAGGCACTCCATTTCTCCCGATCTAGAGGCTGAAGTCATGACCAAACTTTCTGCACCTGTGTGAAGCGGACTCGGCATTTTGAGAGAGGGCGTCAGAACCCCAGCTGCCATTGTCTCTGAACTCAAAATATTGGGAGCCATGGACACTCCCCTTCTACCCCAAGCTAGAGGAGCCCTGGTGGACAGTCTACATGTATTCAACTGGGAACTGCTTTCCAGTCCACGTGGGCAACTGAGCTCACCTTCCCTTGACACAGACTCTTATCTAGAGCGCCAAGCACTCTGGAATCAGATCTAGGCCTAGGTGCAACATCCACCAGCTGAAAGGAGTCAGAGTCGCCCCAGTACAGCAGAACCTACAGATCTCCGGGGCGGGCACCTCTCCTGGTCAGATCCATCCAGCTCTAGACACACACAGCTGGAGACTGGCATCTTTGGTGATAGGGCCTTCCAGAATAATGCCTTCTTCCCCCACCCCAGATACATGCTGCTTTTGAACCCCCAAGCCATGACCACTAGGTCTTATGACTACTGAAATTTCAGCCTGGGATTTGTTCATCCTCTTTTAGAGAAACTTAACACTTTTCACTTACAAAAGGTCTCATCATTTACTCACTAATAAGACAATAGATGTTGTTTCTATAGGCCTTTGTCAATGTTTTTTCTCTTTCTCAATAGTAGATAGAATTAAGAGAAAACAGGCAGAAGAGGAGAGGGACAGTGCGTATATGAGAAAGTAGCTTTTCTCTCTATCTAATATTCTGACTAAAAGTATTGAGCAGGAGAAGGGTGAAGGGTGAAGGGTAGGGGACAAAGCTCTAATGCTGAGCTATCCTGTGGATCTACTACTGGGAATTTAGAGGTCTCCTCTGCTTTTGGTCCTGGACCTGGGGGTGGAAGGTGTTCAAACTGATCTGTGACAAAGGGACACAAATTGTCGGCCTCACACAAAACCAACCTTAAAATCTGGCAAGTCTGAGAGTAGATATGCAGTGGAGCAGGAATCTGGTTAAGTGGGAAATATTTCTCCTTTGACAGTTTTCCTTCTGGATCTAGCTAAGGAAGAGCTCTTACATCTTTAGTTTCTCTGCCAGCTCCATCCCCCACCCAGACCACTACCACCACTCCCAGGCCCTAAACACATTCAGATTTCAATGTCTGGCCTAGATCAGCTGCCAACCCACCAGAATCAGAGGAGGTACTGGAAATCAGGCCTCCTGGCTTCTGTCCCAATATCCCTGTGATAATATAAGCAGGATCAGATGTCCCTACTTACATAATTTATTTAATTCTTGATGGGAGGGCTTGGCTTATAAGAAAGGAAACGTGTAAATTTCAAGATGAAATATTGAGGGGAATTTGTCTTTTTTTTTTTTACATTTACCTTTTTCTCATCTAAAAACCTAGCATTCTCAAAATATCCTGAAAACAGAAAGAAAAACATTTGAATACTTAAATATTTTATGAAGAATGTCTAGACTCATTCTATCAATGCTGTTAAAAAGGGAAGAGATTGCAATAAGCTAAAAACAAGATGTTGAATGTGATATCACTGTTGTATCTCTTTTTATGGTTTTAACAACACAAACAACATTCTCAGTAGTTTAAGCATAAAGAGATTTATTATGGGGGTAAAGAATAATTTCAAATCTGATAGAAAGATGAATACAGATTCTAGACTGAACCTGAGAGAATAACTCTCAGAAGCACACCGCAAATGACTCACCAAGAAAGACTACCAGAAATCAGAACAAAAACTAAATCAGGAGGCTACCACCACAGCTGCTCTCTTCAGAACCACGCAGCCCCTGGTCAGTGTGAGAATACTGGGTCATTCCAACTGTGGAAACGTGTGCCTCGAATAATCCTCATGCATATTGTTGGAGGGTAAATGCTGCACTCTTCTAAAAGAAAAATCTGGCAAAACTCAGTAAAATTAGGTTTATGTATTTCCTATGGTGCAATTCAGCTCAGGGGTATATATCCCAAAGAAATTCTCTCCAGATCCATATGGAACTATTATATGTGGTGATGGTCACTAAGTGGCAATCTGAGTGTCCACTGAGGACAGCTAATAGGTAAAGTGTGGCTGAGCCTCATCAGAGTCTAATATGCCAAACTTGAATGCAGTAGATCAAATTTCCATGTAAAGATCTTAGAAATTTTCAAATAAGTGGAAAATAATAAAATAAGGTATATAACCTAATACTTGTCTCATGAACTGAAAATATAAACACAGAAAATAATAAATCACATATTTAAAAACTGTCACAAACACACACATTTAAATAAATTATAAATGGGAAAAATTGTAGTAGAAGTGAAAGCAAATAAGGGGAATAATTAATAATAAAATGCATATAATTACATAAAAGAGGGTAGGGATGAGCAAAACAACACTATTGAAAATGTGACATTAACCCAACCCATTTGCCCTTTAGGTATGAACATCATGGCAATTTCTGAATGTGCCTTTGATTCAGGTAATGTAGTTTAGACAAAAACTTTAAAGATTACAAGTAGGCATGGGACTCTTATTTTCCCACCCCTACTTAATTATTCCTTTACTCCCTTCCCTGCTTGATACATGTGCTTGAGGATATAGGTACTCAGGTCAGCATCAGCATGAACAAACTTAGTGACCGTGGATTGTGATCTAACTTCATGGGGCAGGGTTGGGGGGTTGTGAAAAGTGAACACTCATCCCTGAATGAACTGAGAGAGAAAAGGATTCTACAAACCTCCTTGCCAACAACCACAGATAGAGACTGGTGTAAGATTTATTAGCAGTTCTAAAATTCCAAACTTCTTAAAACCTACTCTTGTTTCTCAGTTTGGCCCCCAAACTATGTGACATCTGATCTGAGGTGAATATATATTATGCTCTTCGTTTATTATAGTTAGCATGAATCTCATTCTTTGCACCCCATGTATATGAATAAGTTACAGAATGCTACCCCATAGCAGGAGAGTCACAGTTACATTATCTTAAGATATGCACCTTCTTATCTATCTAAAATCTTCCACAATTTGAATCCAAGAGCACACCTGCCCTAGTATTTCATAAAAACTATTGAGGTCCTATAATTTCCCTCATTACATGTAAAGATGAAATCCTAATCTTCATACCATTATGGAACTCTTTTCCCTCCTAACATTCTGGCCCATCCATTAATGACGACACAATGAATTTCTCTCTTTCACCAACTACATATACTCTTGTAGAGAGTGTAAACATATTCTACTGCAAATTTACTATTATTATACTTTTCCCTGTTTCTATTATTTGGCTCAAATAATCTCCCTCCGGGTGGATCTTCTCGGTCTTGCGGGTCACGGCCGGTCCCTTGAAAGATCGTGGGGCCAGGCCTCTGGACCTGCTCCGGGGCCTGCCCCGTGTGAGTCTGGCCAACTTAAAGCCGAATCCAGGTTCCAGGCAACCGGAAAGACGACCAAGAGGTCGGAGAAGAGGTAGAAAATGTGGCAGAGGCCATAAAGGAGAACGGCAGAGAGGAACCCGGCCCAGACTAGGCTTTGAGGGAGGCCAGACTCCATTTTACATCCGAATCCCCAAATATGGGTTTAATGAAGGACATAGCTTCAGACGCCAGTATCAGCCTTTAAGTCTCAACAGACTGCAGTATCTTATTGATTTGGGTCGAGTTGATCCTACTCAACCTATCGACTTAACCCAGCTTGTTAATGGGAGAGGTGTGACCATCCAGCCACTTAAAAGAGATTATGGTGTTCAGCTGGTAGAGGAGGGTGCTGACACCTTTAAGGCGAAAGTCAATATTGAAGTACAGTTGGCTTCAGAACTAGCCATTGCTGCAATTGAAAAAAATGGTGGTGTTGTTACTACAACCTTCTATGATCCAAGAAGTCTGGCCCTGGTCCCATATTACACTGATGCAAAGAACCGTGGTTACCTGGCGGATCCTGCCAAATTTCCTGAAGCAAGACTTGAACTCGCCAAAAAGTATGGTTATATTTTACCTGATATCACTAAAGATGAACTCTTCAAAATGCTTGGTACTCGAAAGGATCCAAGGCAGATTTTCTTTGGTCTTGCTCCTGGATGGGTGGTGAATATGGCAGATAAGAAAATCCTAAAACCTACAGATGAGAATCTCCTCAAGTATTATAGCTCATGAATTCCCTTCCAAGAAAGCAATGTTGTAAACAAATACTGGAAAAGGGAGTGAAATATATGTATCTCATTGCATTTTCTTAATTTGTAATTCTCTAGAGTTTTTTGGATGTTTTCTATGTAATCATCTCCTTTGTAAAAATTTAAAAATAAATATCTGTAGGAACTGAAACTATAGGTTCTGTCTCAAAGATACAAACTCCGTGGTGGTCTGCCAAAGGAAGATTATAACTTTAAAAATATTTCTAGTCAATTTTTTCATGATCTTTTCATCCAGGTCTTATTGTTGCAAATCAGAGTGAATATGCAAGTGGAATGGGGTTGATTTGTATGCCTGTTCAGTCAAGGTTAGAGCAGTTGCTAGAGAGCTGGTATCCCCTTCTTCAGTAGCCACAAGGAAGCTCTGCCACCCAGTGTTAAGATGGTAAGCCTTCAACCTGAGATGATAAAGATGTGGGCTGTGAGTTGAAGGTTTAAGACTGGTTACTAAGTAGTACGATATTTTCTAAAATTGAAATAAAAATTCCAGGTGAGTTCATTTTCTCAACTCTGATGTGTAGACAATTATTATTCAGCTATTAACATTTTTTTCCCCTGAAGAAAGTGTTCTAATTCTAATTAATGTACATTTACTTATTTCATATATTGGAGACATTTGTCTTTCATTCATTTTAAGTGATGTTTAAAAAATTGTTTAGTGAGTATATAAGCCATAAAAACAGTTGGTGATTGTGAAAATTAATGTAAAAAATTCAGTAGTTAGTAAGCTTACTAAGCTTTTCAAAGATCTGTTGTATCTAAACCGTAAGAAGGCTCAATTTATCTTGATGTAATTAAATCTTGAATAATTCATGATAATTTTTCCACAGGAGAAATAGAGTGATTCCAGCTATGTATTTTATTAAAATAAAAAATTTAAAAACCTAAAAAAAAATAAAAAATAAAAAAATAATCTCCCTCCCAAGGATTTTTTTTTCTTAGTTAAATACATTGCTACAAATGAAAATTATATGTTGTATAAAGTTCTCTGCATAATGCATTTAATTTATAAAATATAATTTTCAAAATACAGCAACAATAATTTCCTACTTGAATGATATGACGATAACTAATGCCTTATTCATGGTAGCATTTGGTATCATCAGGTTAAAGTACCTATGATATGCACAATATACACATATCCATTTTCTAACTCCACCTTGATTTGGAGAGCTTGAGCATCATTTTAGGATGTCTTTGCAAGTACTTGTGCAGCATTATTGGTGTAATCACCCTTGAGAATTATTATGTCACTACGTTACTTTCCTTTGGAGTAAACTTGAAAGTGATGTGGAAACCAGCCTCCAAGATGGCCACCAATGATCCCTGACTCCCGAAATTCACAACCTTGTGCAGGCCCCTCCCATGTTGTTCCTGAGTTGGTCTGTGTGACCAAAAGAATACGGCCAAAATGATGATAATGTCTTTTTTGAAATTAGGTTGCAATAAATACTGCAGGATCCATACTGGTCACTCTGTCCCACCCCCTCCACCCTCTTGGATCATTCCCTCTGGGGGCAGCCAGCTACCATTCATGAACAGCCCTAGGATAGGAACTCCTGTGTCCTCTTATCAACAAGGAGATGAGTGAGTTTGGAAAGTGATCCTCTCCAGCCCCAGGCAATGCTTCAAATGACTGCACCCTCCCCAGAGATCCTGAGAAAGACCACCCAACTAAGTTTCTCTGATTCCCAGAAACTCTGTGAGGTAGTATGTTTGCTGAAGAGTTCTGCTTCCTCCCACCCCCAATTTTTTAAATTGGGGTAAAATACAAACAACTTAAAATTTATTCTCTTAACCATTTTTAAGGCTACAGGTCAGTGGTACTAACTACTTTCATATTGTCAACCATCATTTCCAACCATTTCCAGAACTCTTGCCATCTTGGAATATTTGCTGTTTTAAAAGCTGCTAAAATTTGGGGTAGTTTGTTGTACAGCAAGAGATAACTCACGTGATGGATCTTACATGTAATTTTGAATGCATCATATATAATTTGTAGGTTTAGGCATGTAATTATTCTTAACACATATACATGTTATTCTGGTATATGTCTCTGTCTGTTTAATTACTCCTAATTATGATTTTAGGAACAATCCATTTAGCTATGTATACAGCTTGTTTGTTATAGCTCACGGCTGCAGAATGTTTTCTAGAATGAATACAGGATGTTTGACATACACATCATGGTTGTTTCCCACTTCCCCAAGTCACAGACCATGTTGTGATAAATGTCAGCTGGTAGGTACCCTTAAGGACCAGTATAGGATGTTTTCTGCGACTACCAGCCAGGAGAGGGGTGTAGAGGGACAGAGGACGAAAACCTTCCACAAACACTTCCATAACACTCTTTACAATTAACGGTCATACCAGCCTCTTGAGACATCTCCTCACCTCTAATCCTGACCACCAACTCACTGAATTATCCACATTTCTAATTCCTGACCTTTGGACAGACAGTTCGGTAGTTTTAATCAGCACGTGCATTAGGAGGAATGATTTCCAGCTTCTCTTCATTTCTCTACCAGATGAACGTGCCTGAGGACCTAGGTTCTCAGTTCAGTTCCAGCATGAACAAGCTTTGTGATCTTGGGTTACCCTCTATCCTCATATGTAAGAGTAGGTTAGCATAAGAAAGGAAGCCATTTTCTGAATGACCTTAACAGGGTGTGTACCAGATGTCCTGTTTGAAAAGAGCTTATCTTGTTAACTGCCGACTGGGTGGGGTACAAGCCAGCTTATCTTGTCAAATCCCCAGAATGTGGAACAAGCCCATGATATGTATACTCTTTGAAGCTATGGAAAATTACTGGATGCTTTAAAGATGCTATATAAACCCTTGGCTTTGAGTGCTCGGTGTCCTTGTTGAAACCCGCTGCGTCTGGCAGATACTTGGACCCCAGCTAGCTGGAAATAAACCTCACTGTGTGACTTGCATTATCGCGTGTGTCCTCTGTCCAATTGAGGGGTGGTCGATTCTAGACCTTAACACATGGAATCGCATTTCTATGCCTCCCTGATACAGGAAGACATGTAGACACGTTAAGTATAAGTTGTTTAGGCCGTTCTGAAGCATGGAGAGTCTTTCTCTATCCAGTGGAAACTGCCAATTACCGAACCCTCTTCCCACCTCTTCCCCTTCCTCTGCCTGATTCATGTCAAAACCCCGGGAAGTTTCCAGAAGGATACAATCGAGCCTTTTTCCCATCAGGCTCTGAGGCAATTTGCGATGCAAATGAGCACCAGCGATGCATTACCCGCCTCTGCTTCCCAAAGTCCTTGCGCACAGAGACAATATAAAAGGCACACTCTGCACCCGATGGAATCATCTGCTCGCTTCTTCTAGACTAAGCCACACGTCCGAGGCCGCTCAGGAGGCTGAAGCTATGGAAGCCCATCCAGCAACCTTGGAAGGCCTGTCTTGGATGAGGCCATGTCCAGAGCCCACCATGCCACCGGGCCTGAACCGAGAACAGGCCTGGGCCTGGGCCATGGACAACTTCCCTGCGCTGAGCCGCCACTCCTGCGAAACGGGCCGCTTCTCCCGGGAACGGAGCTATGGTGCCTGTGGGCTGCTGCGCCATGCTTGCACCTGGCACGGAGATGTTCCCAGAGCTGAGAGGGGCCAGAAACGCCGTCGAGACGCGTATGTCCAGGACTCAATGGCTGACACCGAGATGGAGCGACAGTCACCTCAAGAAGAGGCCGATGTGACAGACGGCCCAGACCAACGGCGCATGCACCAACCAGGGGCTGCCAGCGGAGGAGGACAGACACTTGGTCGGGTCGCCACCAGGAGCCCAGGCCACCCCAAGAAGCTGCTGAAAACTGAGGCTTAAAATAGGGTGGAACCCGGAAAGGAACCCCAGCCTTAGCCTGGCCTTCAGCCCGGCTCCCTTCAACCGATGTCCTGGACGGAGCCCGAGACACCCCAGTGGGTCCCTCTGCCGGCGCGGGGGACTTGGCTGTGATAACACCCTGCGTGCCTAGGAGCCTTGAGGTTTCTGCGACGGAGAACATTCTTTATTTCGTTTTTTCTCTCTTGAATAAAACTCTCCGTGTAATAAACTATATGCTGAGGAAATTTTCTTTTAGGTCTACACAGAGTTGTCATGATTACTGTCTTTTTGAAATTGTATACAACGATTAAAACTTGTCTCCTTATTCTCCGCCAGTGGGATTGATTTGAGATGGGTGGAGTCAGGATTGGAAGCCTCATAGGTGGGCCTGGGGCAGAATGGAAGCAGTGATTCGGGTCACTACTGATTAAAATCAATAAAATGCTAATTAAAGCAATGAGGTATATTTTTGTGTTGTACATTGCATATATTAAAGTTTTTCATTACATCCTAGGTAAACATTGGAAAGTAGTAACTGCCAAGCACAACTGGTAGGAGAATTTGAAAGGATCTTTGGAAAGGCAATATGGCAATATGCATTAAACATTGCAATGCAAATACAGTACTCTTGACCCAGAAGTTCCACTTCTTCTACAAGCAAAAAACTCATAGTTTAAAAACCTACGTGTGTTTCAGTAAAATATTGGGGGGTAATGAATTATGGTATATTTATATAATTCCAAACTATGAGTCCCTTAGAAATAAAGTAGAACACATGATTTTGGAAAGATATCCAGGAGAACAAACGTATAACGTGAGAAACAACATTAAGCTGCCTGTCGGCTATAACTCTGGGGCTTGAAGGGCGTGGTCCTAATCAAGTTGAAGAAGAAAGCACAAAGGCTCACCTGCATAGCTAGGGCTAGAGAGGGCCAGGTTCTGGGATCTCTGCTGACTTGGGCACTGGGGTAGACTGGCTCTTCTGGGTCCCATGCATCCACTGGTGTATGGCAATGACCTCTCCTGGGGCTGACCTTGGCCCACTGGGGAACCCAAGCGTCAGCTCCCAGCCAGGCTGCCCTAGGCAGCTTTCCAAACCGCTTAGTACAAAGCAAGTCTCAGAGTCCTCCTCATCTCCCTGCACACACACACATCTCCCGGTAGCTTTTCTCCCAGCAGAACTGGGCATTTGCCTGAGCCTGGGCTAAGGCCCCGGAGGTTGTCCAGGCCCAGGGTTCTGCAATGTGAGGGGTGGGAGGTAACACAGTTCCCATCTTCTGCATGCAGACAGTCAAACTTTTTCAGGAAGGAAGATGAAGCTCCAATCCTTTAGGCCCCTATGTGGTCAATCAATGTGTCTAAGCCCAGAGACAGAAGGATGCAGTAATAGTCTTCCAGCCTTGGACTTTTGGATCCCTCTTTTATCAGAAATCAAAGCCCCAAAAACTGGATGTTGGTGTTAACATTCAGTGCAAATTGCTTCAGAAACTCACCTGGTTAAAGGAAGCACATAAATATACTTTTCTTGAATAACGTTACACAAAATCGAACTGAGTGTGGTTTTGGACAGGTCTAGTTGGTTGGATATTGCTGGCATTAGATGGTCGTAGTATGTTTGCTTTCATTTTCTGAGAGGCAACAAGAAACAAAACACAAACCCTCAAGGATGGTATTTTTCTTTTTCAGAATCATCTGCTCTTCCTCAGTTCTGCGCATGACTAGAGAATATTTGGTATGCCTTCATTCCTTCTTCATTCATACTCATAAATGTATCTACTAATTATGTATATGTTATGATGCATGTGATCAAGGCCCTGGAGATTAAGCAATCACCAAGCAGCAGTGGGACTTGCCGTAAAACGTTAGCATTTTCATGGGAGGAAACAGAGAGCAAGCATGCCAGCAAATAAATTTAAATGCTATCAAGAAAGTTATGTAAGTAATCAGACAGAAGGCAACAGGGAGGGTGCTCTTTTTATCCTGGCCTTGCCTTGTCGTGGAGCTCACCAGTGGGAAATCCCACTCAGGCACTGCCCTTTTATTACAACTCAAGCGGCCACTCACTGTTCACACCTGGAGAGATATATCCTTGCCACATGGCCCTGGAAACGCTGAAGCTGGCTTCCTGGGATCATCACAGAAGTACTTCCAATAATCACTATTCAGTTGAGCTGCTCTCAGGATAATCCATCCTCCAGACACCTGGAGTCCACTTACAGGGACCTTTCATATTTCTCAAGAGAGTTCTAATTCTGCTTTCTAAATAAGGGTCTACATTTATTCATGTAAATATTATTTACCTCTTGCTTCTCTGGATTTCCCTCTGCAGTAAGAAACAGGGCATTCTTTTGGATTTGTCTGTGGACATGGACTCTTATGAAGCCACCCTACTATTTCTTCAACATCACTTTCCTTTCCAAAAAAAGTGAATCACACACATTGTTTAGGCAGTCATCAGCTATGGTACTGTGGCTATGTCTCTCCAGGTGGGATAGTGAATGTGGACACTTATGTCATATGAAGCGGGCAGTGCTTAGGTGATGATAGTATAGCTTCTCCAACACTTGTTATCACTTGTTTTGTTGATCACAGCCATTCTAACAAGTGTGAGGTGGTATCTCATTGTGGGTTTGATTTGCATTTCTCTAATAGCGAGTGAAGTTGAGCATCTTTTCATATATCTGTTGACCATGTGTAAGTCTTCTTCAGAGAAATGTCTGTATAAGGATTGTTGTGTTTTTTCGTAGTTGAGTCGTATGAGTTCTTTATATATTTTGGATATCGGCCCCTTATCAGAGTGTTGTTTGCTAGTATCTTCTCCCGTTGGGTCAGTTGCCTCTTTGGTTTATGGATGGATTCTTTTGCTGTGCAGAAACTTTTTAGTTTGATATAATACCATTTGTTTATTTTTGCTTTTACTTCCGTTGTCTTTAAGGTCGAATTCATAAAATCCTCTCTAAACCCAAGGTCCATAAATTTAATACCTATGTTTTTTTTTATGTAGTTTACTATTTCAAGTCTTATACTTAGATCTTTGATACAGTTTGAGTTATTTTGGTATATGGGGACCGATAGCAGTCTAGTTTCATTCTTTTGCATGTGGCTTTCCAATTTTCCCAGCACCATTTAAGGAAGAGGCTTTCTTTTCTCCACTGTATGTTTTTGACTCCTTTGTCCAAAATTATTTGCCCATTATATATGTGGGTTTATTTCTGTGTTCTCAATTCTGTTCCATTGGTCTGTTCTTGTGCCTGTTTCTCTACCAATACCATGTTTTTTTTTGTTTGTTTTGTTGTTGTTGTTGTTGTTATTTTGATTATTGTCACTTCGTAGTATAATTTGAAGTCAGGGAGTGTGGTAACTCTGACCTTGCTCTTTTTTCTCAGGGTTGCTTTGACTACTCGGGGCCTTTTCTGATTCCATACAAATATGGTGATTTTTTGTTCTATTTCTTTTAAAATGCCAATGGGTTTTGATGGGGATTACATGAATCTGTATATAGCTTTGGGTAATATGGCCATTTTAACTACGTTGATTCTTCCAATCCATGAATATGGAATATCTTTCCAATTCTTTGTGTATTCTTCAGTTTCTTTTAATAATATCTTTAGTTTTTAGTGTATAGATACTTCACATCCTTTGTTAAGTTTATTCCCAAGTATTTTATTCCTTTTTCTGCAATTGAGAAAGGAATTGTTTTCTTTTGTTTCTTCTAAAATTTCATTATTAGTATGTAGAATGCAATGGATTTTTGTACATTGATTTCGTATTCTGCAACTTTATTTGTTTATTGTTACTAATAGTTTTTGGGAGGAGTCTTTAGGGTTTCCTATACAAAGAATCATATCATCTGCAAAAAGCAACAACTTGACTACTTCATTTCCAGTTTGGATGCCTTTTATTTCTTTCTCTTACCTGATTGCTCTAGGACTTCCAATACTATGTTGAATAACAGTGGTGAGAGGGGACACTCTTGTCTTATTCCTGATCTTGGAAGAAAAGCTTTCAGTGTTTCACCATTAACTATGATATTAGCTGAGAGTTTGTCATATATTGCCTTTATTATGTTGAGGTACTTTTCTTCTATACCCATTTTCTTAAGTGTTTTAATCAAAATTGGATGTTGTATCTGTCAAATGCTTTTTCTGCATTTATTGATATGATCATATGATTTTTATCCTTTATTTTATTTAGGTGGTATATCACATTGATCAACCCTTGCTCCCCTGGAATGAACCACAGTTGATGGTAACGTATAATCTTTTTAATATATTGTAGTATTTGATTTGCTTGTATTTTGTTTTGGAGTTTAGCATCTGTATTCATCAGACATATTGGTCTGCGGGTGTGTGTGTGTGTGTGTGTGTGTGTGTGTGTGTGTGTGTGTGTATGTCTTATCCTTACCAGGTTTTGGTATCAGGGTATTGTTGGCCTCATAAAATAAGTAAAAAAATATTACATCTTCTTCAATT
Source organism: Rhinolophus hipposideros (assembly GCF_964194185.1). Taxonomy (NCBI): domain Eukaryota; kingdom Metazoa; phylum Chordata; class Mammalia; order Chiroptera; family Rhinolophidae; genus Rhinolophus; species Rhinolophus hipposideros. The sequence goes on along the minus strand of NC_138053.1, from coordinate 72,315,372 downwards.
TATTGGAAGAGTTTGAGGAGGATAGGTATTAAATCATCTTTGAATGTTTGGTAGAATTCACTAGTGAAGCCACCTGGTCCTGAACTTTTGCTTTTGGGGAGGTTTTAGATGATGGTTTCAATTTCCTGACTGTCAATCGGTCTACTTAGATTTTCCAGCTCTTTGTGTTTCAGTCTAGGAAGGTTATATATGTCAAAAAAACTTGTTGATTTCATCTAGATTATTGAATTTGGTGGCATAAAGTCTTTCATGGTATTCTTGTACAATCCTTTGTAATTCTGTGGTGTCTGTCATAACTTCTCTTTCATTTCTGATTTTGTTTATTTGTGTCTTTTCTCTTTTTTCCTTAGTGAGTCTAGTCAGGGGGTTGTCAATTTTGTTAATCTTTACAAAGAACCAGCTTTCTGTTGAATTAGTTTTTTTTCTATTGTCTTTTTGTTCTCTATTTCATTTAATTCTGCTCTAGAATTAAATGAGCAGAAGGTATGCTTCCTTCTGCTAACATTACTTCCTTCCTTCTGCTAACATTGGGTCTCATTTGCTCTTCTTTTTTTAGTTAAGATATAACATTAGGTTGTTTATTTGGTATTTTTCTTGTTTCTTGAAATAGGCTTGTAATGATATATATTTCCTTCTTATTATCACGTTTGCAGCATCCTAAAAGTTTTGATATGTCGAATTTTAATTCTCATTTGTTTCTATGTATCTTTGGCCTCTCTTTTTATTTCTTTTTGACTCATTTGTTCTTTAGTACCATATTGTTTAATCTTCACATATTTCTGGCTTTTCCCACTTTATTTTTGCAACTGATCTCCAATTTCAAAGAATTGTGGTTGTAGAATATGCTTGTTATAATTTCAAGCTTCTTAAATTTGTTGGGGCTAGATGTATGTCCCAGTATATGGTCTATCCTTGACATATGAGGATTTCCTATAGCCGTTGCATTTTTTGTTTTCTGGTAGCTCGGTATCTCCACTGTTTCTTTGCCCTTGTGTTTCTGTCTGTTATTTTAACTTAGCAGTATTCTCTGATGTTTCCCCTCTGTTTCCTCTTTTTTTATGTTATATGTCTCAGTTATGGATTTTTTGTTTGTGGTTACCATTAAGTTTATGTAAAGAAAAGTTTCATATAGACAGTAGTCCTTTTACTTCAGGATGCATCTTATCTCCAATTCCCTTTGCAAATTCAGACCTTTACCCCCTCTTCTGCTATTTTGTTGTTGTTGTCACAAATTATCCCTATTTATCCTGTGAGTTCATTTCTGAGTTGCAGTAGCAAAGGTCTTCTTCTCCTCATTATTTTTATCTTTTACCTCCTTTGACCTTCATGTTGTATTTAAGTATATAGTGCCTGTTCTGTAATTTCCTGCTTCTGTCTGTTAGTCATCTTACTCATAGTTTTGTATCCTTTTGTCTTTTTGTTTCAGGTAAAAATAACCCCCTTTGGTATTTCATCTAATGCAGGCCTTGTGGTGGAAAATGCTCTCTGCTTCTGTATATCTGGAAAGGTCTTTATAATTCTGTAAAGGATAACTTTGTTGATACGTTATTTTAGGCTGGTAATTTGTCTCCTTCAATAGTTGGAATATTTGATTTCACTCACTCATAACTTATAGAGTTTCTGCTGAAAAATCTGATGATACTCTCATGGGCTTTCCTTTACAGGTTACCACCTTCTTTTCCCTGGCTGCCTTGATAATTTTTTCTTTGTCATTAATTTTTCACAGTTTTCTATAATGTGCCTTCGAGGAGGCCTTTTTGGATTGAGATAATTAGGTGTTCTGTTTGTTTCTTGGATTCAAGGATCCAGATCTTTCCGTAGGATTGGAACAGTCTCATTGACTGTTGGTTTGAATAGACTTTCTGTCTCCTTTTCCCTCTCTTCTCTTTCTGGTATGCACATTATTCTTATCTTGCTCTTTCTAATGAAGGATGTAAGGGAGTACAGTTTCACTATAGATACGATGCAAGAAAGAAAAGCAATCCATGAAGAGTAAACATACACAAAAGGACGACATTTCACATTTGTTATTCATTGACGTTAAGTTCCAAAACAGTTTGCATTTGAATGCCTGGACCTAGACCTTTCCCCATCATACATTCTGACTGAAATTCAGAAGATATTTTGACTTAGAAATTGAAAAATAGAAAACCAGAGTGTGAATTGTACTTCTGTCACTGAGCAGCAGTGTGACTATATGCAAAGATAGCCACTTCTCACTTTGGTCATCTGGGTAAGATCTGATGGTATGTTGTTCCACGTAGAAGGGCCATGAGAACTAGTGGACATAAAGTTACCTAAAAGAGCCAGGCACATAGGATGCTTTTTATAAAAGATAAATAGCATGTCTTGAGCAAGCCTCCATCCCCCACCTGTAGTTTCTTTTAAAACAAACAGAACAGTAATTCTATCAATCAACAAAATCAATTAAACTTCGGGAACTCCATCCGACATGATTGGATTTTCCTTTAACCTCATCAGGCCCCGCCTTCTGAAGCAACTTGCACCTGGTGAAGACGTCACCACCCAGCCTTAACATCCTCTGGTTGGACGCCTAAAAACCTGGGAGAGTGAGTATAAATTCAACGGGAAGGGGTCCCTGAAGACCTTTCCTCCTCTCAGCAGTGGAAGCAATGGAACAGAACTTGCCCCACTGTGTGCGCGAGGCCTGGGATTCCGTAGAGGCGTCGCAGGCACTAGATTTGCCTCCAACCTTGAGCTCCGAGGACTCTGGGCCCTGGAAGCTCCTTTTGTACCCTAAGCTGGGCCACTTCACTTGGAATGACCAGGACTTCAACCAGGAACTATATTCTGGTCCCTGCGGGCTTCTGCGCAGGGAATGTCAGCGACACAGGTCCAGAACCCAGAACACATGCAGGCGGGGCACAGAGCTGCCGGACCCGGACGCGACATCCAAGACCCAGGAGCCACAGACGCCCTCAGGAGAGGTGCTGCCGCCCGGGAGCCCAGCCAATGCTCGTCCGCAGCCTTTCTCCTCCGTCTGTCTCCAGGCGCCCGGGACGGGCAACTGGAAACCAGCACCTCGGACGGACCCTTCCGGAGCATCGAGCTCAGGTGCGACCATCTGACCGAAAGCTGGCTGCAGCGGATCTGACACGGGAGGCAGGAAAAACCATAGGCTGCCTTCGTGCCTTTGGCTCCCACAAGTCCCTAGATTTCCTCCGAGACTCTTTATTGGATGATCTTCTGCGACAAATGTTATTACAATAACACGTCTCGATTTAACAATCATGTAAGAAATTGGCCTCTGTAGACATTTGTGAAATTTTTCTTTCACTTACCTAATAAAGTATATAAAAATTCCAACATCCTTCTGTCTCCTGTGCGTCCCTGCTTTGGCTGTTGGGGAAAGGGTGAAGAGGGGCCCCCGCGGACGCCTGACTTTGCGTGTTCTGGGGAGGTGGGGTCTCCGGTACACACCAGGGGCCCAGCATAACTGGTCATCTACTCTGCTGCCTTCGCTGCGTGTTACATCTACACGTTTTGGCCTCCTATGGCCCAGAGCTTCTCTCAACATCAGGCACTTTTCTGAACATGTCCCTCCTCCCGTGGCTCTCCATAAATCTGATTTCGAGAACACAACCCAGCCGACCAGGTGCAAATTCGCTTGGGTGGAGTGGGAAGGCCTTGGTGCCAAGGACGGAGAAATCAGCAATTAGCAACCGGCCCTCTGTAGTGGGGGCTTTCTGTGTTCAGATTCTGGAGTGAGCATTCTACCCTAGCTTCCAATACTTACTCCAAACTAGTGACTTTCCAAGGCTTCTATTACTGACAAAGAAAGAAAATTCAACTGAATAAATTTAAAGACCTAATCGGCTTTATTAAAAGATTCATGAATTGGACAGCAGCATTCCGTCTAGCAATTAGAAGGCCATACTCAGGGGGTGTACAAAATGGAAGGTTTTTATAGAAAGAAGGGCGTGGCAGGGGAATTCTTAGCAAAAGAAAAAGGATTACTTTTAGACCAGGACAGGTGTGGAGTGGGGGAGAACACCAAGGGTTTTACCATGCAAATTGCCTCTTTCCTCTAGGGAATGGGGGTGGGTGGGCATGTGACAGACGACCTTACTGGTTCTTGCCCAGGAAATTCCAGCCTGGTTGATTAAGATTATATTTCTGGGAGAGGCTGAAACTGCAGTTAAATCAGGTATTAAATCTATGTTTGGCATCATGGGCTTTTAGCATAAGTGAGGCCATTCTGGGCCTGTGGTGTTTTCTTTAATGTTACCAAATAAGGTTGAACTCGACATACCTGGGGTTGAAACTAGGCACTTAGAACAATGTCCAGCAAAGTATAAATGCTCAATAAATGTTAACTACAGTTATTCTCAAAATCGCTCTACTACTGTGATTTCTCTGAAGGCAAAATAATTCACAGAGATTGAGCTCACAGCTGTCTAAAAGTTTGGACTTTATCTCCCTCAGGAGCTATTCCTACCATCCCTTCACATCACCTGTCTAGTTTCTGGCATCCCAGCCAATCGCAACCTTTCCCTATTTTTCCTGTTAGGATTTTCCATGCGTCACCTCTGTGGACGTGAATGTTGTGTCTCCACCACTATAAAAACCCTGTCCTGTCCACAGGGAATTGCAAAAAGTGTTCAGTGTTGACATTATTTTGTTGACAGCACCATTACTGCGTGAAAAAGGATATTTGTCTGCAGCAACACCAATTGTTGCTATCACTTGTATGATATGAGTGCCACTCCTTTTCACCGACCAGGTCTCCGCACAGCTAGTTACCATCACATCAGGGTACCATCAAAGGTGGGTCAGATGACACTAGCTGTGCTAGGACCAAGACACTAATGACACAGAGGACCGGTGGGGCCTGCGAAAGGGGGGCTTGGAGCGCTGCCTCAACAGAGGAGCCAGGGACTCGCTCATTTTCTCGGTGGCAATACCACTGCTTTCACCAAGCCTGTCATTTTTGGTTCACAGCACGTCTAATTACACTGATCTGACAGTTTCTAAGTTGCAGGTTCCCCAGTTCCGCTGAGCATAATGTATCTTAGTGCTCCGAGGGCAGGTAGGAGCTGCTCACGGCTTCTGATTAAAGTAAGCCCTTTTGCTAGTAGAGCTGCGCCCAACGCTGTCTTCCCAGGAGCAAGGGAGACAACGGATGGCGCTTTCTGGGTCTTGACAATGCTAGTTGTCTGTGCCGGGGACATCTCTATCATAGGACAGCGTGATTTCTCCGTGGCATTGACTGCTTCCTTTTAGCAAGTTTCAATTTACACATACGTGGGCTGTCTTCCTTGGAGCGAGTCCGTGTTGGCCGGGCCTGAGATCTCTACACGTCATAGAAGTGGAGGAGGGCCGTCAATATGACATCTCAGCCATAGAAAGTCCTGATGTAGGACAAGTAACGGTTTAGCCCTGTCTGCGACTTCTTAGTCCTAGGAAGTCGGTGTTTAGTCCTAGTGTCAGGGCTTAATGGTGCTTTCAACATTTCTGAGTCTCAGCAAGTCCCGATTTAGCAATTCCTTAGGGTAGCAAATCGGGGTTTCTCCCAGGAGGTGATTTCTCAGTCATAGCAAATTCTAGTTTCATAACAGCAAGTCCCACTGGCTCCTCCGTTGAGGCAGCTCTCCAAGCACCTCCTTCGCAGGCCCCACCGGTCCTCTGTGTCATCCGTGTCTGGGTCCTGGCACAGCTAGAGTCATCTGACCCACCTTTGACAGCTATCCGCTCCTGATGGGCAGCTATCCGCTCTTTATACCCATTTGCAGTTCCCTTAGTGGCATTAGACCCAGTTTTTCTTTCTTTCTTTTTTTTTTCTATTATTTCTTTTTTTTTTATCTTTATTAGTTTCAGGTGTACAAAACAATGTAATAACAAAATGTAATAGTTAGACATTTATCATTTCTATCCCTCACACAGTGTCAAACCCCCTCCCCCATCCACTACCCCTCTGACATCGCACACAGCCATTACATTTCCACTGTCTCTATTCCTAATGTTGTACTCCGCTTCTTGTAAATATATATATATATATATATATATATATATATATATATACTATATATATATATGTATATATATAGATTGACATTCATTATTGTTCAGCTTCAGCTTCAGGTGTACAGTGCAGTGATCAGGCATCTACATCACCCCTGAGGTGGTCTCCCTAATGAGACAAGTGTCCATCGGATACCCTACAAAATCTTTACATTATTGATTACATTCCCCAAATTGACTTTAGACCGGCTTTTTCTGTCAGAACACATTTACACCCAGTTGGTGGTTTCTTCATGATGACACCGTTCACTCTGTTAAAAGAAAATACGGAGTTTTGCTTGATCTGAAAACTTCATTGAACAAGAAACAAACTGTTCCTGAACAGGGATACTTCAAAGCCAAGTCTAGTATGAAGCTCAAAGGCAAGAAGTTCTAATGAAGTGAAAATTCAAGGAAGTTACTTAACCCTATAATGATTTGTAATTACAATGGAGAGTTCCAGACGGTATAATTTGCTTATAAGTGATTATCCTTTAACATTTCAGGAACACTCTTTTACAGATTATCAGAAGCTTTTCAAGAAATAACCTAAGTTATGGTATGTTGATGAAATCAGCTAGATTTAGTTTTCCTTAGAGGGCTTAGATGATTTTGCAAGTTGGGGTTTTTTGAAGCCTAGTCTACTTTATTTTTTTATTTTTAATGTAAATTTGTATATTATTTTGTGTAAATTTATGATATTTATTTTCTCAAATATTCTCTCAAAATATTCTCTCAAAATATTTAATTTGTAATCTTTAATACTTTTTAAATTGTTTCATTTTTTAAATTTTTGAATTATTTATTTTATTTTGTTTTTATTGTATTTTTATTTTTATTATATCATTAATTTCATTTACTTTTAATTTTATACTTAATTTATTAATTTTGACTGATTAAAAAATTTGATAAAATAGCATGAATATATAAAAGTTAAACCAAATAGATTAGACACAGAGTAAAACAGAATTTGAAAAAATTTGACAACTTTAAAAAAACTTTAAGTATAAGGAATACGTAAAACTAGAAATTTTATAAATTTTTCATGACAAAAAGTTTAATCTCATAAGATAAATTTAAAATTTAAATTAAATTAAATTTAAAGTTAAAAATTTTAAGTTATCAATAAAGTACACATATTAATGAGTAAAAATTTTAAATAATATTAAATTTTAATAAAATATTGAGTAAACATATTTCATTAAATATTTTAGGTTGAAAAAGTAATATAATCTCAAAAATTAAGTTGAATTACAATTTTAATGAAATGACCACATTTAATTAATAAAAATAGCAAAATAAAATAAATTATTTCAACTTTAAAATTTGAATACGAAAATAATTCAAAATAAATATTTTTTTTAATTTAATAAAAAAATTATAAAATTAAACTAAGTAAAAAATTTAAATATTGTTAATATTTTATACTTTTATACTTAAAATTAAAATAAATGGGAAAATAAATACATAATAAAAATAGATACAATGCTTAAAATTTTTAATAAAATTAAGTAAGATACAAAAATATTTAAATTTTTAATTAAAAACAAAATAAAAATAGAAACCTTTTTAAAGTAAACAGTATTAAAATTTTAATTATTTTACTGAAAATTTACAAAAATAAATTAAGATAAACTATAAACAAAAATGTTCTCTCTTTAAGATGGTATAATTACATATTTATAGTTTTATGACATATTAAGGGTTAATTATAAATGTTATATAATTGTTATATTATTAATGTATTAAAAATAATGTACAAATAAAATTATTTGAATTAAAAAATGAAATAAATTTAATTAACTGAAATTAAACAAAAATAAATTATATTAATTGGTATTTAACTTTTTAAGTTAAATATTTAAAAATTACTTTAGCAAAGTTAATTAAAATAAATACATACAACAATGAATGAATAAATAAAATGATAATATAAGTTAAATAGTCAAATAAATAATTAAAATAATAATTAACAAAAATGCAGGAAATAACTACTACATTAAATATATTAAAAATAAATAGTATATATTAAAATCTTAGGAAATTTAAATTATTATAGTAGTATATGATTTTATTAAGATATAAAGTAGAAGAAAAAATTAAAAATAGAAGCTGAAATATATAAAATAATTATATTTACATATTATTTATACATCATTTTAAAATAGACTCAGCACATAGATCCATCTCAACCTTTACAAATTTTAATTTTCCCCACTCCCCATTCACCTACAGCGGTAGTAATTCAACTAAATGACTTGGTAGAGTGGCTGTTTCTACTTAATAATTTTGTCAAATCACTCCCAAATTATTTGGAATTAATTTCAGAGCTTGTTTTACGAGCTCACACTAGAGTTCTTCATTTAAACGGAATCAAAGCTAATAAGATAGTAGTTCCATTTAAGAAACAACAAATCACACACTTAAATACCCATTCTAAAATCTGACAAGTTGCTATTTGTGGATATTTTGGAATTATTGATAATCACTATCCAAAAAATAAATTGTTTCAATTCTTTCTAAAGACCAGTTGGATTCTCCCTAAGAGATTAAGTCCAGCTCCAATTTCAAAAGCTGTAACAGTTTTTACTGATAGATCTAGTAACGGCATAGCAGAAATTGTGAGTGAAATAAATCAACAAGTCATTCAAATTAATTGTACTTCTGCACAGAGAGCAGAGTTAGTTGCTGTTCTGCCTTACAAGATTATACTGAACCTTTAAACATTGTCTCTGATTCGGCTTATGGAGTTCACACAGTAAAAAATATTGAGATGACGTTATTACTGTCTAATAACTCAAACCCATCTCTCCAGTTTCTTTTTAATCAGCTCCAACAGGTTGTTAGAAACCGACAACATCCATTTTTCATTACTCATGCGCCCACACCTCCTTACCGGGACCACTGACATGTGGCAATGCTGTTGCTGATTCATTAATTGCTAATGTTCTAGTGACTGAGGCAACCCAGTTTCATTCTTTAACCCATACAAATGCTGCTGGCCTTTGGGCTCGTTTTCCTATTACTTATAAACAGGCCAAACATATAGTTCAAACTTGCCCAACCTGCCAAATTCTCAGTGCTTCTCAAGAGTGCCCTGGAGGGGTTAACCCCGGAGGACTGGTTCCTAATGCTATCTGACAAATGGATAGCATTTGATCCCTTCTTTTGGAGGTTTATCTTTTGTTCATGTCACTGTCGATTCCTCCTCTGGTTTTATCTCGGCCAACGCTCAAAGCGGTGAAACTGCTCTTTATCTCTGCTTCAATTTTAAATGATAGCCTTGCTGGATAAAGCAATGTAGGTTGTAGGCCTTTGTTTTTCATCACTTTGAATACTTCCTGCCACTCCCTCTAGGCCTGCAATGTTTCTATAGAAAAGTCATTTGATAGTCTTATAGGAGTTCCCTTGTATGTAACTCGCTGTCTTTCTCTTGCTGCTTTTAGGATTCTCTCTTTGTCTTTAGTCTTTGACATTTTAACTGTAATTTGCCTTGGTGTGGACCTGTTTGGGTTTATCCTGGTTGGAACTCTGCACTCCCTGGGCTTGCATGTCAGTTTCCTTCACCAGGTTAGGGAAGTTTTTGGACATTGTTGCTTCAAATATGTTCTCAATCCCTTTCTCCCTCTCTTCACCTTCTGGTATTCCTATGACGCACATGTTGTTGCATTAGATGTTATCCTAGAGGTCTCTTAAACCATTTTCCTTGTTTTTTATTCTTTTTTCTTTTTGTTGTTCCACTTGGATGATCTCTCCTAACTTGTCTTCTAAGTCACTAATTTGATCCTCTGCCTCATCTAACCTGCTGGTAATTCCTTCAAGTGTGTTCTTTATTTCAGTTATTGTAGTCTTTAGTTCTAACTGGTTGTTCTTTATGATTTCTCTATCCTTCTTTATGTCATCACTAAGCTCCTTAAACATTTTTATCATCAGTGTTCTGAACTCTGTCTCTGATAGGTTGGTTACCTCTATTTCATTTGGTTCCAATTCTGTAGATTTCTTCTGTTCTTTTATTTGAGACATATTTCTCTGTTTCCCCATTCTGGCTGACTCTCTGTGTTTGCTTAGATATATTAGGTAGATCCCCTAGGGTTCTTGGTTTTTGCTGGGTTATGTAGTATGTGTCATTTATATTTGACTTGCATCACTTCCTTGTTCTTCTGTGAGTGTGCTGCAAAGGTGACTATTGCGTTGCGTTATATTGTCCTGTTAAAGTTGATCTCTAATTGCTTTTGGCTTGTCAGTAGGTAGGACTTTCACTGGATCCCCACTCTGATGCCTCCCGGCGGTGTCTCTCTCCAGACATTAGAACAAGTCTTGGCTAAGGCGTGATCGTATAACCCCCGATCTACGCTGGGGAGACCCCAGATGGCCCTTATGCCGTATGATGCGTTATGGAACCCGGGTTTTGGCTGCAAACCATCTTTTGGGACCAGACAGAGAGATATAAGTTGTAAACACAAGGATGGAACAGAGTCCCAGAAAGGCAGTTTCACGGACTCTCTTTCCTTAAGGAAAAGCATGGGAGGAGAGTTGGCTAGGCTGTTGTGGGACCACACCAAAACGCTGGCGGAAAGGCTGAGACACTGTCACCCGGTTTGCACCAGTCAGAGACACAACCACAAAACGCGGTCCCCAGCACTTCAAAGGCCTGGGATCCAGCAAGTGCCGGCAAGAAGCAGCTAGCCTGCTGCCTGAGAGCAACGTCCGGCTGGCAAAAGTAGCCATGGACAAGCGCCGCGCAGGCAAAATCACGGACATATTTTGGTTTCCTGGGCTCGTGGGCGAAGGAGGAAACGGCAAGTCATAAGCGTCCAGAGCTGCAAGGAGAAACTTGAGGAATGAGAGAATCAAAAACCGACCCGGGACACCCAACGGACATCTTAACACGTTTTTATTCCGTAAGGGAGGATCTGTTTCCCGTGGAAAGTTCCCTCAGGGCTCTTTAGCTCCAAGGACTATCCGATAGCAGCCGCATCCAGGTGTAGACAGCGTGCGGAACCCACTGCACGCAGCCTGAGAAAACCCCGCGCAGGCTCCACCAGGCGGCGACTGGAGGTCGGCGGCGCTGTGCCGCGGGCGCGCGCTCCCAGGTCTCGGTGTCCTGCGCGCTGACTGCGGCGTCGGGCGGCCGGGCCTCGGGAAGCTGCTGGAACGCGGTTCGGTCTGCGCTCTCCGCCTCCCCTGCGGGTGTTCCCGGCGTCATCTGTGTCGCCGGCGGCCGGAGGCCGGGACTGGGCCGGGCGGGCCTTGCTTCCAAGGTGCTCTGGGCTCCGGTTAAGAGTCTGTACCGCTGATAGACCGACGGCATCAGCCAAGGAGGACTGGAAAGCAGTCTCCCATTGTAATGACCGCGGTGACATGACGACTCGCCCAGGACGGGGTAGAGGGAGAGCGGCCACGGCCCAGAATCTTCAGAGCTTCGGGCAGAGAGAGGCTGCGGCCCTGGCTCCACGTCAGCGGAATCCCACGCCTCGTTCACAGCGTCGAGGAAATGCTGCTCCATCGCGGAGACCTCGGACCAGGAGGACACTGGCGTTCGCGGGCCGGGGCACGAGGCAGAGTCTGCAGCAGTTCCAGCAGCCCGGGTATTTATGCTCTCCCGCCTCGTGGGCGGATGCAAGCCAGAGATCGCACACCGAGTAATTCAAAACGGAGTTACCTACCACGAAGGACTTCAAAACGGTGTTGCCAGTGACAAATTCAAGGAAATCAGTAGACGCAGTGAAATACGAAAACTGCCTGAGAGCATACATCGCCCGACCACCATTCCGATGGAAAAACGTAGCAGGAGGAAAACAAACCTAAAAAGAATGAAGCCATAGACAAAGTGGACAGAGAACTAACCCTGCAAAGTGAACAGTGAGCTAGCTGCGCAGAAGACACCAGGAAAACCCGGGACGTCGCCACTAATTTCTCTGGACTCATCAGCGATGTCGGTAGCAGCGTAGAGGCCGAGAGGGCAGTGCCTGCAGGTTGATTTCTCAAAGAGCCGTGGTTTCCTCGCGGTCTCTGAGCCGCTAATTTCTGTGGATTCTCTTCAGCGAAGTCGCTAGCGACGTAGAGCCCTAGGGGATAGTGGCTTCACATTGACTTCTCTGAGACCCCAGGATATCCTGGCGGTCTCTGTGCCGCTAATTTCTCCGTTTTATCTTCAGCGATGTCGCCACCAGCGCAGAGCCGGAGAGAGCAGTGGATGTACGTTGATTTCCCGGAGACAGACCCATAGATTGATTCCTCGCCATGTGTGCGCGGGATTTTCCCTGTTTCCACTTCACGATGGGTGATTGCTCCTTTTTCCCTTCAGCGAGGGGGGATCGCTCCGTTCTGGCGTCAGCGACTGGGGATTGCTCCATTTTGGCGTCAGCGAGGGGTGATTGCTCCTTTTTCTATTCAGCGAAGAGAGATTTCTCCGTTTTGTCTTCAACGTTGTCGCTATCAGCGCAGAGCCGGAGAGGGCAGAGGCTGCAGGTCAATATCTCAAAGCCCCATCGTTCCCTCGCCGGGTCCGCGGCTAATTTCTCCGTTTTGTGTTCAGCGATGGATAATCTCACCGTTTTGCCTTCAGCGATGTCGCTCGCTAGCAGCGCAGAGCCATAAACAGCAATGGATGCACGAAGATTTCTTGGAGACCCATCGATACCTCGCGGTGTGTGCACTGGTAATTTCTCCATTTGTGTGTGTGTGTGTGTCTGTGTGTGCGTGCGCGTGCGCGCGCGCAGAGATGGGAAATTCTCCGTGTTTTGAGCTCAGCGACGGAGAAGTCGCGCCAGGGTTGGTAAATCCCGCCAGTATTTGCGCTCGGCGGAGCGAAATCTCGCGGGCGTTTGCGCTCAGCAGCGCGACGCGGAAATCGCGCTGGGATTTGCGCTCAAAGGTTGGGAGAAAGTGCCGGCATTTGCGCTGAACCGCACAGAAATTGTTCCGGAGTTTGCGCTCAGCGGCGCGGAAATCGCGCTGGCATTTTTGGTTAAAGGCGCGATTTGTGCCTGCACGCGCGGCGTTTGCGCTCAGCAGCATGGAAATCGCGCCGGCGTTGGCGCTCAGCGGCGCAGTGGGGAAATCGCGCCGCCGTTTGCGCCTAGCGGTGCGGAAATCGCCAGGGGGCTTGTGCTTGCACCCATGACATTCGCCTTCGGCGCCGGGAAATGGCGCTGGCGTTTCCGCTCAGCTTCATGGCAATGATACCGCGCCGGCGTTTGCGCTCCACGGGCGGGGCGCGGCAATCACGCCGGCGTTAGCGCTCAGCGGCGCGGAAATCCTGCAGGCATTTGCGCTTACCCGCGCGGAAATCGTGCCGGCATTTGCGCTCAGCAGCTCGGGAATCGCGCTGGCGTTCGCACTCCGCGGTGGGGAAATGACACCGGTGTTTGCGCTCAGCGGAGCAGCGGGGAAATCGCGCTGGCGTTTGCGCCTAGCGGCGCAGAAATCGCCCCGGGGTTTGTGCTTGCGCCCGTGGTATTTGCGCTCCGCGGCGGGAAAATCGCGCTGGCGTTTGCGCTCCGTGGCGGGGAAATGGCGCCAGGGTTTGCGCTCACCGGCTCTGAAGTCGCACCGGGGTTTGAGCTTGCACTCGCGGCGTTAGCGCTCAGCGGCCCGGAAATCTCGCAGGCATTTGCGCTCTGCGGCCCGGACATCGCGCGGGCGTTTGGGCTCAGCAACTTGGAAATCGCGCCGTCGTTGGCGCTCAGCGCCGAGGAAATCGTGACGGGTTTGTGTTTGAGGCGCGGAAATCGCGCAGACTTTGTGCTCAGCGGCTCGGAATACGCGCCGGCGTTCGCGCTCAGCGGCGGGAAAATGTCGGTTTGCGCTGAGCTCGGGGAAACGGCACCGGCATTTGCGCACAGCTAGGGGGATCTTGCTGGGGTTTGCGCTCAGCAGCGGTGTAATCGCGACATGTTTGACTCATACGGGGGTAATGTCTCTGTTTTGTGCTCAGCGGGGGTGTAGTTTCTCCGTTTTGCGCTCAGCGGTAATTTCTCCGTTTTGCCTTCAGCGATGTTGCTAGCAATGCAGAACCAGAGAGCAATGGATGCACGACGATTTCTTGGAAACCCATCGTTTTCTCTCTGTTCGCCGTTTATTTCTCCGTTTTGTCTTCATCGATGTCGCTGACAGCTAGAGCAGGAGAAGGCAATGGATGCGCGTTTTGATTTCTTGGAGAACCATGGATTCCTCGCCTGTGTGAACCGGTAATTCTCCGAGTTTTGTGCAGAGATGGGTGATTCCTCCGTGATGTGTGCAGAGATGGGTAATTATCAGTTTTGTCTTCAGCCATGTCGCCAGCACAGCAGGGCCTAGAGGGCAATGGGTGCAGGTTGACTTCTCAAAGCTCCACTGTGTGCTGACGGCCTCCGCATCGCTAATTTCTCCATGTTTTCTTCAGCCTTGTCGCTAACAGCGCAGACCCCGAGAAGACAGTGTCTGCACTTCGTTTTCTCTGAGAAGCGCGGTGTCCTGACGGTGTGTGCCCCGGTGGTCGTGCTCTACTCCTTGTCCAGTTTGCTTACGGCTGATTCCTTTTCGGTATGTTTTCCTCCTGCTACGTTTTTCCATCGGAATGGTGGTCGGGCGATGTATGCTCTCAGGCAGTTTTCGTATTTCACTGCGTCTACTGATGTCCTTGAATTTGTCACTGGCAGCACCGTTTTGAAGTCGTTCGTGGTAGGTAACTCCGTTTTGAATTACTCGGTGTGCGATCTCTGGCTTGCATCCGCCCCCGAGGCGGGAGAGCATAAATACCCTGGCTGCTGGTACTGCTGCAGACTCTGCCTCGTGCACGGCGCGAACGCCAGTGTCCTCCTGGTCCGAGGTCTCCGCGATGGAGCAGCATTTCCTCGACGCTGTGAACGAGGCGTGGGATTCCGCTGACGTGGAGCCAGGGCCGCAGCCTCTCTCTGCCCGAAGCTCTGAAGATTCTGGGCCGTGGCCGCTCTCCCTCTACCCCGTACTGGGCGAGTCGTCATGTCACCGCGGTCATTACGATGGGAGACTGCTTTCCAGTCCTCCTTGGCTGATGCCGTCGGTCTATCAGCGGTACAGACTCTTAACCGGAGCCCAGAGCACCTTGGAAGCCAGGCCCGCCCGGCCCAGTCCCGGCCTCCGGCCGCCGGCGACACAGATGACGCCGGGAACACCCGCAGGGGAGACGGAGAGCGCAGACGGAACCGTGTTCCAGCAGCTTCCCGAGGCCCGGCCGCCCGACGCCGCAGTCAGCGCGCAGGACACCGAGACCTGGGAGCGCGCGCCCGCGGCACAGCGCCGCCGACCTCCAGTCGCCGCCTGGTGGAGCCTGCGCGGGGTTTTCTCAGGCTGCGTGCAGTGGGTTCGGCGCGCTGTCTACACCTGGATGCGGCTGCTGTCGGACAGTCCTTGGAGCTAAAGAGCCCTGAGGGAACTTTCCACGGGAAACAGATCCTCCCTTACGGAATAAAAACGTGTTAAGATGTCCGTTGGGTGTCCCGGGTCGGTTTTTGATTCTCTCATTCCTCAAGTTTCTCCTTGCAGCTCTGGACGCTTATGACTTGCCGTTTCCTCCTTCGCCCACGAGCCCAGGAAACCAAAATATGTCCGTGATTTTGCCTGCGCGGCGCTTGTCCATGGCTACTTTTGCCAGCCGGACGTTGCTCTCAGGCAGCAGGCTAGCTGCTTCTTGCCGGCACTTGCTGGATCCCAGGCCTTTGAAGTGCTGGGGACCGCGTTTTGTGGTTGTGTCTCTGACTGGTGCAAACCGGGTGACAGTGTCTCAGCCTTTCCGCCAGCGTTTTGGGACAACACCAAACCTTTCGTTGATCACGACCAAACCTTTGGTTGAACACGAGTTTTCTTGGTCGCGCTTGGGCTGGGTGGTTTCTCACAGGCCTGATGTCTATGGCTCCGCGTGTATCATTTTCCAGGGCAACAGCTTTCCTTGCACTGAAACCGCCAATTTCTCATCACTTTCGTTAGCAGTGGGGGTCAAGTCCCAGCTCTCAGTGGCAGCACCCCTCTGTTCTCCTTACTGACTGGGTCCTTGTACCGCTGGTGTCCCCGGACGGGTCTCCCAGTCCCAGCACCGTGACTGGCACCGAGCCCGTTCCCGTCGTTAGCACTTCTGCCTGTTGCGCGGAGCAGGCGCTATAGGGGCCACAGAACTATGTTTGCATTCATTTCCGTGTTTTCTCTATGGCGACACCGTTCACTCCTCCAAACAGGCTGCTTCTCAGCCGTCCAGTTAGGGCTGGAGAAGGACAAGGTTCTGGGATCAGCTCAGTGTCAGCGTCTTGTCAGCAGGGCTTGGATGAAGAGCACCAGTCAGCTCTCCCTCGGGCACCTTCTCTAGTATAATAATAGACGGGGCGGCTCTCCGTGGCTTGGGCCGGCATATTTATGGCCGATGTCTCTTTTCTTTCATCAATCAGGATGTTTTTCTGATTTCAAAGGCAAATACAGAAAGTTACTATTGAAAAGACTCCGTTTATTTTAGTATTTCCAAACGTGGTAAAAACAATGTGAAGCACAAGAATATTTTGATAAGACAGAATCTTTGTTTCTAGCAAGATTACAGTAAAGGTAAAGGAAACACTTTTATAATCTTTTATAAAGAGCAGACCGATCATCTAATAAGTTTTTTTATATTAGCAGAGAAAATTAAACTCTAGTTTCGTATATCTACATTCTTGCGCTCATTTAAAAAAAAACCTTTATAAATACAACTGTTGAATTTTGGCTATCTTTGACTCCACAACGTAAATCTCCCCACCCCAAGACTATTGCTTGTTTATATATCCATTTAGTTTCTGTCTTTTTCTGTCTCTAGAATAGCCATTTTACTTTAGGGCAAAATTACTCTTTTCTTTAACTAAAACAAACACTGTACATCTTGAACTCTTCACATAAAATCACATCGCATTTACCCTCCCCCCCATATGTCCTATACAAAGTTGCTTATCCTCGCTCTTCTTTCCTTCTTTCCGGTGATTTGTGTTTAGATTTTGATTATAAACATTACCTATTACCAACCTTTACTTTCCATTGAAAACTAGGAAGCAAGCAGTTGTGACCCGTCATATATTAGCATTCTCTATTAGACTAGCACATTTATGATACAAATTATTAGTACATTTACAGTACAAATTATAAAAATGTATCATTTTCAGACATATGCTTTTCATAGTATAATTGCTTTTAATGTGGAAAAAGACATGTTTGCCAGTAAACCTAAATACCTTTGTCCTGTGTAAAAAATTAAGAAGACAAAGCAGATCGACTTAAACTTATGTTTAGCATAATACTGTAGTACACCTGTGTCATGCAGGGTGTCATGCGGGTTGTCAGCTCTCGCTCCCCACATAAGAATGCAGGACTTGGTGAGGCCAAAAAGGAACGCCCACGGAGCCACAGGTAGGGGAGTCATGCCACTATATTCTCTATGGTGGCTGGGCTAGAGACACAGGAAGCAGGAGCCACAAGATCAGCAACCCCCCTTCCGCTTCTCTGCCAACCAACCTCACATGCTAATTGCAATCCGCTCTTGCTAGCTCAGCCACCATCTTCTTGCTAAAACCCATTTTCTGCTAGCGTAGCCAGGGCAGTTACATTAGTGACCAATGGCTCACTGGTTAGAGCTGACGGCCAACTAGCCACAGCTGATGGCCATCTGATCACAGTTGATGGCCATTTACTACCTGAGCCAGCACCTTTCTATGTGAGGCCGAGAGCCTGGAAACTGCTTTTTGGGGCTTTGTCCCACACTCCACCCCTACAGGGTCTCACCTCACAATCTATGTGACAAGCATCTTCCACGAGGGGCCCTATGCGAGGAGCCTGGAGGTGAATGCAACATCCTGGACAGAGCCAGGGTCTCTGGGCATTGCCAGGGTTTCTCGGCACCACAAGTCTTTCTGGGCACAGCCAGACTTCCTGGGCTTCTTAGGGTACCACCAGTCTCCCTGGGCACAGCCAGGGCCTCTCAGGGCACTGCCACTCCCTGGGCACAGCCAGATTTTCTGGGCTCAGCCAGGGTTCTCAGGACACTGCCACCCAATCTGGGCACAGCCAGACTTCCTGGACTCAGCCAGGGGCTCTCAGGGCTCTGCCACTCTTCTGGGCACAGCCAGAGTTCTTGGCTACAACCAGGGTTTCTGAGGGTATCACACTCTTTCTGGGCACTGCCAGACTTCCTGGGCACAGCCAGGGTTTTCTCAGGGCACCACCAGTCTTTCTGGGCATAGCCAGACTTCCTGGGCATAGCCAGGGTTTCTCAGGGTACCACCAGTCTTTCTGGGCACAGCCAGGGTTGTCAGGGCACAGCTAGGGTTTCTCAGGGCACCACCAGTCTTGCTGGGCATAGCCAGACTTCCTGGGCACAGCCAGGGTTCTCAGGGTACATTCAGTCTTTCTGGGCACTGCCAGACTTCCTGGGCACAGCCATGGTTCTCAGGCACAGCCATGGTTCTCAGGGCACAGCCAGGGTTTCTCAGGGTACCATCAGTCTTTTTGGGCACTGCCAGACTTCCTGGGCACAGCCAGGGTTTCTCAGGGTACCACCAGTCTTTCTGGGCACAGCCAGGGTTCTCACATATTCTAAACAGGGGCTGGTTGAGACACAGGAAGAAAACACCGGCCTATACTCCAACAATGGGTCTTCCTGCACCAGTCTTGCTGGCAGCAGGGCAAGACAGGAAATAAACATCCGCCAGTTCCACTACATGGTGGTATGTTTCCAAGCAAACAGTCAAGTGATCTATTAAATTAGGGATGGAAGGCAATTCCCCATAGTCCATAGTCATTCACCAGGGCTGTGCACTGGCCCCGCAACGTGTGCCCTCTCCGCAGGGCAAGGGCTCCAAGTCCTCCCCAACCTGGGGCTGAGGGTCTAGCAAGCCCTTCCCAGCCCACAGGACCGTTGTTTGTTCTGGCCCATGCTTGTCGGAGAACCGTCCATGGCTTCCCACCCCTCCACAAGGGTCAGATCTCAGGCAGCTTCTCCTCCAGGTCTTCCTGAGACTGAGTGTTCATATGCACAAACTGCTCCACCGCCCTTCGCCGAGCTTTGGCTGGCACTGTACCCTGCTCCCTGCACCATATGTCATTCCTGGTCTCTGGTCCTCCTCCCCACCTAAGAACGCAGGACATGGTGAGGCCAAAAAGGAACACCCACGGAGCCATAGATAGGGGAGTCATATCACTATAGTCTCGCTGGAACCTGGGTTGGAGACACAGGAAGCAGAGGCCACATGATCCGCAACCCGGCATCCACTTCTCTCTGGCAACCAACACCACTTGCTAACTGTAATCCGTTCTTGCTAGCTCAGCCCCCAACTTCTTGCTAGCCCCCATTTGCTGCTAGCGTAGTCACCACAGTTATATTAGTGGCCAATGGCTCTGGTTACAGCTGATGGCCAACTAGCCACAGCTGATGGCCATCTGATCACAGTTGATGGCCATTTACTACCCGAGCCAGCACCTTCTACGTGAGGCCGAGAGCCTGGAAACTACTTTTTGGGGCTTTGTTCCTACAGTCCCTATCTCCACTCTTCCTCACTTCCATGGCTTTAGTGGGCTGCACGGGCACAGGCAGTTCCCCACCACCATCACGCTTCCTGGTGTCTTCCCAATGGGGCTGGTTCAGACTCAAGCATTTGGCTCCCTCTTTTCAGGGTCCTGGAACCGTGCTTTGCACGCAGCTGGGATCCCTTAGCTCTTTTGGTAGTAGCGCTGAGTCCTCTTGTTTTGTTTTTGTTTAGTCATTTGTTTCCTAAGTCCGAAATTCCCCCCCTGGGCGTTTTTCTGGGTGGCAGCACTGGTCGTTTCTCCAGGTCAGAACACCGTCCCTTGCATCAACCGTCTTATAGGCCCAGCACTACGCTGGCACGGAGTCCCAGGTGTTCTCGTGAGCACTTTCGCTTGTGGCGCAGAGCCCGCGCCACTGCTGTCAAGAAAAATGTTTACAGAAGTGTGGCAACACCGTGGCGTTAACACCGTTCGCTCCTCCACTCCGGCGACTTCACGGAGCGGGCTGTTTCCGGGTTTCTCATCAGGACATTAGGCAGCACCTCGTACTCAGCGGCTTCTGTGTTGGGACTTGGCTCCTAGGACCAAAGAGAATGCTTCTGGTTGGCGGAGCCCACGGGTTCTTTGTTAAGTCGCTTTCTGGTTCCTAGCATTTGTCCCGTCTTTTCAGCACAGAACCCCGCTTTTGCACGCAGCTGGCGATCCCATCGCTCTTTAATTAGTAGCTCTGAATCCTCCTGTTTTCTTTCGTTCTATGTTCCATACACACAAAAGCCCGAAGTTGCACCGACCGAATGGGCACTCTCAAAGCGGCAGCAGTGGTCACTCCTCCGGGTCCTAACGCCACTGCTCTGTCCTAGCACCGAGTCCCAGTACCGGTCGCTAGCACTTTCCTTGCACCGAGCGGGAGGTTTTGCTGCGAAGAACGTTTCCTTCATTGCGCCGCGATTTGCTTTTCTCGCGAGACACGGTTCCCTCCGGCAATGGGACAGTTTCCCAGAGAAGGCTGTTTTTCGGTTTCTCGTCGGCACTTTCGCGACCAGCGCCTGTCGGGCGGTTTCAGGGTTACGACGTTGCTCCTACTACCACCACAGAGAGCAATTGTTTGGGGCGGAGAATTTAGGCTCGCTGTTAGGACACTTTCTGTTTCCTAGATCCTTCGGTTCTCGGATCGGTCTTTCCGGGGTGTTAGAGAACAGTGATACGCACCCAGTTGCCGAAACCTTAGCACTTTTTGTAGTAGCTCAGAATCCTCCGGTTTTCCGTTGTCGCTTCCTTTGTTTTGGTTTGGTTTTTTGATCTGTGCCCGAAGTCGCACCGATTGGGCGTTTTCTAGGTGGGACCTGGGAACTGGGCAGTACCCCATCTAGCAACTGAGTCCTCCCGTTTCTAACAGCGCTGCCTCCGCGCGCGGTCTCAGCCCAGCCGGTGCTGGGAGCCTCGGTTCCTGGCGTTAGCGCTTCCGGTTGTCGAGCGGAGCCGGCGCTCCTGCTCCCACAGAACGTTTGCATCCAGCGCGCAGGCATTTTCTGGGTAGAAACACCGTTCACTCCTCCACTCCCGCTGTTTCCCGAAGGAGGCTGTTTCTCGCTTTCTCAGCAGCACTTTCGCCAGCAGCGTAACTATTCAGCGCTTCTGGGTTAGGAGGTGGCTCCTAGCGCCGAGGAGGTTTTGTTTTGGCAGGGTATTTAAGTTCGCTGTTATGTCGCTTTCTGTTTCCTAGTGCCATTCTGTGCCCCATCGGTCTTTTCAGGGTATAAAACGGTGATACGCATGCAGCTGGCGATCCGTTAGCTCCTGTGGGAGTAGCTCGAATACCCTATTTTCTTTGTGGTTTTTGGTTTTTTTTTTTTGGTTTTGTGTTTTTTTGTGTGTGTGGTTTTTTGTTGTTGTTGTTGTTTTGTTTTTGTTTTTTTTTTTTAACCTAAGCGGGAAAATGCACCGGTGGGGCTTTTTCCAGACGGCAGCAGTGCTCAATCCTCCGGGTCCTGACCGCTCTGCCTTCCGCGCGCGGCCTCAGTCCCAGCACCGCCGGCTTGCCCGGAGCCTCAGTTCCTGGCGTTAGCGCTTTCTGCTGTTGCGCGGAGCCGGCGGTGCTGCTGTTTCCGTCAGCGTGCCAGAGTTTTTCCTCGTGGCAAACCACGCAATGCTCAGCACTGATGTTTCTCAGAGCCAGCCGTTTCTCGGTCTTATCGCCCTTTCTCCAGTAGCGTCTATTCGCCGTTTCTCGGTTGAGATGTTGCTCCTATCGCCGAACAGAGCATAGCATCTCTTTTGGGCAGGGTATTTAGGTTCGCTGTTATGCGGCTTTCTGTTTCCCACGTAGTACCGTTCGTTTCCCGGATGGGTCTTTTCAGGGTCGTAGAACAGTGATATGCAGGCAGCTCCTGAAACCTTAGCTCTTTTAGAGGTAGAATCCTCCCTCCTGTTTACTTTTGTTTCGTTTTGGTTTTGTTTGTTCGTTTTTGACCTAAGCCCGAAATTGCACCGATTGGGCGTTTTCTATGTGGCAGCACTGGTCATTCCTCCTAACACCCCTGCTTTCCCAGGCGGGTCTCAGTCCCCGCACTGCAGCTGGCAGGGAGCCACAATTCCTGTTCTTGGCACTGTCGCTTGCTAAGCGGAGCCACAAAACAGCGTTAGCAGCCGGTGTGCCGGCATTTTTCTTGATGGCAACGCTGTTCACTACTCCAAAAACGTTATTTCTCCGATGCGGCTGTTTCTCGGTTTCTCATCAGCACTTTCTCCAGCAATGCCTATTCAGCGGTTTCTCGGTTGGGATGTTACTCCTAGCACCACTGAGAACATTTCCTTTCGGGAGGGTATTCTTTCTGTTTCCTAATACGGTTTGCTTCTGGGGCCGGTCTTTTCAAGGTCATTGACCTATGATTGGCAGGCAGCTGGGTTTTTTGTTTGTCTGTTTGTTTTTGTTTTTAACCTACTGCTAAAATTGCACCGAATGGGTGTTTTTCAGGTTGAAGCACTGGTCAATCTTCCGGGTCCTAAAACTGACGATCTCACAGTCCTAGCACCTCTGCTGGCGCCGAGACCCGGTTTTGGTTGTTAGGGCTTTTGCTGGTTGAGCAGAGCAGGCGCTCTTGCTGCCGCACAACAACGTTTGCATGCAGCGTGCTTTCAGGGAACAACGTTTCACCTGTGTTCCAGAGTTCTTCTCGGTTTCAACACCGTTCACTCCTCCAAATTCACTTTTCCCAGAGCCAGCGGTTTTTCCATTTCTCATCAGAACTTACGCAAACAGCGCTTATCAGCTGTTTCTGGGTTGGGACTTTGCTCCTTGGGCTAACGAGAACGTTGATCGTTGGCGACTCTGTAAGTTCTCTGTTATGCCGCATTCTCTGTCGTAACACCGTTCGGTTCCCGGCAAGTATTCTCAGGGTCCTACAACCGCCCTCAGATTCCAGAGCAATTTTGCATTAACGCTGATTCCTCGTGTTTTTTCCCCCTTATTTTAACTTATTTTAACTTATCTTATCCTATCTGTCTGTCTGTCCGTCGGTCCATCCATCCATCCATCCATCCATCTATCATCGAAGCCCGAAATTCCACCAAATGGAAGTTTCCTAGGTGGCGGCAATGGTCATTCCTCCGGTCCAGCATCGTGGCTTTCCCGGGACGTTCTCACAGACCCAGCACCGCAGCTGGCACACAGTCCCCGGTGCCGTCGTTAGCACTTTTGCTTGTTCCTCTCAACTAGTGCTACTCTTGTCACAGGAGAACATTTATATGCAGTGTGTTGGCGTTTTTCTCGGTGGCAACATCACTCAGTCCTCCAAACCGGGTGATTCTCAGAGTAGGCTGTTTCTCTGGCGCTACAACGCTCTTTTCTCCTTGGGGACCCTGCTTGGACCCTGCAACGTGAGGTGCTCAGTGCCAGCGTTTGGTCAGCTGAGGCTGGATAAGAACATAAATCAGCTTTTTGTTGGCCGCAGGATCGACAGTAGACATGAGCAGGGCTTTAAGTCAAGGGATGCTTGTTTCGTTGGCCCAACCTCTCCTGTCTCCCATCCAACCGGAAGTTTTTTAGTTTCTGCAGGGATGCTGTCTCCACGTTGGAGAGCTCTACCTGGTGCTTTGCTACCTTACCCAGCCACGTGTTTTTCAGTCAGACCCTCGCCTTCTAGTTCTCACTTTTGTTAGCAGCACGAGCCCGGGGTTATTGCCATATTGGTCTCTGCACAGCATCTGCACGTTCTGGTTCCTAGCGCTGCTATCATCTGTCTCCTGGACACCGTCTGACGTCGCAGTTCAGTGTTTGCCATTTCAACGTCAGTGTTAGATGTTTTCATTTCTTTAATTTTTTGTTATTCTTTTCGTATTTATTTCATTGAAAAATGTTAATGCTTTAACTTAAAGTTTTAATATTTAGTCGTTTTTAATTTTGTATTTTAACTTAAAATTTTGATGCTTTAAGTTTATCTTTTAATTTCACTGTGTCCTGTTACATTTTGTTTTATAAGTTCAATTTTATATTTTTAATTTTCAAATTGTATTTTAGTTTCGTATTTAACATATTCTTTTATTGCTTTTATCTATGTATTTTAATTGACAGTTATTAATTTCACGGTTTTGTTTTAACAACTCGATTCCGTTCTTTCTGGCTGTTATAGCGAGCGGTTTTCTTGGTGGCACTACCTGGCAAACGCCGAAACGGATATTCGCCTTTGCCACACCACCGCTGTTTGCGCTGCGCCCGCCCTCGCTGCGTCAGGCACCGTCAGGGACTCCGTGTTGGCGTTTTGTGTATCACGGCCGTGATAAGTGCACCGGGTCGGTGTTTTCTCTGTCGCAGTTTCCATTAGACTAAGCTGGCGGTTTCTGGGTCGTGCGCGGCACCACTGGCGCCCCTGAACCAGATGCTTCTCCTTCGGAGCCCAGCCACCTTCCCTCACCCCTCAGTGTGTCGCTGTCAGCCACGCTACTGGCTTGGAGCCACTTTCAATCTCGCCTGTTCCGCTTTAGCTTTGCTTCTGAATCAGTCTCCTAGAAATCGAGGAGTTCTGGCCTCGCGGTGACTGTCATGTCCTAGTCCCAGAAGTCCTGGTTAGGAGTACTACCGGGCGTAGTTTCGGAAGGACAGCAATAATCATAGGATACGCCATTCAATGGTGTTTCCTGTTGCTTCTCCGTACGGTTAGTTTCAGGGTATGTGTTGCCTTTTTAATGTTGTTAAGCGTGTTTTGCGCTGGGGTCCATATGTCGGGTTCGTTATAGTTTGGGTTGTACATGCATTTTAGAATTTCTTTACTGTATTATTTTTACCCAAGTCCTCTTAGCTTTTCTGATTTTCCCGCGTGTATCAGCACTCAGCGGCAGGCTCCCTGACTCTCGTGGGCCCGAGAACCGAGGACCCCGCTTGGTCTCCCGCGGCTGGAAACCTCCTCTGTGGTGTCTGGAGGGCGGCGCCTGTCCTTAGGCCCAGCCCCCGGTGTCTCATCAGCATTTTCGCCAGCAGCGAAGAGCTGCAAGTTTATCAGTAGCGCTTTGGCCAGCCTACTCGGGGGCGGTTTCTCTCTTGAGGGCGCTCGTAGCGACAGGAAAACGTTTCTCCTTCTCAGGGCCAGTAGGTTCTCCTTCTGCTCACCGCTTTGGTCCTAGCCCCACTGGCTTCCGCGGGCCAGCCGTTCCAGGCTCGCAGCAATCTGATTTGTACTGACCTTGCGTTCCGTTACCATTTTCACTGGTAGTGAAAAGGGCCTCCCTTTTTGTCACAACGCGAATTTACACCGAGTGGGCGTTTTCAGGGCAGAAGTGCCCTCATTCCTCCAAGCCCCCCCCCCCCCCCCGATTTCTCGGTGGCCCACCGAGAAAAGTTTCTTGGTGACTTTTCAAGCGCCTTACCTCTCTAAAGGAAAGGGAAGGTGAGTGGAGTATACATCCTGTCCGGGGTTGCTGTGGGGCACTGAGTGAGAACAATGCCCCGCAAGGTATAAATAAAGGTTCAATAACAGTGAAGAGATACATTGCCTCCAAAATCTAGAGAGGCCCACTAGGTATTGTGCCTCTTTATTGGTTGTAGGATGGGGCAGAGGTAACAACTTATCCTCACCTCATCTGTTTGCCTTTTGAAAATAGCGCAGAGCTTTAGAGCTGTACCTTTGTTAAGCAACTAATTGGATCGCATTTGTCTTTTCTCATGGTGGCGAAGGAGTTCAGATCTAGCCTCCCCAAATGTACCACTTTGGCACGCGGACCATTTTAAGCTGAGAGCTATCAAGACCCAGCAGATTCATGAAAATCTGTTACCTCTCCCTTAACTACCTAGAAAAAAATTCCATAAAAGGCCTGGCTAAAAAAGAGAGGTATCACCAGAGATAACTTTTCACCTGAGTCACCTACCTTTATGGCAGGGCAACATCTAATGACCAAACAGCTGTTATTCTTATTGTCCTGTAAGTTCTCCAGCTCGCCCTTGAAGCCCCAAGACCCTAACCCATTCCTCAGCTCAGGATGGCAGGAGAGCCTCAGCTGCCTGCGCTGCCCTTGAGAAAGCGAACCAACCATTCAGAGAAACCACCTCCACAAAAAGAAACAGCAAAGACCACTGAGGGTGCAGGCCTACGATTTTCCTGTGTCACCTGGACACCAGTGCCTGTTGCTACCCCAAAAGCGGGACTGCCAGGACTAGGAAATCACTCTCAGCGCTGAACAGGTGTTTGCTGCGCTAAAATGGCTTTCGCCGGGCGGGGTACCGGGATTCGTAGGTGAGTGAAATCAGAAGCCTAGAGCTAACGCACAACTTGCCAAATCGAAACCGGCTGCACTCCAGCAGCCTTGGTGCCCGCCACACACTGCCGGCTGCGGGGAGGCCGCCGGGCTGCGACCTGGAGACCACCTGGCCCGGCGCCTCTGCTGGTGCCGCATCGAGCACCCGGAGCTCGGCTCTATTGGAAACTACGTGTGAGAAAACGGCGGCTGCGAGCCCGCCGCCGCCGCCGTGACAGAGAAAAGGCAGAGGACACGGCACACCTAACCGTGACCGGACCCAGCGAGGGTGGGCACCGAGGAAACTGCTGTTGTGGCCAAAGGCAAACATTTGTTTTGGCGCCTACAAGAGCCAGGGACACTGAGAAGTGAGCGGCGCTAGCACCGAGAGAGAGCGGAGATCCAGGCGTTCAATTCCAGTCACCTGTAGGCGGGCCGTGGGAATCCCCCTCGCTGACCAGCTCTGCATTTCCCACGGAAGCACGACTAAATCTAGCTTAGTTCACAAGAAAAGCCGAACTGAACTAATTTCTTGTAAATGACTTGGAAAACCATAAAGGAAACTTAAGCCACTTCCTAAAATGGTATGAATAGCCACTTTTAGTCAATCCCTTGCCTTCTGGAAGTCCCCGTTGCAGTGACCGATCATGTAAACGTCACACCGCTTCCTCGGTTTCTCTATATAAGCCACCCCGCACCACCAACCGTCTGAGCTCCTTAGGAGTGTTCAGTTTCAAGCCTCCCTCTGAGAACAGCTTGTTTCTTGCTCAACGAAATATCCCTGTTAAGGTGAGGCTCTCCGAATTGTCTTTAAACTGTTATGGTGGCCAGTAGCCGGATGGGAGGAAGACCCCTGGTGAAGCCCCAGGCTGGTGAGCTACTGGTGCTGGGACCCACTGAGCCCACTGCACTCACTGCTTTCCGCCAAGGACCGTGCAGTTCCACGGGGAAGCTCTGCTCCCAGCTCCGCTCCCTTTGTGCTGAGCTCTCTGATTTGGTGGAGCCCTCACTGTGGACGCTTCATTGATAAGTCACCCTCTTCTACTGAAAACGAGGGCAACGTGGGATTGTATGTGTGTTGGAAGAGCTGTTGAAAAACAGGGTCCGTCAGAGTTTAAATGCCTTGGGAAATCTAAGGCAAACCAAAACTGCAGCGAGGATCTTGTGCCTTTTGGGAGAATGGGTGAGCTTCAGGGTAATTCAGAATTGTAGTGTTCATTTTGGGGAACCTTTAACTTACAGAAGATGGTCCACCTTGGGGGTGCTCTTAAAAACAGAGGATCCAGAACCTTTGGGAGACAAGAGAAGGCATTCTTTGATTGCTGTGAGGAAGCTTCTAAACGACAAAATGTTCCAAAAATTTGCTTGTCTAAAAGAATCCTTATGGTGCACAAACAAAAAAACTTTTGTGGAAAGTTTTAGCCATCAGAGCAGGTATCCTTAGCGTATTCCATCTCCCTGAACCACAGTTTGGCTCCAGGTATTCTTTGAGATTTGTATTACTGTCCCTGGCTGTAGCTAAAATGTTTAAATGAAAGCTATGATGATATCTGTGTACGTATATCTATCTACAAGCGTGATGTTTTAAAAGAGCTGTGTTTATTGACTTAAAGAAAAAGAAGCCCCTATATAACTAAAGTATGTCCTAAACTTCAGAAACATAGAAACTAACCCGACTAACTTAGTCTCTTAAGTTCACATGATCTGGAGTAATCTTCAATAAATAAAAACTAGTTTAAGTTTTTCAGTTTAATGAAAACAGGCAGGTTTTCACAGTTGTCAACGTCAAATATAACCTCAACATACATTTTTTTTCTACCTGGGTTTACTCATTCAATAAGCACATGCTATCCCTACCTTACAGAATTTGTCAGAAATTTCTATCTTAAGATGATGGTTACCTGTTTAATGTCTAGCACTAGTAATTTAAATGGATATAAAAGTTTACACTGAGTTCAATTAAAGGATTGATATTCATTGACTGTCTAAGTCATTTCCAAAGAAGCTAGTTGGGACAGAGCTAGGAGTGCAGTTTCCAGGTTCTCTGCCTCACATGGAAAGGTGCTGGCTCAGGAGGTCATCAGCTGTTGGTAGTTGGCCTTCAGCTCTAACCATTGAGCCATTGGTCACTAATGTAACTGCCCTGGCTACGCTAGCAGAAAATGGGGGCTAGTAAGGAAATGGTGCCTGAGCTTGCAAGAGCTGATTGCAATTAGCATGTGAGGTTGGTTTGCAGAGAAGCAGAAGGGGGGTTGCTGATCGTGTGGTCCTCTTCCTTTGTCTCCAAACCAGCCGATAGTGGTGTGACTCCCCTATCTATGGCTCCGTGGGTGTTCCTTTTTGGCCTCACCAAGTCCTGCATTATGTGGGGAGCAGGAGCTGACAACCCGCATGACACCCTGCATGACACAGGTGTACTACAGTATTATGCTAAACATAAGTTTATGTTGATCTGCTTTGTGTTCTTAATTTTTTACACAGGACAAAGCTATTTAGATTTACTGGCAAATGTGTCATTTTCCACATTAAAAGCAATTATTCTATGCAAAGCATATGTCTGAAATAGATACATTTTTATAATTTGTACTGTAAATGTGCTAATAATTTGTATCATAAATGTGCTAATCTAATAGATGATGCTAATATATGACAGGTCACAGTGGCCTGCTTCCTAGTTTTCACTGGAAAGTAAAGGTTACTAATAGGTAACGCTTATAAATCTAAACATAAATCACCGGAAAGAAGAGCGAGGGGAAGCAACTTTGTATAGGACATATGGGGGGAAGTGCAAATGCGATGCGTTTCTATGTGAAGAGTTCAAGATGTACAGTGTATATTTTAGTTAGAGAAAAAAGAGTAATTCTGCCCTAAAATAAAATGGCTATTGCCGACACAGAAAAAGACAGAAACTAAATGGATAAACATGAAAGAGTCTTGGGGTGGGGAGATCTATGTTGTGGAGTCAAAGATAGCCATAATTGAATAGTTGTATTTATAGAGGGTTTTTTAAATGAGCACAAGAATGCAGATATATGAAACTACAGTTTAATTTTCTGTTAAAATAAAAAAAAATTTAGATGATTGGTCTGCTTTTTATAAAAGATTATAAAAGTGTTTACCTTTACTGTAATCTTGCTAGAAACAAAGATTATGTTTTATCAAAATGTTCTTGTACTTCACATGGTTTTTATCACGTTTGGAAATACTAAAATAAATGGAGTCTTTTCAATAGTAACTTTCTGTATTTGCCTTTGAAATCAGAAAAACATCCTGACTGATGAAAGAAAAGAGACATGGGCCATAAATATGCCGGCCCAAGCCACGGAGAGCCGCCCCGTCTATTATTATACTAGAGAAGGTGCCCGAGGGAGAGCTGACTGGTGCTCTTCATCCAAGCCCTGCTGACAACACGCTGACACTGAGCTGATCCCAGAACCTGGCCCTTCTCCAGCCCTAACTGGACGGCTGAGAAGCAGCCTGTTTGGAGGAGTGAACGGTGACGCCATAGAGAAAACGCCGGGAATGAATGCAAACATAGTTCTGTGGCCCCTATGGCGCCTGCTCCGCGCAACAGGCAGAAGTGCTAACGACGGGAACGGGCTCAGTGCCAGTCACGGTGCTGGGACTGGGAGACCCGTCCGGGGACACCAGCGGTACAAGGACCCAGTCAGTAAGGAGAACGGAGGGGTGCTGCCACTGAGAGCTGGGACTTGACCCCCACTGCTAACGAAAGTGATGAGAAATTGGCGGTTTCAGTGCAAGGAAAGCTGTTGCCCTGGAGAATGATACACGCGGAGCCATAGACATCAGGCCTGTGAGAAACCACCCAGCCCAAGCGCGACCAAGAAAACTCGTGTTCAACCAAAGGTTTGGTCGTGATCAACGAAAGGTTTGGTGTTGTCCCAAAACGCTGGCGGAAAGGCTGAGACACTGTCACCCGGTTTGCACCAGTCAGAGACACAACCACAAAACGCGGTCCCCAGCACTTCAAAGGCCTGGGATCCAGCAAGTGCCGGCAAGAAGCAGCTAGCCTGCTGCCTGAGAGCAACGTCCGGCTGGCAAAAGTAGCCATGGACAAGCGCCGCGCAGGCAAAATCACGGACATATTTTGGTTTCCTGGGCTCGTGGGCGAACGAGGAAACGGCAAGTCATAAGCGTCCAGAGCTGCAAGGAGAAACTTGAGGAATGAGAGAATCAAAAACCGACCCGGGACACCCAACGGACATCTTAACACGTTTTTATTCCGTAAGGGAGGATCTGTTTCCCGTGGAAAGTTCCCTCAGGGCTCTTTAGCTCCAAGGACTGTCCGACAGCAGCCGCATCCAGGTGTAGACAGCGCGCCGAACCCACTGCACGCAGCCTGAGAAAACCCCGCGCAGGCTCCACCAGGCGGCGACTGGAGGTCGGCGGCGCTGTGCCGCGGGCGCGCGCTCCCAGGTCTCGGTGTCCTGCGCGCTGACTGCGGCGTCGGGCGGCCGGGCCTCGGGAAGCTGCTGGAACACGGTTCCGTCTGCGCTCTTCGTCTCCCCTGCGGGTGTTCCCGGCGTCATCTGTGTCGCCGGCGGCCGGAGGCCGGGACTGGGCCGGGCGGGCCTGGCTTCCAAGGTGCTCTGGGCTCCGGTTAAGAGTCTGTACCGCTGATAGACCGACGGCATCAGCCAAGGAGGACTGGAAAGCAGTCTCCCATCGTAATGACCGCGGTGACATGACGACTCGCCCAGTACGGGGTAGAGGGAGAGCGGCCACGGCCCAGAATCTTCAGAGCTTCGGGCAGAGAGAGGCTGCGGCCCTGGCTCCACGTCAGCGGAATCCCACGCCTCGTTCACAGCGTCGAGGAAATGCTGCTCCATCGCGGAGACCTCGGACCAGGAGGACACTGGCGTTCGCGCCGTGCACGAGGCAGAGTCTGCAGCAGTACCAGCAGCCAGGGTATTTATGCTCTCCCGCCTCGTGGGCGGATGCAAGCCAGAGATCGCACACCGAGTAATTCAAAACGGAGTTACCTACCACGAACGACTTCAAAACGGTGTTGCCAGTGACAAATTCAAGGAAATCAGTAGACGCAGTGGAATACGAAAACTGCCTGAGAGCATACATCGCCCGACCACCATTCCGATGGAAAAACGTAGCAGGAGGAAAACATACCGAAAAGGAATCAGCCGTAAGCAAACTGGACAAGGAGTAGAGCACGACCACCGGGGCACACACCGTCAGGACACCGCGCTTCTCAGAGAAAACGAAGTGCAGACACTGTCTTCTCGGGGTCTGCGCTGTTAGCGACAAGGCTGAAGAAAACACGGAGAAATTAGCGATGCGGAGGCCGTCAGCACCCAGTGGAGCTTTGAGAAGTCAACCTGCACCCATTGCCCTCTAGGCTCTGCTGTGCTGGCGACATGGCTGAAGACAAAACTGATAATTACCCATCTCTGCACACATCACGGAGGAATCACCCATCTCTGCACAAAAAACGGAGAAATTACCTATCTTTGCACACACACCAAAAAAAAAAACAAAACACAAAACAACCCGGAGGAATTAGTAGTGCACGGCGAGGAATCGATGGGTGTCCAAGAAATCAACGTGCATCCAAAACCCTCCCCTGTTCTGCGCTGCCCACGACGTCGCTGAAGGACAAAACGGATAAATTAGCGGCGCACAGACAGAGAAACCTGTGTCTCCATGAAATCATCGTGCACCCACGGCCCTTTCTGCCTCTGCGCTGCTATCGACATCGCTAAACACAAAACAGAGCAATTACCCATCGCTGAACACGAAAGGAGAATGTAGCGGTTCTCCTGGCCAGGGAACGATGGGGCTTTGTGATATCGACCTGCAGCAAGGGCCCTCTCGGGCTCTGCGCTGATAGCGACATCATTGAAGACATAACGGAGAACTCACCCTTTGCTGAATAAAAAAAGGAGCAATCCCCCATCGCTGACGCCAAAAAAGGAGCATTCACCCGTTGCTGAAGTCAAAACGATGCAATCAACCATTGCTGCACACAAACCCTGGAAATCAGCAGCGCACACACGGCGAGTAATTGATGGTTCTTTAAGAAATATACATGCATCCATTGCCCGCCTCTGGGCTGCCAGCGAAACCGATGAAGACAAAACGGAGAAATCACCGCGCGATAAGCCCAAACAGAGCAATACCTCCTCGCTGTACCATAAATGGAGCCACCACCCATCGCGGAAGCCAAATCGCAGCTATCACCGCTCGCTGAAGACGAAACGCAGCAATTACCCCTCGCTGAAGCGATAACGGAGCAATCACTCATCGCTGTCCACAAAACCTAGAAGTTACTAGCGCACAAACGGCGGGAAATGCGTGAGTCTCCAAGAAATCAACGTGCTTCCATTGCTCTCTCCAGCTCAGCGCTGATACTGACATTGCTGGAGCCAGAACGGTGCAAGGACTTCTAGCTGAAGCCGAAACGGAGAAAGCACCCCTCACTGCAGAGTAAAAGGAGCAATCACCCCTCGCTGAATAGAAATAGGAGCGAGCCCCACTCGCTGAAGCCAAACCGCAGCAACCCACCCTCGCTGAAGCCGAAATGGAGAAATCAGCCCTGGCTGAATTGAAAAAGGAGCAATCCCGGGCGGTGGTTCCGGTGGTTAGAGGGCGAGCTCCGAGAACAGGGTTGCGGGTTTGACTTCCACATGGGCGGGTGAGCTGCGCACCCCCGCAACTAAGATTGAAGGACAACAACTTAACTTGGAGCTGATGGGTCCTGGGGAAAATACAGAGCTCCCCAATAAAGTCCTGGAAATACACACCGTTTTCCTTCCCCAATAAAATATATTTTTTTAAAAAATGTATCTCATTGCTTTAATTAGCATTTTATTGATTTTAATCAGTAGTGACCCGAATCACTGCTTCCATTCTGCCCCAGGCCCACCTATGAGGCTTCCAATCCTCACTCCACCCATCTCAAATCAATCCCACTGGCGGAGAATAAGGAGACAAGTTTTAATCGTTGTATACAATTTCAAAAAGACAGTAATCATGACAACTCTGTGTAGACCTAAAAGAAAATTTCCTCAGCATATAGTTTATTACGCGGAGAGTTTTATTCAAGAGAGAAAAAACGAAATAAAGAATGTTCTCCGTCGCAGAAACCTCAAGGCTCCTAGGCACGCAGGGTGTTATCACAGCCAAGTCCCCCGCGCAGGCGGAGGGACCCACTGGGGTGTCTCGGGCTCCGTCCAGGACATCGGTTGAAGGGAGCCGGGCTGAAGGCCAGGCTAAGGCTGGGGTTCCTTGCCGGCTTCTACCCTATTTTAAGCCTCAGTTTTCAGCAGCTTCTTGGGGTGGCCTGGGCTCCTGGCGGCGACCCGACCAAGTGTCTGTCCTCCTCCGCTGGCAGCCCCTGGTTGGTGCATGCGCCGTTGGTCTGGGCCGTCTGTCACATCGGCCTCTTCTTGAGGTGACTGTCGCTGCATCTCGGTTTCAGCCATTGGGTCCTGGACATACGCGTCTCGACGGCGTTTCTGGCCCCTCTCAGCTCTGGGAACATCTCCGTGCCAGGTGCAAGCATGGCGCAGCAGCCCCCAGGCACCATAGCTCCGTTCCCGGGAGAAGCGGCCCGTTTCGCAGGAGTGGCGGCTCAGCGCAGGGAAGTTGTCCATGGCCCAGGCCCAGGCCTGTTCTCGGTTCAGGCCCGGTGGCATGGTGGGCTCTGGACATGGCCTCATCCAAGACAGGCCTTCCAAGGTTGCTGGATGGGCTTCCATAGCTTCAGCCTCCTGAGCGGCCTCGGACGTGTGGCTTAGTCTAGAAGAAGCGAGCAGAGGATTCCATGGGGTGCAGAGTGTGCCTTTTATACTGTCTCTGTGCGCAAGGACTTTGGGAAGCAGAGGCGGGTAATGCATCGCTGGTGCTCATTTGCATCGCAAATTGCCTCAGAGCTTGATAGGATTCAGGAGAAATTTCCAGCATTCCGGAGGTACCAATTGAAAGCTTGAGGATATTCCCTGATTGAATTAAGGGGGTGGATAAGAAGGTAGGGGGTGGTAGGTTGGGGCGTGGGGAAGGTACAGTTCCTGGCTATTTCCATTCACTGAAAAAGCCTCTCTACTTGTCAGGCATATCTAGGGAAATAACACTTCTCATAAGTATTTTCTTTGCATATCACAAGATTGTCTGGTTTTAGAGAAGAGACTTCAAGAGATTAGATCCTTGCAATAGTATTATACAAAGCTAGTTCATGCTGGAGCTGACAGAGATTCCAGGCCCTGACTCAGGTATACCAGGTAAGGAAATGAGTAAAGGAGTAATTAGGTAGGAGTGAGGAAAAGAGAGTCCCATGCCTTACTTAAAATTGTAATTTTCTTTTTTTATCTACACTAGATTATGTGAATCAAAGGGAGACTTCAAATATGCTATGCTTTTCATACCAGTGGCAAATACATTGAGTTAATGCCACATTTCCAGTGTACTTTTGCAGAACCCCATCTTGTTTTATGTAAATATCTGCATTCTGTTATTAGTGACTCCCCTTACTTCCGCTGAAATTCTTCCCAACAAATTTATTTTTTATGTGTTTTTGTATCAGTGTTGTATTATGTGACATTCTTTTGTGTGCATATAAATTGTGTGCATATAAGGTAAGGTGATCAAGTTATTTATCTAATTTGTTTTATTGTTTCTCATCCATTTGCAAGTTTCCAAGATTGTTATATATACATTTTATTTGTTGCTTCCAATGCTGGCATATTAACCTCTGATGAGCCCCTGCCACATTTTACCTATCTGCTGTCCCACAGTGGACACTCAGATTGGCACTTACCCACCTTTGCCACACAAAATATTCCCCTTGTGAGTGAATTTCTCTAGGATGTATACACATTAACAGAATTATGCCATAAAAATGCATAAACATCAATTTAGTTCAACCAAGTAAATGTAAAGATTGGCTTTATTGAATGATTCGTGAATTGGGCAGCATTCCATCTACTAAATAGAGAGGTGCTCAGCGAATTTGTATAAAATGGAAGGTTTTTATAGGCAGAAAGTGGGTGGGAGAAGAAAGTTACTAATAAAACCAAAAAAAAAGATTGTTTCAGGCAAGGGCAACCTTCTTTGGGGGGAGGGCATCAGGGGTCCTATCAGGCAGATTACCTCAACTAGTGTTGATCTGGAAATTACAGGGTGATTGGTTTAAAATTCCACTTCTGGAAGAGGCTGAAACTACAATTGGATTCGATGTTAAGTCTTGGTGGGGCTTAGCAACAGTGACTGTATTTTGGGCCTGATTTTTCTAACAGAGTATTGTTTTTCAGGATGCATACAGCATTTACCTTCTAACAATAATGCATAAGGATTACTCAATGCACACATTCCCCACAAACACTTTGAATGATCCAATAATTGCCAGGGGCTTCTTGATTCTGAAATGGGGTGGTAGCGAGATTCAGTGTCTCTCTTTGGGAGCCACTTTGTTGTGTGGTCCTGAGAGTAATTCCTGAAGTTCAGGCAAAAATTTATGTATCCATTATCCCATCAAGTTTCAGGTTCTTTTTTTATCCCTTAGTGAATTACTTTATGCTTAAACTACAGTTTTGAGTATATTCCATTTATGTTTCTAAAAACCATAAAAAGAAATAAAACAGTGACATCACATTCAACACTATATTGTTCAGTTTTGTTGAAAATAACATACCATTCACATTGCATACATTATTTTTCTTTTAAAAAGTTTATTAAAGGAGATTCAAACTCTGAAAAATAAAAACACAGAAATTAAAACAATGGCGGGAGCATTTGCGATCTTGCTTCTTTGCATATGCCATCAGTTTGAATCAAATAAACTCATAAAATTCCTTGACAGATTTGGACATTTCTGATATTGACATTTACTTAGTGTAGTTGGCAGGATTCTGAAGACGCCCACTCAGGACCACCCTGTGGACCTGGACTGGGTGCTAGGTACATGCAAGGACCCATTGTGCCCCACCAGCTCCTAGCTTTGCATCGGGTGAACTTGGGTGAGTCTCTCTGGGAATGCTGGGTCTCCTTGCTTCAAGTAGCAGTCCATGACTTTATTTGAGCTGGTATTAGAAAATCCTTGAGGTAAATAGGAGTTGAGATAACTCAGGAAAAGGAAAAAAAAAAGTGTTGTTGCTTTTAATTTCGCCTTTTTTATTGGATTGCTTACTGAGAGTCTGAACAAAATCTTTGCTGGTTACTTGAGACTGAACTCAGCTGCAGCAATCTTTGTGGAGCTGGCTGTATTCTGAATGGTCTCTTGACTGTTTTTTTGGTCTCTCACTAGAATGTAAGGTCTGAAAGCTGTAGCCAGTTCTTCATCTTTGTATGTGTGGCTCCCAACACAGCACCTGGAACGTGAAAGAATAAAAAAATAAATGTGCTTCCTAAGTGTTGGGGATGACTAGACTTTATTACAGTAAGATAACTATCTACTGTGTATCCCCGAAAATAAGACCTAGCTGGACAATCAGCTCCAATGCGTCTTTTGGAGCAAAAATTAATCTAAGACCGGGTCTTACTTTACTATAAGAGCCAGTATAATATAATAGTAATACAATATAATACTGGGTCTTATATTAATTTTTGCTCCAAAAGACGCATTGGAGCTGATTGTCCGGCTAGGTCTTATTTTGGGGGAAACACAGTAATTCAAATCTGTAAGGTGCTTGTGTCAACAGGCTGTTTGACACAGATGAAGAAGGATGTATTACAATGCAATATACCATAGATATGATGTGCTAAGGAAAACAATCCATTTAGAGAAAAAAAACTTTCCCCAAAGGCAGTATTTAACATTTGTTCTCATTAAGATTATAATTCCATCCATGATAATATTGATAATAATGGTGATCATAAGAATGAGTAAATTAATTTCTGCCAGGAAATCCTAAATATTCACTTTTACTATTGAATACATTCATGAGAACTCCTTTGTAATGAGAGTTGTCATTTCAGAAATGACAAAAGGAGTCCTGCAGAGTGAGCTAACCTGCTGCCCGGCACTCCTCTAGTAACGGGTGGTATTTCTCCTCGGAAGTAATCTGTTTTGGGAGCTTCTTGCAGTGACACTGCTAAAAAGAAAAGAAAAAAAAGCAAGCAAACACTGTCCGAAGTCCTTTGAATTGAAGGATTCACCAGGAGAACACAACGGGGAAAGTGAAAGTCCAATTTAAGAATTGGGTCCCCACGCCTTTCCCCTCCTTCAAAACACAATTCGTCCTTTGGAATTCCCCCAATTTCCCCATTCCAAAGCATCCTCTGCTTGGAGACCTGCGTTTCAGTCTCTGTTCCAACGCTAGCAGTATGATTTTCAACCCTAATTGAATCTATCGTGAAGAGAGTTTGACCCTGGATAATTTCATCCAAGATGATTGGCTTTACATTAATATCATCAGGTCTTCCGATGCAGTTATCTCAGGATTAATGTCACCACCTAACTTTAACTTTCTCCTGTTTGGTTAGGACCGCCAAGAGACCAGAGGAGCATAAAAACCCACCGGGCGGGGGCATTCTGAATCCCAGATACTCAGTCTCCTGGTGTGAGACTGACGCGTTGGCTCAGCCCTTTCCGCGCTGTAAACAGAGGGACCCAGGATTCCAAACACCAGACGCCAGGGCCCCCGACGCTGCCAGCCCTGAGCTCTGCGCACTCTGCCCCCCTGGCCGCTCCCTTTCTATCCAGACCTGTGCGAGCTCTCTTGGGACGGCCAAGACTTCAACTGGGAAATGCTTTCCACAACCGCGGGCTTCTGCGCTGGGACTGTTCTCAGAAATGGATGATTTCCTGAAGGCCAGAGCATCTCGCAGCGGGGAAGCAGAGCCGGCGACCCCGACCCAAAATCCGTGACCCACGAAGAGCCAGAGAGGTCCCGGGAGAGGCAGCTGCTGCAGAGGAGCCAGGCCAACGCCGCCCCCGTAGCCTCCCTCGGCCGGCTGGTCTCCGTCAGGGGTGCCCAAGTGGCGTCCGAGCCCCTGACGGTGGGGACCCTTTGGAGCGTCGCCCTGCTCCTGGCCCTGGCACGTCCCAAGGCAGTGGATCCCAAGTACTGTGGCCCGGACGACCCTGGCCACCATGGTCAGACCTTGCATCACATCATCTTCCGCGAGCAAAAGATGTTACTGATGACCAGCAAGAAACATTTTAAACCCAACACCTCCCTTTAAAGTCAGATTTTTATTGTTTGTTTAACTGCAGGGGAAATAAAAGACGATGGTATTAATCATAAGACATAACAAAACAGAAAAAAGTCCAACAGAATAGATAGTAAAGATGGCAGATGATTGAAAGCTAAAGCTAGTTGAAAGATTTAGGGGAGCTATTTGGGAGATTCACAGCTGAGTTGAAGATTGGGATAAAGATATTCAGAAGAAGAGAGCTCTCCCTGGGTGGTTAGAAGGGTGAGGCCAACACAGAATTAATTGTTAGAACCCAGTCACAGGTGAAATCCAAGGGAGTGGGAGAGGCACAGCTAGCTTATGCTGGGTGTGCCACAAAGAAGACACTACAGTGAGAACCACTAATGGATCCATCTGCAGATTTTCAGCATCCATCACCAACAAGGTGCAAATGGCAAAGTATACGATAATAAGTATACGATAATAAGAGCAGGGCAGAAACAAGAAGGTACCAGGGCTCTCACACTTGGGCATAAATGTTGGCCAATCCAAAATCCCTTTGGATTTTCAAGTTCAGAGAGAATCCTGATGCATAGTAACCCCAGCACATTCCTGTTTTATATTTACTGGGTCTGACATTGGGAGCTCAACAGATTTTTAAATATATTTGATGTGTGTGTATATATATTTTTTATTTATTTTATACACACACACATAAACCTGTTTTGTATCATCAGTCATCAGCCATCAGTCGGTAACTACGCAAGGTGGTTGAAAAAGAGCCTTTAATGAGTAATCTTTGCTTTAGAGTCCACTGGCAGAAATGGTCAGATCTGCATAGCAGTGTAACAGCTTTCCTTGCCTGACTCTCCTTTCTCTTCTTTCCTTTCATGGGTATTACTCTTTAACAGACATTTGCATGCCTAATTCTACCCCTTCATCTTCTAGAACCAGATGAGTGACAGTGTTTAAATTAATTGTACCTATAGTCAAATTTTGTTATCACAGGTCTATGATAGCACTTCAAACTCTCTTTTTTTTTTTTCTTTTTTTTGGCATGATGGTAATAGTTTGTCTACAGTTTCCTTGTTTTCTGGTACAATAAACTGTCCCAGGTGCAGTTTTTACTTTTCTTGCCCCAGACCTGAAACTAGTCTTTTTTCCCAAGGACACTTGGTTCCTTTTATTGGGAAATGTATGTAGAAATCACGGTTTTTTCATTGATGTGCTCAAAACTATTTTGTTAATAATCGCTTCTGGTCCTTTTTAAGTAGACAGAGCTAAGATACACACTTTTTAGAAAAAAAAAACCCAAATTGTAAATTTACAATGACCTTCAGGTTTAGATGTTACAGATAGTTTTGAAGAATTCTTCTGGAAGAATTCAGAAGATAGAAATTGTTTGAGAAGCTTCCAGGTAAAAGCCATGCTTCAGTATAAGCTTCCATTTAAGAACTACGGAGAACTAAAATTAAACAATGGTACAACAGTTGCTAAAAGTAGTGTGTAATTGTTATATATCTTAGAAATGACAAAATACATTATCAAAAACGTGATTAGGAAGATAGTACATAGAAAGAACTATTTCTACACCTTGAAATTATAATACATGGGGAAAATGGATAGATAACTGGGAGAAGGTAATTTCAAAGTCTAAAATTCACAAGTAATTAATATCTATATATACAGAACAATTTGCCTCTGCAAATCAAAATGATAAGGCAGGAAACCCAAAGGAAAACATTCAAGAGATATGAAATGGCAATTCACAGAATAATACAATACAGGCATCCCCTGCTTTTTGAGAGTTTGCTTTACGCCATTTCACTTTTATGAAAAATATATATTAGTACTTAATTTTGCTAACCGAAAGAAATCTGAAAAGGATTTTCGCTTTCACAAAAAAAAGGCAAAAGGTGAAAATAGCACTTAGTGTTTGTTTTGCAGCCTGTTACAGGGGCAGTGAGCACTCAGAGCTGCAGAGTGGCCCCACCAAGCTCCTTTCCCAGGAACTACACTCAGCATCTCAGCATGAAGCCAGCATAGCTTTGAACTGTCTGTGCTTTATCTCGATTTATTTTGTGCACCTGTTAGCAAGATGTGTCCTCAGGTATCAGAAAAGCCTAGAGCACTCGTAAGGGAGTTACACTTAGCCTGAAACTGGATATAATTAAGCGTTTTGATCCTGGCGAATGAAATAAAGACATTGTGCATGCTTTGAACTTGCCTGTGTCTACCATTTATACTTGTTACATGCAGAGAGAATCTAGAAAGCTGCTGAAGTCACTCTTGGTTCTGCTAGTAGCAAATGGTCTCTTTCAGTCAGCATCCAGTAATGGAGAAAATGAAGTCTATTGCTTGAGTGGATTGATGGGTACACAATGTGTACTGTTTCATTATCTTATACTTAAGGAGAAATGAGTCTTTTTAAATAAGTGAAACTACACTGTACATACACCATTTCTACTTTATACAGGTGTGTATGTATCATATTGACAAGAAAAAATTCTGAGATGCCATAAATTAAA
This sequence comes from Rhinolophus hipposideros, assembly GCF_964194185.1. Taxonomy (NCBI): domain Eukaryota; kingdom Metazoa; phylum Chordata; class Mammalia; order Chiroptera; family Rhinolophidae; genus Rhinolophus; species Rhinolophus hipposideros. The sequence goes on along the minus strand of NC_138053.1, from coordinate 72,274,498 downwards.
TTACAGCAGGCCAGAGGATAGAGGGAAGAGACAGGAGAGGTTAATCAATTAACTGCAGGGTAAACCCAACAAGACACTTACATTCCTGAATGTATGTAGAAAAAGAATTAACTTCTAGGTGGCTATTTCTGTGATTATCTAAAGAAGATAGCCAGGTGCAACCCACCATCAGGTGCCTCCTTGTTTACCCATGGACTTTCCAGACTGTTGCCCGCCACTAATCCAAACGACCAAACACTTTCCCTGATGGACTATGTACCTATTCCAGAACTAGCCCCACTTCACCTTCACCCATCCCCTTTATCTATAGCCAATGTAAATTCTTTCAAAACAACTTACATTTTTCTTCCCCAAATTGTTTCCGTCAAAGATCCTGTCAATTCTAGGACAGTGGACGTGTTAGATTTTCCACCTAGCCCTGCAGCCAGTGGTTGAGACCTGGTTCATGCCCCAGGACCTGGTCATTTTCTGGCTAGCATTTGGTTCAGTAAACCCTTTCTTTCTGAAAGGCTTTCAGTGGTGAAAGTTATTTTTTAACAATAACATTCTGCTTTTACTACATGTGAGTGTTACTTTAGAATGTTTTATATGTTATTTGGTATGATTTGGTAGGTTATTTTGGGTCTGGGAATGCTCAAAAATTTTTTTCCATGTAAATTTATGGTAACTGCTTTTTTACACCATTTCAGTTTATGAAAAGTTTCATAGGCACACTATACTTTCAGATAGTGGGGGAAATCTGTTATACAAATTGGATAAAGAGTGTATGAAGAGAGGCTCAAAATCATTATAAATGAGTAAATGTTAAAACTATGAAACTGTCAAAAGGGCAAAAATCAGATGGATAATTCAAAAAGTTGGGGAGGATTTGAGAACAGACCTCTCATCAGGACTGGCATCAGTGTTAATTCTGAAAAGCAATATGGAAATATGTGGGGAAGCTTTGTCCCTATAAACCACACTCATGGACTATATCACAGAAAACATCCTATTCAGGTCCATAGGGTATATATGTGAGGACATTCATCACAGCACTGTTTGTCATACAGGGGAGTTGGAAGCAACCATGATATTTATCACTAGGAAAATGTTTATATAACATATGGTATATTCTTATTATAAAATATATTGCAATGTGTGCTCAGCCTTTCTTCAGCCCAATAAACTCTGAATAGATGGTCTCAAAAAGTATATATTGCAGCAGTTAGATGAAACAAACACACCATATGTATAGAAATGATCTTAAAATCATAATAATGAATGAATAATGAAAACAGAGGTATATGTACCTGAGTATCATTTAAATACATCAAAAACACAGTCACACACCAGAATCCTACATATTTATATGGATGGATACATAATTTTTAAAATACTGAAAAATTAGAGTGGGGCAGGAGTAGAAGTCGTGATTGGACATGAAAGAATAGAATAGAATGAAATAAAATAAATACAATAGCATATTTTTACAAAGATAAATAATGTTAATTTTCCAAGAACTCTGCATCTGTAGTAAAACAGTAACTAAAAGGTGTTTTTCAAAACTATCATCCTATAATTACTTCTAATGTGTTTATTCTTTTTTTTTATTAGTTTCAGGTGCACAAGACAAAGTAATACTTAGACGTTTATTATTTATATCCCACACACTGTGGGCCCCCCTTCCCCCATCCACTATCCCTCTGACATCGCACAGAGCCATTACATTTCCACTGTCTCTATTCCTAATGCTGTACTCTGCTTCGTGTAAGTATATACATACATATATATACACATATATATATATATAAAATTATAGTTGGCATTCATTGTTGTTCAGCTTCAGGTGTACAGTGCAGTGATCAGGCATCTACATCATCCCTGAGGTGGTCTCCCAAACGGGACAAGTGTCCATCGGATACCCTACAAAATCTTTACAACATTATTGATACGTTCCCCAAATTAATTTTCGAAACCCCATGGCCATCTTGTGGTTACCGACTGTTTTCTAATCCCCTCACCTTCCCCTTTACCCCCACCCCCCCACCCATCTAGCAACCCTCAGATTTTCCTCTTTGTCTCCAAAACTGTTTCTAATTAGTTCATTACTTACTTTTTTCTTTAGATACCGCATATAAGTGAGATCATATGGTATTTGTCTTTCTCTGTCTGACTTATGTCACTTAACATCATGTTCTCTAGGTCCATCCATGTTGTTGCAAATGGTAAGATTTCTTTTTTCTTTATGGCTGCGTAATACTCCATTGTATAAATGTACCACAGTTTCTTTTTTTTTTTTTCAGCTCAGTTCTCCTTGCCTTTTTATTATTTTTTTTATTTTTTTATTTTTTTAAATTAATTTATTTATTTATTAGTTTCAGGTGTACAAAACAAGGTAATACTTAGACGTTCATCATTTATATCCCTCATACTGTGAACCCCGCTCCCCCCATCCACTATCCCTCCGACCTCACACTGAACCATCACATTATATATATAAAATTATAGTTGGCATTCATTAATGTTTAGCTTCTGGTGTACAATGCCATGATCAGGTATCCACAGTATCCCTGAGGTGGTCTCCCAAATAGGACGCATGTCCATCGGATACCCAACAAAATCTTTACAACATTATAGAATACCTTCCCCAAATTAATTTTCAAAAAAACCCTGAGGCCATCTTGTGGTTACCGGCTGCTTCCAAATCCCTTCACCTTTCCCCTTATCCCCAACCCCCTCCCACACACCCATCTAACCACTCTCGGTTTTTTCTATGCGTCCCCAAAACTGTCTCTGATTAGTTCATTCACATAGTCTTTTCTTTAGATTCCATATATAAGTGAGATCATATGTGTACCACAGTTTCTTAATCCAGATGGGCATTTCGGTTGTTTCCATGTTTTGGCTATTGTGTATAGTGCTACAATAAACATAGGGGTGCATAAATTTTTTTGAATTGGAGTTTTGGATTTCTCTGGATAGATACCTAGGAGTGGAATTGCTGGGTTATAAGGTAGTTCCATTTTCAGATTTTTGAGATACCTCCATACCGTTTTCCATAGTGGCTGCACCAATCAGCAATCCCACCAACAGTGCACAAGGTTACCCTTTTCTCCACATCTGCGCCAGCACTTGTTGTTTGTTGATTTATTGATGACAGACATTTTGACTGGGGTGAGGTGGTATCTCATTGTGGTTTTTATTTGCATTTCTCTGATGGTTAGAGGTTGAGCATTTCTTCATATGTCTGTTGGCCATCTGTATGTCCTTTTTAGAAAAATGTCTCTTCATGTCCTCTGCACATTTTTTAATTGGGTTGTTTGTTTTTTTGGAGTTGAATGAGTTTTTTATAGATTTGTGATATTAACCCCTTATCAGATATATCATTGGCAAATATCTTTTCCCATTCAGTAGGATCCCTTTTTGTTTTATTGTTTCCTTTGCTGTGAAAAAACTTTTTAGTTTGATGTAATCCCACATGTTTATTTTTTCTCTTACTTCCCTCGCGTGAGGGGATATATCAGTAAAAATCTTACTCTGGGTAATGTCTGTGAAGTTTCTTCCTATATTTTCTTCTAGGTATTTTATGGTTTCAGATCTTACATTTAAGTCTTTAAGCCATTTTGAATTTATTTTTGTATATGGTGTAAGGAGGTGGTCCAGCTTCATTTTTTGCATGTGTCTGTCCAGGTTTCCCAGCACCATTTATTGAATACACTGTCTTTACCCCACCGTACATTCTTGCTCCCATTGTCATAGATTAAATGGCCATATAGGCATGGATTTATTTCTGGACTCTATTCTGTTCCATTGATCTATGTGTGTTATTATGCCAGTACCATGCTGTTTTGATTACTGTAGCCTTGTAGTGTAATTTGATGTTAGGTATTGTTACATCTCCCACTTTGTTCTTATGTCTCAAGATTGCTGAGGCTATCCGGCGTTTTTTATGGTCCCATATAAATTTTAGGATTATATGTTCTATTTCTGTGAAAAACGTCATTGGTAGTTTGATAGGAATTAAGTTGAATATGTATATTGCCTTAGGCAGTATGGACATTTTAACTATATTAATTCTTCCTATCCATGAACATGGTATGTGTTTCCATCTATTTATATCTTCTTTCATTTCTTTCTTCAGTGTCTTATAATTTTCTGAGTACAGATCTTTTACTTCTTTGGTTAAATTTATTCAGAGGTATTTTATAGTCTTTGGAGCATTTGTAAATGGGATTGCTTTTTAAATTTCTCCTTCTGATGTTTTATTATTGGCATATACAAATGCAAATGATTTCTGAATATTAATTTTGTATCCTGCTACTTTACTAAATTCATCTATCAGCTCTAATAGTTTCTTGGTGGAGTCTTTAGGGTTCTCTCTATATAGTATCATATCATCTGCATATAATGATAATTTTTCTTCCTTCTTACCAATTTGGATGCCTTTTATTTCTTTTTCTTGTCTGACTGCTGTGGTAGAACTTCCAGCACTATGTTGAATAGAAGTGGAGATAGTGGGCAACCTTGCCTTGTTCCTGATCTTAAGGGGAATGGTTTTAGCTTTTCCCCATTGAGTATGATGTTAGCGGTGGGTTTATCATATATGGCCTTTATTATGTTGAGGTATGATCCCTCTATTCCCACTTTCTTAAGGGTTTTTATCATAAATGGCTGCTGGATTTTATCAAATGCTTTTTCTGCATCTATTGATATGATCATGTGATTTTTATTTTTCATTTTGTTAATGTGGTGTATCACATTAATTGATTTGCGGGTGTTGAACCACCCTTGCATACCAGGAATGAATCCCACTTGATCATGGTGCATGATCTTTTTAATGTATTGCTGAATTCTGTTCACTAATATTTTGTTGAGGATTTTTGCATCTATGTTCATTAGAGATATCGGCCTGTAGTTTTCTTTTTTTGTGGTGTCTTTGTCTGATTTGGGGATCAGGGTGATAGTGGCCTCATAAAAAGTGTTTGGGAGGCTTCCCTCCTTCTGGATTTTTTGGAAGAGCTTGAGGAGAATAGGTGATAATTCTTTTTTGAACGTTTTGTAAAATTCACCTGTAAAGCCATCTGGTCCAGGGCTTTTGTTTGTTGGGAGATTGTTGATTACTGATTCAATTTTCCTGGTGGTAATCAGTCTATTCAGGTTTTCTGTTTCTTCTTAACTTCTTGAGTTAGCCTTGGAGGCCTCTAGAAAATTGTCCATTTCTTCCAGATTGTCAAATTTGTTGGCATATAGTTGCTCATACTAATTTCTTAACATTTTTTGTATTTCTGCGGTGTCTGTTGTCACTTCTACTCTTTCATTTCTGATTTTACTAATTTGGGTCCTCTCTTTTTTTTAATGAGTCTGGCTAAAGGTTTGTCAATTTTGTTTATCTTCTCTAAGAATCTTTTATATTGTTTTTCTGGTTTCTATTTCATTTATTTCTGCTCTGATCTTTATTATCTCCTTCCTTGTGCTCCCTTTGGGCTTATTTTGCTGTTCTTTTTCCAGATCCCTGAAGTGTGAAGATAGTTAAACTGTTGACTAGTGATGTTTCTTGTTTCTTTAGGTAGGCCTGCAGTGCTATGAATTTCCCTCTTAGGACTGCTTTCACGGCATCCCATAGATTTTGGGTCGTCGTGTTTTCATTTTCGTTTGTCTCAAGATATCTTTTGATTTCTTCCTTGATCTCCTGCTTGACCCATTCATTATTTAGTAACAAGTTATTCAGCCTCCATGAATTGGTGTGTCTTCCAGTTTTTTTCCTGTAGTTCATTTCTAATTTCATAGCACTGTGGGCAGAGAAGACAATTGGTGTGATTTCAATTATGATTTCTTAAATTTATCAAGACTTGTTTTGTGGCCTATTGTGGTCTATCTTGGAAAATGTTCCATGTGCGCTTGAGAAAAACGTGTATTTTGCAGCATTGGGGTGAAATGCTCTGAAAATATCGATTAAATCCAAGTGGTCCAATGTATCACTTAAGGCTGTTGTTTCCATATTGATTTTCTGTCTGGAAGACCTGTCCCTTGTTGTCAGAGGTGTGTTGAAGTCCCCTACTATGATAGTGTTACTGTTGATCTCTGTCTTTATGTCAGTCAGTATCTGTTTTATATACTTAGGTGCTCCTATGTTGGGTGCATAGATGTTTACTAGGGTTATGTCCTCTTGTCAGATTGATCCCTGTATTATTATATAGTGCCCATCTTTATCTTTTAATATGTTCTTCATTTTAAAGTCTATTTTGTCAGATATAAGTATTGCAACTCCAGCTTTTTTCTCATTTCCATTTGCATGAAATATCTTACTCCAAGCCTTCACTTTCAGCCTGTGTGTCTTTTGATCTGAGGTGAGTCTCTTGTATACAGCATATACAAGGGTCTTGCTTTCTTATCCACTCAGCCACCCTATGTCTCTTGATTGGAGCATTTAATCCATTTACATTTAAAGTGATTATTGATATGTACATAGTTATTGCCATTTTTAAATTTGTAGTTAGATTGTTTTCATCTTTCTTTTATTTATAGAAGTCCTTTTAGTATTTCTTGCAATGTTGGCTTAGTGGTAATAAATTCCTTTAGCTTATTCTTTTCCGGGAAGCTCTTTATCTCTCCATCAACTTTAAATGATAGCCTTGCTGGATACAGCAATCTAGGTTGTAGGCCTTTGTGTTCCATCACTTTGAGTATCTCCTGCCACTCCCTCCTGGCCTTCAATGTTTCTGTAGAAAAGTCATTTGATAGTCTTATAGGAGTTCCCTTGTATGTAACTCGCTGTCTTTCTCTTGCTGCTTTTAGGATTCTCTCTTTGTCTTTAAGCTTTGCCATTTTAACTATAATGTGTCTTGGTGTGGACCTGTTTGGGTTTATCCTGGTTGGAACTCTCTGCACTTCCTGGGCTTGTATGTTGGTTTCCTTCATCAGGTTAGGCAAGTTTTCGTATATTATTACTTCAAATATGTTCTCAATCCCTTCCTTCCTCTCTTCACCTTCGTATTCCTATGATGCGCATGTTGTTGTGCTTGATGTTATCTCAGAGGTCTCTTAAACCATCTTCATTGTTTTTTATTCTTTTTTCTTTCTGTTGTTCTGTTTGGGTGATCTTTGCTAACTCGTCTTCTAAGTCGCTGATTCGATCCTTTGCTTCATCTAACCTGCTGGTAATTCCTTCAAGTGAGTTCTTAATTTCGGTAAGTGTGTTCTTTAGTTCTAACTGGTCGTTCATTATGATTTCTACAACCTTCTTTATGTCGTCTCTAAGCTCCTTAAACATTCTTATTCCCAGTGTTCTGAATTCTGTCTCTGATATGTTGGTTACCTCTGTTTGATTTGGTTCCACTTCTGGAGGTTTCTTCTGTTCTTTTATTTGGGACATGTTTCTTTGTTTCCCCATTCTGGCTGACTCTCTCTCCCTCATTTGATGTATTAGGTAGATCCCCTAGAGTTCTTAGTTCTTGCTGGGTTATTTTATGTAGTATGTGTCCTTTATATTTGACTTGCACTACTTTGTTCTTCGCCTCTGCGTGTGCTCCAAAGGTGACTCTTGTGTTGTGTATATTGTCCTGTTAAAGAAGATCTTTAATTGCTTTTCGCTTGTGAGTATGTGGGGTTAACACCTAGGGTGACTAGTTGTGAGACTTGGCTCTGCCCACCGCAGGGTGTTGTGAGGGTTGACCGCTTAAATGTGGTTTGGCTTCTATGGGCTCTTGTGCCTGTAGAGAATTCCCTCTGGGTGTGTGACTTGTAGGTCAAACCCAGTAGTACTCTGGTTTGGTCTGGAGTTGGCCTCTGCATGTGTTGAATCTTGTGCTTCTTAAGCTGGGTCCTGGTAGGGCAATTTCAGAACAAAGCAAATCACCAAGCACAAAAACAACAACAACAAAGAAAAAATCAAATACATTCACATGTAAAAACAACGGACAACCCCCACTCAACACGCAAAGATATCAAAGATATAAAGACAAAACAAAACAAAGCAAAACGAAAAGCAGCTCCACTCTTGGCTTAAGCCCGCCAAGTAATCTCCAGGTTGTCTTCTGCTGTATCAGAGTCCGTTGCCTATTGTTCAGGCAGAGCCGGTAACCTGGTGCCCAGAGTGTCCTTGCGACTGCAGATTTAGATGCATGGGGCTGAGGGGTCTGGATGGTAGTTTTTACAAAGTCAGTGCAGAAGTTTCTGCCCTTGCCTGCACATATGCACACTGAGAGTAGCGCCACCAGCCGTGTCCAGTTCTCCTGAGTCTTAGGGCACTTCTTCCGTGTGTGTGTGTGTGTGTGTTTGTGTGTGTGTGTGTATGTGTGGCGGGCGGGAGATTTCTGAGCTGCTCAAAGCCGGGAGCTATGTCTGCCGCTTACTGCTGATCTCTGGGAGTGCTTCCGCAGTTGTACTTGCTCCGTCCTAGGCAGGCCAGAAAGGGTGGGGGCTGGGGATGGAGGGGTCTTCTCTCTCCCAGCCCAGCTGTGTCACACTCCTCCCGCAGGCCAGAAAAGGCGGTGGCCATGGGGGTGGAGGAGTCTCCCCTCTCCAAGCCCAGCAAAAACCACACTCTTCCCAGCCTCTTCCCTGGGCCAGAGCTGCCCGCCAGTCCTCCCAGAGCCCAAGCACCAAGGCTCCTCCGCAATCAGACACCACTCCTCAGTTCAGGGGCCAGTCCAAGTCTCTGGAAGGGAGGGGGCAGGATTGAAAAAGGGGGGACGGGAGGGGCCCAGGTATGGAGTCTGTGTTCCCTGCCCACCTAGCTGCCCCCTCAGCGGGAGAGATCAGCTGTGGGACGCAGGGAAAGAGCCCACCTCCTGGCTTTCGTGTTCTCTGTTCCATCCTGGGATCCCCTGCGTCTCTGCAGCTGCGGGTGCCCAGCCGCGTTTCCACCGCCGCAGGTGCGGACTGCGTTTCCACCGTCTAATGTGTTTATTCTTGATATAAGTCCTTAAATCTTTTATTCATATACACATTAAATGTTTTCATTTAAATCTTTTATTTATATACTCATTAAATATTCTATTCCCTGAAATTTATTATTGAATAAAGAGCTAAGTAGGGAGCCACCTTTGTTTATCCCTAGCAGTAGCTAGTTGAATGTTCCACAATATTTACTGAACAATTAGTATTTTCCCATTAATTTGAAAAGCTATCTCTATCATATGCTAAATTCCTATATGCACTTGAAATTATTTCATCAAATGTTACATTAAAATTAAGTTAGAAATAATTAACAAAAAATTACTGTAGTGTGCCAAATATTTGGAAATAGAACAGCAATATACATCTAAATATCCATGAGTCAAAGAAAAAAAATCACAGTGGAAATTATCAAATATTTTAACTGACTTTCAATGACTATTCATTATCAACTTTGAGGGATACATCAAAAATCATTACTAGAGATAAATTTTTATCTTTAAATTACTGCATTAGAAAAAAACCAATACCTATAATACCAATTAATTAAGCATCTATTTCAAGAGATTATACAAATAATGTAAATTAACTGTAAAGAAATTAGAAGAAAGTAAATAATTATAAGAATAAACATTAATGATGTAGAAATTAAACAAACATCAGAAATTATCAACAAGGCCAAAATAGATAACCCCTGATAAAGCTAATAAGAAATAGAAATGATGAGGAACAAATTAATAATATCATAAGGCCAGGAATGAAAAAGAGATCGTCACTACAGATTCTATACACAGTAAAGAGATAATCATATGATGGTATAAATAACTTTATGTCAACAAATTTGAAATTTATGTCAACAAATTTGAAAATTTAGATAAAAAAGACATATTCCTAGAAAAACATGATTTACCAAACAGCTACTGGTCTATATTCCAGCATGTACTAAAAATCCTACAGAAATTTAGGACATGCCACTTTGATACAGTTTTTAGGGTTCCAGTGGCCTGGAGCATGCCAAGTAAAGGAAAAATGATTGTATCTTGAACCCCTTACCACAATAGGCACAGCACTTGTGGCCTCTTTCAATTTTGAAGACAAAATAGATCACTTTTGACAAAGTACTCCAACCCATTTAGTCAGTGACTCAAGTCTCTGAATGTTGAATGGGGCCCAGAGGAAGGCGGCTCTTGTCCAAAGCAGGACAAACTGCAGAAGAAGCTAACATACCACTTACATCACATGACCCAATATAAGGCATGGGCCCCAACTGACCACGCAACTGGAAATGCCTATCAAAATTAGGTTGATCAGATTCAGTAAGTCATAAAGTTGAGCAGGCACTGCAGCATCCATTGATACATTCAGAATTGAGTCAGTAATATCCAGGAATCATAAGTAAACTGAATAGGTGATCCAGAGTCCAGTGTCAATTTCCTGCGTTGTAGGAATTCAGCTCACACCTATGGGCTGTTAGCTGTGAACAGTTGATGGAGGAGAAATACTTTTGGACCTGTTTACAGATGAATTGGTTCAATAATTGACTTTTTACCAAATTACAGGTTAAATCAGGGTATTATTAAAGGGCATTGGTAAGGAGAAATCTGTTAAGTGGGCAGAGCTGATAGAAGTATACTTGGTCCTGAACCTTTTATGGAAGGGGAAGTGACCTGAGGTTTAAAAAAGTGGGAGTAGTTTGGCTAGTTAGCCAACATGCTGAAAAGAGTAATATGGGAAACTGCTTTTGCCACATTCTGTAAGTTTGGGTATGTTACATTTCCATTTTGTTTTGAGATATATTTTTCCCCCTTTATTTCTTCTTTGACCCATTGTTGTCCTGAGTTCCTTGAATTGTCTTTCTACGTCTTCTTGGAGTTCACTGAGCTTAAAATAGCTATTTTGAATTCTTTATCAAGAAAATCACAGATCTTCATGTCTTCTGTGTTGGTGACTGGAAGATTACTGTGATCCAATGGTAGTATCATGCTTCCTTGATTTTTCACGTTCCTTGAAGTTTTACATTTTGGTCTTTGCATTTGAAACAGCATTACTGACTTTAGGAGAGAAATGCCTCTGTCAGTTCTGCTGGTCTGAGTCTGTCTCAGACTTTCCCTGGGTACACCTGCTTCATGCTTCTTGCTCCCTCCTGTGGCAGAATTTTAAAGCTTGTATGCTGTCTTTGGATACAGCAATAAATCACTGACAGCTTCTTTCGTTTTCCCAAAGGTGGCGCTAAAGCTCAAGTTCATGGTTTTTCTCTGGCTTGCAGATTCCAGCCAACTTTCTGCCCATGCCCACTAGCTCTCTGCCAAAGCCAGAGAAGTGACTTTTTGTCAGACTCGGCACAGCTAGGGAAGGGGTGCTCACTCACACAGTCTCACTCCGCCCTCCAATCCCCCAAGAGAAATCACAGGCTAGGAAGATCTCTCTTGACCATAAGCTGTGCTGCGGTGGGGGATGCAGGTAACGACGAGCTGTTTTCTTCCTCTGTCCAACGCATCCAAGTGATTTCTTTTTCTCTCCAACAGTGTGCTGGAAGTTCTCTGGAAATCTGGACTTCCACAAAGTCTCTTTTCATCCTTTGCTGATTGTTTAAGACACTGTTTTACAGGAGGTCCCGGACCACAGCCAAGAAAGAGGAGCTTCTGCTGGTTCATGTGGAGCCACTTGCAGCCTCCACATCAGGTCCATATGCCTATTACTTGACACACAGGTGGGTGAGACTTCTCCTAGGTCCATGGATGCTGGATCCCATAGCCCCCACAAAAGCACTTTTGTCTGTGTATAGATACCAAATTAATATTGTTGGGGGGCTGACAAAAAAAACCCACAAAAACGGGGGACATCTTATTCCACCATGATGCTCACTTCACTACTCTGAAAACCCATTTGGAAGTTTTACATTCATTTTTCTTTTTAAAAAACAGTATATAAAAATATTATTTATGGGGCAGCCGGTTGGCTCAATTGGTTAGAGCGCAGTGCTCATAACACCTAGGTCACCGGTTCGATTCCCACATAAGCTGCACCCTCCACATCTAGATTGAAAAAAACAAACAAATAATGATTTGACTTGAAGCTGATGGGTCCTGGAAAAACACACTGTCCCCTAATAAAAAAAACTGAAAAATGTGAAAATAAATGAAACTAGGGGTTTAAAAATAGAACATATTATTTATTTTGATTTCTGAGTTTTAGTCCCCTCTTAAGTTTGTCACCTCAGGAAAGTGATTCCTTTACCTCACCCTAGTTCTAGTGCTGTTTGGAAGTCATCTTAGAGGCTGGAATAATTTAAAAATTCAATAAAAAATAAGACAAGAAAGGAGACAGAAGTAACACAGAACAGTAAAACAAATAAAAAAACAAGTGTTAACATAATAGATTTAACCCAAAATATATTAGAATGACATTAAAAATAATAGACTGAGGTACTCTAATATTAACAGGTCAAAGAAAACAGAAAGATCCACAGAGACACCAACGGTGGTCCGGTGCGTTCCATGTTTGCAATAAAAATAAAAATAAACATAAAAAATGAAACCAGCAGTGCTTGGATCTTAAAGGACCCTTTGACTATAACAACATTCTGGAGTTCCTCCAACTTCCACGAAAATAGTAACTATTTCTGCATCTGGATGTTATTACATTTCATATTGTTATGCCAAGATGGGACCAGAACTAAACTTGAACACTCAAGATTTATCAGCCACTTGGAACAACGATGCTGAAAAGGAAACTTCTGGGCCTGCTTAGTCTGCAATCTTCTGTGACTTTTGCTACCTGGCCGCATCCTGCCTTCTTCCTCAGCTCCACAAGAATGATTGAGTAACCCCCTAATTTGGAGTTTCCAAGCCAGCATTATAGTTTGACTGTTATATGAGCAAAGGTCACCATTCACAAGCTGGGAAGCAACTAACTAACTGCCCTCAAGTACATACTACCGTCTTGAGTCCGGCATGTTATCTAAGAAAGAAAAGGAGGAAATAATAGCCCTAATAATTTTGTCAGTTTCTTATTTGTGACATATGTAAAATATTTGCCTCTCCAAAAAAATCTAGACTTATCATAATCCTTTCTTCAGCTTGCTGTATCTGGGTTCATTGGGAACATCCTGAATTTTCAGTTCCTTTAGGTAGTCACAAAGATGCCCTCAATTTTAATCTATAATTAGCTTTAAAAAAATTTTAGCAGGTAGAGAGGGGAGATCCAAGATGGCAGAGTAGATAAACACTGTGCCTGCTCCCTTCCATGAACACATTTAAATTACAACTAAACAATCAACCTGGAGAACCATCTGAAGTCTGGCTGAACAGAAGTTTTATAACTAAGGATATAAAGAAGAAGCCATGTCGAGACTGGCAAGAAGGGTGAAAATAAGGAAATGGACTGATCCCACATCCACGTGTGGCAGTTGAGAACCAGGAGGGATAACTTGGACATGGAGGTTCCCCCCAGAGGAGCAAAAGACCTTGCCCCACACTGGCCTCCCCAGGCCAAAGTACTGGTGCCAGGAAGAGGAGCTCCCACAATATGTGGCTGTGAAAAACAGTGTGGATTCCAACCATCTGGATGGGCCTGAAGGCTGCAGGAAACTAGCACATTCTCTTAAACAACCTGCACTCAGACTGTTTCACAGGCACTCACCTTAGGCCCTCGCAGAGGAACAGTAACTCTGGGGAGTGTAAGAGACATACACAGGGCATACTCCTCCCATGCAGCCAGCAGGCGGGCACCATCTTTCCTGTTTTGATACCTCCCCCGCAAGTCAAATCTGAATCTGATTAATCTGGTGAGCTCCACTGCTCCACTCTGCTAACTCCCTGAGACTCTGCTCCACCCAACTCACTCAATACCAGTGGCACTTTCTCTGAGAGCAGACAGCCCCATCCACACGGCACTCTTTCTTGAAAAACTATCAGACCTAGGAGGGCAGCAGCTGGCCTCGGTGTGCTCTGAGAATTTTGCTGAGTAGCTCCAGGCTCAGCACTGGCACCAAACCAGAATCTACATTAACCTGTTGACCACACTCTTCCCTCACTAGTAATTCCCTGAGACCCTGCCTCACCCAACTCATGTACTGCACAAGGCTTTATCAGGAGCTAAACCTTAAGGGAGCTGGCATTTGGCAGCAGGCCTCATAGTGTCCTGGCTTTTTTTGGAGATACCCCAAGCCCAGTACTAGTGGCAGTAGTTCTCAATTTGCAGCATGGCTTCTCCCACGTGCCTCCAACTTTAGCACAGGCAGCGAACAACTGTGGATCTCTTTGTGGGTCTATATTGTAGCTACTACCAGGTAGTCCCTGGCTGGTAATAGACAGTGAATGACCTGGGTCTGCACTGGAGCCTCTCCCAAAAAGCCCCAGCACCAACACAACACACTTCGAGGTTGGCTTCAGACCACAGCAAAGTACTACCCAATTAACCCCACAAGTGGCATGCCCAAAGGGCAGTCTCAACAGGCACCAGAACCCACTGGGGCAAATCCTACTCAGTGGGGTAAGCCCCAAGCACAGCAGCATGTAAGCTGTGGATGCGGCCAAACCCCACAGCCAATCAGCCTGAGGGTCAATCCCACCCACCAATGTGACAATAGCAATCAAAGGTCCACTATAACAGAAGGGCACATAACCCACACAAGGGACACTCCTAGAGCACCTGGAGCAGGTGACCAGGGAGACTGTGCCAGGGCCACACTGGGAAGCTACTACATAAGGTCACCTGGCCAAGACTGGGACACATAGCAGATCCACCCAATACATAGAAACAAAAACAGAGAGGCAGTCAAAATGATGAGACAAAGAAATATGTCCCAAATGAAATAACAAGAAAAAACTCCAGAAACAGAACTAAACAAAATAGAGACAAGCAACCTACCAGATACAGAGTTCAAAACAATGGTGATGAGGATGCTCAAAGAACTTAGTGAGAACTTCAACAAAGAGATAGCAAGCAGAAAAAAAAGAACATAGAACCCATAAAAAATAACCAGTCTTTACTCTCTGATCACCAGGGGGGATGGGGATAGTAGATGAGGGTAAATGGGATCAAATACATGGTGATGGAAGGAGAACTGACTCTGGGTGGTGAACATACAATGTGATAGATAGATGATGTATTACAAAATTGTACACCTGAAACCTATGTAACTTTACTAACTATTGTCATCCCAATAAACTTTAATTAAAAAAAAAAAAGAACCAGTCAGAAAGTGAGGAATAAAATAACTGAAATGGGGTAGCTGGTTAGCTCAGTTGGTTAGAGTGCAGTGCTCATAACACCAATGTCACTGGTTCGATTCCCACATGGACCAGAACTGTGCCCTCCACAACTAGACTGAAAACAACAACTTGACTTGAAGCTGATAGGTCCTAGAAAAACACACTGTTTCCCAATATTCCCCAATAAAAATTAAAAAAAAAAATAACTGAAATGAAGAACGCACTAGAAGGAATCACCAGCAGACTAGATGAAGCAGAGGATTGAATCAGTAATTTAGAAGACAAGGTAGCAGAAAACACCCAATTGGAACAGTAAAAATAAAAAAATAATCCAAAAAATTAGGATAGTTTAAGAGACCTCTGGGACAACATCAAGTGTCACAACATTCACATCATAGTGGTACCAGAAGAAAAGAGAAAGCAAGGGATTGAGAACCTATTTGAAGAAATAATGACTGAAAATTTTCCTCACCTGGTGAAGGAAATAGATATACAAGTCCAGGAAGTGCAAAGAGTCCCAAACAAGAAGAACCCAACAGGCCCACGCCAAGACACATTATAATTAGAATGGCAAAGGTTAAAGACAAAGAGAGAATCCTAAAAGCAGCAAGAGAAAGGCAACTAGCAACTTATAAGGGAGCTCCCATAAGATTGTCAGCTGATTTCTCAACAGAAAATTTTGCAGGCCAGAAGGGATTGGCACAAAATAGTCAATGTGATGAAAAGCAAGGAACTACAAACAAGATTATTCTACCCAGCAAAGCTATCATTTAGAATCAAAGAACAGATAAACAGCTTCCCAGACAAGAAAAACCTAAAGGAGCTCATCACCACCAAACCAGTATTACAAAAAATGTTAGAGAGCCTTCTTTAAGATGGGGGGGAAAAAAGATCAAAATTATAAATAATAAAATAGCAATAGCCATGTATCTATCAACAATTACTTTCTCACGGTGTGAGGGATGTAAAAATAAAATAAAATAAAAAAAAACTAAAAAAAAAAACAATTACTTTCAATGTAAATGGATTAAATGTTTCACTCAAAAGACATAGGAGGGCTGAATGGATAAGAAAATAAGACCCTTACATATGCTGCCTACAAGAGACTCACTTCAGATTGAAAGACACACACAGACATAAAGTTAAGGGATGGAAAAAGATATTTTGTAAAAATGGAAACACACAAACAAAAAATAAAAATAGCAATACTTATACCAGACAAAATAAACTTTAAAACAAAGGCTATAACAAGAGACAAAGAAGGACCCAGTAATGCCACTTCAGGGTATTTATATGAAGACACCCAAATGCTACTTCAAGGGGACATGTGCATCCATTTGGCCATTGCAGAATTGTTTACAATGGCCAAGATGTGGAGGTAGCCTGGGTGTCTGTCAATGGAGGAATGGATAAGAGTAGGTGATACATATATACAGTGGAATATTGCTCGGCCATGGAGGGAATGGGTTCTTGCCATCTGTGGTGGCGTTGACGAACCTGGAAGGTATTGTGCTGAGTACAGTGTAAGACAGAGAAAGACAGATACAATGTGATTTCACTTATATAGGGATTAAGAAGTACAAATTGGTTGTTACACAGTAGTTATGGAGATGTAGGATACGGCATAAGGAATATAGTCAATAATATTGTAATAACTATGTATGATGTCAGATGGGAACTAGATTTATCAGGGTGATATATGGGAAAAAGCAAGGTGAAAAAGGTGACAGGATTAAGTACAAACTGGTAGTTACACAGTAGTCATGGGGATGTAAAGCACAGGGATAATATGGTAATATGCATAACTATATATAGTTCCAGGTGAGTACTAGACTAGTCAGGGGGAATCATTTCTTTCATTATATAAATGTCTAACTGCTATGCTGTACTCCTGAAACTAATATAATATTGAATGTCAACTGTAATTGAAAAATTTAAAAAGTGGGGGAAGATAAAGGGAATAAGAGGTCCAAATTTCCAGGTGTAAAACAAAAAAGTCGTGGGGATGTAATGTACAGCATAGGGAATATAGTCAATAATATTGTGATAGCATGGTACGGTGTCAGATGGTTGCTGGACTTATCAGGGCGATCACTTCTTTAGGTCTATAAATGTTGAATAACTATGGTGTACCCCTGAAACTAATGACATTGTATGTTAGCTATATTTTACTGAAAATCATTTTTAAAAATGTGGTATTTGGGCAAGATTCACAATCTAGAGGGATATCAAAACTAAAACATTAATAAAGTAGTCATATAAGCAAACAACTTTTAGCAGGTAGCAATACAAACCTCATATTAGAGCATAACAATGAAAAGCATCTACTGAAAGTTTACTATATACCAGATAATAAACCAAAATGCTTCCCATGTGTTATAGCATTTGTTTCCCACAACTATTTTAAAGGTGAGCAAATGTTAGTTTAATGAAGTTAAACAACTTGCCCCAAATCACCCAGCTGTTCAGTTGAATAAAGACTTCAACCCAAGCTATCTTTCAAACCAAACACTTAACCACCCTCCTGTCTCTTTCCCAATGTTGCCTTGAAACATATAAAGAGACATCATGAAGGTAGCCAGAACTATTTGTCATTCTCCTCCTTAAGTATAAAGAATCCATTTTAACTCCAGAGAATATCTATAAACCTGATTATTATTAACTGACACAAAACCTGCACCACAGAGAACTGTGTTTTAACACTAACTTTATTCTCTGTCACCTGCCCTTGTAGGTACCTGATTACTGAATGCTCCCTAAGGAAATAACAACATCCAGCAGACTACCATAAATTCCTGATCACTAACTTCTACTGAATCCTATTGATGCTACTGTAATATTACTATGTTCAAGATCCATTTCAAATCTTTTCCATTTTGTTCAGCTTCTGAGATTGCTCCCTCCTAATATGTGTAATTGACTATGGCCCACACCTGGTGACTTGCTTCTCACAAATAGGATACAACAAAAGTGATGAAATGTCACTTCTGAGATTAGGTTACAAAAAAGACTTCGGTGTCTGTCTTGCTCACTCTCTCTTGCGTACTTTGAAGGAATTTAGCTGTCAGTCCCTATGGTGAGTCCCACATAGAGGGAAAGCTTGCAAAGAAGACTAGCATCCTCAGTCGAACAGCCCAGGAGAAACTGAATTCTGTCAACAATCACTTAAGTGACCTCGGAAGCAGATCTTCCCCCAACTGAGCCTTGGAATGACAGCAACACCAGCTGACATCTTGATAGGAAACTTGAGAGACCCTGAAAACCCAGTTAAGTGATGTCTAGATTTCTGACCCACAGAAACTGTGAAATAATAATATTCCTTTAAACCACTACATTTTGGGGCAGTTTGTTACACAGTCTTAAATAACTAATCTTTCAATATCAAACTTCTCCTCCCCAACACACACACACACACTTCTCCTAACCTTGATTTTAGTAGATGATCTGGCCACCTATTTCATGCAAAAAATAGAGGTTTTCCCGTTATGAATTTTCTCAACTTCTTGAAAACAAATCTAACTCCTAAGAGCATCTAATCCATTATTTCTTTCAGTAATAACAGATGTCCTTCCTCCTATCTAAGACTGATTCATTCACCTATCCTCTCAACTTCATCTTCCCTAGTCTCTTCCTCTCTTGTACAATCAGCCCCTTTTTCTCCTGTATTTTTTATCATCTGCTGCTGTGGGATCCTTCCCTATCAGCATTTAAATTGTTTAAGTCTCTCCCATCCCAAAACACAAAAAATAAAACTGGCTTGACCCATCATTCTCTACAGGTACTCTTTTCTCTCCTTCATTTTAATGAGAGTTCTATCATAGTTATCTCAATTTCTTTTGCTAATTATTCCTTAACCTACTTGGATACAGAATTTTCATCCCGCCCTCTGCAGAATTCAACTAAAACTGTTCTACCAAAAACAACCATGATGCTAAATCTAATGGGTCATTCCTGATCTTCACTTGACCAACTTGGCAGCATTTGGCATTGCCGATCATACTCTCTCTTTTGCACCATTGAACTCTTTGATGTCATACTGCTCTGGCTCTCCTCCTTTCTCCAGCTGCCATGCTGTCCTTTCAGGTTCTTCCTTTCCTAGTGAACCGATATACATACAGTGATACTTCTCAGGGATCAAGTCCTACACCCTCTTCCATTCTGACTCTACAGATCAAGAATTCAAATCCAAATGCTTTAGGAACAAGGCAAGTAAAATGAATGATATATTTTTGGTCTATTACAAATGTTGGGGGCTGTGGTAAACCGGACAGCTCATATTTCACATAGAGAGGGCAGTCTCCATTTGGCTCAATCCAATCGTTGTACAGGAAAGTAGCCCTACATGCTGGTTTCCAAAAAGCTTATCTATGTGCAATTTCTTCAACAACTTAAAAAAACACTGTGTGAATAATAATGATGATGATATTATGAAAACACCAATAATCCAATTCAGCCCACAAGCTGCTAGTCTATCATCCCTGCAGATTCTCCTTACACAATCTCACTTATTTCCAGTTTCAATACCCACTTTATGCTGAAAATCTCTCAGGTTAGCTCACTCCACTAGACTCTATTCAGGTTTTTATATAAAGTGCCTTGTTGACATCATCTCCATTTAGTTGTGCACTTCAAATTACCCCCTCTCCCATCCTCTTTCCCCAACCAGTTCCTCCAGTTGTAGTCCCTATTTTGGTAACGGTACCAACAATCCACTGGTTCAAGCCAGAAATCCAGGCGCCATCCTTGACTGTTCTTGTCATGAATATATTCAACGTTACATATTTAGTACCTATGACATACTTTCCAACCAATATTGATTCTATCTCTAGATTCCATCCAGTTCTCTAATCCCATTTGCCCTATGGGATTAGAGAACTGGATTACAAACAGCAGCTCCCAACTAGTCTCTTGCATTTTGTACCACTTAATCCATTCTCCATATTGGGGCTAGAATTCTCTCTCTAACAAGTACATTTTACTATTCTGTTCAATATTCAAGGCTTCCTTTTGTGATTATAAGAAAAATCTTACACCTTTCACACTGTTTGCAAGACCCCTGTGAATCAGCACCTAGCAACATTCTTTCAATACCGGGAATGCTATAATCTCAGTGCCCCTTAGCTAAAAACACTCAGACTTCATATTGCTTCTTAAAAGGTCACTAGCTTTCCTTGACCCCAGATTACCTTGTTCTTCACATTTTTTAACCCTTAGCAGGCAGCCCCCAAGCAAGTAACTGTTTTAGATGTCTAGCTACTTTATCAGACTAAAATTTGGAAGGCAGAAATCACATAGGAGGTCTGACAATGAAGTTTGTAAACTTGCTGCAACAATGTTGCTAACCTTTTCTGATATCAGAGGGAGTATTCATTATGAATTTGTATCAACTGGACAAACAATTAAGCAAGTTTACCATTTGGAAGTGCTGAAAAGGCTGCATAAAAAAGTTAGACGACCTGAACTTTTCGCCAACAATTCATGGCTCTTGCATCATGACAATGTCCAGCTCACATGGAGGAAGTTTTTAGCCAGTAAACAAATAACTATATTGGAACACCCTCCCTACTCACCTGATCTGACTCCCAATGACTTCTTTCTTTACCTGAAGATAAAATATTGAAAGGAAGACATTTTGATGACATTCAGGACATCAAGGGTAATAAGACAGCTCTGATGGCCATTCCAGATAGAGTTCCAAAATTGCTTTGAAGGGTGGAATGAGGTGCTGGCTGAGGTGCATAGCTTCCCAAAGGGAGTACTTCGAAGGTGAGGGTAGTGATATTCAGCAATGAGGTATGTAGCACTTCTTCTAGCATGAATTCTCGAACCTACCATTTTCCCTGAAAATAAGACCTAGCCAGGCCATCAGCTTTAATGCGTCTTTTGGAACAAAAGTTAATATAAGACCCAGTATTACTTTATATAACATTATATAAGACCCAATCTTACATTAAAATAAGACCGGTCTTACATTATTTTTGCTACAAAAGACGCATTAGAGCTGATGGTCCGGATAGGTCTTATTTTCGGGGAAACACGGTAATTGTTCCACCTCCTATACCTTGTTCACTACTGGATTTACCAGTCCCTTAAACAGTGTTTAGCCCAGCATTAACTTTCAATCAATGTCTCTTGAAATAATATCATCCACCGTTGAACATAGCTATTTGAATTCTCACTTAATTCCCACTCTTTGCTTTTTAAAGAACAAATGTCCCATCTCATTACCCTTAAAAAACTTTTTTTTCCCCAAATGAAGGACCCAGTCACGTGAGGGTGTTTACGGGTTACCGACCTCTATAAGCGCGGCAGGGTAGGGAGCGGAGAGCGCCGGGGTAACAGTATCAAGTGTACATGACCGGAGCAGGTCCTGGTCCCCAGCCCAGCAAACACGTGCTACCCGCAGAGCTCGGAGAGGGCGGGCGCCCGGGAGGAAGATCCCAGGCGGCCGAACGTGCTCGCGCCCGTGGACGCCGCAGCCCGCGCCTCGGCCGCCCGGTCGCGGCGCGAGCGCACGTGCGCCGGCCAGTCCCGAGCGGAGGGAGCGCCCTAGCGCTCGTCAGGAGATGGAGGGCGAGGCGCTGTTTAGGGGTAGGGAAAGGTGTGCGGGGAGTTACGCCCAGGGAGGGCATTGCGGGGAAGTAAAGGCTCCAAGGGACGGAGGGGAGAGGGAGGATCAAGACTGGGTAAGGCGGGCCAACCTAGGACTTGGGAGGAAAGGGGGCGGGGCAGGGCGGGGCCGCAGGAGCCGCGGAATAAAAGCACACCGGGACGGCGTGGCGAGTTTATTCTGAGGCCCCAGTGGATGCGCTACCACCTGGACCCTGGCTGCGGTGGGTGGAAGGTGGGAGGGCGGTGATTTAAGATCCCGCCCCGGCACAACCAGGCCCCGAACTGGCCCAACACCCCGCAGCCCGATTTCCTCCTCCCAGCGCGCGCGGCCTCACCCTCGCCCAGCGCCAAACCCCCTCTGTTGGCTCCTCTCCGCCACTAGGGGGAGTGGGGGGGCGTGGCCCGTCCCTTCCGTAATCTGCCCTCGGTCGGCGTCCGCGTCAGCCGAAGCCCGACGCGGTGACGCAGTACGTCGACGTAAGTGACGTGCAGGCCCAGGCCGCTCCTCCTTCCCTAAGTGAGTGCCGGTCCGGTCGGGGCGGGGGAGAAGAGGGAGGACGAGGGAGGGAGAGGCGACCCGGGAGTCGTTGTGGGCCGCGGGCCGGACCGGGTCCCAGGGCGGCGAGAGCCAGGGCCGGGCAGAAGGGCTTGGCTGGCCGTTAGAGGGTCGCCGAGGCTGTTGGGCCCCCTCCGCTGCTGGACTTGCGCGCCCCGGCGCCGGGAGCGTCCGGCGCGGTGCCCACCCGGTTCCAGCTCGCGTCTCCCGACTCCAATTAGGTCAGGCTTGGAGTCCCGCGGCCGCGGCTCCGGCCCCCAACGCGCGGCGGCCACCCGGCTCGCCTTTCTTTCTTTGCTCGCCTTCCTCTCCTCTTGTCTCACCCTCCTCCTTCCTTTTCACGTCGCTGGGGTTTTTGTTGTTTTATGGTTGAAGGGTTTTGTTCCTCAGCCCGAGCTCATGGGTGTACGTTATCATGCTCCTCTTTTGTAGAGCAGTCCAATGGCCATGGAGGCCGAAGAGACGATGGAATGCCTTCAGGAGTTCCCTGAACATCATAAAATGATCCTGGACCGATTGAATGAACAGCGAGAACAGGACCGGTTTACTGACATCACCCTGATTGTCGACGGTGGGTAGGGTAGGGGCAGGGGAGCGAATTTGTGGCTTTGCTTTTCATCTCTTCCCTCACCCGCCTTTTTTTCACCCAGCCCCGCTGGCACCCTATCAAAAGTCGGAGGAGAGTGTGCGCCGAGACCCGAGGGCACTTGTCACTGTCTGCTCGCACAGACCGTGCTGCAGAAGGCTAGGTGGCGAGACAGGCGTGCTTTCAACATGATGGCATTTTCACGTGTCGTAGCCTTTTGAAGTTTTCCCATTGCACACTGGAGTGCAGGCTTGTAGTGTGGGACAGGGAGGATGTCTCTGAATGTATGGTTGATAAGCCGCTGTTGATACGCTGCTTTGAGGAGTATCTCGCAGGGGTCACTTGGGAAGTGTCGATTTTTTTCCTCTAGTTTCTCAGATGGTCGCGGAAGGAGAGTGTGAGAGAATCCTTTGCAGCACTGGGATCCTCTTTGGGGAACCCCCCCCCCAATAAAATGGGGTCTTTGTCAGTGTTGTCACAGTCATGGAGGTAAACCCAGCTTAGGTGTCTTTTCTGTTCAGTGACAATAAACTTCTCAAAGCAAGCTGTTCTTTATAATAGGTCTGCTGTAGATTGAGTTTCAATATATTAGGTATATTAAAATGTTTCACATAGCAAACACCTCCAGCTTTGTGCTTGTTCTGTGGCTTTTTCTTCTCTCTCCAAATGATCTGTAACCTTTTGGATTGTGTTCAGTAGTTTCAACTGAATAGATTATGCCTTTCATTCTTTAATTAAGTGGTAGGAGGTTCCTTACCTCCTGGAGTATTGTAAACTGGCCTTTATAAAACTGACTTAATAAGGTCTTTGAGGTAAAGATCTGGCTTTGTCTAATTGAGATGAAAATTTGTTAAGATAGCTGCCAAGAATGTTCTGACTTAAGTAATGCATATACGTAGTTTTATAATTATATTATGAAGCTCTACTTTATGTGTAATTTTCTATTTTGTTTTCTTGTTTTATGTTTGATTTTTGTGAATATGCATGATTTTATTTTATTTTTTTTACCTAGGTCACCATTTTAAGGCCCACAAGGCTGTTTTGGCTGCTTGCAGTAAATTCTTCTACAAATTCTTTCAGGAGTTTACTCAGGAACCTTTGGTGGAGATAGAAGGTAAATTTTATTTTAAATACAATGCTTAGCAAACATTATAATTAATGAAGAAGTTTTAGGCGGTTAATTTAGCAAGATACCATGGGACACAGGCATCAGTGGTTCCTGTTAGGTGACTGGATAAATTGTTCTTTAGACACCTGAGAATTCTTACTTTCAGTAAAGTGCTTGGTAAAACGATCTGCCAGGAAAAACTCTTAACGTTAGATAGCAGATGTTGGCCTCTTAAAGGAGTCTTCCACTGTTAAAAACTAGTGGTCATTGTCTTTTGAAAACTTGTATTAACAAATAAATTCCCATCTTTGTTCAGTGGGCTTGTTTCAGACTGGTGAGGATGCTGCGGGGCACAGCAGAGGCCTCTACATACAGCAGAGGCACAGATGATGTGCACAGTGTGACGTGGTCTGGCATAATATGGAAAGGGTTAGGAAAGATGAACTGAAATAGCACGCAAAAGTAGTTCTAGTGGCTGGGATGGAAGGGGTTATCCACTAGATACTGTCTTACAATAGTAATTTTTTATACTTGCTTGACTGTTCTATAATAATAGTCCACCAATTGTGTGGTGGTGTGCTATGTAGTTTATGTGCATTTTCTGAGGTTCACAAGAATCCTTTGAAGTATGTGGTAATATTTTCAATTTACATGTCAGGGAACAGGCTCCAAAAGGTTATTTGCCCAAGGTTGTCCAGCCAGCAAGGGATTCACAATACAGAATTCTAGGAAATAAATCAGCTTGCCTATATAAATACAGAATTTTAGCTTCTTTCAAGGTTCTTGAGTTGTGGTTTTGTATCTCTTTCATGGTGATACATACTTTTTGTTACCAATGGGTTGCCTAGAAACACTATTCCTTTGGAAAATTTTTCATGCCTAGGGGAGTAAAAAAAATGTAAAGAGTTAAGAATGTCCTTTTATTGTGGTATGTTACATTTTGTCTAGCATTCTAGCTGCTGTGTCCGTAGCTAGATTATCTGTTGGTTATCTGTGATGGACAGAACACAGGCACACTGGAAATCCACAAAGATTGTTATGGTGAGAATCGAGCTGCCTAGATGGTACTGGTTTCTATTATTGGTTATCAGTTTATTCACCTGAGGTACTGTGTGACCTCAGGCAGGTTACTTAACCTCTATTGTATACCGTGTTTCCCTAAAAATAAGACCTCGCTGGACAATCAGCTCTAATGTGTCTTTTGGAGCAAAAATTAATATAAGACCCAGTATTATATTAATATTATATTATAGCTGGTCTTATATTATGTAAGACCCGGTCTTATAATAGTTAAATAAGACCAGGTCTTAATATTAATTTTTGTTCCAAAAGAAGCATTAGAGCTGATTATCCGGTTAGGTCTTATTTTCGGGGAAACACGGTATTAGCTTCTTCATCTGAAAAGTGGGTTAGTAGGCTTGATTAATTGAAATAACCAATGCAGAGTGCCTGGCATAGTGTTTAGTGGATTGTCAAAGCTTAATAAATTGGGGTTATTTATCATTTACCCCATATATATACATATATATGTATACACACACACACATACACACATGCACATACACATACATATACATACTATGCTAGACCCGTGAAATGAAGAATTGATGAATAAGACAGCCCTTTAAAATTTTGCAAATTTAATAATGGATAAGCAGGTAAAGTGTAAAAAATACTGCAGAGACTTTTATTGTGGAATGATGTCACTGGGGAGGGGGAGGGAGTGGTTTGGTCTACCTTAATGAAACAGGAAAGATTTCAAAGAGAAGTTGACTTCTGAGCAGAATCTTAAGAAGAAAAAGAAGAAAAAAAGGCCCAGGCTAGAATATGGATTTATGGTGGAGCAAGGAATACTGAACTACCTGGAGAAGTAGGGTCTTCTCCTGAAGACTAATCACCTTGGGATTGTCTCTTGTACCTCTCAGTACCTCTGACCTGCTATATGTTATATAGTACACACACGTCTTTAGTATTTACTGTAGACAGATAAGAAAGTAAAATGTAAGAACACTGTTTTAGTTATTTGCCAGATTCAGGTTTAAAGAATCAATTTGGCTCATTGTCTTCGTAAGATGTTAACTTTGGGATAGCTATACTATCTGACTAGGTCACCTGGCTATAGAGAAAGCCCTGGGCGTGTAATTAGAAAACCTGAGTTGTCGTCCTGGCTTTACTGTTTGTCAGTTGTGTAACCATGGGCATCTTAACTTTCTTTTAATCTGAAAATATGTTAAGTATTATAATTTTGGACTATGTCATGGATATTTTGAATATTATGACATCACACTCTGGGTGCTGTTAAAAATCTTCTGGAGAATGCTTTTGTTGTTTTGGTTTGGTTTGTTTTATTTTAGGAGGCAATCAACCTGGTCAGGTTCAGACTTATGTGGGCTGTAGATCCAATTCCAGTTTAGTTTTTGAGACTCGTTGTGCTGTTCAGGTCCCAGGTGTGCCCACCTGGTGATAGTTCACGCCCTAGTGCTGTTCTCAAAGCATTTGCTGTCACCTCGGGTCCATCCCACATGTGTGCAGCTCGATGGCGAGCTCGAGACTGCATACACAGAAGACCTTTTCTTCAGCTCTGTCTTCTGATTTCCTCTGCACTTTAGCTCCCAGGCCTTCTCCTGGTCCTCCAGGTAGAAAACTGGGATTTTAGCCACCCGATGCTATCTACACTTCCCACCATGGGATCCACTTCTTGGACAAAGTGATGAGACAAGAGGGAGAGAAAAAAATAAAAAGAATTTTCTTCATGCTCCTCAGATGCCCTGTTTCCCTGAAAATAAGACCTAGCCAGACAATCAGCTCTAATGCGTCTTTTGGAGCAAACATTAATATAAGACTTGGTCTTCTATTCTATTATATAAGACCTGGTCTTATAGTAAAATAAGACTGGATCTTACGTTAATGTTTGCTCCAAAAGATGCATTAGAGCTGACTGTCCGGCTAGGTCTTATTTTCGGGGAAACACGGTAGTAGTCTCTTTCCTAGTTCTGTCAAAGAGGACTTTCTCTTAGAGTTGACGTGCTTGCTTGGTGGCCACCAACCACAGGTGTGCAGGATGGGAACTGGGGGTTGCCTTAAGGCAGGATGAGAGAGAAATAAACACCAGGTATTCCCTCCCCACCCCCGACTCTCACACATTCACTCACTCTCTCACTCCATCTTCTTTCCTGGTTCTCTAGCCAGAAAGAGTTTCTCTTGGAGCTTTTTCTGTCTGCACCTGCTGTACTGTTAATGGGGTTTGGGCTGTCCTCAAGTGTAAGCTGGGGTATGTGGGAGGAAAAATAAAAACCAGGAAACTCACTGCTATCCTTTGCGTCTCTGATTTCTCTCTCTTCCACTCTTGTATATTTGCTGTATGTATTCTGTCCAGGATTTTTAGTGGTAATTAATGGAGAAGATGGGGTAGAGTGTGCTTTCTCCATCGTAGCTAGAACTGGAACTCCCATCTATAAAATAGGAGTAATGACTTATAGTGATGGTTCTTGTCATTAATGGCACTTTATAAACATCTGAGGAGCTTTTGCAAGTACCACTGCCCTCCCTAGCTGTATCCCCAGATCACTTAAATCAGTCTTTAAGAGTTGGGATCCAAGCATCTGTATTTAAAAGTTCTTTACGCCCTTGTTATTTTAGGTCTGAGGATCAGTGATACATGGGCATCACCTGGGAACTTGTTAGAAGAGTAGACTCCTAGGCTCTACCCTAGACCTGCTGAATCGGAACAAGATCCTCAGATGATTCCTATGTACAGCAAAGTTGGGGCAGCACTGCCCTTTGGTGATTTCAGTGTGCAGCCAGGGTTGAGAACCACTACCTTACAGGGTTTTGTGAAAGCAAATGACATGTCTGTAAAATAAATTTGAATTCTAATATGCTCTATGAGCATAAACTGTCATTAGATGCAAACTGAGCTACCTCTCTCTGTTTTCTAGGTTCCTGGTGAAGTAAGTTACCTTTCATTAGAACCACAGGTACACCTTTGGCTTCAAATCAAAATTCTTGTCCTCAAAGCCAATTGTTTTGTGGCTTGTAACTTGGAGTCACAAAAAATCTTTGACATTCATTTCCTTGTTCAGAACATACAGGCTTCTCCTAATCTGAGCCTTGAATTTTCTAAATCCATTCTTTCTCTACCACTGAAACCATAGATCCATAAGCACCTAGGTTTCTCTCATGTCAAATTTTAGCCCTCACTATCTAGAACAAAACATCCAACTACATGTTCATCCTCTATTTTGAGTAGGAGTTTCCACCAATTGGGGTAAAGTCCTAAAACTGGAGAAATTCCAGAATGCTGCCCTTTTGCTTCTTCCTAAGTGAAAAAAGAAAACTCAGGTTAAGGCATTAATATTTAACGTTTTCCTTAAATACTTGCTTAGAAAAATGGTATTCTATAGCACACTTTTATTATGAAAGAATAGATTGAAGAGAAAATGGGCTGAGATTTGAAAGTTACAAATAGTCCTAATAGAGAATAAAATATTTTTGCAACCATACATCATCTACCACCGCTTCACTTAACCTAGACGGGAATTTTCAGTTTGGTTCATGTTAGCTAATTAAGGTCAGTGGTTTATTCCTACCACCAATGTTGAATTGTCCACAGAAGAAGCACCTAGAGTGCTTATAAAAAATAGTTTCTTGACCCAATTTTGATTCTGGAGATCAGGGACTCATGCTTTTATTAAGTGTACAGGTGATTCTGATCAACCAAGATAGGGAACAGAGTCCACATATCGAAATCCTTGAGGCCAGATGTTTCTTGAAACTAAAAATTTTTAGAATTTTCCAAAGATAATGCAGGTATGTGTATTACAAAATACTCCAAGTGGGGTGCAGGGTAACACACTGTAACCAAATAATACTTCGGCAGTGTATCATATTAATATTTACTCAAATTGGAATAAAGACTATAAGGAGCCTCATGTCAATCCAGATCAAATTTTGATGCCAAATTTATGGGAAAACTTCTGGTTTTAAGAGATTTGGGGGATTTGGGGATTATAAGTAGGAGATGGTGGGCCTGGAGTGAATGAGACCGTGGGTATTCAAACTCCTCCAAGCAGGAATGTTTCCTGCCATCATCCTATTTAAAAATCTTTATTATGGACTTTGGAGTTGGGCGATTGGTTTGGTCCTAGTTTTATCACTTAAAGCTATGTGACTTTGGCAGGTTACTTCTCTATCTCAATGTCCTCGTCATCTGTAAAATGGGGATTATAATAGCAAGTACTTCATAGGATTGTTAGGAAGAATAAGTGAGTTAATAGATATATTTTGAGTCATGCGTGATACACATTTGTGTTTGATTAAAAATGAAAATCTCTTTCTACTTCAGGAAAAACTTAACACATTGTTTTTAGACAGAACTTTTGCTGTACTTTGAAACACTTGGTCAAAACTTCACACAAAAAACAAAACAGCAAAAGTTGACCATGCCTCAGGCTGCTCTAATATAATAAAGAATAACATGGTCAACGTGCAACCAGGAGAAAAAAGATTTAGTGGACCCAAATAAAATTAGCCTTTAATGAATCCAGTTATTTTTAGTTTGCTTCTTTGGTAGCATGTAACATAGTTATATTACATTGTATTTTATGGTGTTTTTCAATATTCAGATTGCTTTCAGACATTTTGAAGAGTCTGCTGAGGCTCAAAGGGTCTGATTTGCCCCAAATCACACAGGTCATGGAGAGCTGGGACTAATCTAAAACTTTAAGTTCTGACTTTGAATGATACCCTTTCTTTACACAAATAGGGGATGGTGGATATTCCACCAGTATTCTTATTGTTGTCCTGAAGGCCACATTCAGATGTATAAAGTGCATGGGAAGTACATAAAAATATTTTTGTATTTGCACTTATGCATATTGTATGCAGTTTGGACTTGGACATTTCTTAGCATTAAAAATTTTATGTTAAAAAGTGGTTTTCTCTTTGTTCCTGTCAATAACCTTTTGTAGTCTTGCATTACTAGTCTGAAATAATAATATATAGCGTTGAAGAGCATAAAGAAATAGAGTACCCTTTTGGGCCAAAATTTAAACACAACACTTGTAAAGAAAAGTTGGAATCATAGAAAGCTTAATTTTAAAAGTGACTTTAGCGTTTATTCCTACTTATGTGCATGCGTTTTAGGAAGCATTGTGTTAGGTACTGTGAGGTGAGTGTGAAGACAAAATCATTTCCTTTAAGTAGCTTAAGATGTCCACGAATTGAAATGATCAGAACAGGTACAGAGTTCAGCCTGGGGGAAGTTCTAAAGGTTTCATTAAAGATGTGGCATTAGAATTGGGCTTTCAAGGGTGGTAGGATTTGTACAGTCAGAGATGAAGTGATTAAGCATTCAGGAAAGAGGACAAGTATTAATGAAGACAGGGAATCTCTTAGGAAGTGAAAGGTTTATTTGAGAATCAGAAAATAGTGTATTTGATATAATTTAAAATTTGGAAGGGAAAATGTGATCAATAGAAAACTAATGTGAAGAACCTTGAAATAAAGGCAGAGTAGAACTTTATTTGCTAAGCTGTGGAAAGCCATTGAAGATTTTAGAGCTGAGTTGACACAGATCTCCCTGGCAGAAAAGGTAGTATGTCTGACGTGGAATAGCCAACTCATGCTTGAGTGGTAGATTTTATTCTTCTGTAAGAGCTTTAGGAAATTTTTGGGAAAGATGTTAGTTTGCTAGTTAGTGCTGGAATGTGGCTACAATAAGACTGTACTGTTAATGAGAATTCTGCCAGGAAATAAGTTTCAAAAAGGACAAATACTAATCAAGTTCCAAACAGTGGGCTTTTTTTCCCTTTACTAAATGTTGTAAGATTTGAATCAACATGAATACACGTTAATGCATGTCTTTTTTACAGGTGTTAGTAAAATGGCCTTTCGTCATTTAATTGAGTTCACATATACAGCAAAATTAATGATACAAGGAGAAGAAGAAGCCAATGATGTATGGAAAGCAGCAGAGTTTCTACAAATGCTAGAAGCTATCAAAGCCCTTGAAGTCAGGTAATTATTCACTTTTTTAATGAGGCACAATTCGATACGTTCAGTCACGTTTAACATAACTTAGTCAAGAATTTATTGTATATGTCATGCCATAAAGAACTGATGTTTTGAAATTAAGAATATCCAAGGATCTATAAAATTTTTCTGGATACTGATTGTTCTTTTCCTCACACTTGATTTCTTGTCCTTTTGCAAAAACCTGTGCTAAGATTAACTAAAGTAGCATCTTTTGTATCTAATAAGATAAAGAGCACTAGGCAGCTTTTAAGGAGTTCTCTATAAACTGTTTTGTTGAATTCAAGTAGTTAATTATTTGTACCAAGCCTTATTCTTAAAAGGGTTTGGCTTACAAAGATTAACATAGTACTGTTTAAAAAAAGAGGAAAATGGTGAAGATAAAATAAATAGGCCAGGTGAAAGCAATAATCAGTGAAGTTAGAAATGTGGTGGCCAAAATGTGTGCCATTTGAGTCTGCATACTTGCTAGTTGGACCAAATCTAGCTCTGAGTTCTGAAGCACCTAGTGTAAAGAACAAGGAAAAATACTCAGTTACATTATTCATGGTTATGAGAACAAATCGATTGCTTAGGAGCCACTTCTGGTATTAAAACACAAAATTTCTCCTAGGAAGTATTAAGAAACCATTAAATGATGCAATGAATAAAAACTTCACCATCTTTCACGATGAACAGTGGCATTGTTATAGAGTGACTCAGAGCAAACGTTCTGGAGTCCGCCAGGCTGCCTGGGTAATGTTCTAGGTCTATCTGTGTGTTGTAGCCTGTCAGCAGCTCAGTTTCCTCATCTGTCAAAGGGAATAATAATGGTACTTTTTACATAGGGTTATTTGTGAGGGTTAAATTCATTGATGCACGTAAAGTGCTTAGTATGGTGTCTGGCACATAGTACTCTAAAATGCGAACTGCTTATCTCCTTATTCTGTGTCTTATGATCCTCAGTATAGGTCATTGCCATAACACTAAAGGGCAGTTTGGTAAAATCAGTTTCACATGGGGCAAAATAATTTAGTCCAACTCACTGGTGTAGTGTAGCCAAAAGATATAATTTAAAATAGCTCTAAGAAATAATTGAACTGTAATAATCCATAAATATCATTTCTCCTAATGAGCTTTTAATTAGTTTGAGAGTTCAAGATTACACTTTTCTGACAAGAGTTTAGTGTGTGTATATTCTCTGATGCCTAGTGTCTGGCATATCTGTATGCAGTACACATTTGTGAGTGGTTGGATGGGTGCATGCTGATTAAAACCAAATCAGTACTCACCTGCAGAGAGAGCTGAGATGTGGAATGCTAACTTGAGGTGTGTTGAGGACATATATCTGATTAGGTCATCATTTTCTCAAAGTGGAGGTAGACTAGGGGAATATATATGGATGGGGCAATACCAGATTTATGGTTAAATCCTAGATGAGAATCTTCTGAAAAAAGTTCTGTGTGGTCCCTTTGCTGTTCATGGGAGTGAGTAGTATCTCACTCTGGGGAAAGTCCTTGGCAGCAGAACAGTGGAACATATTCTATTACAGTGGCCTCAGTTGGATTTCGGAGACATTCAGTTGAGTCCTTGTATATAGTCATTGGGTGATGAAGGTAAAAACAACTGGATACAGCTGTTTTCCTAGTCCTATTTAGAACCTTTATAGAGTTTTATATTTATTGCAACCATCAGTGCTTTTTAGTAACATGTTGAATTATTTCTTGAACCAGTTAGACATAACAGTATACTCTGAAGAGATTTTTGAAAATAGGAAGACAACATATTGGCTCTTTATAAAAATACAATTTTGGAATAAAAATTAATTTAGTTGTGATTAAGTCAACTGGGTAAGGCAACTCTATTTTAAGATTATTGTGGGGGATCAAATATATGGTGATGGAAGGAGAACTGACTCTGGGTGGTGAACACACAATGGGATTTATAGATGATGTAATACACAATTGTACACCTGAAATCTATGTAAATTTACTAACAATTGTCACCCCAATAAATTTAATTTTTTAAAAAAAGATTATTGTATAACTGTTTTGCAGATACAGAAAGTCTTTGAATAAGGCGCTCTTCTCACATTTGCAGTGAGTGAATATTTTTGGAATATAAATACTAGGACCTTATTTTGCTTTGCTGGAATTGCATTGTTTATTTAAAACTGTATGAGAAGGTTTCTGTTTGTTAAGAAGCAGCAGTTGCCTTACAGATTTTTCCTCCCCAGCCTATTGAGTTGTACTTTACGTATAATACAGTTCACACATTTTAGTGTAGAGTTTGAATTTTGTTGATTGTGTACAATGGTGTAACTAGCACCACAATCAAGACATAGGAACATTTCCGTCACCGTAAGTTTTCTTATGACTCTGCAGTGGACCTTGACCCCCAGGCAACTACTATTCTGACTTTTATCTCTGTAGTGTTATCTTATTTAGAATGTCATATAAATGGATTCCTACAAGGTATGCTCTTCCATGTTTGGCTTTTTTCACATAGCATTATGTTTTACAGAGTTTTCAATGTCTTTGTGGGTATTACTATTTTGTTCCTTTTTATTGCTGAGTATTACTCTATTGTATAGATATACTACCTGTTGATGGACATTTAGGTTGTTTCCAGTTTTTAGCTCTTACAAATAACGTGGCTATGAACATTTATGTACAGGTCTTTGGACATTTGTTTTCATTTCTCTCAGTAGAGACCTAGAGTAGAATAGCTGGGTTGTATGGTAGCTTAATTTTTTTGTGAAAATTAAGTGCTTAATTTTGTGAAAATTATGGTGCTTAATTTGTTTAAGAAACTGCCAAACAGTTTTCCAAAGTGGCGTGCTCTTTACATTCCAGCCTGCAGGGTGTGAGTTCCAGGGGCTCCACTGCCTTGCTAATACTTGGGACGATGAAGCTTTTTCATTTTAACTGTGCTCGTAGGTCTGCAGTGGTTTTAGTTTGCCTTTCTCTAATGACTGGTGTGGATGGACCATTTTTTCATGTACTTTTTTGCCATCTGTTCATCTTTTAGCAAGGTATTTGTTCAAATTTTGCCCATTTTTAAAATTGGGTTATTGTCAAGGACTGAAGGGTCTGAGATTTTATCCTGTTTGCAAGCTAGGTTTTGTGGATGCTGGCAGAAGACTTCAGACTCCCAAGTCAGAGAAGGACTGTTTCTCACAATATTAAGGAGCAGCATGAGCTTCATGTTTGTATCAATTTTTCTGGCCCTCACTTCCAAGTTACAGACGGGTGACATAGTGGCCTGAATGTGAGCTACACTCACAGTGCTTTGCATCACAGCTGAGAACTCTGAGCTTTGAGAAACCCAGATCTTTTATAATGAGCTGCAAGCAAACCTCCCCATCCTTTGCCCCTGAGGGGCCCTTATCTTTAATATACTGGCCAGTAAATGAACCTACTCTCCACTCTGGAGAAAGACGGGCTCTGTCTTCTCAGGCTGTTTGCCATACAACCTTGAAAAGATAGTCCAGAACAAAAGGCTGTCAGTGTCTTTTGTTTATAAGACATGCAGACACATAAGGGACCAAGGAAAGTTAACTCCCAACAGTATCCTTGATTCTACATTATTTTTGCTTCTGGTGAATTTTCCCATGAGTATACAGCTCCATGTCCACTCTGATTAATCTGACCAGTAGGAACTGGGACCTAATCCATTCAACTCTTCTCACACTGGACTTGAAACAGAACTTCAAGCAGCAGGATGTGGCCACCCTGCAGTGCTGAGCTTAACCGTTTCCCTAAGGTCCTGGACTCAACCAACTGAACAAATCCCTAGGAAGCCAGGTGCCTTTCTCCTAAGTATAGCAAGATGTTTTAGCAATTGCACAGTCCTCTAAGGGGAAGTCTAGGGCAAGTCTGTCATCTATAATAATCCTGGCTAGTGATTTGAGGCTGACACAAATGTCTTCCAGAGCGTAAGTGGCATCATCGATTACGTTGACTTAAGTCAGGCACAAATTTTATACCATCTTTTTATTTGGATGATTACCCATTGTAGGGAAAACTGCCCATAGGGCACGCATAAATAACAAATCAGTTATTACTCTACAACACTCTCCCAAGTAACCACGGGTAGCCTCGTTTTGGAGAGACCGCCACAGTCACCTGAGAACTAAACTCATCTGCCAGTGGTGTTTCCTTAAACATTGGATGGTATCTTCTACCCTGACTTGCAAGTTGTCATGTTTTGGAGGAGGAAAGGAAGTTAGTACTTGACTTCCACATAAGTAGCAGAGTCCCAGGGGCACACAGGTGCTTTTGAAAGAAAGTGTTGTTTACTATTGTTTGTGCACCCAAAGTGGGACCTTCATCAGTCAGTGGCACAGGGTGACATTGCCTGCAGTGTGGCCTCCTCCTTTTCCAGTTTAGAATGTTGAGTCTAGTCCTTGTCTCTGGAGGGCTGTCCAAGGCAGTCAGTTCAATCTGTCTTGTTTGCCATGGGCACCAGAAAGTCAGCTGAGTGGCAATCATCTAGCTCACAAATTGGAGCCTCAGCTTTGGGAATGGTAGTGGGGCAAACATCTGATGTTTTACATGGACATGCAGGAGCCTGGCCATCGCTGCTGTTTCCAAAGTAACTTCTTAGTAAAGCTAAGGGAAATGGTAATCCAATCAGGGTCAAAGCCGTCGGGCAGGGGCTGACATATCTAGCAGACCATTTCAGATTGCTTGCAACATTTGGTGAGAGCTGCATCAGAGCATTTGCCTCCCTGAGGAAGGCTCTAGGGCAAGTTCTGAAGGACAACTGTCATTAATGTCCCTTCCTCCCCCCTACCTCCTAGAGTCTAGAATGTTTTCTCCCCTCATGCCAAGGTTGTTGCTTTCCTTCCATCTCCACAAAATCTGTGTCCTGCTCTAGTAGCTAAAACTTCACCTCTTTGCTAGTTGTCCTCTCCTCTTACCCAGACCTTTCATCCACAGTGGTCAGGAACAAAGGCATTTTTATTAAAAAACTTAGAGATCCATTGTGTCTCCCACTTTGGCTCACAAGGGCCAGTGTAAGTGTACTTGGCAAGCAGTATATTCAACCAAGTGGTCATTATTTTTAGGATCTAGGATGATGTCAGTTCAATGAGAGAATCCAGACAGCTGAATTAGAATTTACGTTTGAATCTGCTAGACCTACTTTTGACCGCGCTGTCACCTGGAAGAGGCACCAACCCAGGCTGTGCCAGCGTTGCCAGTGGGGGAAAGAAAAGGATTGTATTTAATAATGGTCAGGGCAGGATCCTAAATTCCCAAGTAGGTTTATATAACTTTCTGCCTCTTTTGTCTTGATCCTTACTCAGGAAGCATCTGAGAAGAAATGATCTCTTGGGACAGCTGAGTTCAGTGACACAACTGTTTACTGAGATTTGTGGACGAGGAGTCTTTCTGAGTCAGTATTTGAGGAGGCCAGTAGAGGGCGCTGCAGAATCAGTGTCGTGGATGGTCCACCAATACCTGACTGTCAGCCAGTCATTGAGTAGCTTGAAGGTGCATCATTCTCAGACAGTCTGGAAAGCTAAACATAAGACGCATATTAGTCTCAAGGGCCACGATGGTGGTGTGGCCAGAACCAGCTGATCAGACTGGAACAGCAACAGTGTACCCAGAAAAAGTGTCAGCAGTGGTGAGGTACCACTGACAGCCCTGAGATGGGCTCCGAGGTGCAGTGTAGTCAGTCTACCGGGAACAGTTGGCGACAATGCCTGTGCGATGTGGCCTCCTTTACCATGAGACAGATAGGCCTACTTTTGGCAGGTGTGACAAGTCTGGCGAGCGGTGGCAACATCTATATCAAAAACCGAGTCCTTTACTTTCTGCTCAGTCTGTTGCGGTGGGTGTGTCATCGTGTTCAGAACAGTGTTATATCTCGGTGTCAGTGATGGAAATCTGGGCAGTGCGGGCCTGATCAGCAGCTTGTTTCAGTTGGTATCATTAAAGAACAGGCCTCTGTTCTCTCATCAGGGATCTGGATAGTTTGATCAGCAGATGTTATTTGTTTCCATAGTTGTGGCCCCAAAGATGGATGTCTTTAATCTGCCAAGATTTCCAAGTCTTCCAAACAGCTAGGCCATTGGCAGCAGCTCAGAAGTCAGTAAAACTAACAAGGTTCATTGTGGAGAATGTTGTCCAGAGCTGTGAGGACAGCCTTGAGTTCTGCCCTCTTGAGTAGAACAACCACACATCCCCACTTGGCTTTGCATAGAGCGTCTGCAGCAGCCTGGTGAACACACCATCAGCCTTCAGATTAGCTAAGCCCTCAGTGAATCAGATCCCATTCATGTAGTGGCTTTCTTTGGTCAACAGAGTAGGGACGCTCCCACTTTTTTCATGTCAATGCAAGAGGCCAGCTGCTTTCTTGGTTATACTATTTTTGTTTAAAAGTAAGACTGATTGGGCACATCTTACCTTGCTAGTCATGAAGGCAGTTAACACCCTCCCAAATGGCATTATCAGGCTAGAGAGCCCCAAAGCCTTCATCTGGCATCAGTTTGAATAAGAGCCCAACAGCAAGCCAATCCTTTCTTGTCAAAGGGAACATACCTCATAGCCATGTCATAGAATTGATAAGTCTAAATAAAACCCAGAGAATACCTTTGGTTGGAGGCTGCCTGTCTTTGCCTGAAGCTCTAATCTGCAGAAGCAGCAGTCTCAGAGACTTGTAGCTCAAAGGGGTCATTAGGGTTTGGGGGTCCCAAAGGTAGAGAATGTGCTACAGCTTGATGGACAACTTCCATTGTAGCCTGGAGTCCCATTTAAAAGATGAGTATTTGCAGGTTAGCTGACATAAAGAAGAAAGTAGAATGCCCAAGGGAGGCATGTACTATCTCTAGTACCCAAAGTGTCCAATAATATGCTGGGCCTCATTTTTGCTCGGTGATTTGCCTTTCTGTTAACTGTATTTCACAGTGCACAAATTTTTAATTTTGATGAAACCCTTCTTATTAGTTTTTGCTATTAAGGTTTTTCCTTTTTGCGTGCTATTTAAAAAAATCTTTCACTAACCCGGTATTACAGAGATTTTTCTCCTGTTTTCTTCTAGAAGTTTAGTTTTTACATTTAAGTCTATGATCCATTTTGAATTTTTTTGTGTATGACATGAAGGTAAGAGTCAAGGTTTATTTTTCCCATATAGGTACTGGTTGTTCAAACACCACTGTTAAAAGATGATCTTTTCTTCATTCAAGTATCTTGGAACCTTTTTCAAAAATCAGTTGACTAAACAAGTGTGGGTCTGTTTCTGAACTTTGTTTTGTTCAATTAATCTTGTCTATCCTTTCACCAGCATCACATTGTCTTAATTACTGTAGCTTTACAATAAGTCTTCAAATCAATTAGTATAAATCCTCCAATCTTGTTTTCTGCTTTTCCTTGTAAATTTTATTACCAACTCACCAGTTTCTTCCAAAAAGCCTACTAGGATTTTGGATCTTACCGATTTTTAAATCCATACGTTATATATTTCAGGAACAAAGAAAACTCTGCGCCAATAGAGGAAAATACCACAGGAAAAAGTGAGACCAAAAAAAGAAAGATTGCAGAAACTTCAAATGTTATCACTGAGTCGTTACCATCTGTAGAATCAGAACCTGTTGAAATTGAGGTGGAGATTGCGGAAGGCACAATTGAAGTGGAAGATGAAGGCATTGAAACAACAGAGGAAGTGGCTTCTGCCAAGCGGTCCATAAAGTACATTCAGGGCACAGGTTCCTCTGATGATTCCGCTTTGGCTCTGTTGGCAGATATTACTAGCAAGTACCGTCAAGGTGATAGAAAAGGGCAGATTCAAGAAGATGGCTGTGCCTCTGACCCCACAAGCAAACAGGTAGAAGGTATTGAAATTGTGGAACTTCAGCTGTCACATGTGAAGAACTTGTTCCATTGTGAGAAATGTAACCGTTCATTTAAATTGTTTTACCATTTTAAGGAACACATGAAATCACACTCCACTGAGAGTTTCAAGTGTGAAATATGCAATAAAAGGTATCTTCGGGAGAGCGCATGGAAACAGCATCTCAATTGTTACCACCTTGAAGAAGGTGGAGTCAGTAAGAAGCAAAGAACTGGGAAAAAAATTCACATATGTCAGTACTGTGAGAAACAGTTTGACCACTTTGGACATTTTAAAGAACATCTTCGAAAACATACAGGTAATTAGCAAATACTTTATGTTAAAAATATATTTTTTCCACATCACTTCAACTCTGTCTAAATTCTTTTTTTATTAGTACCACAGAAACCATCTGTATTTTCTAAGGTGCAGGCTGAGTACATATTGTTTTTATAATATTAGTTTGTTGAAATATTGATACTTCTTAAAAGCAAAATCAGTATCAACTTTGAAATTGTCATTCTTGCACCTTGCCAATTTTCATATTTTTAAAAGAAATATGTAAAACACAGTTCATGATTATTTCCTAATGGTTATAAATTATGAAATTCTATATAACCTCACTATTTTTACATTTGCTGTCTTAAGTTAACAGATTACATAGATGAATACATTTACAAACAATCCTGGCTATGTCTGTGCCTTTGCGTACATTTGGTCATCTGTTTTGGCCTGGTAGATAGGTAGGCAGTATATGTCCATCTTCCCCAATCCTCCACTACTCCAAGGGCAAATGTGTGAGAAATGTGCGAGGAAGACGAAAAGGGTAAGGTGTTTAGACGGTCCTTCTCCCAGGAGCCATCATGCATGAGGGAGATGTCCCAGGGAGTCTGCCTGAGGGCCTCTGGTCCTTGTGCATCCATCCCCCATGCCAATTATTTCTCCCTGTCACATTCCCTGTTCTTGTTCCCACTCCCCAAGCATTCTTCGCTAGGACTCCTGTGCCAGACACATGACTTGAATCTTGGGGAGGCCCTAAACCCACTATAACAAAGGTATGGGGACAGCAGTTGCTATAGTGTGTTAAGTGTCAGATGTCTGGACACTTGTTCCCAAGTCCTTATGTGTGATGGTTAAAGCTGTTCAGACTGTTAATACAATGAATACAGTATAGGTATCTCTCACTGTTCAGAATCTTCCTCTTTGATGCTGGAGTTTGGAGAACTTTGGATGAAATTTTTTCATAGATCTTTTCACTGTCCAGAGTCGCTCACTACATACCACTTGAAACAGAAACTGGATAGATTCAAATAATGTGGTATCCCTAGTATACAAATAAATTCTTGTTATTAATACTCAGGAACTGAATAAATATGGAAATAGCAAGGAAATCTTATACGTAATGCACAGTGTGGATTTAAAAGGCTTTAAGGTACTGGCTTAGGTAACTAATAGGTATTTATGAAATTTTGGGGGGAAATGCTTCCTGATTTTCAGACATTATGTATATATTTGGAAACTGCCTATAGTGAAGTTTTTGGTCCTTAAAAAATCTATTTTAATGGTCTGTTGACCATTTTTATACTTACTGGAGTCATTTTGCAAAAGGAGTGAATAACAGAAGCACATTAAATTAGTAAATAAACGTTACTTAGTAACTAGCGCACTTTGATAGATTACCCTAGCGGATAATCAGTCACTTTTATATTATATCCTAGCAATGTGAAAGTGGAAGCAATTGTCTCTTTTACCCAAAACATTCCCTAGTAACTTACATGTTTGAAAATAAGACAACATAGACCGTTTTTGGAAGCTTTAAAATGTGCTTTCCAAGCCTTGTACTTTGTATTTTGGATAGAACAACAGAACATAGAGCTAAGGATACTCTGTTGTATGTCTTTGTCCTTTCTTTCACAATGATGTGAGCTAACTTAAGGAACTTAATTAACCAAAGTAGTTGTTATAAATTATAGAACCAGATGCCCATTGGAAGAACCATTTAGTAAGCACATAAACAGAATTTTGTTGTCTTTTTAACCTCAATTACTGCACTAATGGTGACAAGATAGTTGCAAATGTGATCAGTGACTTAATGAATTCAAGAGGAGCATCAGGAAAATTTTAAATCCTGTTTATGTTACAGATTTTTTTGCTTATGACAAACTAAGTATAAAGATAAGCAATCCTGTTCCTGTTTTCTACCCTCAAAATATATAAAATTCACCCCACATCCACCCAGTTTCATATTTTGCATACTTTTATTTAGTGGTTTGGTTTCTGGTATGTTCTGAAAGCATGCACTGTAATCTGTGGATTGATTTGTAAAATTTTGGCTGTTACTTGTCCTCTGAATTACTTTGTTTCCATTTGGAAAATAGTAATGATAATGCCAACCTGCTAGGTCATGGAGATAAAGAAATGTTAGAATCCCTGCCTTCAAGGAGCTCACAGTTATGTTGGGGTGACAAGCAGGCACAATCACAGTGTGACGGGCTAAGTGCTGCTAGAGGTAAGCACAGAGTCTTACAGGAATGCCCGCCTGGGCTGTTTGTGATGGAAGACACACGGATGGCTTCCTAGAGGGCTTCCCCTGTGATGACTCCCAAAGGAACAGGAGTTAGGCAAGAGATGAATATTCCAGGCAAATGCAATGAAGTGTCCACAGCATAGAAGAAGGAGAGGAAGCAACTCGTTCAGAGCACTGCTACTAGTAAGTCATTGTGGCTCGAGGATTGGATCAAAGTAGAGGAAAGCCCAGGAGATGCAACTGAAGAGTTAGGAAGGGCTGACCATGTGACATGTACTTAGGCATTATGGAAGATCAGCCAGTGAGTGGTTCAAGGGCAAGGGAGAGAAAGGAATGCGAGATGAGGCTAAGATCATGTAGTTGTTTTCATAATGCTGTAAATGAGTTCAATTTTATCTTGGAAGACTGGGTCATTTTAAAGAAGTTTAAACCAGAAAAAGATCTGATCAGATTTATGTTTTAGAGAGATGACTGGCAGGATAAGTTTGAGTAAAGTGAAACCTACTAGGTCTAAGTAGGAAGTTGTTGGAATAATCTAAACAAGAACGAGGGGTTGAGTAAAGGCTGGAAAAGGGTTGGAGATGAGTAACATTAAGTTATTTTGGTTGGTATTCTAAGCTAGAGATCTGGGAGTCATTGATACCTCCGTCTTAACTCCTCACCCATCATGCTGTTTTACACTTTTGTGCCCCTGCCCAGAATAAACTTTCTTTTTCTCATTCCATTTCAGGCAGAATTAATCACTCTCTGCCCTTGTGCTTCTGCAGTACATTTTTCATTGCCCTTTTTTCTGTAACGCCTTCTACAGTGCATTGCATTTGTTTATTTTCATGTCTTTCACTTTCATGAAATACTGTTGCCTGTGATAGGAAGTTTTTAAAAACAAGGACAAAGTTTATTTATCGTCATCACTTAGCACATGGTCTGGCACACAGCAAGTGCTCAGAAAATGCTTGTGGAATGGATAGTGATGTGTTTTCCTGAAACAGATTGATTTAATTTTTATCTAAGGAGAAATACATTTTTTTAAAGAAATGCAAAAACCTGGAACAAAACTTATTTCTTCATCCGAGCACAGATAACAATTATAATAACCACTAAAAACTTATTTTTCCACCTCTAGAAGAGTCTTTGGATGTGATAGAAACATCTGAATTATAAATTCTGATCCTCCTTTTAAGAAGGTCCTATTTAGAATTAACCAGAAAGAAAAAACTTTATTTGCTTTCTCTGTTTTTCTTAATTCGTCAGTATAATTTTTTTCTGTTCTAATAGGTGAAAAACCTTTTGAATGTCCAAATTGTCATGAACGATTTGCTAGAAATAGCACCCTCAAATGTCACCTGACTGCGTGCCAAACTGGAGTGGGGGCAAAAAAGGGAAGAAAGAAGCTTTATGAGTGTCAGGTATGTGTGCCTATATACTGTCCTTAGCAGAGGAGACTGTACTTGAAATCGTTAAAAGTGAAGGTTAACAGAATCTAGAGCAGAGATAGAGAGCCGACAGTTTAGAAAGAAATGAGAGTGAAGAACACCAGTGTCTTGATTTTGTAAGAGGGATTAGAATAGTGTTTTTACCCAATACTAGATGATACCGATGTCAATAAATGTGTCCTAAATAACAGGTAGTCTGAAACAGGTTACTCTTAACCATAGAGCAATCAGAAGTCAGGAGTGGGGCAGGGGAGGTGGACCAGCTGTAATCGTCTCTTCCATGATTAGTATATATTTATCCCAAAATAATGTAATGGTTCTAAACTTTGATATTGTAGGAGAAATTATAATGTTGTTATAGTCTTAGAATTTATGTGACATTTAAATAATGAAAGCAATATTAAAATGTTTCCCAAAATGTATTTAATGTTTCCCAAAATTATTTGTTAGCTACATCAGCTGAAAGACCAGATAAAAGAATTATGAAATCCCTTGGACCAAATTATATATTCATAACATTTTCAGAAAAGTCTTCAGCTCTTCTTACAGA
Source organism: Rhinolophus hipposideros (assembly GCF_964194185.1). Taxonomy (NCBI): domain Eukaryota; kingdom Metazoa; phylum Chordata; class Mammalia; order Chiroptera; family Rhinolophidae; genus Rhinolophus; species Rhinolophus hipposideros. The sequence goes on along the minus strand of NC_138053.1, from coordinate 72,231,187 downwards.
GAATAGATGAATCCCTATTTTCTTTAAGTATTGTTACCATCATCTGTTTGGTTATTTCAGGTGTGTAACAGTGTGTTTAACAGCTGGGACCAGTTTAAAGATCACTTGGCAATACATACTGGAGATAAACCCAACCATTGTACTTTTTGTGACTTGTGGTTTATGCAAGGAAATGAATTCAGGAGGCATCTCAGTGATACTCATAATATTTCAGAGCGTCTAGTAACTGAAGAAGTTCTTTCAGTAGAAACTCGTGTGCAAACTGAACCTGTGACATCGATGACTATTATAGAACAAGTCGGGAAGGTGCATGTGTTACCACTGCTCCAAGTTCAGGTAGACTCAGCACAAGTGACTGTGGAGCAGGTCCATCCAGATCTGCTCCAGGACAGCCAAGTGCACGATTCACCTATGAGTGAGCTTCCAGAGCACGTCCAGGTGAGTTACCTAGAAGTGGGTCGAATTCAGACTGAAGAAGGTACTGAAGTACATGTAGAGGAGCTGCATGTTGAACGGGTAAATCAGATGCCAGTGGAAGTACAAACTGAGCTTCTAGAAGCAGACTTGGATCCAGTGACCCCTGAAATCATGAACCAGGAGGAGAGAGAGCCTAGCCAAGAAGACGCTGCTGAGGCCGCTGGGGAAGATCATGAAGACTCTGAGGGTGTGGAGACCAAACCAACAGTGGATTCTCAAGCTGAAGGGGCAGAGAAGGAGAACAGAACACCTGGGCCAGCCTTAGAGTAAAATAACCAGTGAATACATTTTTAAACTTAATGTGTTGGGTTTTTGAACTGACGTTGGGCAGTGTGACTGCCCTGGAGCTAACAGACAAGTGGACCAAAGTCAGACTCTTTCCTGTTATGCTGAACTGTCTCTGTTGAAACAAACTGATCCCCCCACTTAATGCCACAGAGGAGGGATCTTTCCCAGAAATGAATGGGAAATTTTGAGAAGTATATTTCTGGAAACTTAAATGGATTATATTCTTATAGAGTTGGGTACGAATGTATCTATTTTCTTGGTGGTAAATGTTCTCCCTTCTTTCCCAGGTCATGTCTTTCCTTACTTTTTCCATATTGTAAAATCAAATGTAAAATCATTAGAATACAAGCATATGTATTCTAATGCATGTTAGAAAATTGAATATATAGGAAACAAGGCTGCATGAAGAAAAGTGCATTGTTACTGTGCAGTTAAATTTTGGCTTCTGGCTTTCTTTCATTTGAACAACATTCTTGTCTACCCTGATAGTCACAGATGTCATCTCTGCAAGAGAAACAGAGTAGTGGTGGCAAAATTTCTAGAATGTTAAAAAAAACACAAAACACACACACACACACAAAACCCCCACACCCATGTGCCTTTTCAAAACCAACTAAACTTCTGTAAAGCATCTCTGGTTCTTTCAAGTTTGTGTTATAAGGAGCGATGTAGGTGATGCTATAGTACTTTATATTTTTACTTATAATGACAACTACCAATTCTTTTTCACTTAAGTTAGGTTGAGAAATTTCCTTTAATGGCAGCTGAAGGGCCATTTTCAATTGGGAAAATTCATTTGTATCTGTGGTAAACTTTATTTTGATGAAAAATTGCACTAGTATTTTACCACCAGATGAAAAAAAAGATGAGCATCATTTAAAAATTAATGTATTTAAAATACAGAGAAAAACATGTATATAATATATATCAGGCTTTGTTTTGAATGAATCTTTTTCCCCGATCCTTAATGTAAAGATCTTGTGCTATAACTTTTAAAGCCATAAAAATAAGAGTGCTAAACTGTGGACTTAAAAGTAGGTGTGTAAATATTTTTAATCAGTATTACTTGGAAAATAAAATATAACAACCACATAAAATAAACCAATATGCTATTTTCTTTACCTGTTAAATATTGGGAGATATTTACATTTTTAAAGTAAACTTTAAAATTATGTGTTCATGACTCTTTTTTTTTTTTTAATTACCAGTGTGGAAGTTGGTTTGTGGTCAGAGATGTTTCCTTATCTGTATTAACTGACTTTATGTACCTGTGTTAACACGACTTACACATAAATTGAGATGTAAAATTCTCAGTACACACCTCCAATCGCCAAAAATCAGTTCAAAAGAATGGAAGGAGGAAGAGGTTGATACTTGCAGTTAGTAAATGGTGGGCAAAACAGCCAGTGGAATTTTTCAGTAGAGCCTGTTTTAAAAATAACTCTCCACATATTAGTGTGTTAGATTTAAAAGATCAATTCAACTCATCCCCCTTTGGTAATCCTGAGGTTAAATGTATCACATTTAAGAAATACTCATACACTGCAGAGAATGGCTTGCTAAAACTGGAGAAGTCACGCATATAGAGATAACAGGAATAGTATATTTTAAGATCAGAAAAGTATAAACATTTCCAACTCTTCTATTTGGCAGTTCAGTACCGACTGACTATCTTGACTTTCTTTGAAGTCAAGAAATACTGATGATAGAATTAAAGTATATCACACTGAAGTTTCAGTTTGCCTTAGTATGTCTATTTTCCTGAGTTGTAATTAAAAAAAAAAATCCCTGACAGTGGCCTCTAGTATGTAAACTACTAGTGAATTTTGAATGTTGAAAATAGCTCATGCTGTGCCCTTACGCTAAGTTATAAAACAAGGTTTATTTTTAAAGAATCTCTCAGGAGCTCTGACCACAAGGTAGACGTCACGGACAAAGGCCCAACAAAGTGTTAAAGTTATCATTTGAGTTTTCAGATTTAGCAAGGTCTTTCAAGGTGGGTTTGTGGGACAGGTGTAGTTCATTTTATTTTTCCCGAAAGGTAGAAAGGCTGTATCACTGTGCTCCAGATGCCAGTAAATCTGATTGCAGAAGGAGAGGAAAACTACCCACTGGTAATAAACCTTATGTTGACTAACACTGCAGTTCGCAAAGCATTTTATGTATAACACAAAACATTCTATTAAAAACCACGATGTAGGGCGACTGGTTAGCTCAGTTGGTTGGAACATGGTGTTCTTAACAAGGTTGCTGGGCCACTGTGAGCTGCGCCCTCCACAACTAGATTGAAACAACTACTTGACTTGGAGTTGGTGGGCCCTGGAAAAACACACTTTAAAAGAAGAACAATAAAAAAACCCATGATGTATCTTCCAGTACTGAACTGGGTATCTTGTTCTTCCCACTTGACTCCTACTAAGGTTTTTAGCTAGGTCTATAGTGTGACAGCTGGGCAGTCGAGTGCCAGACATCGGTCATCACAGGAAGCTAAGTGCACCAGAGAATTATGGGAGAGCCTCTTCTATCTCCCCTACTTCACTGTTCCAACAGCAGTTCTTCAGTTCTCTGACTACTTAGTTAGCGCAGACTCCACAAGTTATGATTGGTACCACAAGACTGTCCCTATTTGAGACACCAGTCAAAAATGGGACCCCCAGATACCTGCATTTCTGCCTGGCCAACTGCAAATTAGGGGTTTTCACCCCCTCCCCCTCAAGTTCAATAATTCACTAGAACGATTCAACCCAGGAAAACACTATGAATACAGTTTTATTATAAAGGAGACAAACCAGAAACAGCAAATGGAAGAGATGTGTAAGGCAAGGGGGTGTGGGAAGGGCAGGAGGTGGGCAGAGCTCCCATACACTCTCCTGGCCCTTCACTCTCCCAGCACACGGATGTGTTCACCAATCTGGAAGCTCCCTTAACCTTGTTCACTGAAGTTTTATTACTTGGACATGACTGATAAATCCCTGGCCATTGATTTTTGAGCTCACTCTGCTGCCCCGCCCTCCCTGGAGATCGTGGGGTGGGGCTGATAGTTCTTACCCTCTAATAATGTAGTTGGCTCCTCTGGCAATCTAGGCCAAGTCACCTCTGAGCATAAACTCAGGTTTGGGCAAAAGGGATTTGTTATGAATAATAAAAGACATATCACTCAGGAAATTCCAAGGGTTTTAGGAGGTCAGTGGCAGGAACAAGGGACCAAGACCAAATACTAATTATACCACAATTACCATCTGAGATTCAAAGGAAAACTAAACTGAACCCTCATATCAATGTATTTAAAACCTAGAAACCTTTTGAATATGTACAAAACCAGAAGGCTCTTACAGTTTCATTAATAAAAAGGCTGCCATCCTCACACTACTGAAACAAATATTTTCATGGCAATGGAAATGCTTCTGCTTCTACCACATTCAATTTAGAAATAAAGAAGGGTCCATGAAGATCTAGACGGATTACCCACTTTATACTTTGAATAAGCCAACAAGTGACAGAGGTCTCAATGTAAAGTCACCACAAAACCACGTGGATTTCAATGCACATCTTCAGTTCAGGGTTGATTGTCCTAAACACATGATCCAACGGTCACTTAGGTGGTCAGGTGGAAACTGCTGTATAACTGTGTCATGCAAAATACAAGGAAATGCTGGCCCTTCAAAGTTGAGCGTGATTCTGTCGGAGCAAAGCTAATCGCTTTGAGCTTAATACTGACTTCTATGTTAGTGGCATCAGGAGAGAGAACCTGGGCCAAATGTTTCTCGTGTGTAATGTGCTGAGCTGTGCTAGAGCTCTTACAGAACTTGTCATAAAGGATTCAAGTAAGCAGTAAGAATTAAAACTCAAATCCTTACCACCACCATTTATTGGGGTGGCCTATTTATTAGCTTGTGGCCTAGATGTATATTGCTTTAAAATGAAAAATGCAAAGGCTGTCATTATTATACTTGCATTCTGAACTTACAGGGTATCTTAAAACTACTCCATGTTCTAGAAATGTTACTTTATTAATTCTGTTGACATGGAAAGTAGGAAGGCAGCCTGTGAATTCAATATTTTTCTCTCCCTGCCTTTCCTCCAACCTAATGTGACACATACTTAATCAAAGGAAGCAAAGCCTTGATATTTGTACCAAAATGTAGCCTACGAAAGAAAAATGTCATTGTAACATAATAGCATCACTTATGAATCACTTATTATATGTCAAGCACTTTACATTTAGTCCTCTCAATGACCTCATGAGGTAAATATTATTATAAGTGGAGGAAATGAAGAGGAAGAGATGAGAAACAGCTGGTAAAGAGTGGAGCCAGTATTTGAAACGAGGTAGCTTGACTCTACAGACTGTGCTATTGATCACAGACATACAGTCCTCTCTGTATGAGATCTCCGTGGTTGATTGACAGCATTTGATTGCACAGCATGTTAGCTAAAACACCAATTTTCTTTCTGGAATCCACATCAGCTGTTAATGGGACTGGGCATGAAGGGACCAGGACATCAGAAAGGTTGGCAAGATACATAGAGCAAATTTTGATACCTCCTTGCCATTTCCTTTCCCTGAGACTACACCGTCTAGGCAGTGCTTCTCCAACTTTCGTGTGCATCGGAGTCTCGTGCAAATACACACCGAGCTGCTGACTCAGTTTGGTCTGGGTTAGGTCCCGAGAAATTGCATTGCTAACAAGTTCCCAAGTAATACTGTTAGTCCTGAAACCACACTTGGATAAAAACTGACATAAGGCACGTCAGGGAAGCACAGATGACTAGCCAGTGACATGAGCCTTTCTGACAGTCTCTTTTTTGTTAAAATATCTTTTTTGTGGGGGCCAGTTAGCTCAGCTGGTTAGAGCACGATGCTGGTAGCACCAAGGTTGCCGGTTCAATCCCCCCATGGATCACTGTGAGCTGCACCCTCCTTAAAAACAAAAACAAAATAAAATAAAAATATCTTATTTGTTACCTATTGTTCGTGTTTACCAGTCATATAATGCACTGGACTAAGGCAACTGTCTTGGGTTTTTTAAAGCAAGAACATTCTACCTATTTGCAGTAACTAATTACTTTTATGTTTGTGAAATGAAAATGCCACAGAGACCAGAAATGTTAGAGAACAATAAGAAATTAAAATCCAGAAAATCAGAATCATTGACTAGGAATACTTTACTTACTTAGTTATACTTGAGACACAAAATGTTAGCTAATATCTGCTGAAAGTAATTGTCAGTATACGTATGACTTCGCCTCAGAGAACAGCTAATCATTAACTGTGGCTTTGGAGCCTGGTAGACTGCCTGGATTGGAGCAGTAAATATGTCCTGTGAAATAACAATTATCTATTAGATAGCGTTAGGAAATACTGTGGAAGGAGTAATGCAGAACCCTAGTCCAATTGAAATGGTGGTTATTAAAGACTAAAGAGTAAAATCAAGCAAAGGTAATGATTCAAATTTGATATTGATAACTTTTCATGAGATAATTTTGCTTCAAATATATCAGTTTGCTCAGAGCCTCCAGCTGTTCTTCACTGTCCAATTGTAAACGGACACGCGCCAATTATAAAAAATATTACACTAGTTGCTATACATGGCTACGTGGTCAAGAAAAGTTTGGAGTACAGATACTGCTAGAGCGAGAATCTCAGGAATTCATTTTCTAATAATAATTACTTTTATAAGATTACAATTTGTATTTTTCTTTTTCCCCCTCTATTGTATTTTACCTTTAGGAAGAAAGTTCAGTTTTGAACATTAATGACAAAATGATGAAGCAAGAAAATCTAAAGGGAATTAAAGTACCCAGGTTATCAATAGAATTTAATCTGACTAGCAGAAGGAGAGATAGTGCCCCTTCAGCTACTGAAATTCGCAACTTTCTTTATCATTTTGTTATTGTTAAATTACATCTACTCAAATAAAAGACTCACATATTTTAGAAAAATAAGAAAGTAAAAACCACTCCAAGACTTACATAATGCAGGATCTCAGCTCCCGTTCCCCACACAAGAACGAAGGATATGGTGAGGCCAAAAAGGAACAGCAACGGAGCCATGGATAGGGGACTCATACCACTATATTCTCACCGGTGGCTGGGTTGGAGATACAGGAAGCAGGCTCCACATGATGCGCAATCCGCCATCCACTTTTCTGCCAAACCACCAACCACCCCACTTGCTGGCTGCAATCTGCGCATGCTAGGATAGCCACAACAGTTATATTAGTGGCTATTGGCTAACTGATTACAGCTGATGGCCATCTGATCACAGCTGATGGCCATCTATCTACTACTCGAGCCAGCACCTTTCCACATGAGGCCAAGAGCCTGGAAACTACTCTCTGGGACTCCGTCCCTACAACACATTAATCATAAATACTATTGTTAACATTGAGAGAGAGAGAGAGATAAGAAACATTTCAAAACAGGATTGCCATGCTAGTTTTAATTTCATTTAATTATGTTTGTATTTAATAGAAATGAGGGAAGTAGAACTGATAAACCTCAGATAAATGTTTCTCTACCACAAGAATTATTAGTTCCTTAAAGGTTCCTATAAAGTTAGGGGAAAAATTTAATAAATGCTAATTGTAAGTGACTCAATTTTAAACTATCAGTTGACCCCTGCTGTGAAAAAAACGAAATGGCATTCTCATATTTCCACGTCTTGATGTGTCGAGGTTTATGAAGTCAGCGTACAGGCGATTAATTATAGAACAAGAGAGAATTAGTGACATAGAAGACAGATCTAAAGAAATTACGCATAATGTAAAAGAAGGTAAACAGAAGATAAAAATCTGGAAAACATCAGAAAAGACATGATATAGAAAGAGAAGGTACAACATACATCATGTCCAATAGGAATTCCTGAAACAACGATAAGACAATAGATAGGGGTCATATTAAAAGAGATATTGTGTGAGAATTTTTCTGAATTGTTGAAAGTCATGAATTCTCAGAGTCAGGTAGAACACAGATCCTAAACAGGATAAATAAAACAAAATTTCCTGGAACAGGATATGACTTTGCGAGTTGCAGTTCCAACTCTACAGCACCACGCAGTCTTAGAAAACGTTATGTTATGCCTCCTCTCCCAAGATTTGTCAAATATCCCTACCAGAGGGAAGAAGGAAGGAGAGTGGGGCTAGGGCAACCCCATTAATAGCCCAGACTCACATTCAGTAGGATGTAATGTACCGGGTAAGTCAATGACCAGAAAATGTGAGCAGACTATGCCCCAGAACAGCAGCAAATGTTCAGGGATCCCTCAGAACAGGCAATAAAAATAATAGCTCCCAATTATTAAGCACTTAACAGAGGAGGTTCTGGCCTTCTTTGGACCCCAGCTACTTAGAGGTTGTGATGAAAGGAGTATACTGTAACATGTTTTCAGTGGGGATCCTCCTGCCAACCATCCCCGTCCATGGACTCCAGATTAGGAAAACCTAGTTTTACAATTTGCCAGAAGCTTTATCTCATTCATTCTCATAACATAACAACACCCAGATTACAGAGGAAGACACTGAGGATAGAAGATGCTTGAAAGCATAGTGTCACACAGCTAGTAAGTAGGAGTCCAGGTGTAGCTTTATGACTCAAAAGTGTAAATTTCAGTTTTTGTGAATGTTTCTCAAAGCATAGAACAAGTACCTCCTGCATTGGAATCACCCACTGTTGTTCCTAAAAATGTATTTGACTTCTTTCCTGCCAACGCAAGGGAGCAGGGTTTAGAAAACTAAATTTTAATGAGCTCCTCAATAACCATGAAACTATACTGTCTTTATAGATTTGACAGTTTCATTAATTCTTTTGGAAAATAATCTTTTTCTGACATTAAAGTATTTTTCTCTGACACATACACCCATTGTAGAAAATGCAAAAAATACTGGAAAGTATTAAGATTATATAAATCACCTGTGATTCCACCAGGTAAGGAAAACCATTTCTAATGTCTGGTGTATTTCCTTTCAGTCATAGATATCACAAATATGTATTGTTTTGTTCGGTAACTTTTGCTTTCACTTAGTATGTTGAAAACATTTCCCTATACTATTTGAAACAAAAAATTTTAACCTCTGTGTACTGTTATATGGTAACCTGTTGTTCAATGGCCCTTCCTAGGAGAAAAACAATTTTTTCAAGTGAAGGGAATGGAATGTGAAATTAGTTGGATATGGATGGGGGTCCCAAGACTTCGAAAGGGAAGGGACAACATGAAGGAAAGTTTCTGATCTGACAAGTAGCAGGCCCTAACAACATGGCTGCAAGAGAGATGGGGGTGCAGGGCACTTGTGGAATGGAATCTGGCCAATGGACTTCAGAAGTGGTTTCTGAGGCTGAGTTTTAAGTTTTATTTTCCTGTGATAGTCTTCAGTAACCTTTTCCATCCCTAGAACCTAGCATCAGCTTTGCTCCATGGTGCTCTATGAGGGCCTATTAGAGAGTCTATGTCAGGTTGGGTGTTTGAGGCTCTTGGTTTCTAGGTAGTTTCCGTATGAAATCCTATCCTGTTGTATTGCCATGTTATAGACTTCAAAGAGTATTTTATATTATATTTTTTAAGTATGCAAAGTTTTATCCAGTATTTTATTGCTTTAGAGAGAAAACAGACTGATGGTATGCACGATGAAAGATTACCTTTTTTGTATTTAAATCCTCTTGTCTTTTGAGGAGAGCGCCTCCCTTTAAAGACAAACCTTTCTCACAGAGAACCTTTATCTACAAAAGTAGACGACCACTCTCATAAACCAAGCAAGCAATCATTCCAGGTTCTCTTGGTTTCTTGCCACTTTCAATGGCCAATCCATGGAGCTGTCCAAGGTTTTACTTCTTGCCTTTCCTGTTCCTGGCCCCTTTAGTCATCATACAAAGAGGCAGCAGAGGGTGGTAAAGAGGAAAACCGATTGTGGAATCAGACTGATTGGGTTTGAATTCCAGCCCCAGCACTGGACTGCTGTGTGACCTTGAGCAAGTCAACTAACCTTTCTGGTCCTCAATTTCTTAATCTGTCAAAATGGGGATGGGAATAAGAGTACCTAATTTATAAGATTATTTTGAGTATTTAATCAGCTACTCTGTGTAAAAGTACTTACAACAGTGCCTGGAAAAGAGGAGGGAAAAGAATCTTTGGGTTCCCTAATTTCTACTATAAAAGGATATTAAATTTAGGTTATTTTTCTCCTCAGCACTTTTGCTTTTGTAAATATTGCCCTGGCGATCATGAATACAGGGTCCAGCAGCATGAGGAGGTGGAAAGCGTGCTCACTGAGCTGTGACTTAGGGCACCTAGTCTTGGCTTTGCCATTAATCAGCTGTGTGACCCTTGCTAACTGACTTCTCTGACCTCAGTTTCCTCCGCTGTAAAATGAAGGACTTGAACTTCAATAAATAAGCTCTATGCTTTAGTTTAGTATTCTGTGAATTGCATTCCCGGCTCTACACTCAATCCAATGACTTGGCTTCCTTGTTTGTAAACTGGAAAAATATTTGGCACTTATAACTGTGGCCGAGGGTCACAGCTGAGGAGCAAGCAAGTTAGGGAATCACTGCCTAAGTGGCACCAAATGAACCTGGCCTAATGTATGTGAGGAACCGAGCAGAGGGTGGCATTAGCATCTCTCTCTGCAGAGCCTAGGCGCTGCTAGACTCACCCGAAGGAGCTGTCACAATGATTTGCTGGAAACCCCTGTCCTGTTGGGAGAATTACTGGATCGCGTAGTCTCCCAAGGACACGGAAATCTGATCAAGAGGCTGGAATGGCTCAATTGGAAGCGTGAGTTGACGGGAGCTGTGTCAACCCTCTTTCTGCTGTGTCTCCGCTTCCAATTCGTGCTCCAGGAGGGGTCCTCTCTGTGGCAGGGCCAAATCCCCCTCCTGGAGTATGTGCGAAGGGTGTCCCCGGGCCGCGCCTCCCCCTCCCTACTGCCGCTCTCCCCTGGCTGCCATAGAAACCCGCCTACTAGGTCTAGGCCCGCGTCTTGTTGCCCGACCGCCCCACCCCGTCCCCCCCTCCCCGAGCCAACCCCCAGCTCCGGATTGGTCCTTCGGGAAACGCTGGGGGACGCCTCGGTCCCCGCTGTGGAGCCCCAGTCCGCCAGAGGGCGGGGTTTGCCGCCGCAGCTGTTGGCCAGGTCCGCCGCCCCTGGCCGCTCCGGGAGCCTCCCGGCTCGGACGCCCCGCGACACCCTCGCACCGGCTGCGCCCGCGGCCGCTCCAGCGCCCGACATCCGAGAGCCTGGCGGGGCGCCACGCAGTGGCCGGAGCCGGGCTCGCCAGGAAGGTGAGTGAGGGCCGCGGGGCTGGGAGCCAGCACCCCTACCCCACCCGCGCTTTCCTCCACCAGGCTGCAGACCTGGGTGGCTGGGGAGGGGCGCCTTTCCTCCCCGCGACCCCAGGGGCAAAGGAGATACACTCCCAGCGGGGGTTGGCTGAGTTGGGGTCAAGAAGAGGTTCGCTGCTCCTCGGGGGCGTCCCTGTCCCAGGCCCTTCGGCGCGTCGGACGAGAGGGCGTTGGAGCCGGTGTGCACGCGAGTGTGGCCGGTTCCTGTGTAACGCGTGGCGCCCAGGGGTACGCGGTGTCTCCCCGCGTCTGGGTCTGTGCGGGCACCCGTGTCTGTGTGCGCGCCACCGAGAGCCGAGGGGGGCAGCCTGGAGTCTCGCCCGGTGCTCACCTGGTGCGCGGGACCGGAGGCCCCGAGGCTCCTGTCCAAATCCGCCGAGTATGTAAGGGGCCGAGGACCTGCGGGACCCGGGCTGGCCGTGGAGGGAGCCGACAGCGAAGGACTGTGGCCCAGGGGACGAAACCTTCACACCACGACGCTCCCTAAAGAAAGGTGCTTTTTTGGAAAGACTGTACAAGTAAGGAAGAACCTCGTCTCCTCTTTCTGGATGCCCCTTCAGGAATATTAGGAGCTCCAGGACTTGGCTACCAGGAGAGGATCGCAATAAGATCTTTAAAATGCCGTTTCTGATCAGCTTTTGTGTGCCTGACACAACTCTGGGCAGATAAAGAGGTCAAGACAACAGATGAAGGTGCTCTTAGCCCTAATAGGGGCTGCGAACATTCAGCCATCTGCACTTTTTTTCTTCCTTTCCTCTTTCCCTTCCTTCTTCCCTACCTCGCCCCAGCCCCGCCACCTCCCGCTCCACCCCCACCCCATTTTCGTCCTCCAGAGTTTAGTAGACAAGAGGGCTCTCTGTTAGACCCACCCTCCCCCAACCCTATTCCTCATCCTGGTTCAAAATGAGAGCGAAGGAACCACATTCTAAGCTCTTACCCCGTGCAATTCAGACAAGTTTGGAAATTAAGTCGCGTTTGCATTCGAGGTTGCAGGAATCCAAAAGGGAAACAAACAAAACCAGACCGAAAAATCTATTCCAAGTTAAGTCAATATTTCAAAGGGGAATCTAAAACGAGTGCTTGTTTAAGGCAATATGGTGGGTTTTTTAAAAATATGTATCACTCAAGCTTGCATCATCAGTATTCAATGTGATTCACAGAAGTGCTTCAAAAGATGGGTTCTGTTAGTGTTGCAAAGCACTAATTTTGGTTGCCATGGTAACTGAAGAAGTCTCCCTGCACTGTTGAGAGGCAGCCTGGCTGGAACCAGGAGCTGTTCTTGAGATCTCCTCATGTCCCCTCATGTCACCATGGTAATAATAATTGAACTTATAAAATATTGTTTCATTTCCTTAAAGTACTAAAAGTCCAAAGCATGTTGTGCTTTTTTGTCGTTGTTTTTAATTTTATTTTTTCAGTTTGCAACTTGTAAAATAGATCCTCCCTTTCAGACAACTGAAAGTAAACACTGTGCTCCAGCCAACCAGTCCTGCTGGCCCAGCTCGCTTCCCACAGTTCACTGCACTAACAGGAGAGGAGGGAGGAGGGTGTTTGATGGGAAAGGGATCCTGGCCTGGCACCAGATCTCCCTCCCCATTTAGCATTTAAATTTGGAATCTTAATTAGCTCTCTAATTAGGAGATGGAGGAATGTGGGTGGGGGGTCCCAGAAAGAGGCTAATGGGGAAAAAGCTAAGTCCAGCTCTCCATGCACTACTGTTTTGTGTGCTGTTGAATTTGCCTAGTAAAGCCCTCATGGGTTTATTTTTGGCTTGACCACTGTTAAGTGGTAAGACTGGAAAAACCTTCAGAGAGGCCTCCTTCTGTGTTAGGAAAAATGTGGATTGGATTTTTAGTTTGAGGTATGTGCTTTTTTCTAATAACTAAGTGCATTTGAAATAAAGGCAGGCTTGTATGAAATCTAAATTTTCCAGTAATAACTACAGATAGGCCATAGAGCCCTCAATGCTCTTGGTTTAACCTGAGGTTTTCAGTTAAAATGGATACATTTGGGAGAAAGCAGTGGTACCATTCAGATACTTTAATTAGCAAATGTTGGTGCCTTTAAAGAATCATAATTATTTACACATCCACAATCTCTGAGCAATGAATCCTAGGAATCAATTTTATACATTGATAACATATGATTGGAAACTTTGAAAGCCCTTAGACTTACAGTTTTAAAAGAAGATATTTTGTCTTAGTAGGTTAAAATTTTCAATCAACTATATAGTTGTTCCATTTTGAGAAACTTAACAATTAAAATATTGTGAAATCCAACTTCATTCTTTGAATCTCATTACAGTATTTCTTTAGGGACTAAAGAGCCTTAATTTATTGGCTGATTTTCTTTCAGTTGTTGAAAGATGAACTATAAAATTAGTCTCATTCTATAATTGTCATTTCCTATTGTCATTCTAGAAAAAAGTTCTCTAGAATTGCAGTTATGAATTTCAAGAGAAGAACAATCCAAATTACTTATGAACACAATAGTGTACAATTTGAATTAAGCAGATCATAGTTCTTAAATTATTTTCTCTCAAGAACTTCAAAGATAGCTCAACCATTATTTTACAACATACCAGGGATTATTAGCCAGTTTTATAGATGGGCAAGCTGCGTTCAAAAGACTCCAGTCATTTCAGCTAACCACTTGGAAAATTAAGAGACAAAAATACAAATGTATCAGCCAAGACTTGGAGACTATGGAGGTGAGAAGAGAGACAGTTTGGGGATGGCAAGAAGAATTTAAGATTAGAGAGAAAAATAAAGCTGTGGGGGCGGGGGAGAATCTTAAACTAGAAGAAAACTCACAGATTAAGGGAAAGAGTAAAAGAGAAATAGGCCAGTATAAAGAGAGTTGCACAGGGAAAAAAAGAAAAAGAAAAAGAAAAGAAAGAAAGAAACCCAAGTTGGAGAACAGGAAGCTAAAAACAACTCTCCTCTTCATCTTCCATGAAGAACAGAGAACTTGATGCTTTTCCAAAAAGCCCTGGTATCCCATTTAGCAAAATCCTCTGACTTGGGAGGCCTGAGTGGCAGACCGAAATGCACTCTGCCTCACTACCTCTCCTCGCAGTGGTGTGAGCTGTGGCAGCTTTCCATCTCCGTTCTGCCAAACGAGCTGCTCATTAGGCCTCCTGCTACCCAGTCCTCGAGCCTCCAAGGCTTTCTACTTCTCTATTTATTGGGACCATTTAATTGGGATAATTTGTAGACATACTTGATTATGTAATTGCTTTTCTTTTCTTTAAATGGGAAGTTTTTACTTTTAAAAAGTTGCTTAAATTGTTATCAAAATAATGCATTCATCCAATTTTATGAATTAGAGCATATTAAAAGATTCTATCAAAAATGACAGGTCCTCTCCTTGGATCCAATCACTCTCTGCTCTCAGCTGTTGTATTACTTACTACCTTGTTTCCAAATAACTTGTTTATATGGCTGGTCATTGATTTGTCAATTTTAGACAGAATCTATGTACTTTCTCTTAATATTATAGGGGAGGATATAGCTCTCTTATTCCACGCCCTCCAATTTCCTCCCTTTATTTTTTTCCCCCCTCACTTTATTTCTGCAACATTGCTGGTGGAAGAAAATCAGTCAGTGTACCATCAGTATAACCCTTTATTTGAACGTGCCGGGCATAAGAAAGCTCCTAGGAGCATCTGACTTGGGGCTAAATGTTTCTTAGGACTTAGCCAGAAGAGCTAAAATTCAGCTAGTTCCAGAAACAGTTGGTCAAGGATGGCTCCTTGACCCACAGTTGGGAGAGGGAGGAATTGTTCTTGCACATTAGTAGCTACTGTTTGGGTAATTTGGATTTTTATACAGGTGAATAAGGAAAAGGAGTCAAGGGCTAAAGTGAGGGGGAAGAGTTGCAGGGGACAAGAGCTTGCACACATCTCACTGGAAAATTCTGTCCTATAGCGCCTCTCACAAGTGATATCATAATTTTCATAAATCAATATTGAGTTTGCATTATGACTGTGTAATTATTGTTCACTGCAGAGCCAGGTTGTGAACTATGATTGTATTTCTTTTTCTGTACAACATTTTTGGAAAAAATAATTATTTTTTAATTTGTTTAATTTCTAGGAACCTATTGCTATTTCTTCCTAAATATTCTAGCAGCTCTGTAAAACACCTCTACTTGGTATTTTCCCCACAATAAAATGCATGAGACAATCATTAGTTCCTTTCTCCACCCCACCCCAATGCTCCAAAATGGAGCCTTCAGTTCCCGCGTCTGTTCTGTTCTAGCCAGAACAGAACCAGTTCTGTTCTAGCCCTGACACACACACTGGCATTCTGAGATTTCCCTTCACTTTCCTTCTGTGCTGATTCCCTGTTCTCCTTGTTCTCTTGTTTTCCTCTTTGTTGGTTTATGCCTTCATGTTATGGAGCATCCGCTTTGGTCATTTCTTAAGAAAAGGTTATGGGAAGTAGTTTTGAGACCTTGCATGTCTGAAAATGTCTTTATTTTACTCTCACACTTAATTGATGGTTTGGCTGGGTATAGGATTCTAGGCTGGAAATTAATCTCTGCAAATTTCTAAAGTCACTGGTTCATTGTTTTTAGCTTCCAGTGTTGCTGAAATTTCCATGCCTTTTTGATTCTTGATTCTTGGCATGAAATCTATTTTTTCTCTCTGGAACCTTGTAGGATTCTCTCATTGTTTGATGAAATTTCACCAGGTATGGATTAACTTTCTATGGATTACATTCATCTGCCTACTGGGCCCTAGAAACTTGTACCCTGCACCTCTGGAGAATTAATGCTATAGACATACATGGGAAATTATTCCATTTTATTGGTTTCCTTTCCTTGTCACCTGTTGATTATTGTTGACTGCATCAACTCAGGACTTTTAGCTTTGAATAATTTGGTGGCTGCCCTTTGTTGGCCTACTTTGATCTCTCCAATCTCCTTTTGGAGATCTGACCCAATTTGGCCGTTCCACAATACCTGACAAGACATGTGTGGTCAGAAACAGACACTTAGAAACGTTTTCAGGGTTTTGGAAATTCGTGCCTCTTGAGAGTACTGCATGTAACATTGAGACAAATTTGTGTTAGTGGGTTTATGTTCTATTATGTTGCATGTGCTAGAAAATTCACTACCTCCCTGAAAAGCAGAGATGTGGTTGAGAGGAGTGTGGGCGGGGTGGCTAGCTTTAGATGGAGAGATTTGGAAGGTGATTTAGGTGAAGAGGTGTCTTGCCTAAATAGGCTTCCTTAGGAGTCACTCTTTCTGTATAGCATATCACATCCAGCTGAGCACCATTCTGTGGTTTGGTGACTACTGTCTGTCAAGGAGAGTAAAAAAGATTTACCAGGGTGGCCGGATGGCTCAATTGGTTAGAGCGCGAGCTCTGAACAATGGGGTTGCCGGTTCGATTCCCACATGGGCCAGTGAGCTGTGCCCTCCACTAGATTGAAGGACAACGACTTAGAGCTGATGGGCCCTAGAGAAACACACTGTTCCCCAATATTACCCAATAAAATTAAAGGAAAAAAATTTTTTTTTAAATTTACCAAAGCTCTAAAACAATTGAGTTTGGTTACTATCAACAGAACACAGGATGCAACATTTTTAAAGGTCACTACATAGTGAGGGTAACTAAGTAACCTCCAGGCTTAAGCCTGTTTGTCTCATTGCTGGACTATTCAGTGAGGGTTGCAAATTGGTGACTTAAACCTTCTTGTTCAATGCTGGATTGCGGGGTGAATATTGCCTGTCAGAACAGAGACAAAGATTCAAATATAGACTATTAGGTCCATTCTTGGCTAATATAATACACTCTGATCATATTTAATCATGAAGATTACTTTTGAAGCCTTTTAAACTTTTCTGCACTTCAAATTTAGACAAATATCCCTCGGACATAATCATCAGCACCAATTCTTGAGCTCCTGTAAAAGGCACTGAGGTACGGATTTCCCCACCCTTTATATTGCCTCAAATTCAATAGAACATTAAAAAAAAACCCACATTTCACTTTCCATGACCTACATTTTCTTATCTCAGTACTTGCTTAATCACAGAGGCAAATTCCTTCAGGCCTCATCCCCTTCAGGAAGTCTGAACATTCACAATATCCCAGGTCTTCTCTGGGTTCCCCCGCCTCTGTGCATATCTCTAGCCCTGTGCTTTGTTATATTTAAATGATCTTTTTATGTAGCTACTTTGCCCCACTAGTTGATGGTTTAGTCATATCTACAGAGCTCTTGGGGAGCACCTTGGACTAGGGTTTCCAGGCTGAAATTCCCGCCTGTTCTCAGGAATTTTCTTCGCTTTCCCGTTCCCGAATCCTGGGAAAAGTTGGTCGGGAAACCGGGAAAATCAGCTCCTCGAACCCAGTAATACCCACAATGGGAAATAAACGTACTACTCACAATGTATCTCTTAAGACATTTTTCCTATTTATCGTTAGGGTTTCCGGGTGGGAATTCCACCCATTCTCAGGAATTTTTTTTTGCTTTTCCGCCCCCGAATCCCAAGAAAAGTTGGTTGGGAAATCTGGAAAATCGGCTCCTTGAACAAAGCTGGTTGGTAGTATCGGCCATCATTTTGGGAAAATGATTCACCGTGGAGAACAGAAAACAGTTTATATCTCGGGATTCAGGAAAGGGAAAGCAAAAAAAATTCCTGAGAACGGGCAGGAATTCCCACCTGGAAACCCTACTTCAGACCATTGACATAACATACAGACACTTAAAAATAATGCTTGCTGAACTGGACATTTCATCTTGACGTAGGAGGAGTATTGTGTAGTGGAGTGAAAGGGTAGCAACCTCACACTGTTTAGAGTGGGAGTGAGGGCAAGAAAGTAGGGAAGAATGATCTCTTTCATCCTTCTCCTTTCTAGCTATATCTGTTCAGCGGAGACTGCCTGTGACACACACAGCTCTGCTCAAGCTAGGGGAAGCAGCAGCATCTATGGTGTGTGAAGCACAGGCTCTGAGGTCAGACAGGCCTGCACTGGTAATCAAACTGAGTTTACTGCCTGTTCAACTTTGGACAAGTTACCCAGTCCTTCTGAAATTTAGTTTCTTCATCTGAAAAATGAGGGTAATTGCACACACTGTTTGGGGCTGTTGTAAGGATGAAAGAAAATATATATAAAGTTATTGGAACAAAATAATGATAGCTATTCTAAGTTAAGAATGCTTTTGGCTACAAGAAATAAAAGAACCTTTCTACTTAGCTAAAAGAAATTAGTTTTCTTGCAGAAGAAGAGGTCTCAATAGGTATATTTGTCACTTCAGGATGCCAAAACAACGTATCCTAGATTGGGAGGCTTAAACAACAGAAATACATTTTCTTATAGTTCTGGAGGCTGGAAGGCTGACATCTGGGTGCTAGCATGATTGCTTCTGAAAAGAGCTCTCTTTCTGACTTGTAGATGGCCACCTTTTTCCTGTGTCCGAGAGACACACCTTCGTGACCCACCTTCGTGACTTAAGCTAATCTAAACCCCATTACACCCCAAAGGCCCCATCTCCAAATACCATCACATTGAGGGGTAGGGCTTCAACATAGGAATTTCAGGGGGACACAATTCATGCATAGTAATAGGCAATTGATAGCTTTGTTTTAGCTGCCATCAGAGACCTAGTTTATTCCTAGCTTTCTGCTCTGCCATCCTTTTGCGCTCATATTTGTCACTTCATGGTCTTTAGGTGGCTATTACTATGTTTCCCCGAAAATAAGACCAGGTCTTATATTAATTTTTGCTCCAAAAGATGCATTAGGGCTTATGTTCAGGGGACATCATCCTGAAAAATCATGCTAGGGCTTATTTTCCGGTAGGTCTTATTTTCGGGGAAACATGGTATACCTCCAGAAAAGTTCCATACAGGAAGAAAAGGGAAAGGAGCCATGCTTGTTGCAACTATTCCATTTTATCAGGAAGCACAAGTTATTAGAAACCCCTTCTTAAGGTTTCATTGTCCAGAACCGTGTCTCCTGCCCAGCCCTAGCTGTGAGGGAGAAAGAGAAGTTGGAATTTCCAGCCTCTATAACAGAATATGGCAAGGAAGGGAGAAGAGAGTTAGTAAACATGTTGAGTGAGCCATCCTACAATGTCTGCCACACTGTCACTTATTGATAGGGTGACAGTATGCCCCAGTGTGTCAGGGACAGCCCTCTTTTACCCCTGTTGTCCCAGTACCCCTTTCGACTCTCAAAAGTAGAAATTTGAATGACAAATTCTGTATGTTCACCCTACTTATTGAGCACTTGCTACTTATTGTAGGCTCTTATGCAACAGTAGTTATTAACAAGGAAGGTAGAATACAACTGCGAGATAAATAACAAGCCCAGATTACATGTGTAAAAGCCTGTGTGGTACAGGCAGCTGTCGTGCTGGGTTTACCGGAGACAGAAATGAGGAGGGTGAGCTGGTTTGGATGGAGATGAAGTACAGGAGGGAGAGGTAACACCAAGCAATGAAAAAATAAATGGCTTGGGCACAGTCTGAAAGGTGGAAAAGTACACAGTTTATGTGCCAGGGACTTTTCTTTGAAAGACTAACAAACAAGTTTTAATGCTGCCTTTGTTTGAGAGATGAACACTTCAGAATATGCAGTACAATGAATGTTAAGGTATGATTTGGCCTAAGAACATTTTGAGTACTCGTGACACAAAATAAAAAGCCATTGATATTTATTTAGTCAAATGCATTTTTTTTTTTTTGCTATTACAAAACTTACCACAAAAATTTTGCATGTGAGAAGAACAATGATTTCCTAAATTATTCTCTTGTGGAACATGTAGTAGAGGGTGACTTTGAGCTGTTTAGTAATAAAGTTCTCCTTGATCAAGAGAAAATATTTGCACATTGTGAATTTTCTTTTGAGTTGATATCAAATAGAAATATTTACCTAGCTGTGCATTTTTGTCCTTAGCTTGGTTTCTAAATCCCCAACAATTTGTTTTAGATATTTGTTCATTCCGTCGGGCTGCCTGGTAGGCTGACCCAATGGAAAGAGACAAAGGACATATATTTGGTTCTAGTCTTGTCCCTGCCGCTAACTAGCAAGTGACTTTACCTCTCTGGATCTGTTTTTTGAATACAAAATGAAAGATTAAATAATCCTGGGGGCCTTTGCCCTTCTAAAAGTCCATGAGTGTGCTTGGGTGATCAAGGGAAATCATGAAATAGCCAATCTGCTTGCAGCCTCTGGTTGGCTGTTCAGGGATGTGTTAAGTAACGTTGCAGAGGAAAAGGGAGACGAGGCCATGAAGCACCTGAATGCCCAGCAAAATAACTTGCCATCCATTTCTGTCGGAGGGAAGGTGTTTCCTAAACAGTATGGAAGATCAGCCGGAGTAAACGGTGTGCGAGATGGGTGGGAGGGCAGAAAGACTGACTCCAAGTTCTGAGCTGTTTTATAGTGTTCAATGACCTAATGACATATCTAGCCCAAAGAGGAGAGTGGCAACGAGGCTGAGCTCACCTGTTCCTGGGTTTGTATCCTAAGATGCTCTAAAGGCACTTCTCAGGCCTAATAGTTTTGACACCACCTATTGTTGGTCGGTCTTCAACTCCACTCTTCCTACTCCCATTTTTGCTATTACCTCCCTTCTAAAGGATATCTCTGGTGTTTTGTAGCCTTATATCCCTATCACTTTTGTTTTTCAAAGAACTTAGAATCTAGATAATTTGTCTGATATATAGTAAGTGCTAAATTAAAGTAGATTTTAAAACATTTTCATTGTTATATCCATACATAGTAATTGGGAATACGAGGGTGTGGATGATCTTAGCCCTGGTCTCTAATGACACATCTTTGCTCTTGGTGATCTTTCCTTATTCTTTTATTGCTGCCCTTTTGAGTCTCAGCCTTCTCTGAGTGAATAGAGAGAAGAAAACATCAAGAAGGTGATATTTCAGTAGAGTCTTGAAGGCTGAATCAGACAAGGAGCAAGTGTGTTCCAGTTGAGGCTAGCTGGGTAGGTAAAGCTACCCAGGCAGGAAAGAATATTTTATGATTGGGAAGGTAAACTTTAGGAATAAATTGCATAATTGATTCAGATCTTAGAACTTTCCTTCAGAGCTGAATATTTAACTGTGAGTCTTTGAGGGGAAAGGGACTAGGGACGCCTTGCAACCCTATGTAAACACTAGTGTCCTAGAGGTGGGATTTAATTCACTGCTAATTAGTTTTGACTTTGGCTCCCTGGGGGACTTGTAAACATAAAGAAGGCAAGGAGAAGGGCAAAGGCAAGTGCATGGGTGTGTATATTTGCAGAACTGTTTTGGAGGAACTGAAAGTTCAAAGAAGGTCTTGAAAATAGAGCAGATTATTTCTTGTGCTTTAACATAAAGCAAATTCTGCTGGAGGCTACTAACATATCACACCCTAAAAATAAAATCAGAGAGGACTAGAGTCTTTTTTACTCTTAAGTGTGATCATTTTAATTTTGGTAGCTTTCCAAAGGGAAGCCATAATTGGATTGTTTTTATTTTCTGTGGGTTGGAGCAAAAGCTGGTCTATAAACATTCTGATGCTTACAATTCAAGTAACCTTCTTAGGAATGTCTACCCACATTTGAGGTGTGTGTCACTGGAAACCTTAGAATGTTGTACAAAAGCAATGGTGCATCTCATGAAACCCACAATGTTTTAGAAATTTTCCAGCCAGAGGTGCCCTGGTTAGGGGCTCTTGCAATAAGCCTGCCCTTGTTTCAAAATAGAACACTTTTTGTTGTTGTTATATTGTTAAATTTTTGCCTTTTTCTCCTTCATCATCATAGAACAGATGTTTGCAGTGAGGTGTGTGGTTTTTTTTCAGCCAGAGATGCATGTTTATGACAGAAATATCTAGTTCTGTGTCTTCTCAGATCCATACTATCTTAAAATATCTGTACAATTCTATTTATCTAGCATTTATGGACCCCTCCTGGGTACTGGGTGCTCAGAATCTTGAAATTAATAAAATCTGGACCTGCTCCCATAAAAACTCACATTCCAGTAGGTAGGACAAATATGTACAAATATGTAAAATATGTAAACCAAACCAATATGTACAAATATGTAAACTAAACACCAGACAGGATTGGAAGATGTTAAGAGAAAACACGATGTTCATGAGGGAAATACCAGAGTGAGAGCTGAACTCTGGTTGGAATATAAGAAAGAGAAGAGAAGAGGAGCAGGGATGGGATGGGACGGCCAGGAAGGGAAAGGAAGGGAAGGGAAGGGAATTTAAGTTAAATTTGAGTAATAAGTAGAATTTCAACCATTAAGTGATTGAAATAAGAAAAATGATGGAATTAACGTCTTGTAAAACAAGAAATTAAAATGATTTTTGTGCTCAGCAACAAAATAAACCTGTTTTAATTCATTTAATCATTCATCTAGTCCATAAGCACAATTGAGCACCCATGAGATGCCGCACTGTTTAGAGACAGAGGTGAGCAGAACATCGCCCTTGCCCTCAGTGTCCTGGTCGTCCGGACAGGTAGTCAGAGACGTGCACACCAACCACGATACCAGAGACACAGCAGCACAGAGAGGCACCAAATACTCAGAGCACCACAGACTTAAGGGAGTCAAGGAAGCCCTCGCAGAGGCATAGGGTGTTGAAGGTTCACTGGGCAATGGGTCAGGGGAAACAGTCCAGGGAGAGGGAATGTCATGTCCAAAGACACAGAAGCACGAAGCAGCATGGGATGTTATGGGACCTCAACTATTTGCTTTGATATGTCTCAAATATAGGCTTGTAGGGGAGGAAAGGTTGTCCTTCACCTCTCAGAGGCCCTGGCTGGGTCTGAAGATTAAACTCGCCAAGAAAGATTCATAGGAGAAAAGCATACAAATTTATTTAGTATAAATTTTATGTGATAGGGGAGCCATCATAAGGACATGAAGACCCAAATAAACAGAGACTTTTATGGTAGGTTTGATGAAGAGTGGATAGCTGTGGAGGCATGTGATAGGTCAGAGAGTATGAAATTAGTGTAATACACTGGGGGAAACTTAGCAAGGGCTGTTTGTTAGGATTCTTCTCTGTGTCTCTTTGTCTTTGGAGATAAGGATGCTTCTTTCCTCCAAATATGGGGAAACACCTCTCATCTGAGGGTTTTCTAACATGATTCTGGGAAGCAGGGTGAGGGGAGAAGAAAGTCAGAGTTACCCTCCTGCTTAAAGTATTCAATATACCAATGTGCTATAGTTTGGGGTAGCAAGTCTTAAACCCCATCAGGGTATATGGAGGGGGGCAAGTGAGAGCAGGGGAGATGAGAAATGAGGCTAGAAATAAAATCGAGACCCAGATCTTGAAAAGCTTTCTAAACCATTCAATAGAGATTGAATTTTATCCTATAGTCAATTTAATGAAGAATTTTAAGCAGGGCAGTAATATCTACACTTTAGAAAGATCCTGCAGGTGGTTTTCTGGAGAATAAAGTTGAGCTGGGCAAAACAGGAAGTAGGAAACCTGTCAGAAGGCTGTTTCAGCCAAGTAGGTACAGGGCGAGATTAAGACCATTAGAAACCATTACTCCTCATCAGTCCCCACATACAATTCATAATTTAGGCAAAGTTAACCATGAAATAAGTCTAGTCAAACCCAAGTTCTGCTTTTTCTTATAATGATTGTTTAAATGCATTTTAAGAAACCACATACTAAAGTATTTAAGACTTTTATTGCTTCCTCTCTTTGATGCCCTTAGTCTGCTGGTGCCCTAAAGCATGTGCTTTCTACCCGTTGTAGGATCCACCCCGGTTGGGATGATGGGTAATAGGATTGGGGTGGTATTGAAGTGGGAGGACCAACAGGACTGGATGAGGGCAAGAGAGAAGCCTGGGATGGCATGTGGATTTGTGTCTTGGCTGACAGGGTGGTGGTCGTGCACTGCCTTTGGGCATTATCGCTCATCATTGCTGACATGTGGTGAGAGGTCCCTCCCGGGCAGGCATGCGTCTAACGTCTATTCCTCCTGCCAAGTCGTGCATCCTTTGCACTTAGTCCGGGCTCCAACTGGTGTTTTAAGATGCCCTCAAGTGTGGGCCCCAAATAAATCCCTCACAGACTTTAAAATCCTCAGAACCAGATCTCAGCACAGTTCTGTCAGGAGGCTGCTGATACAACCTTAGCTCAGGGTGACAGGGCTCAGCAGGGGCCCCTATTCTTTCCCCCCACTCTTTTGTCCTCCCCTGGCAAAATGGCTCCTCCATGCTAAGGTAACCGAGTCCCCTCACTCAGTCTGCGACTGGGACTCAGTGACAAAAGGAAAAGGTGCAGCCTGATAGAAACAGGACTTTACCCCAAAGTCATGTGTAATTAACTCACTGCCAGCCCCCAAATCTGTCTGGGATCAAGGTTCCAGGCAGCAGCTAAGTATATTTCTGGGATTGTTCCTGAATATTCGGAAGCATCAAGGACACAGTTGGGAAGAGAATTTTCCCTATGATCTTGGGCCTAGCATTCATTACTGTTTTCTTCAGGATTCCCAAAGCCCTAACTTCAAGAGAAACAAACAGAAACAAATTTAGGGTGCCTACCAGAAATGTTGTCAAATAGAGCTTTAGTTCCCTCTCCATGTCCTTCCAGGTCCAGTGTAGGATACAGGTGCCCATAATGCCACTTATTTTCATCAGCAATACTTGAGTATCCACTTCTGCTTGGAAGTGTATTCTATAGTCAGTTGGTGACTGTGTCACCACGTCAACCACTTGACTTACATGGTGCCAGATTTTATTTTTTTCTAAGTCATCGTCTCTCTGGATTCAAAGCTTTGGAAAATCTCAGCTTTGGAGAGTTGGACTAGACCATCTCAGGTGGGTGAGTCAGTTTATTGTATCAGGGATGAGTCACTTTTACATACTTGACAATCAGAGATAGGCCACATCCCCCAGATATTGGCGGAGGGAAATGTCTATTTTTAGTTCTTAAGCCAAGAAAATCTCAGTTGTAATTACAAATAGTCAAAATAGGCATAACAACAAAAGCACACACAGAAGTATACCGGGTAACATGTTACAGAGCTCCTTGAATTCTCCATCTCCACACCAGTTTCATTTCCTTCCTCCCTGTTAATAGTTGGGTGCTCATGCATCCAGAACTTTCCTGCACTTTGCAGATATCTTTCCTTATATATGCATAGGTCTCTACTTAAATGAATAGTGATTACTAGTATAAAATGTGCCTATTTTATAGACCTCATGGTTGTTCCCCTACACACCCCTTGTCTTTATAATTATATTTATAAATTCAAACTAAAGTAGTAGGGGATGGGGGAGGGGCTGTGGGCTGAGAATCACAGCAGAAACCTTCTTGATGCATACTTTGAAATCTTTACGTGTTCAGTCTGTGATCTTTTTGCAGTTTTATGTATTTAAATAATTTCTAGTCTCTAGAGCTCAAGCTTTGCTCGTCAACTGCCCTGTGAGATGAGAGATCCTCATTATCTACTTTCACTTGCTTCCTTGGGGAAATTTTTTCCAGCCAAATGTATTGGGTCAATTAGTAAGCACCATGGAACAGTGCATAATTCTCAGAACTGGCCCCGAAAGCCTCCAGGCTCCCTGGAGGGCAACACTTAAACTGCCTCTCCAACATTGTGTAATCACTTCTTCTTCAGTCAGCCCCAGATTGGTTCCACTCTAGGGAAGAAAGAGACTCTAATTACATTTGCCTTTCTCTTGTCAGTCACAAAGTTCCTCCGAATAGATGCCAGTGCCCAGCAGTTCTTGGAGCAGCAAAGGCATGGCTAAATGGGAAGACCCTTCCTCTTATTTAGAGAGCAGTTTATTTTGCTTTTCCAAGCCAGGTAGGCCTGCGTGATCTTTGACATCATGACTCATGTTCTTGAATGGATTTACATCATTATTTACTAGGCTCCCTTCAGATGGAAGGCCCAGTTTGGTTTTGACATATTTCCTCTTAATGTAAAAGTCTACAATGACTGCTCATATCTACATTTTTTATGAATTCCTATCACCCCAGAGGTTAGTAATCAAGGTAAATATTTATTTGATTAAAAAAGCAACTTTCTCTTTGATCCTGGTACACCTATAAGTGTAAACCTATAAAGAAATGTAAATACCCTTTGTTACCATTTTCTTTTCTAAGAGCATTTAAAATTGTAGAAATGCTATTTCTCATAGGAACTAAATTGTTCTTTTCTGAAAACCTTAGGAATGATTTCCTGTAAGATGAGTCGAGGGAATGTCTTTTATGGAAATCAGGGAGTTTGTCTTAGCTGGTGCTATGCCAGGCTCGTATGAATTTTGAATTGTTCGTGACAACAGAAGAAGGAAAAGCTGCAGCAGCTGAGACATTGGATATGGAGGCTGTGGAAACAAAAGGGCTGCTTTTTTTCCCTCTGGGATGTGAGATTTGAATGTTAATGTGAATGGTGTCTTGAGATCAATGCATTTGATACCTTTCAGCAGTGCAATAAAGATATCAGAGATTGGGTAGGAAGATAGGAAATTGTTGGCGTTTAATCAAAGAAGCCTTTTTGGAGGAGGCGAGCAAAGTAGTTTGAGAACCATGGACAAGTCATGCAATCTCTCTGGGCCTTTGTCTCCTAATCTATAAAACGAAGAGGTGGGAGGAGAGGAGAACTGAAGTATCTTCTATTTCTAACATTCCACAATTGTGTCATTCTTTGTTCCAGCCATTTTGGACAGTTTGGGCAAAGACCAATAGGTGAGATATAAATAAAAGTCTGAAAATGGAGATAGCTGTTAAGAATGTGAGCTGGATGGAGGATGTGGACCTCTAGAGATGTGAATGGCAGAAAGGGAACATGAATGGTCTGGAATTAGAAGGTAATATTTAATCCAAAATCATGGTCAAGGTAGTAGGAAAAAGATTTGGAGGCAGCTGGCTGGGTAGTTTGCATTAAGTGAATATTTTCTAGTGTAACATTTTAATTCCTTTAATTATTTTAAATGCATTTTAACAGCTTTATTGAGATATCATTCAAACACCATACAATTCACTCACTTAAAGTATACAGTCCAATGCTTTTTAGTATATTCAGAACTGTGCGTACATCACAATCAATTTTAGAATATTTTCATTATCCTAAAAAGAAATGCTGCTCTGCTTAGCCAGCATTCCCAACTGTGCTCCTACCCCCCAAACCCTAGGCAATCACTAATCAATGGCCTTTTTTAACTAGTTTCATTCTCTTAGCATGTTTTCAAGGTTTACCACGTTGTAGCGTATATCAGCACTTCATTTACTTTCATTGATGAATAATATTCTATTGTATGGATATACTACATTTTGTTTATCCATTCATCAGTTGATGGATATTTGAGTTGTTTCTGCTGTTTAGCTATTATGAATTATGCTGCTATGAACGTTTGTATATAAATTTTGTGTGGACATGTGTTTTCATTTCTCTTAGGTATATACCTAGGAGCGGCATCGCAGGGTTATGTGTAAACTATATTCAACTATTTTAAAAACTGACAGATTCTTTTTTCAAGTTGCTGCACCATTTTACATTCCTACCAGCAGTGTATGAAGATTCCAGTTTCTCCACATCCTGGCTAACACTTATTATCTGTCTTTTTGATTCTAGCCAGTCTAGTGGGTATGAAGTGGTATTTCATTGTGGTTTTGCATTCCTGATGGCTAATGATGTTGAGCATCTTTGCATATGCTTATTGACCATTTGTATATCTTCTTTGGAGAAATATCTATTCAGATCCTTTGCCCATTTTTAAATTGAGTTATCTCTTTATTATGAGTTACATATAAATTCTAGATACAAGTCACTTATCAGATACATGATTTGCAAAAATGTTTTTCCATTCTGTAGGTTGTCTTTTCACTTTCTTGAGGATGTCTTTTGAAGCATAAACATTTTTAGTTGGTGATGTCCAGTTTATTGTTTGTTGGTTGCTTGTACTTTGGGTGTCACATCTAACAAATCATAGCCTAACCCAAAGTTGTGAAGATTTATGCCTATGTTTTCTTCTAAGAGCTTTATAGTTTTAGCTTTTTCATTTGGGACTCTGATGCATTTTGAGTTAACTTTTGTTTATGGTGTGAGGTAGGGGTCTGACTTCATTCTTCTGCATGTGGATAGCCCTTTAATTATTTTTTAACTGTATATTTTTTTACTTATTTTCTGAGTGATTCCTCTAGGACTTAAAATATACATTTTAACTTAACAGAACCTTGTTTAAATTATACTAACTTAATTCCAATGAGATCTAGAAACTTTACTCTTTCACAGCTCCGTTTGCTCCTCCCATTTGTTGTGCTACTATTGTTATAATGATTACATCTCTGTAAGTTAAAATACACATTGTTATAATTATTACTTTAGATAATTTTATGTCTTCTAAAGAAGCGGAGAGAAGAAAAGATAGCAAGTATAGATAGACTTAGGTTATCATAAGGCCTGTGAGTGCAAAATGCTCTTTGCTTTGCTCATCATCATATCCTCTGCACCTAGAACAGTGTGTGTCACATAGTAGGTGCTTACTTAATATATAAATAAATGAATAATGATCTCAATACAGGTAAGAAATGTACTCCCAGAGAGAGAATCCCAATAAGATGTGGAGATGAATAACGAAAACATTAAAAGAATAAGGTTACATGAGTTGTGGTGATGTTGGGGGAGAAGTAATAATCATAGTGAAAAGTAACAAGAGAGTGTCTTTCTCATCAATGTGCCATGTATGTGCCTAGCACAGTGATGCCGTATAGTAGATGCTCAATAAATGTTGCAATGAATGACTGAAGCATCCTATGGCAGGTGCAGACTTGCAGGATGAGGCAAGAGAGTTTCAGTCTTAGAAGTCCCTGTGCTCCCCAAAAGGATACAATCTCTGCCTCTTTTCAGTGTCTGTGGCTCTACACTGATGCTTTTCATAGGGTTCTTGCCTTGTGTCCCACATTCTCACTGAACCATCAGCTCCCTTTGTGTGATCTGAGCAAGAATGGCCAATCACCGAGGGATGAGAAGTACAAGCCTGTTGCCTAGGACAGAGCAGAGGGAAGACAGGATAAATTTATCATTAACCAAGCTGGTAGGGTAGAGGGTGGGCTGTGAGAAAGGAAGACAAAAACTATTGGTGACAGAGTGAGGCAACTGAGAGAAAACCTGTGGCATTCGACATTTATGTATATGCATCTATTCACCCACAACATTCACTGAAAGCCTGCTTTGAACTAAGCTAAAGAGGCACATAACAAAGTGGTCAATTTCCCTTATGCCAAATAATAAGTCTTAGACATAAAAAATTACTTCATTGTTGTAAGAACATTCTGGAAATAACTATATAGCCCACTGTATTGGTTAATATACCTGAGACTGGAGCCTATCTCCCTGAGGATGTTGCCTGACTGCCCTGTGCTCATTGAAGGTCCCTTTTCTGTAAAATGGAAGTATTAGTATCTAATTAGTACCTCCCAGAATTCTTGTAAGGATTAAATGATTACTATACATAAAGCAACTAGAATACCTACCACGTAGTATGTACTATATAAGAGCTAGCTATTATTATTGATACAATAATTATTTACAAAGATTAGAATTGTTAGTTGAAATTATCCAGTACATTTCAACAAAAATTTACTTTCCATTTTCCATACTATCTAGCTACCTAGACATCTTCTCAGTAGCAGCCATTTATGTACACATGTTATTTATTTTATAGATTGACCCATTAAGAAGCAACAACTCTCCTTTTATGTATGTTTCATTTTCTTAAATGATCCCCGTAGCAAAGTTTTCTACCTTTGAAAAATCAACTCCACTCCAGAGGTACTAGAACAGGAGTCCCCTGGACGGATAATTCTGAGGGCAGGAAAGCAGTTTCTTTTCAAATTAGGTTGATATGTATGAATGAATTCCTGCCTGAGATTTCAAAGCTGCAGCAGATCAATGGCACCAAAGGTGATGTTTCTAATGTAAATGCATACACCATTCCAAACACAAATTAAAGAGTGTTCATAGTTGGTTTTATTGTGTAAAAGAGCAGCATCATGAAAGATTCTTTTTGAGGACTTAAAGAAAATGTTCAGAAAGATACAGTAGAAAGGCTGAATGTTTTTTTCCATCACTGAATGCAAGAACCCGCCCCCCCCCAATCATTGTTACATAACCAACTCGAATTGTTTGGGCCCTTGAAGTACAATTCTCCTTTACAATTAAGATTTATCTTACTGTAGAACTGCAAGTCCCTTCCAGTCAATTTTCTTGGTAAAACCGTAGAACATGCTTCAAACGCTGAACTTGGGTACCTGCTGTTCTTATTTGAGCAGCAGGTCACCTAGTTTAAGTCACGCACGCAGAGTGAGTGTCCGGGACGTTGGACCCTCAGTGATGTCATCAGGGGGAGAAGGCACTGATGGCACATGACAGGTGTTGAATAAATGTTTGTTAAATGAATGACGGTGGTGATGGTGAAATAAAAATAAATTGATCATAAATAGGAGTCTCATCTAGAATTTTTATCCCTAATGATCCCCGACAAGTCGTTTAACTGGATCATCCCATGTCTAAGTTTCCATGTCTTTAAAAGAGAGTACATATTGATGGAACTATAACTGGTGGTTCTAGGCGTAAAATAGAACTATGTTAATTCAAAATAATTACACTGAAGACTCCCAATGCCCAATTCACCTGGTTACAGTAAGGAGCAGGGAAGCAATCTAAACACCAGGTTGTACAGTTGCTCAACCCAGTCTCACACTGGTCATCAGGAGAATGAGCACTCACTCTCACTTGGCCTGAGATTCTTTCCAGTGATTGATACTAACAAATAAAACAAACATTAATAACACTATAGGTAGGCAGTTACACAATTGTTTATCTTCACTGACTATCCAAAGTGAGAGGAATAAATAACACACATAAGTAGGATGATCACATAACATATCATCCAAATAAGGATACTTTTGAGAGTAGAAAAGGAGCGAATAATATTAATTACATTGGGAAACACTTAGGCAAACTAGAATCTACAGTCAGCTTGGGTCTATGCCATGCCCAGAAGTAGTCTCAAGTGTTCCAATTTAAGTTTAACCCTTTTTGCCCAACTAAATCTTTTCCTTTCCTGGCCTCATCCTTTTTAATAGAACTCCTTCCAACTCCTCTTAAGATCTAGGTAAACCACTTGAAGCTTGACCTTCATTTTCTAGTTACAGCATCTACATGTATATTTTTCTCATTATAAAATCATTAGCATTACTGAGAAAATATAAATGAGGCATACCCCTTCTGCTCCATCTGGCAAAATTCCACCTGTGTTTTTAGCTAATTTACTTATATGAATGTTCTACAAGTTACTCATTTCTTACTCTCTCATTCTCTACAGGTCCTAGTGACCTGTACACAGTCTCCTGAATTTGCTGACATAATACATTTTATTTCTGCTAAGGAAACTTTATACTTTTCCTTCCTCCAAAACAATAGATATTCCCTCTAGTACCGCCCACTCAACAATCACAGGGTGTTGCTATCTCAGCTGGTGGTACCCATTAGAATAGCTGTGTGTTGTGGTGGAAAAGACCCAGGTCTTTTATATATTTGTTCCACAAATATTTAATTGAGCAGTTATTGTATGGCAGAAACTGTTTAAAGATATGGGTATAGGTATATAGTCTAGTCTGTAATTTGTCTATTGTTTTTCTTAATGTTATCTTTTGATACTCAGAAATTTTAAAATTCTGATTAAATCAAATGTCAATTTCTTTCCCTCCATTTATGGTTTGTGCTTTTGTATCCAATCTAAAAAAACTTGACCTACTACAAGGTCCTGGAGATATTCTCCTACATACACTTCTAGAAACATTTTGGTTCTAGGTTTTATGTTTAAGTCAATGATCCATCTCAAATTAACTTTGTGTATAGTGTTAGATATACACTATACAGATTGCCAGCTTTTATTCACACAGGTATCCAGTTGATCTAGCACCATTTGTTAAAAAAAGACATCCCTTAAGTTACCTCTAAGGAAGCTCTGCAAGCCACAATTACAATCAGAGGAACATACTCCCCACCTGGCAAAGAACGCAAGGAAGGAGAGTAGAAAATTTACTTGGCAATTGAATGTGCCAATGAACTGACTGTACAGGAAGCAAAGGCAGAAATCACCAGGCTCATAAAAGAAGAACTGATCTGGCTGTAACATTCATACTAATCAACAAATAAAGGAAGATACAAAGTCTTATAAAACATCTAGAAAAAAACTTTTTACCTGTGCTCGTTGTGACGCACGTGGCATTTGTTGTCTGCAGTTTACAATGTACTGTAAATTAAGATTTATAAATTCTGTCTTGCTGATTTTTAAAATACAAGATACCAGTATTTGCTGAAGAGAGTTTCTTTCAGTAAATACCCCCACAATTATCAAACTATATTCAAAGCAGGCCTGTTTTCAGAGTATGATGTCCTTTAATGTAAAGCTTAAACATCAGCATTTAAAATATTTGGATAATATTCCAGAAGTTAAAAAAATTGAAATATTTGCACTTTCTATTAAAGCTAATAAAGTACACAAGTTGCTAAGAGGCTATCCACTTTATCTCATCCATTTGTATTGAAATTGTGATCATCTTTTCAGAGAAGGTAAAAATCTTTGTCTAATTTTGTGTCCCCCTTGAACTTAAATCTTACTTAATTCAGTGGAACAATGTGAACTGGATTTAAGAATGTTACAATAGAATTTCTACAAAATGGGGGAGGGGAAGAAAAGACTTCCCTTTCCTAATTGAATTGGCGTGGTGCCTTGATGGAAAATCAATTGAGATTATGTCATAAAAATGGCCTCATTTTATGAGGCCAACATTACCCTGATACCAAAACCTGTAAGGATAACACAAAAAAGAAAATTACAGACCAATATCTTTGATAACTACAGATGCAAAAATCCTAAACAAAATTCTAGCAAATCGAATGCAACAATGCATCAAAAAGATTATACATCACTACCAAGTGGGGTTCATCCCAGGGGCACAAGGATGGTTCAACATACGCAAATCCATCAATGTGATACATCACATAAACAAAATAAAGGACAAAAATTATATGATTATATCAATAGATACAGAAAAAGCTTTTGACAAGATACAACATCCATTTATGATTAAAACACTTAATAAAATGAGTATAGAAGGAAAATAACTCAACATAATAAAGGCCATATATGACAAACCTTCAGCTACTATCATAATCAATGGTGAAAAACTGAAGCCCTTTGCTCTATGTTCAGGAACACGACAGGGCTATCACCTCTGCTTTTCAACATAGTATTGGAAGTCCTAGCCAGAGCAATCCAGCAAGAGAAAGAAATAAAAGGCATCCAAATTGGGAATGAAGAAATTAAATTATCACTTTTTGCAGATGATATGATGCTATATTTAGAAAACTCTAAAGATTCCACCACAAAGCTATTAAAAACAATAAACAAATACAGTAAAGTTGCCGGCTACAAAATCAATGTACAAAAGTCCATTGCATTCCTATACATTAACAATGAAATCTCAGAGAAAGAAATTTAAAAAAACAACAAAAACAATTCCTTTTGCAATCGCAGCAAAAAGAATAAAATACCTAGGGATAAACTTAACCAAGAATGTGAAAGACTTATATACTGAAAACTATGAAACATTTCTAAAAGAAATTGAGAAGACACAAAGAAATGGAAAGATATTCCATGTTCATGATTGGAAGAATCAACAGTTAAAATGGCCATATTACCCAAAGCAATATACAGATTTATTACAATCACCATCAAAATCCCAATGGCATTTTTTCAAGAAATAGAATGAAAAATCATCAGATTTGTATGAAACCACAAAAGACCCCGAAAAGCCATAGCAATCTAAGAAAAAAGAACAATGCTGGAGGTATCATACTCCCTGACTTCAGCTTGTACTACTGGGCAACAATAATCAAAACAGTATGGTATTGGCAGAAAAAGAGACACACAGACCAATGGAATAGAATTGAGAACCCAGAAATAAACCCACGTAAATATGAGCAGATAATTTTCAACAAAGAAGCCAAAAACATACAATGGAGAAAAGATAGCCTCTTCAATAAATTGTGCTGGGAGAATTGGAAAGCCACATGCAAAAGAATGAAACTAGACTGCTATCTGTCACCATGTACCAAAATTAACTCAATGAATCAAAGACCTAAACATAAGACCCGAAACAATAAACTGCATAAAAGAAAACATAGGTACTAAACTTATGGACCTTATGGGTTCAAAGAGCATTTTATGAATTTGACTCCAAAGGCAAGGGAAGTAAAAGCTAAAATAAATGAATGGGACTATATCAAATTAAAAAGCTTCTGCATAGCAAAAGAAACCATTGACAAAATAAAGAGGCAACCAACCGAATGGGAGAAGATTTTTGTAAGCAATGCTGCTGATAAGGGGCTAATATATAAAATATATAAGGAACTCATATAACTCAACAACAACAACAAAAAAATCAATCCAACTAAAAAATGGGCAGAGGACCTGAAGAGACATTTCTCCAAAGAAGACATACAAATGGCCAATAGACATATGAAAAAATGTTCAACATCACTAATCATCAGAGAAATGTAAATAAAATCTACAATGAGATATCACCTCACAGTAGTCAGAATGGCTTTTATCAACAAGACAAATAGTAACAAGTGTTGGAGAGGCTGTGGAGAAAAAGGAACCCTCATACATTGTTGGTGCAAATGCAAATTGGTACAACAGCCATGGAAGGCAGTGTGGAGATTCCTCAAAAAATTTGGAATTACCACATGACCCGGCAATCCCTCTCCCCCAAAAATCTACCCCAAAAATCTGAAAACATTTATCCGTAAAGATATATGTGCTCCAGTGTTCATTGCAGCTTTATTTACGGTGGCCAAGACATGGAAACAACCAAAATGTCTTTCGGTAGATGAATGGATAAAGAAGTTGTGGTACATATAAACAATGGAATACTATTCAGCGGTAAGAAAATATGAAATAGTACCATTTGTGACAACGTGGATGGATCTTGAGATTATAATGCTAAGCGAAATAAGTCAGACAGAAAAAGTAGAGAACCATATGATTTCACTGATATGTGGTATATAAAACTGAAAACAACAAAAGAATAAGACAAACAAATGAAGAAACAAAAACTCATAGACACAGACAATAGTTTAGTGGTTACTAGAGGGTGAGGTGGTAGATGAGGGTAAAGGAGATCCAATTTATGGTGATGGAAAGAGAACTGCCTCTGGGTGGTGAACACAAAATGTGATATATAGATGATGTATTACAGAATTGTACACCTGAAATCTATGTAACTTTACTAACAATTGTCACTTCAATAAACTTTAATTAAAAAATAAATAAATAAATAAAATGGTAAAACGTATCACTGGAGAAAAAAACAAATCAATTGACCAGGAATGATCAAAGATGGCGGAGTAAACACTATGCCTACATCCTTCCGTGAACAAATTAAAATTACAACTAAGTTATGGAACAATCAACCTGTAGAACCATCTGAAGTCTAGCTGAAGTCTAGTTTAGTTTTATAATTAAAAATATAAAAAAGAAGCCACACAAAGACGCAAAATGGGCTGGCCCCAAACCTCTGTGAGCTGGATGAAAATTAGGAGGGATATCTTGGCCACGGAGGTTCCCCTTGAGAGGCAAGGGACCCCAGCCTCACACCAGGCTCCCCAGCTAGGAGCACTGGTTCCAGGAAGAGGAGCTCCCACAACATTTGGCTGTGAAAAACAGTGGGGATTCCAACCATCTGGGTGGGATGGAAGGCAGCAGGGAAATCCAGACATCCTCATAAACAGCCTGTGCACAGATACACTCTCTCGCAAGTACTCACCCTGGGCTCCGGTGAAGGGACGGTGACTTAGGGAGCATTGGAGACATACTGGGGCAGATTGAGGTGTGTGGCCTCAGGGAGTGGCCTACAGGACAGTCGGCACTTTCCCTGACTGGGGCGTTCTCCCATGGAGATAGCAGGCAGGCACCATCTTTTCTGTGTTGAGCCCGCCCCCTATGCTTACAGCCAAATCTGAATCTGATTGGCCGGGTGAGCTCTGAAGCTCCGCCCTGCTGACTCACTGAGATCTCGGCCACACCCAACTCCCTACCACAGGAGGCTTTATTAGTGGATGAACCTTACTAGAGTCAGCAACCGGCAGCAGGCAGCAGCAGGCCTTGGTGTGTCCTGGCTTTTTGGAGAGCTGCCCCAGACCTGGTACTGAGGACAGGTGGCAGCTGTCCTCAGTTCGCAGTGTAACCTCTTTCACATGCCTCCAGCTCCAACACAGGCAGCGACCAACAGTTGATTACTTTGTAGCTGCTACTAGGTAGTCCCTAGCTGGTCACAGGCAGTGGGTGACCTGCACCAGAGCCCCTCCCAAGAGGCTCCAGAACCAATATACTTGGAGGTTGGCTTCAGACCGTTGCACTGCCCAAAGGGCAGTATCAACAGGCACCAGACCCTGCTGGGGCGAATCCCATCTCATATGCTCCCCAGGACAGCAGCCCGTAATCTGTGGACATGGCCAAGTCCCACAGCCAATCAGCCTGAGGGTCAGCTTCACCCACTGATGTGCCAATAGCAACCAAGACTCAAATATAACAGGAGGGCACACACAACCCACACAAGGGACACTCCTGGAGCACCTGGAGCAGGTGACCAGGGAAACTGTTCCTGAGCCCCACAGGGTTCCTACTACATAAGGCCTCCTGCAAGAGACATAGCAGATCTACCTAATACATAGAAAAAAACAGAAAGGCAGTCAAAGTTAGGAAACAAAGAAATACATCTCAAATGAAAGAACAGGAGGGCTGAATGGATAAGAAAACAAAACCCTTACATATACTGCCTACAAGAGAATCTCTTCAGATTGAAAGACACAGATAGAAAGTAAAGGGATGGAAAGAAATATTTCATGAAAACGGAAATAAACAAACAAACAAACAAAAGCTGGGGTAGCAATGCTCATACCAGACAAAATAAACTTTAAAACAAAAACTATACCAAGAGACAAAGAAGGACTCAGTAATTCCACTTCTGGGTATTTATCTGAAGAAACCCAAAATGCTACTTAAAGGGGATGTGTGCGTCCATATGTTCATTGCAGCATTATTTACAATGGCCCAGGTGTGTAGGCAGCCTGGGTGTCTGTCAATGGAAGAATGGATAAAGAGGAGGTGGTACATAGTATATGCAGTGAAATCTTGCTTGGCCAGGGATGGAATGGGTTCTTGCCGTCTGCAGCAGCATGGATGGACCTGGAGGATATTGTGCTGAATGGAGTATGTCAGACAGAGAAAGACAGATGCAATGTGATTTCACTTATATGTGGAATCTAAAGAACAAAATAAACAAACAAACAAAACAGAAACACACTCATAGATACAGAGAACATTTTGATGGCTACAAGACGGGAAGAGGGTTGAGGGGGTAGGTGAAAAATGGGAAGGGATTAAGAAGTAGTACAAATTGGTTGTTACAAAGTAGTAATGGGGATGTAGGGTATAGCAATAATATTGTAATAACTATGTATGATGTCAGATGGGTACTAGATTTATCAGGGTGATAGATGGAAGGGTGAAAAAAGTGAAGGGATTAAGAAGTACAAATTGGTAGTTACAAAATAGTCATGGGGATGTAAAGTAAAGCATAGAGAATATAGTCAATAATATTGTAATAACTATGCATAGTGCCAGGTGGTTTCTAGATGAGTCAGGGGGATCACTTCTTAAATTATACAGTGCCTAACCATTATACTGTACACCTGATATTAATACAAGATAATCGAATGTTAACTGTAATTGGAAAATTTAAAAAGGGGAGAAAAAGGTGAAGAGGAATAAAAGGTTCAAATTTCCAGGTATAAAACAAATAAGTCATGGGGAAATAATATACAGCATAGGGAATATTGTCAGTAATATTGTGATAGCATAGTATGGTGTCAGATGGTTGCTGGACTTATGGTGATCACTTCTTTAGGTACATAAATGTTAAACAACTATGGTGTACACCTGAAACTGATATAACATTCTATGTTAGCTGTATATATATATTTTTTTTAAATTTTTTTAAGTGTGTTTTTCCAGGACCCGTCAGCTCCAAGTCAAGTAGTTGTTTCAATCTAGTTGTGGAGGGCTCAATTCACAGTGGCCCATGTGGGGATCGAACCGGCAATCTTGTTGTTAAGAACACCACATTCTAACCCACTGAGCTAACTGGCTGCACTGTTAGCTATATTTTTTAATAAAAGTCTTTCAGGGCTGGCCAGTTGGCTCAGGTGGTTAGAGCTCTGTGCTCCTAACGCCAAAGGCTACCGGTTAGATTCCCACATGGGCCAGTGCACTCTCAACCACAAGGTTGCCGGTTCGACTCCTGGACTCCCACAAGGGATGGTGAGCAGAGCCCCTTAACTAACAATGGCAACTGGACCTGGAGCTAAACTGCGCCCTCCACAACTATGATTGAGAGAACAACAACTTGACTTGGAAAAAATCCTGGAAGTACACACTTTCCCCCGATAAAGTCCTGTTCCCCTTCCCCAATAAAATCTTAAAAAAAAAAAAAAAAAAAAGAATCTTTCAGTAAAACAATTGACCACATATGTGTGGGTCTATTTCTGGACTCTATTTTGATCTATTGATCAATTGGTCTATCCTTACCCACTGTCTTGATTACTATAGCTCATAGGAATATAGTCTAAATAAGTCAAACATGATCACTATCATTAAGGAACTAACAGTCTGAGGAGAAAGACAGCTTGATGTAGCAGTCATCAAGTGGTGGAGAAAAATCACAGTGCTAGCCACAGGTGCTGGAAGTGGAAAAGAGAGCTTCCACCTGGTTTATGGTGGGTGGATGAGTACAGAAGCTTCCTGAAAGAAGTAATACTTAAAGTGATCCCTAAGGGATCAGCAGGAGTTTGCAGAAGTTAGAAGCAGGCCTGGGCCCTCAAGTAAGAGTGAGGAACCAGTGTGCTGCAGTAGAGTGAGGAGGGGGAGATTTGGAGGAAATGACATCATAGAAGAATGGGATAACATTGGGAGGAAATTTGAAGGCCATTTTAAGGGTCTTGGCTTTTACTCTGAGTAATACTGGAAGCCATCAAAGGGTTTTGAGTAGAGAAGTGACATGATATGACATCTTTTAGAAGGATCTCCCTGTGTGCTCTGTTTGAAACAGACCATGTTGGGAGCTGCCAAAAGGCAGGTGAGGACAGAAGCTCTGAGAACAGCTATAGAAACTGTAACTCTAATCTAATCAAAACCTGAGGGTGGTTTGGATTCAATGGCAATAATGGGAAGATTGTGATTTGGTTAATAATGGGATGAAGTGATTGTGTTCTGGATATATTTTGAAGGTAGAGCCAACAAGATGTGCTGACAGATTGAACATGAGATATAACAAGAGGAGTTAAGGTTTTTGGCATCATGTGGAAGAATGTGTTACCATTTACCAAGAAGTGAGAGAAACAAGTCTGGAGAAGAAAATCAGAAGCTTGCTTTTCCTACTTTAGAGTAAATATGAGAGATGACTACCCAAAAGTACAAGTAATTTCTTCTACAGAGGAACTAGGTGAAGGACGCGGGTAAAGACAGGTATCTTGTGAGTTGTGAAGCCCAACGTGAGCAGCAGTGTTCTGGGTGAAAGGGGAATGTAGGAGAACAGACTTGATGCCCTGTGCATAGTCGCATGTACACAAGGAGAGCTCATGAGGACGCTTGACTCACACAAATAGAACAGAAAATATGTGAAGTCAATGACTAGATTATGAGATACAGGCCTCAGGTGCCACAGGGTAGTAGCAGTGTGCTCAGGAGTAGGCAAAGAAAGCTTCTAAAAGGAAATGGGAAAGGAGCCCTTTTCACAGAACGGGGAATACTTTGAGAGGGAAAAGGGAAAAATTGTGGGAAAAAGCAGGAGCCAGTCAGGACGTAGACATTCTAGCCTGGCTGGAAGTTGTTGGAAGGATTTTTTTAAAAATTGGTTCCTGGTACATAGAAAACACTTGATAAAGAACAGCTAATGATACTTATTATATTGGGGGAATTAAATGAAGATAAAACTGTGTAAAACTCTGGTCCTGAGTCCAATGCCTCCCTTATGTCAACATCTACAGTGCCCTTTGCCCTTTCCTGGGTTGTCTTCTAATACATCTACTAGAAAACCTTAAAATCTGGCTTTCTGATTTTGTTGGGTATCCGATGGACATGCGTCCTATTTGGGAGACCACCTCAGGGATACTGTGGATACCTGATCAAGGCATTGTACACCAGAAGCTAAACATTAATGAATGCCAACTATAATTTTATATATATAATGTGATGGTTCAGTGTGAGGTCGGAGGGATAGTGGATGGGGGGAGGGGGGTTCACAGTATGAGGGATATAAATGATGAACGTCTAAGTATTACCTTGTTTTGTACACCTGAAACTAATAAATAAATTAATTAATTTAAAAAAAAATCTGGCTTTCTAAATTGTTTGTGAGGAGGAAAAGGAACTAGGTTATAGTATTTCAGCATGTCCATTGTAGGCTCATGGGTTGTTCATAATCTCGTTCATGTGAACGCTACAAAGGTCCAAGAGGGGGCAATGTGACATTTGAATTTCAGGAGTGTTCCCCTCCCTCTTAACTACAAATGTTCTGGAATCTACCCTCTATTGTTAAAACAGAGAATCTCAGAAAGATCTTGAAACATCATGGGGTCCAACACTCTCACTTGCCCTTAAAAACACTGAAGCCCAGAGAGGGGAAGGGGCTTGCTTAAGGCTACACAGGCTTTTGGTGGGAAACACAAAACCCTAACCTCATTCTGACCCTGAATCAGTGCTTATTCCATGCCCCTATTGGGTTGTTTGATTTGGGACAATATCTCTCTGAAGCAGAGTTTCTCAGACTTGTGTCATGTACCTATAACTTCTAAAGGAATAAAATTGTCACAACTTTCTGGATGGATGGGACTTAAATTACTTTATTATAGAAAAATATAAATAAAAATTCTACATTAAAAGAAACTAAAAATGTTCAAATATAAAACTCCATTTAAATTCTTTTTCCTTATAGCTTGTATATAACTATAAAGCAAAACAAATTTTACCAAGTTAAATACACACAAAACTTCAAACCAATGAAATTTAGGTTAACAGTATTACTTGAAAACTGTGGGCTTCCATAGTTTTTAAAAGCTCCCTAGTGATTTTGATGCAGGTCAAGGCTGAGAACCACTGTTATGGAGGAAAGAACAGATGCAGGGTGGGATGGTGGGGTGGTAACTAATAGCCTCTACCCTACATACCCCTTTTCACTCTCCCAGCTGAACTACCCCTCTCTCCTATTTGCCCCCGCCACGTTGTCATCGATGAGTTCAGTCTGCGTTCTTCCAGACCTTTTTC
This sequence comes from Rhinolophus hipposideros, assembly GCF_964194185.1. Lineage (NCBI taxonomy): Eukaryota > Metazoa > Chordata > Mammalia > Chiroptera > Rhinolophidae > Rhinolophus > Rhinolophus hipposideros. The sequence goes on along the minus strand of NC_138053.1, from coordinate 72,189,710 downwards.
TATGAATATACAAATAAACACGTATATAGATATGCATGTGTCCCAACACTCAATAGTAACTCCAGAATTTCTATAGGGGTGGGTCTTGGAGTGGTAATTTTACTGGAAAAGCATGAGTTTCTATGTTTGCTTGCGTGTCACTTTATATTATTTTAGAAAATGTGAATTACCTATATCAAAGAATGGGGAGATCTGAGGGAGAATTGAGGTTGTGGGAGAGTTAAAGTCTTCCTAAGCCACCTCTTGGTTCGTCCTTACAAGCATCATGTATTAAATCATTTATCTTTTGCCAGTAGTTTGAAATGCCATCTCTATCACATACCGTGTTTCCCCGAAAATAAGCCCTACCCAGACCCTCAGCTCTAATACGTCTTTTGGAGCAAAAATTAATATAAGACCTGGTCTTATTTTACTATAACGTAAGACCTGGTATAATATAATAATAATAATAATATGATATAATATAAACTGGGTCTTATATTAATTTTTGCTCCAAAAGATGCATTAGAGCTGAGGGTCTGGCTAGGTCTTATTTTTGGGGAAACAGGGTATTAAATGTCTATGAAAATCTTTAAAAAAATAAATCTCTATTCTGTTAGTTTAGATTACTACTGCATACTGACACTTGTCACTTTTTTATATTTAATAACATCTCTCCTGTCCCCTGCCACCACTACCCCTCACCTCCATTGCTGGGTAAATATTTAAGAATTTTCAGATGTGTTCCTTATACTGTGTGAGAGGATGACTTATGAGGTATGGGAGGCTCTTATTAAAGGTTTCAAGTTCCACTTGAACATCTTATGATAGTAGAAGTAAGAACTTTGGTTCTGCAACACTTTTCCTCTCCACGACCATGGCCCTCCAGCCTCCTGCCATGACAGACTTTCTTTAGTTCTGCTCAAATAGAAAAGAATGTTTTTCTAACACTCCCTACGGCCATTACTCGAGTGTTCTCTGCTTCTTAGTGAACACGCTACATTAAAGATGAAAAAAGTTATAAGGCAGCAGAAGAGCAGTTTCTGCTCTGAGTTGCAAATATTTTTAATCTCCTAAAAATAAACCATGAACTGCAAATAAGCAGGAGTGTCCTGCACTGTTTCCTAAATTAGTTATTTCTGAGGAGATGAAGAATGTATTTTGTTTTTCTGCTCAGGGCCATCTGCTTGTGATTCAATCCATGATTCCACCCTGTATCTTAGTGCCATTCCTTATTTGTTTGGAGGCAGGCATACTCCCTCAGAGAAACGGGGAACATTTGTGTTTTGGAAGTGAGTTATCAATGAGATTAAAATCTTTGTGGGGAAGGGCCTGAGCTTCTAACATGTTTCTATTGGAACATGACTCCATTCTCATCCTCAGGTATTTGAAATTCCTGGTTTCACGTGTTATAAAGTTGACTTACACACACAGTTTCCACCCTCATGGAGCGAATAGTCAAGACATCAAGGGCAACTTTCTTTTTTATAAATTTTATTTTTTAATTATAGCTGACACACAATATCGCATTTGTTTCAGGTGTATGACATAGAGATTAGACATTAAGTACCTTACAAACTGATCACCACGGTAAGTCTAGCGATCATCCGTCACCATGTATAGTTATTGCAGTACTGTCGACTATATTCCCTATGCTGTACTACATTCCCTGTGACTTCTATGACCGGCAGTTTGTACCTCTTATTCCCCTTCACCTTTTTCACCCATTCTCCCTCCCCACCCACCTCCGGCAAGCATCAGTTTATTCTCTGTATCTGTGAGTCGGTTTCTGCTTTGATTTCACTTATATGTCAAATCTGAAAAGAAACACAAACAAATAAAATGAAACAAAACAAGGACAGCTTTCTTAACTTTAGTTGGCCTTAGTTTTGTTTTTGTTTTTTGTTTTAATCTGCAAAAAGGGAATGATAATACCCCACCTCACAGGCTGTCCATTCATCCATCCATCCATCCATCCATCCATCCATCCATCCATCCATCCATCCATCCGTCCATCCATCCGTCAGGCACTGTTGCCTGTTGTAAAATACCTAAAATTTTTAAATTGCAAATATTATATTTTTTGATCTAGTAAATTTTAATAATCATCTTTAATTCTATTATATAGCAATTATACACCAGTTACTTCATTATGCCCAATTTTCTTCACATTATAAATACATAAAATACCAATTTCTGCAGGCTCATTGAAACAAAAACATTAAACTACGGCATTTGAGCCTCTTAAACATTTCTGCTTTTAATGCTAAATCTTCCTAAGGTTAAAAGATATTTAATCACTCCGAAATTACTGTGTCATACTAGACCTCACTGAGGTGGGCAGCTTCCACCCAGTTGTTTACATTTGTGAATTAAACTCAACCAATCTGTTTTGTTTCATTCTATACTGAATTGTTTTCATAATCTTCCTCTTGGGACCCAAATTCTTACCGATATTTAATTGACAATTAATTGAGTATTTTATAGCTTTTGTCTAACTTTGAGGTCAGAGTTGTAAGAAAAATGAGTTATGAAAAGGTATTCTGTGAGAATTAATTAGATGTTTAAATATACTCACAGAACACTGAAACAAACGAAAAAGAAATCTTGTTTGTTTATTTGTGTGTGTGTTTTAAATACCACAAGACTGTAAGGTATTAACGCAAATATCTAAGAGTGGTATGCTACGCACCATTCCCGGATGTGTTTGACTATGGACCTAGGGACTGCCCTTCCCTTTGTTTCTGATGATATTCCTGTAAAGCCTAGAGCAGTCTGCGATTTGACAACCAGAAGGCCAAATCTGGCCTCATGGTTCAGTTTCACGTGGCCATGCAACGCTTTAAAAACATTTAATCCACCGTTTAAAAATTGGGAGTGTTTATCAAAAATTTCTTGATTTCCTGTTGCTTTTAAAGAATTAAAAGGCCTGGCAAAAGTAAGCCTGCATTCCAGCATGGCCACCCTGGCTGAAGCTGGGCGTGAACTGCTTCAGCTGCTGTACTAAGCCCCAGAGAAGACCTGCCTGGTTCTGCTAGGCATTTGAGTCTGTGACCTTGATGGTCGAGGATACCTCAAGATTGGTAGAACGCTGTGTGGGAAGAGCTGATGACAGCCCATTAGACTGGCTGGACTGGCTATGGATGGCAAACGGAATGAGGGACAGCTGGGCAGAGTGGCCAGGAGGGGTGTCAAGGAGCAGTATTGTGTTCATCACCAGGGCACAACCTGTTCACAATGATTTTCCATTTGTTTCAAATTTCCTAGGTGCCCCACCCCCACCCATGGGGATCTTGACATGTGTGTTGAAAAACAAAGGCTAAGGTCAAAAGCTAACATGATGCAAATAAATTTTAAATGTTAAAATAGATTTTCAAATGAATTATGTTTCCTAATAATTCTCCTTGAGGGTGCACCATGCCTGAGAAGGATTACATGGGGTTTGGCTGGCATTGCATTCTTTTGCCACACATAGAGAAAACCCAGGGTTTCCTCTAAGCAAACCAGTACCTGGCCTTGCCAACCAAGGAAGAAGTTGCCTGAGAGCGTTGCCCAGAAGTTTTGTAATTTAAACTGAGACAAAGAGAACAAAGACAAGATGATTTTCTTTGATGTTATTTTCACAGTGGGTTGTAAGTGAAGAAAATAAATCACCAAGTAAGCTCTGTTTTCTTTAATCTTATTTAATGCATTGCTATGCAGCAACAGTAAGCTAATAATTAAGGAACATTCTGGCTCCTTCAGAGGTTTTGATCTACAATGATGGGACTCCATAGTTTTGGCTGGTTGGGTTCCTAAGCTTTCATTAATGTCCATAAACATTGGTCAAAACCAAAAAGGCAAAAGGTAAAATAAAAACAAACCCCATTTGTGTCTAAGGAAAGGAGAATTTCATCAGCAATTAGGTATGTTGTAATTTCCATTACTTGCTTATTTTTCAATATGCTATAGCTAGAAACTAATCAAAATTTAAATTATTTATCTGTAATCAGAAATTCTATTTCCAGACATCCAAGAAAAGTCTTTAGGAAAAAAATACATTCTGCAAAATAAAAATGAGTGTTGATGCATCCAAACAGGATTTCTCTTTCCTGTTAAGATTTTTTTCATCTATTTTATTCTATTGGAATATGTGAGAACCCAGAGTTTTTCCTCATTCATTTCTGTTTTTGAAATTTCTGAGATTTGTTGGCAATTCATGTACAATAAAAACTATGGCCACTGTGAGCTGCACCCTCCTTAAAACAAAACAAAACAAAACAAAATATGCCTTACTTATTGAGAGTGCAATAGTGTGCCTCTGGAAATTTCTGAATTAATTATCTGGTTTTCTTGTCTTTTTCCCTCTATCGTTTATGTCTTCTAGATTTTTAATTTTTTTTTTTTTTACAATTTTTAAATTGAATTATTTAATTTCAATCTCCAGGAAATCTCTTTCTGGTGTTCTCTCTCTCTCTCTCTCTCTCTCTCTCTCTCTCTCTCTCTCTCTCTCTCTCTCTCAAATTTTGTTCTGATTTTATGGATGCAGTATCTTATCTTTGTCTTCTGCTTCCTGCATTTCTGTCTTTCCTTTGAGTTCCTTTTGTTATTGTTTTCATTGTCTATGGTTTCTTTCTCGCATTTTGGAGCCTTTGCTCAGGTATCTAGTGCTTCTTGACTGGACATTTATTGTAAATGGAAGACACTAAATTCTGATTGGAAACTCTTTGTGTGTGAGTGAACCTGGCATCTGGAGGATTGTACAGTAGGAGGTCAGGTGGTTTTTGTGTTGGAGAACTTCCAAATATTGGTTTCTGGTCTTTTCTCTTTAGATATGTAGTTTATGCAAAAGAGGAATCCCCTGCCTGGAAGATTATATGCTTGTTTCCCTCCATTCTGGAAACTCAGAATGTAGGGGTGCAGGGAAAAGAAGGGAAGGGGTACCCCATAACCCAGAGTCTGACCGAATCGCCCGTCCTGTGCCTTGTGTTCCTGAGCTGGACTGGGAGTGGGTAGAGAGAGGAACAACCTGGCTTTGAGGAAGGAAAGGTGTGGAGATCTTTCTGCTCCACATTCATATAGTCTCCATGTTTATGGTCTGCTTCATTCTTCCAAAGTTTGAGGTACTTGGTCTCTTATGGTTTGAAGTCTCTTGAGCATTCAGAAAGGTGAATCTCATTGGCAGACCCAAGAAGGAATTAGGTTGTAGCTTTCTTCACTGTTTTTGCAAGTCACTCACCACTCCTCAATCTGCTTTCCATCTTCCCCAAAATGTGTTGACATCTCGCATCTGCTGCGTCTCCTCTCTTACTCTCTTTGTCCTTGTGGATTTATACCTTCTTCCCTCCTATTCCTATGGTGGGTTTTGGGGAGGAAGTAGAGATAAATTAAAGTACAAAATTCTCTGTATTTAACCAGAGTTCCTAATTATCATTTGATTTTAAAAGCAATCCATTAGATGTTAGAGAATCGGGTGTGGTCATTTTCCTATATAACCCAAAGTAAAGCAAACTCTGTACATCAGTTACATAAGGTGCAACATATTATATGTTTTTGTTTTCTCTTTTAAGGTAAATATGAGCACATGAGGAAAAATGTAAATCATGTAAAAGAGTAAACAGTGAAAAGTACACCTTCTACTACAAGTCCTTGTCCAATAATTCTCCCCTCTCTCCCCAGATGCAATAACTAGTGCCGGTTTCTTAGGTATACACTCCTCTTTCTTAACACTTTTGATGTCACGTTATATACATGTCTGGCCTCTTAACAGTATATCATGACTATTGTAATTCATTCTTTTTCACAAGTGCATTGAAATCCATTATATACAGTACTTTAACTGGTTCCCTACTAATGGGTATTTCAACAATTTCTAGGTTTTTTACTACAAAACAATGCAGCAGTGAATATCTATCCATATTTATATTAGAAATAGGTATATCTTTGTGCATGTGTGCATAAAATAAATTCTAGAAGTGAAATTGTTGAGGCAAAGGATATGTACATCTGTGCTTTAATAGCTGTTACAGCCAAATGGCCCTCCAAGGAGTTGTATCAATTTGTACTCTCAGTAACAATGAAGGAGAGTTCCTGTCCTTCCAAACACATTATGATCAATGTATTATTAATTTTTTGTATTAATTAATTTCCACATTTATTTGTAAAAAAATCTAATTTCAGTATACGTTTTATGTATATATTTTTTTGGTTGTAAGTGATATCGAGTACCTTTTTATAAATTTAGTATAGAGCCATGTGTATTTTCTGTAAAATGCCTGCTCATATATATTTTTAAATCACTTTTCTTTTGGGATATTGGTGCTTTTCTTATCAATTTGAGAAAATTCTTTATTTAGGAAATTATCCTTTTATCTATCTTATAATTGGAAAGCTTTCCCTACTAGTTTATCATTGAATTTGTTTTATTTGTTTATGATACTTTGGGCAAACAGAAAATGATTATTTTACGTAGTCAAAGTTAATGTTTTCTTTTACGGCCTTCTTTGAGCTCATAAACGTTTTCTGATTTTTTTCTAGTATTTTGTGGTTTCATTTATTTTACATTTACTTAGGTGATCTATTTGGAATTTATTTTGGAATAGGTGTGAGGCTGGGGTTCAATTTATTTTCCCCAGCTGGCTTGCTAGCTGATCCAACAAGTTGCAATTCTTTCTCAATACAAACTCACAGCAACATTATAAATTATAAATCAAAATTCTTTATGTGATCTAAACAAAAGATTAACTGTCTCCCTGGCCATTAAGGCAAGACAATTGGTTTCAAAACCATTGTGCAAGAAATTTAATTTGTGGGTATCGGGTATATAATCCAAGATAGAGCCTGACCATACTTGGCCGCTACATCGACTTCTCCAGGTAGGTTGAATGGGGAGGGGGAGACGAGGAATTCCTGGAGGCACCTAAAGTTAATCAGAATAGCAAGTGTGAAACCCAATTGTAAATCGCATGCCTGAATGGAATTCAAGATACAGGGGCCAAATCAGGAGAGTGGGGGAACCAAGAAAGCAGAGAAAATGTCCTGGCCAAGCATTGCACAGGGAGTCAGAGAGCAGGTTCCAGGAGATGTGAGACCTGGGATAGCTGATCTTTTGGAAAGGGCAAAGGGGAAACTTTGCATTCCTATCCTTTGCAAGCAGTCCTGTAGCAATTCTTAGTCGGATGGTAGAATTCTGGCTAAGCTTTCACCTGCACTGGAGGGTAGGGCTAGGAATCCTGACAGCCACTAGAAGGTAGCGCAGGCCTTGGGGAACGGTGAACTGAAATAAGCTTTCTGAAATCATTCAAGTAAATAGTAGGATTGTGTTATTAGTTTATAATATATTCACCTCTACTATATCATACTTAAATGTAACAATCAGTAACTTGGTAAGTTGATTCATTCCTTCTTTATTAAATGTTTATCAAATGAGTGCCAGGCACTGTGCTGAATTCTGGGAGATAGAAGAATAAGGTGCAGTTTCCTGCCCTCTAGGGGCTTATCTAGTTGGGGTGAAAGGAGGTCAGAGACACAGACGGCGTAGTGGTGAGATGCTCTGACAGAAGGACGCCTGGGTCCTATGAAAGGCCAGGAAGGACACAGCCAAGAAGTCCTTCATAGAGCTGCTAGAACATGAGGTGACCAAGCACTGTATCCTGTCCAGAGTCCTTACTCTATTTGCATAGGTTAAGCTAAAGTTTCTTTCTGAATTACAATTCATGCAACCCCACTTCACGTCTGTGTTCTGTTTCTGCCAGGGATCTGAGGATATCTAGTGCCAGAGAGCTTCTTAATATGAGGTTCAGGGATGGCTTTCAGAGGGTCTGTGAACCCCTTAAAATTGGGCACGAATTATGTGTGTCTGCTTTTCTCCTGGGGATAAGGTCATAGATTTCCGTAGTATCTCAAAGGAGCCCATGACCCCAGAAAGCTTAAGAACCAGACTTAGATTTTCCTCAACCTAATAAGGATCTTTCCTATTAAGAGCATCTTTTAAAACATCCTAATCAGACTCTAACCTAGAGATGTGTGTGGTTACTAATACCCAGCCCCCTTAAACCTCTATCCTTTATCCTTTCAGCTTCCCCTTCCCCTCTGCAGAAACAGGAATGGTGCTGGGGAGCAGTCTCCTCTCTCCTGTCCTCACGTACCTTTATCAGGGAACCCCCTACTTAACCGCAGTAACAATATAAGTAGCCCTATACTTAACTGCAATCATGTGATAGCATCGAACAGAATTGGAAATTCACATTTTTCATGTTTTCACTCAGGTTTTTGGTTCAGAATGCTGAAATCCAAAAATCAAGTTCAAAATACATTTAGCGAATGTTTTCTTTATGTAGGACACTGCTCCATGACAGGATAGGGGAAGGGCATATAGATCAATTAAACTCAGTTCCCACCTTCACAGGGATGAGACATTTTGGAAAATACATAAAGTGCTGTGGGGATGCAGAAAGGAAGTGATTATTTCTTACTAGAGGGTGCAGGAAAAAAGGTCAGGAAGACATTCTAGCTTGGCAGTATTTCTTATCACTGAGGATGCCATAGACTTTTACCCTTGGTAACAATACCCTCTGTTTCTGCACCTTCAAAATGAGCTGTTGGGCCCAGAGGCTGACACCTGATCAGGAATACCCAGAAAATAATCCTAGGAGAGAAATTAGCCTTTGTCAAAGAATGACACAGAAATAGCAGGAACAACCAGTATAGGAAAAGTTGTGGGAGAACATAGAGTACAAAGGAAATATAACATACTGTTATTTGACACAACATAAGAACTTTTGAAAACTGATATTAATAGAAGATCTTTATCATCATTACTATCATATTATAATTCTTAAAGTCTGGCTTTAAAGCAACCCAAGGCAATCCAATGCATATTTTCCTAAATGTCAAGAAATAGAAAAATTGTTTTGCTAGAAATATTTACAGACTGTGAGGGCTTTTACAACATGTAGATCGAGGAGTGTGTGAATGATCACTTTTTCCTTACTAAATCATATGTATTCAAGCATTTACTACTGTATGAGTCATAACTGAAATTTAAATAGTACTTTTTAGATTAATGCTTACAATGCAGTTCCACATCCATCATAAAACTTGGACAGTGCATTAGCCTGGGCTAATAAATTTTCTTACTCTCTGTTCTTAGGAGGAACCAGCACCTGCCAAATTTTTGAGACAGCTCACGGATTAGAGGAAGGCTCATCTAAATAAAGGCCGGCTAAAGTGACACTGCAGGGGTTTAATCCTTCTCTGGCTGCCCGTGTGACCAGAGGGCTGATTTGCAGGTTTCTTCTTTCCTGAGATCTAGATTATTAGGTCTCCAGAGCCCGGCGACCTGCCAGCAAGAGAAATGCAAAATGAAGGTCAGAGATAAGTGCCAGCAGCTGGGACCTGCGCGGCTCTGCAGGGCTTTTACGCATGAGAGTGAGAGATTCTCTGGCCTTCGAAGAAAATAGCAAACTGGAGCTTTGGTCCTGGGATACAGGCACCTACCACAAAACATCAGACTGCATGGCTGTCCAAAAACTTCCAGGGAAGTGACTGTGGTAACTGGATAGGAGCCTGATTGCACAGTTAGAGCTGGGAAGTTCAACCTGAAAGAAGGTATGAAATGTCTCGAGTGAGGCAGGCAGCCTTGGGTTGGGCTGCGTAGGCTCTGCTGGCCCATTTGCCTCTGCCCTCCTCTGACGTGCGCAGGCGAGTCTCATGGACCCGGCTCCCTGGCAGTCCTGACCTCCCATCTCCCAGCCCCTGGGCTCTTGCATGCCTCACCAACCTGCCTTTGATCGGTGCCTCTTGGCTGAGATGGAGACGTGAGCCTGCAGTGAGGATGACGGCGGTGTATGTGAATGGAGGTGGTCTGGTGCAGCCCCACTATGCCAGGTGGGATCGCCGGGACAGCGTGGAAAGTGGCTGTCAGACGGAGTGCGACAAGGAGGAGGAGGAGGGACAGGCTCACCAGCTGACACCCTTCGAGAAGCTGACACAGGACATGTCCCAAGATGAGAAGGTGGTGAGAGAGATCACGCTGGGGAAACGGATCGGCTTCTACCGAATCCGAGGGGAAATCGGAAGTGGGAACTTCTCCCAAGTCAAGCTTGGGATTCACTCCCTAACCAAAGGTAGGATATGACCTCTCAAGGATGATCCGCTGTGGTATCGGGACCTAGTTTGGGGAAGGGTTAGGAGTCCAGAGCCCAGAAAGCAAGTGAAGCGATGTCATTGAGCCCCTGCTAGGCACAAGCCTGGTGCCAGCCGCTTTCCCTTGTTATCTCAGTTAATTTGCACAGTACTGGTGTGAGGTCGGTGCTTTTCTTCCCATTTTACAGGTAGGGAAACTAAGATCCAAAGACATTAATTGTGGCTTGAGCAATTTAATCTTAGATGATTTTGACTTCAAAAACTCTCCCACTGGACCATGTGGTTGAACTCACTCAAACATTGAGGGGAATCTGTCCTGCTTCACTTGGAGAAACAAAGTGGAGTGTGTCTTGGTTCCAACGCAACTCATATTCCAAGTACTTCGTATAACTTCTGTTTTTATTTGTGTGTCAATACCAGTGACACAGAATGGCCTCCTGGATTGACACAGGAGACCTCCTGGATTGCCACTGTCAGTGGACGTTAGGGTCTGGTCTCCCCTCCTTACCCGAGCTGCTACTTCCGTTACATTTTTGAGACAGGGATTTGATCTCCAGACCTTCTCCGCTTCAGTCTACTCTGTACCAGTTCTCATTGTTGCTGGGTTCCTTGCTCTCTACCAAAGACCGACACTTGCTTGGCTACCAGGTCCTCTGGATTCTAGACCCGCAGTGCCCACCACTCTGGCCTCAGGAAGGAACTGGGTAGAGCCCAGCAGCTTCTTGCTGCCCCAACCTAGTGTGGGCAGTTCCCCAAGTTACCTCTAACTGAGCTGAAGCCTGGACATTATCAGAAGAGAGTTAGTTACAAGACAGAAAAGGAACTCGGTTCCTTTTCTTGCAACTCGGTACAATTTACTGACTTCCTAAGGCTCTACCCTCTCCCTTAGAGTCCCATATGGATATTTTCTCTCCTGGGACCCAGCCTGCCACTGTGCCTCCAAGGCCACTCTTTTCTTATAGGAGCTGTTTTTTGTTTTTGTTTCTTCTCCAACCCCCATCCCATGTCCCTCCCATCCTTATGTTTGGTCCTTATAGAAAAAGCACCATAAGCACCACACACATGCATGCACACCTACACTCCCCAGTCACTGGAGCTCCATGTCCCCTTAAATGTTGCTCTGAGCCGAGTTTCTGGGTTCACGTCATTACGTTTCGGCTATTCACCTTACTTACCTGGGTACGTTCCAGTCCTGTGAGCCTCAGATCTTCCCTTATACAATGTAGTCGGTAACAGTGCGTACTTGACTCAGACAAGTGGGTCTAGTGCTGTAACTCAAATCTGATTGGGACAGAGGTTACTTTTCAGTGACCTAGAGCAAGAATGAAAGAAAAAAGATCAAACACATGGGGATGAGGGGCCAGAAATTGAGATGGATGACATGGTTATGAAGGAGAGGGGAGAAGTTGGATAAAGGCAACCCAGGACAGGAAGTCAGAGCAGAGAGAGTGTCCAGTGCAGCAAAGAGGTCACAGAGGCAAAAGTCTGCTCCAAGCCTGCTGGATGCGGCCCACTTGGAGCGGTTTCCAGAGTGTGGGTTCAGATGTTAGAATCCAGTGCAGAGGAAGCACAGTGAGTGGCACAGTAGGAAGAACATGGATTTCAGCATCCGATAAATTTGTTTCAAATCCTCGTTCAGTCATTGACTAGGCATCTGACTTCGTGTATACGACGAGGACTTTTTTGGTCCTCAGTCACCTCAGCTATAAACTAGAGATAACGATTCTTATCTTGGAGTTGTTGGAACCATTAGAAATAACATATATGAAGTACATGGCATGTAGTAGCCATTCAATAAATGATAGCTATCATTGGTACACCTCTATTTTTTATTGAAATAAACTTATTTCAAAAGGAAATTCAATATTATTAAAATAATAAAAAATCAACATCACTTGAATAGAGGTAATGGTAAAAATAAATACAATGCAAACAAGTGAAATGTTTTGTTTGCTCATTTACTTATTTATTTTCCTAGCTTTACTGAGATATAATTTATATATAACATTATGTAAGTTTAAGGTATACGACACAGTGATTTTATATATGTATATATTGTTAAATAATTATAATAAGGTTATTTAACACACCCATCACCTCACACAATTAGTTTTTTTGTGTGTGGTGAGAAATTTTTAAATCTATGAACTTAGCATCTTTTAAAAAGTTTTAAAGGAAAATTACCAAGTAATGGAAAGTAATTTAAAATACGCCAACAACCAATCTGAAGCTTTCTCTTTGCCTTAATTAGGAGAACTAAAAGAGAACTAACACGGGAATAACGTTCTCATGCTGTGATTCAGTGCTATTTAAGGCTGTTTCCATGCACTAAAATTATTTCATACCCCATGAGTGTTAAAGGTTTCACTTTGGGAAACACTAACCTCATCTAGTCCTCCTATGTTTTATAAATAAGGAAATGGAAGCCCAGAAGTGACTGTTCCGAGGTCACAGCAGAGACAGGTCTAGAAATCAGTTTTCTTTTCACTCCACCTAGCTACCTCGGATTTTGGTGCAGTGTGGAGGAGGCCACTCTTTCACTCTGCCCTGAATCAGCTACTGTGTTCCCCCGAAAATAAGGCCTAGCCGGATCATCAGCTCTAATGCGTCCTTTGGAGCAAAAATTAATGTAAGGCCCGGTCTTATTTTAATAGAATATGCTATGATATGATGATATGATATGATATGATATAATATGATATGATATGATATGATATGATATGATATGACATGATATGATATAATATGATACTGGGTGTTTAATATAATATATTATAATATAATAGAATAGAAGGGACTTATATAATTTTTTGCTCCAAAAGATGCATTAGAGCTGATGACCTGGCTAGGTCTTATTTTTGGGGAAACACGGTAGCTACATGGGGTCCCCTGCTTTCTCTAACACCAGACCCCAGCCAGATGCTGACCCCCTCACAGACCATTCTTCTCTCCTGTGGCAATACTCCCAAGGAGTGGTTCTGCCCTTAAAATGCCTGCAGAAGGGCCGAGAAAACAGGAAACAGTTAGGGAGAAAAAGTATACACCCAAGACTCAGAGAAGGGCTCTTGCAGCCCGCTAACTTCTTGTCCTTCTCCCTGTTCAGTGTCTAAGATCTGCCCTTTAAGTGGCAGAAGATAACTGGCTTTGGCGTCAGCCAGACCTGGGTGGAATTCCAATTCTTTTTTTCTCTAGCTGTGTGACCTGAACAAGGTATTTTACCACTCTGTGTCTCGATTTCCTCATGTATAAATGAGGAATATATATCAGCTACATAGGATTGCTGGGAGGAGCAAAACTTTCAAATGTAATATATTGAATACCACATGCCTAGACAGAGCACATAATATTCATTGCATGCTATTACTAGTCTGCTTTTAATGAAGTGTGGGTCCTTTAGGCCTAAATTACGTGCCATGCCATTCATGGAACAGAAGCCTCCCCGAATTAGCTCACTTTGAAAGGTGATGTATTGTGTTCAGGGGAATTCTGTGGACCCACAGCAGGAAAGTAGAGCCAGGAAAGATGTTACTGTCTTCATCCCCTTCTCTTTCTCTGTGGCGGTAAGCTCTCTCATTTCTCCTTCCCTTAACGAATGTGTTCCATCTTCATACTTCTTTCTGCAGAATGTCTTTCTTTGCCCCAGTGTCAGAGGACACATGGCCGAGAATGGCTGCTCCCATCTATATACTCTCTTTCAGCTTTCTTGCCTGTCTCCATCCCACTGGTTTCATTCTATTTCAGCTCAGCTTTTCACGAGAGAGAATGTGACTGCTCATTGGCCTGTCAGTGATAGGCTTCCTTGGAGTCAAGGGCATGCCCGTGTCAAGTCAGCTGCAGTCCTTAGGGTCACATGATACTACACACACTACTTTCTCAGCAGAGCCCAAGGTCCAAAGAAGTGTCCCTGAGAAGGGAGAGTAGGAAGCGGGGCAAATCAGCAGATAAAGCCACCATAGACACAATCGCCAGCCAAATGGGGAAATTGCCCCAAGGAAGTATTTAATCCTGTAGACCGGCTATTATGTGGGGTGGACAAAAGAAAGAGGAAGAACAACAACAATTGGTATTTTCATAGTGACTTTCTTTTTGAATTCCACAGGTTTCTTGTCTGCAATATTATGAAATTAAGTTAATTCTAGTCCCTTGAGTGTTGGAGAACCCAGCATTTTCCTGTTGTGCAGGAACATTAATGAGTGGCCTCATTCACATGCTCTCCTCACTTCTAACCTGCCACAGAGTAGCTCTATTGCCAAAGGTACAAGATACCCCTCTGGTGATGGGACAGTGTGTGCTAAAGGCGAAGAAGGCCAAGCACAGGCAGTGGGCAAATCAGTTCAACAAGCAAGTTTAAACAAGCCAGAAAACAGAATGGCAGGTAACTGAGCACATTAGACTGAGCAACAAATCCCGGACTTCACCTCCCGATTTGCAGGCCCATCCCATAATGGCCTAGTTCTAGTCCCAGGCTTCATCTCTTTTCTGGCGTTCTACCCCTCAGTGAGCTCCCTAGTCAAGGAATAAGTAGGAAAATGAGGATGAAAGGAACTAAGAAGTGTGAAGGAGGGGGAAACCCAGGTGCAAATTGATGTGAGGGGATGAAGAAAGACATGACAGTTCACGTAATGGGAAATAGCATCTCCAGGGATGATGACGAGTCAAGACGAAAAGACTGGCTTATAAAAGGAGAGAGCATGTTTGACTACCCTGAGCTAGCTGGAATAGAGAGAAAGAAGGGCTATTCCTTTAAAATCTTTACCTCTAAAAGAGGAAGGAGATTTATCAGTGAGTGGGTTAGAAAGCTTTGCTGGGAATTTCAAATACCCTGTCTCATTGCGTGCCCATGTCAGATTATGTCATATGGACAGTGATTTGCATAAACACACAAAGCCAACTTGCCCAGAATTGTCATCAGGTTTTCTAGGAAATGTAGACAGTCTAGATAAGATAAGGAGATGATTCCTAGGAGAGCAGAGGGTTTCAGTGCCAGGGGCAGCTCCTAGGACAGTAGTTTTAAGAAAGGTGCCAGCTGCTCTGATCTCTAGAAAGAAGGCTCCAACACAGGTCCCTGCTGGTTAGAGTTTATTTTTATAGCTAACAGCTCAGATTCCCTTGGGCCTTGCAAGCTGATAGGGCAGGCTGAAGACATCATGAGTCCTCTTTAAGGCTGATCAGAAATTTCTTGAAAGAGATGATGTACTCAGCTTCTGCATATTTTATGTCCCATCTGTTGTCACAAACAAAAGTAAAAGAAGCAGCGGTGCCTGGCCCTTTCTCTTTTGCTGCCCTTCCTGACCTGGTCTTCCTCTCTCTTACTCTAGTCTCATGTTTCCAGAACCCTTTATTCTCCTCTCTCTATTTATTTATTCATCAGTTCATTTATTCCTCTTTTAAAAAATCTAATAAACTCTCCTGTATCCATACTTTGCTCTGGGCCTTAAAGAGATGAATAAAATACAGCTCTAGCCTGATAGGGACTTGCAATATGTAACGGAGACAAATAAGAAACAATTGATAAGTGCTGTCACTGAGTAAGGAACAAAGGATGTGCTCAACTGTGCCCGAGGACTTCAGGAAAGGGTCAGTTGACCAGGAAAGGCTTGTGTGGGATATTGAGGTTTGAGGAGAAATTACATAGGACACAGGGGAAAGGGAACTCCAGGCAGACAGAGGATGTAAAGTACATGGAGATATGTACCAGTGTTGGGGTATTTGGAGATTTAAAAGTAATTCAGTGAAGCTGGAGCCTGGGGGTAGTCATTGAGGAGTGGGAGATATGGTGGGTAATATAGGCAAGGGCTAGGTCATGGAGAATCTTCTTACATACTTGAATATTGTCATTTTGTTATTGGGGAGACATTGAAGAGCTTAAAGCAAGCAATTAATACGAGTGATTCATATAATTTGATTTCAGTGAAGAAGGTGAAGTTGAATTGAAATTGGGTGTGAGAGGAGTCAGAGAAATCAGAATAAAATATTAGTCTAATGATCCAGATGAATGATGATGTCCCTTTCAACTCTGGAAGTGGCAATGAGGATGGAGACAAAGGGATGCATTTGAGAAATATTTTAGAATACTGGAAAACCTTGTGGTCCATTGCATGGGGGACAGCCGGGGAAGACAAGGCAGAGGAAGAAACGGAGATGACACCCAGGTCTCCAGCTTTAATGACTTAGCAGTCAATGGTGAATACAGGAGAACAGATGGATTTGAGAACAAAGACTGGGAAGCATTGGCTTGGAGATACATGGAGGTCATGAAGTGAATGACAGCCATCTTGGAGACCAAGAAAAGTATGAGTGAGAAATCAAGATTTGGAGCTTAATAAGTCCCGGAAATGGCGAAAGTCTTGGGTGTCCTGGTCACAAGCTCCTTGGTGCTAGACATTGCATCGTATTGATTCTTGGAGCTTCCCCACATGCATTATAGGTAATAAACATTCAACAAATACTTGGTGAATTAAGTGCATTTACTAACTTCTCATGAAAATCCAGTGTTGATGGGGAAGAGATATTAGAGGGAGCAATGCATGGCAGTGCTCTCTGATGGGTTGTCTATGCTGCAATCCCTTAGGAGGACAGGACTGGGGAACTAACGCAGTCTCTAGTAAAGCTTAATAGAGAAGGCCCACTGATTTTTAAAAAGTAGTCCCTCCTCTTGAACACATTCATTAAACCAGCAAGTTGTGTTTTCTTATTTTAAAAATAGTAAGTGGCTTTTGTGAATCCATCCTAAAAATAAGTCCAGTATTAGAAATATGATAACCAAAAAATGTTCATTGTGTCACTATTTGTAGTGCGAAGGACTCAAAATAATCTTTATGAT
This sequence comes from Rhinolophus hipposideros, assembly GCF_964194185.1. NCBI lineage: Eukaryota > Metazoa > Chordata > Mammalia > Chiroptera > Rhinolophidae > Rhinolophus > Rhinolophus hipposideros. The sequence continues at coordinate 72,172,783 of NC_138053.1, read as the reverse complement.
CCAACAATATAGGAATGGTCAAATAAATGAAAGCACACACACTGGATCGAAGGTTACATAGCAATTAAAAATCATGATTATGAAGAGTATATACCATGGAAGTTGTGTAGCACATGATAATAAATGAAAAAGTAAAGCACAAATTTGAGGGTTTAGTGTGATGCTCATACTTGCCCTGGGTTCTTGTAAGGATTAAATGAGATCATTCATTCAACAAATATTTGTTGAGCACCCATTGTATAACAGGCTCTCTTCTCGGGACTGGAGATACAGCAGTGAATAAAACAGACAATAATCTCTGTCCTGTGCAGTTTATATTCTAGTGGAGAGAGGCAGACAAAAGTAAGTCAGTAAAATATTCATTATATTATGTAGTGATAAGTGATGAGAGCAGGAAGGGAAACAGGGAGCACTGAGGGCTGCAGATTTAGGTAAGTTGGCCAGAGACAGACTTATTAAGGATGTAATAATTCAACTGAAAAAAGTAAGGGAGTTGGCCATGGATGTACTTGGGGGAAAGCAGTCAGTCAGAGGGAACAGCGAGTACAGGAGTGCCAAGGCCGTCATATTCTAGAAATGGCTGAGGGGGATGAGAGCAGAGAGTTGCAAGGACCAGATCATGTAGGACCAGTCTGTCATAGTAAGGACTGGCTTTCCTATGACTGAAACCAGAGCCTTTAGAGGGAGCAGAGAAGTGACATGATCTGGCTTAGGCTTTAACAGGATCACCCTGGCTGCTTTGTTGAAAACAGACTGCAAGGGGTCAAAGGCAGAAAGGAGAGATCAATTGGGAACCTACTGCAATAATCAAGGCAAGAGACAATGGTGGCTTGGACTAGGAACATAGCAGTGAAATGCTGAGAAATGGCTGCACTCTGGCTATATATAGAAGGTTGAAAAATGGAATATAAAGGAAAAGAGTCAAATACTCAAGATTTTTGTCCGGACAATGGCAAGAATAGAGTTTGCATTTACTGAAGTTGGGAAGCCTGTAGGAGGAGCAGGTTTGGGGAAGAGGGAGATGGAGTGCTCAGTGTTGAACACGTTATGTTGGACTGGCCTATCACACATCTATTACAATACGGGGCACATCCTGTTGGTGCTGTCCCAGTCTCCTTGGGCCTTACCATTTCAGTTGCCTGCAGGCCTGACCTTCAAAATGCCAGTCTCTCCATCTCTTTGCCTCTGGGCTTTCTCTTCCTGTAAGCATGGGAGGCCAGAAACACAGGGGGATTAATATCCCGCAGCCAACAACTAGTTACTGGCAGTAGTTGATGTATAAGTACCCCCAGCTCTCTCACTCTTCCCACAATGAAACTTGCCCATGATAACTTAGTAGGACTAACTGCTAACATCCCCTTTATTGGCTGCCTTTCCTTTCCTATCTCATTTCCTCATTCTTCCACTAGTGTTTCCTGGAGTCGCCTCCTTCATTATTTACTTGCAATTGAATCCCTGCCTTAGGACCTGTTTCTGGCAGAACCCAAACTAACACAACCAAGTGGAGAGGTCCTGTAGGCAGGGGTGTTGATGCAGCCAGGGTCACTAAAGAAATGATTAGAGAGAAGAGGTCCAAGGACGAAGCCTTCAGGCAGCCAACATTTAGAGGCTACAGAGATGAAAAGGACACAACAAAGGAGCTGTACAGGAAGTGGCAAGAGGTAGGAGAAAAACTAGATATGTGTTGTCCCAGAAACCAAGAGGGAAAGGTGTTTCGGGGAGGAAGGATGAAGCCTGAGAACTGCCCATTGGTTTTAGCAGCTTGGAGGTCACTGGTGACCCTGAGTGGTCTCCAAAGTGGGGTGCACATACCTAGGTGGTGCCCAAGATGATTCACTGAGATACAGGAAGAAAATTTTAGCATTTCCATTTATATTTGTAATGATATCTTTTTAATTTCTATGATTATGTATATTAGCATTACAAGCATATAATTTATAAATAAATATACATATATTAGAGCAGTGCTCAAAAATGTTTTATTGATAAAGGGAGCCGATCACAAGAGTATATAGACCATCACCCTAAGGTACCAGGGTCTTTCCTGCCCTCAACATCTTTTCTCCTACACGTTCCTACTATCAGAACCTCTCCTTATTGCTGTCCCTCTACTTTCTTCTAGCTAACAGTCAGACTCCAGGGGAAGTGTTAACAATCTTCCTTGACCCACAAATTAGCGGTACATTTCCTTGTTTTGTGCCCCCATTGCATCCCTCACTCTTGCTCTCCAAGCCTGCTGTGCCCCACCTCTTCTGTCTGCCCCTCCAGACGTTCTTCGTTCTTCATTCAGTGTTCCTTAATCCTCTGGGTTTCAGTTGCTTTTGGTCTGTAGGGAGCCTTTGCAGGGGATCAAAGGAAGGAGAGGGAGGTCCTGATACCTATCCCCCCAGCCCCTCACTGTGAGGCTGACTCAGGCTGGCCATCTGTCTAGAAGGAAAGTCTCAGCTCCCCTCAAGGCAGCCTTTGCTACATTCCAATATCTGCTCCCTCCCCATGAGCAACCAACAACCAGTTACTGGCAGACATATTTGCACGGTCCATTCTAGGTCTAAAAATTTGAATTAGTTGCTGACACTTAATAATTGAAAGATTTGCATAAAATTCAGATGTCTGGCATCTCTTGAAAATATCAGACTTGACAACACTGAGCCTACATTCCAAACAGTAGCAATTGTCTGAAGTTGAGCAGCAGCTGAGCCTTTGCAATGAGGCATGCACTCGTCAGGACTGCAGAGTCCCTATTCCTCCCAACTGTCTCACCACAAGCCTGCCACCCAGTTAGCCCCTGGCCTCTAGAGACATTTGAGTTTGTAAATCCCGGTTTAAGGAATATGTTGCCCACTAGGTGAGACCTGTGTCAGACTCTTCACCAGATTTGGAGAAAGAACAGGTTTACTTCTCCAATCTGTGTGCTTCTTTCTCTCTCCCCTGCCACTACCAGGAGATCCTCTCTCTGGGATTGTTAGCGTCACCTCCTAAACCACCGTCCTGCTCTCAGGCTTGTTCTTCTTCTACCCATTCCCCACACTGCAGCCACAGTACTCATTCCAAAATGGAAATCAGATTATGACACTTTCTCTTAAAACCTTGTAATGTCTTTCCACTGCCCTAAAGATAAAGGCTACATTTCTTTCTTTCTTTTTTTGTTTTTACAGGACTTTATTGGGGAACAGTGTGTACTTCCAGGACTTTTTTCCAAGTCAAGTTGTTGTCCTTTCAGTCTTAGTTGTGGAGGGCGCAGCTCAGCTCCAGGTCCAGTTGCTGTTGCTAGTTGCAGGGGGCGCAGCCCACCATCCCTTGCGGGAGTCGAACCGGCAACCTTGTGGTTGAGAGGATGCGCTCCAACCAACTGAGCCATCCGGATCTCAGCGGCAGCTCAGCTCAAGGTGCCGTGTTCAATCTTAGTTGCAGGGGCACTGCCCACCATCCCTTGGGGGACTCGAGGAGTTGAACCAGCAACCTTGTGGTTGAGAGCCCCACTGGCCCATATAGGAATCCAACCGGCAGCCTTCGGAGTTAGGAGCATGGAGCTCTAACTGCCTGAGCCACCAGGGCCGGCCCCCAAGGCTACATTTCTTAACACAACTGCCAAGGCTCTGGATTCTCTGACCCCTGCCTGGTTTGGGACCACGCCCCCTTATTCTGTGTGTCCAGCATAGGGGGCTCCTCTCAGGTCCTCAAACACACCTGCCATTCCCACGGCCAAGTGTTGGGCCTTCCCACTTCCTGGTTACAACTGTGTCCTTTCTTGGGGAGAACTTTCCTTCCCCTCTCTGTACCCCTTCCTAACATATGCCACATTTGTACTAAGCGCTTTTTTCAAATTCTCTTTCTCATTGGACTGTCAGAATAGTGTCTGTTTTTCTCATTGCCTGATGCGTAGTAGGTACTCAACTGAACATTTGTTGGAAGAATGGATTTTGAGCAGGGCACAGCACTTTCTATCTCTCAATGACAATTCGGAATCCCAGGGCTTTTTAAATGTTGTATTTGACAATGCATGTATATTGTGAGGCATGGCTGTAATCTGATTTACCACACAGTGGAGGAGACGGGTCCGGACTAGAGTGAGGCCATCCACACGTCCCACTCTGGGAGCACAACCTTTGCTAAGAAAGACCCCAATATAAACTTTTAAAAACTAGAATAAAACTAGGATTGTGCTAATGGGAGGTTGATGACAGCAGCCTCAACTGCAGCATGACCTGATTCTCGAGCACTCACAACGTGGGGAACGGTGTGCAGTGGCCACGCACGCGCAGCAGAGAGGGGTGGCGGGCAGGGGCACCACTTCCTTAGAAGCCGGGGCCTGAGCTGGGGGAGGACCAGGGAGGAGCAGTGGCCTCTTCTTTAGACTGCCATCTGCCAGATTCAAGGGTGGAATTCATTGTTCTAGCCCTTCAAAGAACAGCTCGTCCAATAGGTTACACAAAACCAGAAGTTTCTGTTTTGGGTAACACAAGTGGGCAAGGTCCATTGCCGGGGCTGAGTTTACAGCCCCGAGGGTTCTGCTAGGTTATGGCTTGACTCCTCCTTCCCCAGTATGGCCTGCTCAGACCCCAGTGAACCCTGCCTCTTTCCATTCTAGAAGCCCTCGTGGACCTACTTTAATATACCAATAACACTCCTATTTTGAACTAACAGCGTCAATTTTCATGGGGATAACTACTGTGCCAACGCTCTTCAAAGCAGTTGTTTTCCAAGTAGGTCAAACAAGCACCCTGAGATTTTGTTCTCCCCATTTACTTGCCTGGAAAATCCTTCTCAACTAATAGAAAGTCTGGTCCAGTTGGAACCAAAAAAACGAATGAAGGTTTACTTTGGAGTAGAGATTAATTCATTTTCAAACATTAACCATTTTTTATTACACAATTAATCTATATTAACTGTATAATTAGATTGCATAAGTAACTATAGGAAAATCAGAAAATACAGATAAGGAAAACAATTTTAAAGGAAAACTATCCATGATCCCCTTATTAATAAAATAATTATTCTAAACATTTTGGTGAATATCTCGTCAGATGTTTTTCTATGCAAATGTGGTATTTGTATTTTTTCCTCACTGGTTCCATATTGAACATCTTTTCACGTCAATAAATAGAGATCAACATCGTTATTTTGATAGCTGCGTGGCATGCCATCTCTCTGCTGGACACCTAAGCTCTTCCCAACCAGTGTCACAGAAGTCATACCCAGGCAATCTTGTACAGGAGTCATATTATTTCTGTAAGATTAATTGCCCAAAGTGAAATGGCTAGGTCAAAGGGTGTGACCATTTTTAAGGCTCTCAATATCTAAATACCAAACTATGGTCCAGAACCACATATCAATTCATGCTCCCTCCGGCCATACACTGCCCGACAGACACTGCAGGGCCTGTGTCCTCATGTCCTTACCAACACACCACACACTGAGTACGGTGCGTCCAGGCACTGACCTGGTCAGATCCAACAGCCCACACGGTGAGGGAGGGAGGTGGAAGAGACCAATGAGGAGTCAACATGTATAGACCAGTGTGCCAAGGTGGTAGTACAGAGAATACACCAAGTCTGGACTTCATGAGCTGCTAAGGACAGGTGTTGTAGAAGGCTTCCTGGAAGAGGTCGGTTCTGAGGCTAGCCTTGACGGACCACCAGGAGTTAACTGAGCAAAGAATGGGGAAGGGGCATGAACCAGATAAAGGAAATGATCCAGGCAGAGGAAAGATCCCAGGCGTGAATATTCAGTCCCTTTTCAGGGAACAATAAAAATTTCTGTAGCAGTTGGATTGAAATTGTCCTGGAGGAAGTAAGGATGGGGGACAGGAGTAATGGGTGAAGAGGCTGGAACGAGGGGTTGGGTCTGATAAGAGGAGCTTTCTCGCTGAGCAAAGGAGCTTTAACTTTATCCAGGAAACTGGATAAAGATCATCAGACTCCTGTGCTGGGAGTCAGAAGTGGGCATAAAACCTGTGAGTGGAAGACACACTGATAATCAGGGAGGGATAAGCACTGATGTTAAACTGAAGAATTTTGCTCTCTCATCACCACTGATGAGCTCTGTGAGCCCGGGCACAGTCTTTTCATGTGTGTGTCTAGTAAAATAAAGGGGCTGATCTAGGTCCCTTCCAGGTCTAAATTTCTGTGAGCCTGTGAACACTGGCACATGCTTTGACTTTTTTTCTTCCCCCAGAAAAGGTGGCCATTAAGATCTTGGACAAGACCAAGTTGGACCAGAAAACCCAACGGCTACTATCCCGCGAAATCTCCAGCATGGAGAAACTGCACCACCCCAACATCATCCGCCTTTACGAAGTCGTGGAGACCCTCTCCAAGCTCCACTTGGTCATGGAGTATGCAGGGGGTGGGGAACTCTTTGGCAAAATTAGCTCCGAAGGGAAGCTCTCAGAACCAGAAAGCAAGCTCATCTTCTCCCAGATTGTATCTGCCGTGAAGCACATGGTGAGCGGGGGTGAGGAATGCGAGTCTCGCTTACATCCCCCCCACAAAGGGAGCATGGGGCTTTAGTGTTCCATCATCCAAGCATCACAGGGGGCTTTAGTCCCACAAGGGCAGAAAGTAGTCCCTTCTGGGAGAGTCAGAAGCCCGGCTGGGATCATGCTCCTTGCCTCTGAAGCAATGCCCAGGGCTCTGCAGTGATAGGGCAGCCTCTGGGCTTGGGACAGTCGGCAGGAGTCAGTCAGGGCAGCCAGATGACCACCACCCACTCGTTGGCCACACCCATTTCTCCACCTCCGTCTTCCACTGCCCAGAGAGCTGGCTCCTTACTGCTGCATTGTCTTGCCTTCCTAACCTTGTGTCAGAGATTTCCTCTCCCTTGTTAACACATCTCGCATGACAAATCCTATCCATGCTTCATGACCCACTTCAGTTTTGTCTGTCACTGAAACTTTGTTGAATCTCACATCAGCACACATCGATCTTTCTTGACTTTGGTGAACTCCTTTAGCTCTTGCTGCCTCTGTGCTCAACAGATTAATAATTGATTATATCATTCTTATCTCAGTTCTGCAATCATTTCTTAAGCAGACTCTCTAGTTCCTTTAAGAGCCATGTGCTTAAGCACACTCTTAAGCACACTCTCTAGTTTCTTTAAGAGCCGCTTCTTCTGTGCCCTTTCTATTGTTGCCCTTATTGCTGGGCACACCGGAGGAAGTTGACTTGCAGACCTGACTACCTTTTAATGACTCTGTTAGTGCAAAACACTGGTTGCTCTGGACTCTTTACCCAGATCCCAGTCCAACTGGCAGAAAAGAGACACTTGCCTGGGGTCAATATCAGTTAAGAGGCTGTTTCTTTTCACCCCTTTGTGTGGATGTTGTGGGTCAAGGATGGGGATCAGTGACCTCCTGGACAAATTATTAGCAGGGGAATTAGTGACCTGAGAGACCCAAGATAGTAGTTGGGAGGAAAGGGGGAGGAAAAACTAGTGAGCAAGAGAGAAGAACCTGGTTGTGATGGTGGGGCGTGTTCCTGACTTGTGGTATCACCAGTTGTCATTTAAGTGGCCTATATTGTGGTGAACTGTCCATGGCCAGGGAACAAGCCAGACTCATATCATGCAATAGAACAGATGGGAAAAGAATATTCCATATTCTACCTGGAAAAGGAATCTGGGGGGAGAGCAGAGAATCCAGCAGTAGAGGGTACAGACTGAGTCCTCTGAAGCTGTGTGCCCTGACATTTCTCCCAGCTCTCTAGTCTGCAAAGAGGAAGGGTGAATCATGGACATAGTTCCCAATGTTATTGAGTGTGCTTACTGTGTGCCAGGACCCTGCTGAGCACTGCAGATACAGCGTCACGTGCAGTTCTCACGACAGCCTTACGAGGTGTCCATCAGTGTCCCATTTTGCAAAGAAGAAAACTGATGTGCACATTATACAGCTGGTGTTGTTAAACCTGGAGTCAAGCAAGCTGTCAGGCTCCAAACCCTGGTTTCTTACCCCAGGAGGCCCATCGGGAAAAGTAACATTAAACCGTTTGCCACGAGCCCTTAGGACTGAACAGGACAAGGGACCTCAAGATTGTCTGTCTGGCTTCAGAATGCAAGGGTGGGGTGGAGCATGTGCTTACAACCCACAGTGGGCCCTGCTGCCAGAAGCTTGTCAAACATAGTCTCGTTCGTCCCTTCTACTGAATTCTGTAAAGGAGCCCACCTAAAGGAGCATGGTTGGACGGCAAGAGGAGGTGCTCCAAGCCTTCTTGGGGTTGGCCCGAGTCAAGACATTTCCTGGCTCAGCCAGGAAAACCCATCTATGGCCTCAAAAATGAAGGGTTACTGTCTCATTGTTTTGGAACATGTAGATTCATAAGATCTGGGTCTTATTCCTGGCATAATTTCCTGAGTCCACAAGTGTGGAACAGACCCCAACACCCACTCCACAGAATAGAACTTTCATGTCTGGGGCACGTAGGTGTTGTGTTTGGCTAAAGGTTATGACAGGACAGCTCTCGAGGTTTGCTGGCATGAATAATCTCCATGGACTTTCTGTCATTACTGCATCTTGCTGTTTTAGAGCAACGGATGTATTTTTTTCATGTTGGTATTTTACTTTGGAAATGATCATTTTCCCATGTCTTCTTCCACAGCACGAAAACCAAATTATTTATAGAGACTTGAAAGCAGAAAATGTATTCTATACCAGTAATACTTGTGTAAAGGTGGGTGATTTTGGATTCAGCACAGTAAGTAAAAAAGGTGAAATGCTGAATACCTTCTGTGGGTCTCCCCCCTACGCTGCGCCTGAGCTTTTCCGAGACGAGCACTACGTGGGCGTGTACGTGGATATCTGGGCCCTGGGAGTGCTTCTGTACTTCATGGTGACCGGCACCATGCCATTTCGGGCAGAGACCGTGGCCAAACTGAAGAAGAGCATTCTCGAGGGCACATACAACGTGCCTCCGGACGTGTCTGAGCCCTGCCTCCAACTCATCCGGGGAGTCCTTCAGCCCGTACCCACCGAGAGGTATGGCATCGACTCCATCATGCACAATGAATGGATGCAAGGGGTGCCGTACCCCACCCCTCTGGAACCTTTCCAACTGGACCCCAAACATTTGTCAGACACCAGCACTCTCAAAGAAGAAGAGAATGAGGTCAAAAGCACTTTAGAACACTTGGGTATTACAGAAGAGCATATTCGAAATAACCCCGGGAGAGATGCCCGAAGCTCCATCACGGGAGTCTATCGAATCATTTTACATAGAGTCCAAAGGAAAAAGGCTTCGGAAAGTATCCCAGTAATGATACTACCAGACCCTAAAGGAAGGGACCTAAAGAAAGGGTCCCGTGTCTACAGAAGCATAAGACACACATCCAAATTTTGTTCAATTTTATAAATTGCACTAGACTGTTGGTAATTAACTAAGATCATCGTTGCTGCTTTTAAATTTTTCACGGACAACTTGGTGGAGACATTTTTGTAATTTTTAAATAAATTTAAATTTAAGGTATGCTTCCCCCCTCCGTCCCCCCACCACGAAAAAAGTCTATTGACTCCTATTCTGACTTGATTTGTGATCTTCTCTTGTTCTCAAGCTCTAGCATTCATTCATTTAATCAAGAAATAGTTACTCAGTGCCTATTATGTACCAGGCACTGTTTCAGGTGCAGGGAAAACAGCAAAGAATTTTAAAAAGCCGGGTTCTTCCTGTCTTATGCAGGATATTCTAGTGCTAGACAAAAGCACTAACAAAAAGAATGTTTTTAAAGAAAGATATTAGATAGTGATAAAAGCTATGCAGAGAATTCCAAGAGGGTGATGTGATATTAGAAGCTTGCTGCTTTCAATTAGATCACTAGGGAAGGCCAATTTGAATAGATGACAATCTGAGATCTGAATGAGAAGCAGGAGTGACTCTCGAAAAGCAAGCAAAGAGCATGCCAGGAAGCAGCTAGGGGTTATAGACTGGCTTCTTCCCAAAATGAGCCTAAGACAAAGGCTTCCATGCAGAGTAGTTTATTTGGGAAGTGCTCCTAGCCAGCAGGCGTGAGGGGCAGGGGAGAGAAACGGGGAAAGCCAATATAAATTGGCCAGTGCTACAGGTGACTGGTGTTCAGTCCTGCAGGATTCTGGGGAGCCTCAGGAAACACCTCTCAGGTATCTGCCCAAGGAACAAAAGGGGAAAACATTTATCCATGAGCTCCTGCTCACCACTGGCCGAGTGGTCCCACCGTGTTGCCTGCCCTGAACTTCCAGATTACGCTGTGTGAGGGCCAAATGCGTTCCCTGTGCTTCCCATGCCTAGTGTCAGAGAAGCCCTGGAGCGGGAAGAGATACACACCACTGACCTGAGACAAGATGTGCTCATGTAGGAGCCTGCATGGAAATGTCACTGCATCGGTGCCTGGAGGAAGAAGTGTAGCTGAGGGGCTGTCCTACATCCCCATCACTGGCTCTACTCAGATTCCTGCTCTAAGCCCGTCCATTAGTCATCTTCCTCTAGGGGGTGGGACTTAATGCTGCAGGATTAGTAGAACAAGCTACAGCAGTGGTCCTCAAGTTCTAGTGCATCAGAATCACCCGGAGGGCCTGTCAAAACAGACTGTGAGCCCCACCCCCAAGTTTTTGATTCACTACATCTGGGGTGGGGCCGAAGAATGTGTATTTCTAATGAGTTTCGGTTATGCTGCAGTTGCTAGTCAGGGACACTTTGAAAACCACTAAGTGACAGTCATTACTGCAGCTGGTCCGAAGGCTAGACTCACCCCTCCCTCCCTCCCTCACCCATTCTAAATTTCCCTCGTCTTTGGCCAGCATTTCAGCCTGTCTAGATTGACCCAGACCTTTATTATCAAAGGATCTGAGCCTTTCATTGCCTTGCCCTTCCTTGTCAGGCCATGGTTGCTACAGTTGCCTACTTGCTGTTACCATGAGGCCCACAAGTGATACTTCAGGGAATCTCTTGGGTTCCAGACATACTCCTCTTTACCTCTTTATGATATTCAGGGTCAACAATCTCTCCACCAGGATAATAGCTCCTTTTTTTACCTGCTTGTCCACTGGCATGGAGAGCCTAAAGTGACGATGTGACAGTTTGTAGATTCCAGTTCCCTGGACCCTTACTGGGTCCCCTAGTGAAAGCATTCCCCTGGCCCCAGAACCAAAACCTCTCATCTAGTTGAGCCTAGGTTGTAGGAAAGAGAAGTAAAAATTCTTCTAGTGGGTCACTGATTGCGATGCTGAGAGAAGTCAATCCTACTTCTACTCATTGGTCCCCAGACCTATGTATTTTAACAATAGGGGGATAAATCTCTCAGCCATTGTGAGAGCATGTACACCGGATCATGGAGAACAGCACCTCAACCCTGCAGGTACTGCCTCAGCTGGTGCCTTCGCTGAGCCACGCCACTGCTCGTGTGAAGGTGGGTGATTTGGGTGGGTGATTATGCGGGCTGCTTCTGGTTTTGAGGTACACGTTCAGATGAGTAGATCCGGTGGTTGCTCAAGTGCCCATTGCCACACTGCCTTTGCAAAAAGTGGTCCTTGGGTGATGTTATGTGAGACACCATGACAACGGATGAGATATTCTGTCTGTTGTAGCCTGATTATTAGAGGACACGCCGCAGGCAGGAAAGGCAAACCCATATCCCGAGTAGATGTCAACTCCAGTAAGAAATCACTGCTGTACCATCTGAATTTATGGCTGTGGATCTGATAATGCCAGGCTCCTGAGGAGACATCTCCATTTGCTTGGCCCCTTAATGTCCCATAATCAGGTGCTCAGTCTCTACAAGGGCTCTACACAGGCCAGGAGCCTGTGTAGTTCTCTGTGGCAGAAAGCATGGCCTTCCAGGACCCTGCAGGGCTGTGCTGTAACCTTCTGCTGGGGCTGCCAGAGACTCCAGAGTAATCTTCACCGCTACATGTACGAGCCAGAGTAGCAGCGCAGTTTGGACCGAAGCCTGAAACTGGATGTTTTGTGTGTGTGGGATCCACTCGAAACTGGTAGCCTTCATCAATGGGTTAGAGGAATATACCAAGTACAATATATGTGCTTCCAAAACCCCGAGACGCCTGTGAAACGCTGTGCCTCTATCCCAGCGCTGAGTATGAGGTGCAACAAATTGTCCTTTACTGTAAAGGAGTATGTACGTCACTGGTCCTCTAAATATTTTCTCAGGGTGGCCGGTCCCTGATTCTTCAGGGAGTTTATCACCCACGTGCTGGCACACAAATCTTACTAGGGCATCAAGAGTACTTGCCACTTTCTGTGGCCAAATCCACCTTGAATGCTGTTTCTGCAGAATGGTCAAGGTCCTTCTAGACCACACTGTGACATGGAGCGGGAGATTTAACATCGCCTATGGGCAATGAATAATTGCTGGTCATCCCAGAGAAATGTGAACTGCTTTTCATTCCCCTTTCTGATGGAAGTTAAGAATGAATGCAATCACTGCCTGTCAATGCCAGAGCTTCCAGTCAGCACCACAGCCAGCATGGCAGTTACAGCAAATTAATAGCAGTCCACCATCATCCGCTATCATCCCCCTGCTCTTTGGGGGAGTCTGATGAGTAAGTGAAGTGAGTGTGGTTACGATGGAGCCCTTTACCTCGGTGTGCTTTCAAATTGTGGATGTTGACACTGATAACTGCATTTCCTCCTGGGACTGCTCCTGGTTTACTAACATGGCACATTTTCAAGGTTCCCATGTGGCTCTTCCTCCACCCGTCAGGGGTCTAAATATATTTATCCCAAATATACTCATATACTTGGAGACTGGGGAAAGAGCCCCAAGGTGGGACCCATTGTGGGACAGACTTTGGCCAGAACTCCATTTATCACCTGGTTTCAACAGACCCTGTCTACACAGAGGGCCGTAATGGTATTCAGGGTTCCCTGGAATCCTTTTCAGTTTAGAGCTTTTATCCAACAGTCCTTAAAAATTCTGGGTATGTATAATGCATATACTTGTGGCAGCAGGGCTTTTCCTCAAAAAGACCCGGCCTCCCCCTCACTGTGCACTGAATTAGTATATTAACTTAGATGTGGGACCATGATTTTCTCATTGTAACAGGCTACAGCAGCCTTCTGTTTATCAGCTTGCCTTTCTTTTTTTGGGTTGTACAAGTCAAGTAACACTCTAGGCAACTGTCACTCGGAACTTTATGCTCTATTAGCCATTGTTACCAAGCCCTGCAGATCAAGGCATTCTAATTTCCATTTCAGCCTTACCATCCGTTGTATTGTGTCCACCTCGCCTCTGACATTTAAGTAATAACACATGGGCTCTATCATTCAAGAACCCCACCATCCCTTTATCATAGCATGTCCAGTTCTATGGCAGCATTTTCTGTCAACGTTTGCCTTCAGTAGGCAGCCATCACTGAAATTTCCAGATGCTGAGCTTTCTTTATTGCCTCAGGGTCCAGAGCTGGTCACTCTGGGGGTGGGGTCATCATTCCACCTACTACAAACAGCAATGGGGTGTTTGCCATGACTGATGAGTAAACCTGCTCCAACCTCCTCTCTTGAGGGCCTGACTGCTTTGTAAGACTATTCTGGGTATAGATTGTCTTAGCCTCAGTTCTTCGTAACAGCACAGCCTGAAACAAAAACTTGTGGGCAAGTCATTTATTTAGGAAATGATCCCTGGATACAGGAGAGATACACAGGAGTACAACAGAACAGAGGAAAGCCAATGTAAAGATGCACTGCTGAATTGGCCATAGAAAAAGTCTGCAGAATTTTCTGAATGTTTGCCAGAACTGTCTGCCCAGGGAATAAAAGGAGGAAGCACTATCCACCAGTAAGTGACCATTGGTCAATGGTGGCCCCATGGGAACCTAACACCTCTGCACTCTTGGGCTGTGAAACTGTGAGAACGAAATGAATTCTGTGGGGATCCCAAATCACAATTTGGAAAGGTACGTACCAAGAATCCAAAGGGAAGTGCTAGCATATTCTCTGAGATCCTGGTCAAAGACTGCATGTAAGGAGTCGCCACAACTGTGGCAGGAGGTTGAAGAAGGCAGGGCAGGGGTCTGAAGTGGGGCCCAGGGCTCCTGATACACAGATGAAAAGCTTGAAGGCTGGAACACACTTGGCATGTGTGAGGAATGGACGAGAAGGCAGGATGACTGTGGCACTGCGTTGAAGTGGGCAGGGACCAGATCCTGTAGTTTGTAAGCCCGAAGAAAGAATGTGATGCCTAGCATGAAAAGTGCTCACTACTGAGGAAGGTAGTCCAGGCAGCCTAGGGAGAAGGCAACTCTTGAGCTAGACCCCGAAGATCAACAAGGTTTTGCTAAGATGGGTGGGCGATGCTAGTTTAAGCATGTGAAAGCCCTGGAGGCGCGGGGAAGCTTTTGCAAAATTAATTCACTAAAACCTCTATTATTTTTTTATTATAGATGCCTGCACAATGGTGAAATTAGACAAAGTAAAAGATGAATTCCTGGGTTTTTACCTGTACACGTTTAAAATGCAAATTTTTTTTATTATAAGCTCAAGCCCTGATATAGAAACATCCTGAAGACTACATTTATAATCTTCAGCATCAAATTACTGCCTTTATTATAATAGGAGGGGGGCGGGTCACAGGTCAACTATTTTCTTCCACCACCAATCGGGAAAAAAATGAGGAACCTATGATTCAATTTAAGAGCAGTTGCTAGAAATTTCAAGCAAAGCATTCACTTTTATGTCAAGATTACATTGCTTTCAATTATTTAAGAATCCTGTTACACTCCTTACTCCTTTGATTTCCACTTTACTGTTTCTTTCAGGACATTTCAAAGAGCAGACAACAGATGAAGTGCTTCAACTAAGTTACAAGAGGATCAAAAGTAGCTGTATGCATCTATTTGAGTTTCGTCTAGTGTTAGTCTTAGACTTAGTGTTCATAAAAATAAACAAAACTCCAAAGGTGGAAAAAGAAAGTGCACAAATTCGATAGAGAAGGGGAAGGATAGAACTCTTCAAGCCATATTCATTCGGATTCTAGAATTTGCAGAAGTGACCTTAGAGGACACTGGCCTCATTTTCAAAATGACCCAGAGGGACAGGAGACTAGCCCAGAAAAACAAATTATTACTAAACTTTGAATCTAGACATGACATGATAAAATATGAGCTGATCAGTACTAGAGAATAATCTGGTTTGAGTCCTAATTCATACAGTCCTAAGAGTTGCTAGGATTCTTAGAGATCACCTAATCCAGTATCAACGCCAATACAAAAAGCCTCTGTAAAACCCCTGGGAGCCTCAGCAACACGTGACCCTGAAGCTGGAGGCTCTAGCTGGCAGCAGGCATTTCTATGTTGGCTATGAAATTTGCTTTTAATCTTTAATTGCCAACCCCTAATCTTAGGTTGTTTCTAGGAAAACAATGTAACTCTCTATAAAAATTTATAGCAAACTTCATACATGCTTACCACCCAATTTGGGACTTAATTTACTTATATGAAATCTAAGAAGAATAAATTATCAGTATAAATTCCTCCATACTAGACGAATAGTTCTTTGAAGGCAAAACCATATATCTTGTAAATCTTTATTTCTGACTTAAGCAGGTGCTTTACTTATAATATGTTTTTGAATGTTTGTTGAATGATGAATGAATAAATGAGTGAATGAATAGACTGAAATGAAATGAATGCCCATATTTTAAAATAGCATATTAGTTAGTTTCTTGCCTAAATGTTAGCTCAGGAGGAAAAAAGAATACTCAAATATCTGAAATATTTCTCGAAAACTTTATTCAAAGTTATTCACCTCACTGTTAATAAAGTGTACAGTTAATTTTCTGTGCCAGCATTATTAGGCCTGCCCATTGCCGGCAATGGACTTTGAGAAAACCCATTTCCTGACACTCAAAAGTTAAATTACTCTTTTCAAAACATACCGAACTCCCAATACTTGCAAAAGTATTTCATGCACCATTTCCCCATCAATCTTTTAATCTGAATTTACATTATTAAGCTACATCAGCGGATGTTAAAATGAAGTCATTTTAACAAATTATGACTATACAAATCAAAATACCACTGGTTAACATTAGATGAGAGTATTTTACAAACACTACATGTTCCTTTGCAATTTGAAATATTGCATTTCATATTTGTGTAGGTTTATTTTAGATAACTGAAACTTCACAGAATTTAACAGCAAATAAAGTTTTAAAAAATTTAGTTCTGTACATTAGTTCCAACTATCTCTATTTTACAATCTGTAAGGCTCATGTCCTAGTTCAGCACCAAAGAGATCTACAAAACTGTCTAACCAGTCTTATTCATCCCATGTGATAGTTTTCTTTAGGTGAATGTCTGAGAAAATGCCTTATAGATCCTACTTCCAGATCTTGAAGTGGAATACTCGTTTTGACCGGTCACACTATGTAAAAACTTGGGTTTTACTTTTTCAGTTTCATTGAACAGATTTTTAAAAAAAAAAAGAAAAAAGGACAAGAATACTGACACCATGAATTTACGTTGACAGTCTTTAAGTTGAATTTATAACACTGAAGCATCAGAAGTAACCTAATAATGCCTTGCCCCATCCTTCTTTTGTTTAAAATTTTTAAAAGGCAACCAGAAAAATGTTTTATTTATTCTCAAAATAAGGTACAAAGAAGGACTGAAACAACACACTTCCTCACACACACGTGCCAATCACATCAATGTTGTTCCGCATAATCCACCTTGAACTGATTCCGAAGCAGACCTAGAGCTACATGCATAGCTCCCAAGTGTACCACCAGATGTCTGCCCAATGCTACGTAGCACCTCTCTGTTCAGATGTCATTACAATAATTCGTCACTGCTGGCCTGGACTTAAAGCAACGGTCCAGTTTCCAGAAGCAGTGTTACTGTTCCAACTCTCTCTTCAGGATGTACAAATTTCAGAAAAAGAGCATGTTTGTCTTGCCATTTTCACGCATGGTTTGTTCTTATCACTTTTAAGACCATATTCCCTAAACTAGAAACATTTTTCAAAAACCACAGGTACTTTCAGTAATCTTGTTTGTTCGAAGTATAAAATTCTTACATGTTTAAAAAAATTAAAATTGGAGACGAGTACCTCAGTTTTTTTCCGCCAGAAGCACACGATTCATCCTATCACTTTAAAACTAAGCCTCATGCATACAAATGGCCAGAGAGGTATGAAGTTTTCCCGAACCCTTAATTTCATCTGAGTACATTAAGCGCTGGCTAGATCACAACAGGAAGCATATTAGCAAATTGAGCAAAAAGACTTTCCCCAAGAACACTATAGTTCTCCAAGCTCCATGTCAGTCACATAAAAATTTAAGCAACATGTAATCCTCTAAAATTGTCCCCAGACATCCCCATTCCCAGCTGTTCCCATACAGAGCCCACCCACCCCAGCCCAAACTGAAGTCTTGTACCCCACAGAAGTATCTTAATGCTCCCCGTTACTAATGACAGTTGCTTCCGGTTCTGCTGCTGTTGCAGGGAGTCTTGGCACTTTTTTAGCAGGACTTGGAATATGCTAAAATTAAAGGAAAGATGTTGTTGTCTCATGGTTGTTATTGTTGTTGTTGTTTTTTAAGAGTCATGGTATTGATTAAAGTTCCAATAGAAAAACTGTGGAGAGGTTTATGCTAAATACATATTCTATGTAACTTTTCATAGTGGGAATTAAATGTCCATTCTTTACCTTATGGTGAATTTATTATACAATTGTTGAAATAGCAAGAGAAAGAGGAAGGCCACAGAGACCCACCAGACACAGTCTTTTACTTGTTACATCCTGCATTTGCAACTCAAACACTAGTAGCTTGACCTGCTACATAATTTGTATACTAGGAAGAAGCAAGACTATGCATTCACCAAATTTGTGAAGAGCAGATAAAATAAATAACTTCAAGGTTATAAAGTTCTCAGTTTGAAGCCTGGCTATGATCCTGGTCAAGTCATTTAACTTCTTGCAGCCTGATCTCCAAAACTGGCAGAGTATCATTTACGTCAAGGTAGTTTTTATTAGGATTAAATTAGAAAATATAAATAAAGTACCTGGCATATTAGGAATTCAAAGCATAGCTATTATTTATTGTTAATCTCCTTACAATTTTGGAGATGGATTTGACAATGGCCTGATAAGAGATGTGAGGACCTCAGCACCCTGTCCCTCTTCACCTCTCACCAAGACTTGACCACAAACGAGTCTTCTCTCTAGATCAGTCTTCCTTTAAATTCTGGTACAACTAATAAAGCCTAGTATTTACTGTGCACTTTTAAAATGCTAATCATTTAAGTGCAAACCACTTTATACAACTGGAAAATGGCATAGCCAGAATCCAATCCCAGAGCCCTTGCTCTGAATCACTCTGCTTTATTGACATTCCTTTAAGTTGCTAAATCTGTTAGGTCCCCTAAGCCCTGAGATCTGGGGATAGAAATTTTAACCTAGTCAAAGCCCAAAACCAAAAACAGCGAGCTTTACTTACCTCAGTTGCTGTGCTCGAATGCACAAGTCCTACTCCTTCATCCAAAGTGTCATCATTTGGAGAGGGCCGCCGGGCATAACTTCTTCTGTGCTTTTCATCCACTCTAACGAGGTACCATGTTCCTTCAAAGAGTGAATCTATTGAACTCTGGGGAATATAGTTGACTAAAGGAAAGGCGAAGAATATGAAAAATTAGTTATGACATACAACTTATCTGGTAATAAAACTAAAAACGTTGCATGTTTCCCTATAATTTTCACCACCATCAGATTAGTACTGACTATAGCTTAGATATCTAGATATGCTTATACGTAACATGTTTAATATTGTCATAGCCCCCCAATATACTTTTGGGTGTATGTTTATGTATATTAATAGTTTAATATTTTTACCCAAGTGATGAGTATCCTCTCTGAGCTTCATATTTTCAGCAAAGACATCTGGTGCCACACAAGTTCTTGAGTCAAGCCTTGATTTAAGATCACATAAACTTGCTGTTATTTTATCAAGAGCAGACCCTAAAATAATAAATAATTCCAACATTAAAAGATTAAAATTAGCCTAAACAAAATGTTGCCAAATGGAAAAAAACTACTGCCTATTGTTTAATTAAAAGATAAGATGATATCTATTTAACACAGCTTCCTATGACCTCTGATTAGACATTTGTTTAATGTCAGCCAGTAGCCACGTGAGGAAATAGGTGAGATTTAAAACTATAAATAACTTGTCTATGGTCGATCCATGATACAATTTTAATGTAATGCCAAATCTACCATCAGTTTTTCTCCATGTTTTTGCTCTCAGGGAAGACACAGAAGTTTCCTTAAATATAGCCAACCTGTAAATGTTACAAAAATTAGATAACTTAGATATGAGAGACTAAGAAGGGATCTGATATTATTCACTCATGATCAGATTCAATCATTAGAGTAAAAACTCAAAAGCTGCCTGCATTAAATAAATATGCTTCCCTTTCCCATGACTACATATGCTTAAAACATGAGATAAAAGATAAAACAAAGTTATTTGCCAAAAAAGGAAAAATCAAAAGCACTATGCCATAAAAATATTTAAGCTGACGTGGAAGGAAGGAAAGAAGGTATCCTGACGCAGACATAATCCTACCCCTTACCCAGTCAAGAAACATTTTTTAGAGAGTAAAAAAAATCTGGCTATGTTCAAAGAAGTAATGAAGACTAAAATGTAATAATATAATGATCTATGGAACAGATTCAAGTGCTTGCTTGAGAAGCTTGCAGTATCAACCTTACCAGTTGGTTCGAAGCCTCAGTACTCACCTGGTGTGGCATCTTGTGTAACTTTAAGGGAATACAGGGTGGCAGCCAAACCAGAACCGTAAGAGAACATACCAATCCTCTTTCCTGCAAGCTGCTGAGGTGAGAACCTGTATAGGAGGAAAGACTTATTAGGAAGTTTAGCTGATCTAAAACTGCTACAATGTGTAGGAAGCTAGGAGTTGGAATAAAAATTCATTCTATAGCCTTACGGACCTAAAGCTTTACCATCACAATGAGCAGACTGAAACAAGCATTTCCATCTCGTTGAGAATGACGCGGCTTGCGCAAGTTATTTTATAGAAAATAAGTTACTCTGTCAACATGGGATTTATGGTTCAACTGTAGGTCAAGAATAATAAAACCATGAGACTGGCCAGAAAAGCCGTGTGAAATTAAATACTCTGGGATTACTGCAGCGTCACCCCATGTATCTTTAATTCAATGGACAATTGGCAAGAAAGCCTGGAAATGAAATGTTCTGTGACCTGCCACCAACATACCTGGCACCAAAGTTGGTGTTAGAATTCTAACATTCCCTAAATGGAGTTAAGCAGCTGAAATTTATACTTACTGTGCTAGAACAGAAGCAAGCGAACCATATACTGATGATGTGTACATATTTCCATTTTGATTTGATACAAGCAAAGATGCCTTTGTTTTCTGATTAAAAAGTTCAGAACTAGCCTTCATAAATGCCTTTTCCACGTCTCTATCAAAGTAGGTATCTTCTAATTTAACATCCCTGAAAGATTCGTAAAAAAGATGGTTTTACAGTGTTCAAACACTATATTTTTATTACATTACATAGTGTATCCAATTAGTATTCTAATATGCAAGTGTGTGTGATTGTTTTTCCATTTGTTAAAAGCCAAGAAGCAGCATGCCAACTACTATGGAAGACGTAACAGTGGTACACAGTCCTTTTTCTCAAACATTTTTATTATAAAATTAAGAAAACTTAATTCTGTTGGGTTAATAAACCCACTAAATCTTCACTGTCACCAAACAGAATATACTACTATTTTAAGTCCATAGTATGTCTATTTAGTTAGAAGAGTCATTATATTATAGGAGCCAAGTCTTAAGAATTGAGTAGAATTTTATCGGATGGAGAAGGGACACAGGCAAGGAGAGAGAGAATGGGTTTAAGAGGCATAGCATGCTAGGGAGGCTTTCAAGTGGAAAAAGTAAGAAATATGAAAGCAGACTTTGATAGTGGCAGTGTGCAGGGTGGATATGGGCACAGGGGCTAGAGAGAGGCAGGGAGAAGAATGAAGAGGCTGTTTAAATATAGCCACTTGTGCGGCTATACTATCATAGTGACAACGGGAAGGAAGCTAAAAGGAGGAAACCAGAAAATCTGAGTACAAATGACTAAAGAATTCATGTATGTAAGCCGTCATTTCTCTGGGACTCAGTTTCTTCATCAAAGACATAAACAGGCTAGACTAAATGACTCCTAACATCCTTCTGGCTCTAAAATTTTCAGGACCGTATAAATAACAGTTTAACATAACATATTAAAAAATGCTCTCCTAATAGAAGGAAAAAAAATCACAACTCTTACCCAAAGGCTTCCAGGCCACTATAGATACTATTTTTATCTCTGTTCTGGTCATTAAGGAAGTCATTCAGCAACATCCGGGCCAGAGATTTTTGAACCAGTTTACAATAGGGTGAGTGGAAGATCATGAAGCCAAAATCATTCAAGGTAAAATCTTTGTCATTTCCCTCTGAAAAAGAAATCCAGAGAAATTATTAAATTAATATAAGTCACTAACTTTTGAAGTTTGATTTTAGAACAGGGCTGGGGGGCTTTATATCTTTAAAGAGAAACCAAATATACACTGTATAATAAAATAACTTAACGGTTTACAGTGCATATCAAAGACATCCACGGGGGCCCGCCCACTGTCACAGGTGGTTGGAGCGCCGTGCTCCTATGAATGGCCGGCAGCCAGTGTGAGCAGCCGGCAGCCGGCGAGAGCTGCTGTGAGCTGGTGACCGACCGCCTCAGCCGGGAGGAGAGCAAGGCTCATAATACCAGCATGGGCCAAGGAGCTGTGTCCTACACAATTAGACTGAGAAACAACGGCTTGAACCAGAGTTGGGGCAGTGGGAGGCGAACAAAGGGGAAAGGAAAAAAAAAAGACATCCACAGATAGAACAATATACATTACTGTTTTTCAAACTTCAGAGTCATAACTCTAGTGGATTGTGTCATCAATTTAGTG
Source organism: Rhinolophus hipposideros (assembly GCF_964194185.1). NCBI lineage: Eukaryota > Metazoa > Chordata > Mammalia > Chiroptera > Rhinolophidae > Rhinolophus > Rhinolophus hipposideros. The sequence goes on along the minus strand of NC_138053.1, from coordinate 72,150,834 downwards.
GATCAAGGCCAGTATTTTTTTAACCTTAAAAAACTAAGAGTACTTTTAAAAATGAAATAGAGTAGAAAACAGCAAACTGCATAACTTGCAGCATGGATAAGTAACTTTATAAAACTTTTGTTTGCATTTAGCATGCACAAACAATGTATTTCTTACTGCGTGTCATAATAAAAAGTTAGAAAAATCACTGTACTGTTAAATACATGCTGTTAAATAGTAAGACATTTTATATACTGCAAGAATGCTTCTTACCCAGAGCCACTAGGTTTCTGAATATCTGTTACTGAATATTCTTTTTAATCCTCTCACAACCTCTATAAAGCAAGGCTGGACTATAGAAAAAGCACACTTTATGTGATACTGTGTGTTTTAATAGCATGAATTCAAATACTGTCCTTTTCAGTACCATAAGAACTTTTTCACGGTTAAGGATGGAGATTCACGATGACATTAAAAAAATAAGTATGAATTCATAGGTCAAATGCAAATAGACTCTAGGGGAAGGGAAATCACATTTCAGTAATTTATTTTCACTACAGTTTTCTGTGGATCACAATTGCAAAAAACTAAAACCTTGTGAAACTACTTCTCACGAAAGATGAACAAAACTCAAGTTACTTTCTTTTACACTACTTTTGATTTTCTTACTGGGGGTAAATCGACCTAGGTATTTTTGCAGAGATATACCTCATTTCCAAAGCTTACCTCTCTTCCTAAATTACCCATTCCCAGAAACTATGGGAAAATAGCTATTTAGTAGGAGAGACAGAAATGGTTCAAGGACACTAATGAAGGATGCCCATGAAGCAGTTTCTCAGTGAAGACACCAGGCACATCACACCATCCTCACCAGATACCAAGTCAAAGAAATGGATAAAACCCACCTTTCTGCCACTGGGCACGGATCTTTTTGCGGTAGACAGAATAGCAGCGGTCTAACGCACTGAGGTAGCACTGAATGGAGAGTTTTCCATCTACTATAGGATACTCAGAAAGCATATCAGGTTTGTAAAAGTCATAGGCATGTTGCATATGTGTCCCACGAAGTCCTGTTAGAACCAAAAAGGAAGATGTCCATGTATTTCTGCTTTTTGATGTTTGTATGTTAGTAAGCACACTGCATTATCTGGGGGCCTTCCTTAACTATCTAGTCACCTCCCGCCACAGGCAGTGTTAAGAAACACAAGGTGAAGCCAATACGTAATTGAAACAACACCTAACCTTATCCAGACAGGCCTAAGACTCCTTGATATGCAACATTTTCATGCAAGTTTCATAAATCTAATTGGGAGATCGCAATTGCCTAACTGAACTGAAAACAAGTTAAACTTGCCACTTACTGTGTTGACTCTGGGCAAGCTATTCCATTAAGTTATTACTTAAAGCCATTTTACTTCTCTATAAAATGGGATGACATCACTTATACCATACAATTGCTATGAACAGTAAATATAACACATATAAAGCATTTAGCAGACAGTTCCTGCATTAACTGACCACTCAGTAAGTACTAGATTCTATTTTCAAATTTCCCAGCATATTGTGCTAATTTAAACTTTAACAAAAAACTTTCACAATCACTCACCTCGTTCAAAAATTAAAGGTGCATTTGGCCCAATTAGCAGAGCAACGGCTCCAACTCCACCTGTAGGTCTAGCATTTCCTGTGGCATATACAGCAATATCTCCAGCCACTACCAGGGCATACCGTCCTGAAAAACATTTTTTGTTAGTACACAAGGTGATCAACACTGTAAATATCATACACGCAAACTGAAATGTTATATTTTCCCCAGAATATGCTTTTCTCAGATTTGGTAAAGAATAAAAGATCTCACTAAGTTTTAGTAATTTTGTCCTACACAATAAACAATTCATTAATTCAGATAAGTTGAAAGTCATAGCTATCTTCCCAAATACATTCAAATAAGCCTAACTGGTAAAAGTTTGCACGTGGCATTAATTAAAAGGTAATTTTGGCTTATTCATCTGCAAGGAGTTTCTTTGGAGTAGAGGCGCGTAACATACCATCCCAAGAGCTGGACTCAATCCAGTTAACAGCATTGAAAACAGCAGCTGTGCCTCCATAGCATGCATTAGTTGTGTCTATTCCTTCTATATCTGTGTTCCCAGACTCCTCAAAGAGCTGCATCAAATTAGTCTTCACTGACTTGGATTTGTCAATGATTGTCTCCGTTCCAACTTCTAGCCGCCCAATGCAATCATAAGAAAGGCTGTTTCTCTCCATAAGATTTTGAACCACAGTCATACAAAGAGAGTTGATGTCTTCTCTATCTGTGCAGAAGCCCATCTTAGCCTGGCCCAAGCCAATAGTATACTTTCCAGCATCTACACCATCGTATTTTTCCAACTCTGCTTGATCAACATATTGAGAAGGAAAATAGATCTCAAGTGCAACAATTCCTACATCTTTTGGCCAGCAGGCTTCTGCATTCAAAGGAAGTGACCCAGGCATGGTGAAAGAGCTTTAGGAAAAAAACAGAAAAAACAGTTTCAGGTTATAAATTGCAGACTGTCAAGTTCAAACTTGAGAAATTGACATTAAGAGTTCAACTATCACCTGAAATATTAGTTGTTTCTAAATTTATCATGTTTTACTTAGGGCAGTCATTTCAAATGTGGAAGTAGCAATTATAGTATGAATGGGATACTATTATTTTAAATTATCATCTTTCAGAAAGGCTTGCGCTTCATTCAAAACTAGACATCTTTAGATTTAAAACATGATTAGAAGTAAAGAAAACTCAAATAAGGTTCTTCCATGTTGTAAAGAACTATAAGAAAAAACAAAACGACAATTTAATAATATGGCCCACAAATTAGAATTCAAGTACCTGACCTATTCCTGGCCATCAAAAAAAGTTTAAATAAGTCATTCATTCATTCATCATAGATATAATGATTATTCACAGCTATTGACTTTTATGAGTTTAAAAATTATTAGATCAAACAATATTGCATTCCTTACTGATCTAAACAATCCCAGTGAATAGAAAAGCCAGACTATAGAAGTCTACCAAGCTGATCTATACGTAACCCCTGATATTATAATCCAAAGAACCCTCCACCCAGAACCCAAATGATTAAAATTTTAAGCAAAGACAAGTTCCAGGACGCATCACAGGATCAAATGCCAATATTCTATCTTTCTACAGCTAGTGTATAGGTGATAAATGATCATAAAACCACAAGGTATCACTTAGCTTCTAAATCAGGGGGGAAAACTGATTTAAATTGGAAAACTGGTAACCCACATATTCATGGAACACCTAACTCTTAGATAACATCCCTTAAAACCACCTCTTCTTTTTTCAAAAGGGCACTAAAAAGTTAGACACTGTAAAAACTTTCAGTAATGTCTAGATTTACTTACCAACGTTAAAAAAAAAAAAAAAAAAAGAAGTGCTAGCCACTCAAGAGCATTGCTCTGTGCCTATGGGCAAGTCACATAACCAATTGAGCCTCAATTTCTTTATAGAAGTTGTATTAATCATAAAAATAGGAAGTAGTCTAGATATTTCAGAGGGAATTTAATACAGGCAAATAGATACAAACTTGCTGGAGGGACTATAGGAGAAAAGGGGGAACGTGGTTATTCGTATCCCATGAGCTCGCCTTCCTACTGAAGCTGCTGAGCTACAACCCAGAGACCCATTGCTGCTGTTGCCACTGACAGAAAAAGAAAAAGATGGTTACTTCTTCCCACCGTCTAATCTCACTTGATTACTTCCATTGTAGTATATAAGCAGAACACAGCTGGCATAGGAGTCTGAAAAATGTAGTTGTCAGGCTTTGAGCAGTAGCACTGTCCCTTATTTTTAGAGAAAGAATTCTTTCTATGTATAAACTTCTACAATTCAATTTCCTTTTTAGGTATCACATAATTGGATGGTGCTGCTTAAGTGGCAGAATTTCAGCTCTTCATTGACATAAAGATGTTGGCTTATGAAAGTTACCTGGATTAAACTGGTTCACTAACCTTCTATTTGCCAACTCACCAAAAATTTGACTCCTGAAAATGAAATGTCAAATCCTGTATTTATGTCACTTGCCTCTGCCATTCTGCAAACTCTGGAATAGTATTAGGTATAATGAAATTACAGACTACTGTTACAGTGAGTCAAGTTTTGAAATCTTGAGAGAATATCTAAAGTAGAAAGGCTGCCCTTAAACCATGAAATCTACCTTTAGCCCATAGGGCATCAAATAATGTATCTATTAAAACCTCAAAAGTAAGCACCTTGAAATATAATCATACAATCTAAGTTACAGGTCTTAAGGGATACCTGTTGAATCTTCCTTCTAAATACTAGAATCTTATCCATATATATTTTTTTCCCTTCATCTGAACAATGGCATGTTACATGCCAACCCTTTGGGGTAAGTTCAATAGATGATCTTTGCCCTCTCAAATAGTCACTGTCTCATGGGATAGTAAGGTACAAATGGATCATAATAATAAACAACAGAGAGAGTCACCTTACGTTTTGGAGAGCTACCTAACCCAGCCTGGCAGCAGGCAAAGGATAAGAAAGGCTTCTTGGTTCCCGCTGCCTGACATGAGTCTTACAAAGAGGAGGAGTGAGCAGTAGAACTCTGCAGAAGCAACTGCTGGAGGAAGATTTTCAACAGGATGAACAACGTAAACAAAGACACACACACTCCAAGGAACTATAAAAAGTTTTACAACTACACTGAAGTGCAGTGTGAGGCCAAGTGTGTAGACGAAGTGGGTGAGAGGTCAGGAGACCTAGATATGCATCAGGTCATAAAGGTTCTGGCATGCTGATGCTAGGAAGCTTTAACTTGATCACAAAGACAATAAGAAGCCAGCAGAGAGTTTAAAGCAGGAATAACCTGGTCCTATTTTAGTGTGGAAATGAGTGCTTTCCCAACTCTAAAATCAAGTTCAGGGATGACAAACATTTTTTGAATGCTATTAGGAAGCCGATACAGCAGTCCAAATGAGACACAGACCATGAACTAGAACAATTACTGCACGACGGGTGAAGAGGGACAGCTTCAAAAAACACGGAAGCAAAAAACTGGCCGAAATTGTGACTGACTAGACGTTAGGAAAAGAAGGAAATGTTTAGGATGACTCCCAGCCTCAACTGTTTTGACTCAACAGGCTGACCGTCAGATACACTAAGTGAATAGAGAAGTACCTGTCCACTTTCCCTTCTCCCACATAAACCCATCAATTTTATAATCTAAACTTTGCTACACTGAAGTTGAAATGAAGACATAAAGGGACTATCTAAAGTCACTAGACAGAGTCTAAGTTTATAGTAAAATTAAAATATTAGTAAGATTAAGTCTTCTGCACAGTCCACAGAAAAGAGCTCTCCACAACTAGTGTTTAAAAAAAACAAACGGCCGGTCCATATACTTAGAAGAGGAACCCGTCCTATATGCTACCTTCTAAGTCACCAAAGCAGAGGCAGCAGGATTAACCACTTTCCCAGCCTTTCCCACAAGGTTACCCTTCAGATTCTTTTCAACTCTTCAAACTGCTCTACACATGCTAAGGACAGTGTAATTTTCCCTGCGTGACCCAACTGCTTGCAATGCTTTTGGAAATAAAATGGACAAGTATATATAATTTTCTGAAGGTATAAATACGTTTATAAAAATCCATAAGGCCAGGCTTTATTTCCAAAATTAATCCATATGTACCATATATACAATGACTGACTAGCTCTGATTAATTCTTGTACAGTGGTACTTACAAAATAAGGTGTTATTCTTAAACCTTCTAGAGGTTAAATAAATGACTTATTTCACTTAGGAAAAAACTGTAGCTTAACTAAAATAACCCACACATACCAAATTAAATCATGCCCCTGACCTTGGTATGGAAACATTTTTTAACTCAGTCAATATTGCTCATTCTTGTGGCTATTTTCATTACACCTCTTGGTAAAAAGCCATCTAATGTGAAATTAGCTTCTGGTTGAAACTGAGGAAGAGTAAGATTAAAAAGGGAAAGAGGAAAATTAACACAGGGAACTAATTGCTTCCGTGGCATTTCAAACAATAAAAAGTTCATACAGTTTCTGGTCTGTAATCTTTACTCTTAAACATCCTATGAAGTATAGGCTCTTACGTTGTCCTCTCAAACGCTCTCTGAAGTAGGCTGGATACAAATTAGAAAAATAAAAGAAACAAAAAGGCCAGCTAAAGATCTGAGATGTCCACATTACGGTGTTAACCCCATAGAGAATGGGGTATTGTGGTTAATTCACTATTCTAAATAGCACACAAATTTTCTAAATATAATACAGTTTAAAAATCGGACAGTTTAAAAATTGCCTGGATATATTTTTATTCTTTTGCTGATAAAAAGGTACTTCATTATTTTTCAGAGTATTGTATTCACAATAAAAAATGTCTAAGCAGGACAATGGGGATTCTGTATTTATAATAAAATATGTAAATTTTCTTTGTAAATTTCATCTTTAAAAAGGAGGGAAATGGTACATTTTTAACACACAACTCTGTAACCTTCCAAAGCACTCTTCCAGCAAGAAAGTACCAACAGGAAGACTCAAGTCTGTTCTAAAGTGAAGGCTCACCCCCTCTGGTGGACAAAAGGGGCTCCATGTCCTATTTCCTCGCAGGACACAGAAGGGACTGATGAGATCCTCGGAGAATCTTTAGGGTCCATGAATGAAAGGGAACTGGAAAAGGTACGGGAGGTGTGGAGGGGGAAAGGCAGGGAAATAAGCTGAGGGTGCTGATCCAAGGGCAGCCTTGACCTAGCTCCTAATGGCTGGCTAAGGGAGGGGCTTAGGCATCTACCCCAGGAAGTATGACGCCAGCCTCCTCAGGAGGCTTTCTGCCTTCACTCTCTCTCCTGCCCTAGGCTAATCTCTCCAAAATGCTTATCTGACCTTCATTAAGATGCTGTTTAAAATTGCTCCAAGTCTCATCTCTATTATTTAGGGTTAGCCTCTTTGCACTAGACCAAGAGCTTCTAGAGAGCAGGAATTGTGTCTTGTTCGTCTTGGTGTCCCAGGTACCCAGCTTAGCACTTGGCATATGGTAGAAGCTGATGTTGAATAAATGAAATCCTACTAGCCTTTTAATCTCAAATCTATAACAACTGTAGGAAATCATAATACTGAATGAAGCACAACCCCCCCAAAACAGTAGAATCATGAGAGGAGCTCCATGGCAATACAAAAAAGCAATGGATGCAAATAATTACATTATTGGGTCAAACAAATTTGCAATCACTGTTCAATCTTACTTAATCGTAAACATCCATCCATAGCCCACATATGCTATTTTTCAAGGTTGTAATTTTAAAAGCACTATTGGCATACATGCTTACCTGTGATTGTTTCTGATTAAGCAGTTATTGTGGTCATATTTTATTATCTAGATTTTTTTCTCTTATGAGTGAACACTAATTTTTAAAATTAGTTCTAGATTTTAACTTTTCATCTAAAAAACACAAAATTAGACAGTCTTCTGAAGCATTATGGCATTAACTAATATTTAAAACCAATATTTAAAGATAAGGTATTACACTGTAAAGGATTTTAAGAATGTATGGTGCATACAAATGGTTATTTGCCCTAGGATAAAAATTAAATACCCCCTACCATTAGAGAGGCACACTTCCCTTTTAAAAGCGTGACAGGATGCCATACCTGTGTGAGGGATAAAGAACTTCAGTCTCCAGGTCTGTCACTGTTTCTTCCTTCAGGCACTAGAATTTCAAATAAGAACTTTTTTTAAAGTCATAAATTACCACACAAATTCAAATAACAATTTCACTTCAAAGTGCATTAACATATAAACATTTCCTTGTCCAAATACATTATTATATAGAACATAATTTGACTTTGCTTAGAAAAAAATGGCACTTAAAGCTTATAAAACTTTCCCCCCCTTATTTTATTTGGTCTTACATACAGTGGTAGGTTCAGTCCTGGTAATGTACTGACGTAAGTTCATAGCCAGGCTTTAAACCAAGTATGATGCTGGAAGAGTTGTAGCCATCTTTACTAAATTTGGGTTTTCAAGAATTGGGGGAAAGGAATATAAACAAGTTGTATTGGGCTAACAAATTTCTGGAGTAACGAGACACATTCAAGAGCTTGCTCTGCACTTAGGAGCTTGTGGCTTTTAACAATAATTTGTGCCTCTCTGAGTCTGAGTTTCCTCATCTGTAAAATGGAGCTAACATCTGCCCTCCTGGCTCATTGTGAAGGATTGCTGAGAAGATACAATATGTGAGTAATGCTTTGCAACAAAGCACCAACACACTGACTACTATCCTAGTTCTTAATTTTCAAATAAAACACCTTCTAGCAAGACCTAATTATCTTCATTATTTAACCTTACCCTCTTGTTTTCAACTTGGCCACCCTCCCCCTCCCCAACCTTTTAGAGTGATATTCCCCCTAGTGCTTATATTAAAAAACATAAGTATTTGATATATCAAGACAAAGGAACATCAAGCTTTGTCATCATTTAAATTACGTGGAAATAAAATGGGAAAGTGACTTTGGGGCATTTTCTTTAGTCCATCTGTTCTATAGGATTGTTACTTGAGACAACAGTTCCTATGTTTAACACAGTTCCCTTTGCTCTCTAATTACGGGCCAATTTGGTATCTGCCCAGAGACTACATTCAGATGCTATTTAGTAAAGCTTTATTTCTTTTATATCATTTCATCATTAAAGAGCTCTTTACAGATATAGTTCCTTTTACTTCATTAAGTTCACCCTCACCCCCCCCAAACAAATAAATCCTGAGTTTTATAGGAAAAGATAAAAAACCTCTTTGATTAAAGTATTACATATATGCTTTGAGAAAATAACCTATTTTTGTTCTTTATTCTTTATTATCTTTATTATCTCAAATTACACTTTAGTATCTCAAATCATCTGCAAATTAAGCAGACCACAGGAACCAGTTCTCACTGGGGGGAGGGGGGAGGGAGATGATTTCATATGATTTCCTCTCCATGTGGAGAGGATTAAATAACATAGTAATAGTCCTGTTGAAGCCATGAATGTATACGCCTTTAACACAATTTATGCCAAGGAAATTTCCCCTGAACTGCCAATAGTCCCTCTTTCAATTTTGATTATTTAAATTGCGGAGGAAAGTTGGCGGGAGGGAAGGAAGAGAGAGGGGAAGAAAGGGAAAGGGAAAGGGAGAAAAGTGAAGGGGGAGAGAGCGTGGGGAAGAGAGGCAAGTAGAAAGAAACAGAAGGGAAAGCAGATTCACAGAGGGCTGCTGTGCTACTTAAGCTCTCAGGAAAAAGAGGCCTGGTGAACAAATGGAGGCAGTGAATGCCACTTTGGGGAAGAAATCAGAAAGGGATTAGACTTTCCATTCTCTTCTGTAATCGCTAGAAGGGTTCTCTATTCTGACTAAAACAACAGGTCATCAGCTTATTTCTATCAGAAGGTGTTTTCAGAGCAAGTGATTGATAGAAGGAAGCATGGATCAGGAAGCAGTTCATGAATCACAAGCGTTGGGCAAGTCACCACAAAGCACGTCTGGGACTCCTGACATACACACAGACAGGCATTTCAAGTTGGGCAAAGATTAAAACTGAAGAATGATTAGACTGCCTAGGGCCAACCAGGTTCCTATAATGATGTTTTCTTCTGAGGGTTAGTCCGTGTTCTGAATTTCTCCCTCCTTAGCCTTGATTCAAACAGGTGGAACTCATCCAGTACACATTTCAGTTCATGATAAACTACTACATGACAATCTTTTTCACTATTACAAGAAAGAAATCCAGGAAATTGAAAATAAGCTGCCTTTCCTCCTGAGGAGCAAGCAAGCAAAACTACTGTTAAGACAGCTTTGCCTACACCTGTACACTCTGGTCTAGTTCTCTAAGTATAAAACACGGACATCCCTGCCTGCCCCCAGTTACCCGTCTACTTATCAGAGATTCTACTTGTATCTCAGGGCCCTGTTCTAAGCTACCTCTTTCAGGAAGGTTTCCTAGAGTTTTCCAGTCAGGGCCCCGTACTCCTACAACATGCACGTCATTCACACCAAAGTTTTCATATTCTGCTCTCAATAGAAAACTAATTATGGGCACTCTTCTTATCCGCACTGGGTTCCTAGATTCAGCTTGGGGGAAGGGCTGTATTTTGATTCTTCTGAAATCCCTTTGAGACCTTGGAGTTAAAGGGCCCTCAATTGCCATTGTTTGAGGGACAAATCTTATAGATTCAAGTACTTGTTGCAGCCCTCATTAGTAAGCTCTCTTAGGTATCACTTTTAAGATGAGCTGCAACACCAAATAACGTCCAGAAAATTGGCTTTTTACTGCTGCTGTTCAAAACGAATGGTAGGTTGCAATTTTTCCCAGGTCCTAACCTGAAATATGTATGAAATCAGAAGAGAACATTTGGTCTTACTATGATTCCCACATGCACATATCCCCAATCATAAACCCTGCAAAGACAAAGACTGTGAGCATGAAGATTACCTTCTCTTCTGCTCTAACTATACTCAGTTGACAAACAGCAAGTGAGCATTACCACAGGCCAAGCATTATTCAGAATTGAGTCCTACCACCCTCACATTAGATTGGGTAACATTTTTTTCAACCTTTTTAAATGGAACCAAATAGAGATTCTGATATACGGCCCATAAAGCTCCTCCATCCACAACCCAACTGCATCTCCCACATTCAGTTCCACTGGATTATGATTTTTAAAATTCTAGGATACCCAGGAAACACGTTACATCAATATCGGGGTTTTGCATTTCCTGTCAGAAAAGCTATCTAACATCTCAATCAAAAATTTGCAAAACCACTCCATTAAGAGAAACAAAATGTCAAAAGATGCTGGAGGAATATTTAAGTAAACAAGATCAAAAGCAAGGCCCAGAATTAGCTTAACAGATGACATGGCCCCAAACATTAGCATCCATTTAACTCTCCCCATTGAAAACACCTTCTGAGAACTGGGGTTACTGACAAAAATAGAATTGACTGAACTAAACCAGAAATGAAAAAAGGGCAAACTTACAAACTTGGAGGAAAGAAACCTACATCGGTTAGACACAAAGAACGTCTTTCTCCTCTCCCATAAGATATGCCATCCCCGCTCTCCTTATGTATATAGTACAAAAATAACTGAAATTATAAAATTAAAGTTTTTGTCAAAGGAAGAACACAAACTGTTAGATGTCCCAAGCTGCAAAGAACCATCTGGCACAGATACATGTTAAGGACTTTCAATCGGCCTTCTAACAGAATCTGTGCAATAAAAGTCCACGCCCTATCTCAGCAGGAAATATCTATTAACTATACGGGCACTTCCTTTTCCTTGTCTTAATTTTGTCATTTATCTTGCCATTGTTTTTCATGATTCATTCCTGAAATAGAGCAAATGTTACTTAGCAGCAGCAGAACACATCATTCTACTACAGCAGATTGGCAAGAGCATCAGCAGGAGGAAAGAGCCGCAGCAGAGGTGAGCCCCAAAAGAGGCCTCTGATACCCTAAGACAACAAGCATGACAAGCTTTACCTCTGTCCAAATCCCTACTCCAGGGTGAGTCACAGCAATCCTTTCTCTACCTCTGGTCACGGCAGGGCAAACGTTTTTCAAAGATCCCATATACTTGGCTTTGAAATGTCCTTGGCTTAACCCAAAACCTCTGGTGTGGGAAGGCCCATGGGTATCTGCTCATTACATCATCTTACCAGGTCAGGCTGGTCCTGAAGCTACTAGCAGGAGGGAGGTACAGGTTTTCCTAACACTGAGGAACCCTATTTTTTTTTTAATGGGCATACAAAATACGGAGGTGGGAACGTGGGAGGCAGGAATCTAGGATACGTGAAGCAAACACACAGAAGCAATCAAGAGCACAAGTGCTCAGCCAGGTTAAATCATGGTTGTGATGCTTTCTTGGACCCGAGCTAGGAAGAAAAGTTATGTTACCCACTTGCCTTTGGCGGCAGGAGGACACACCCCCTACCAACCTACAAGCTAAGCGTGCTCTTCCCCATCCTTCGGCGTCCTCCTTTCACCCAAGGCTCCGGAAACGCCCTGGCAGCCCAGCCCCTTTCTTTCTCATCCCCCCTGATGTCCCCCTCCACATACACACACACTCCCCCACTCCCCGCTTCCTCAGGCACCTCCCGCTCCCGGCTGACTGTGTCACTAGAACCCTAGCCTCCAACGCCCTTTCGCCTCCTCCCCTCCGCAACTCGCCCGCCCACACCCGTGTCCGCGGCCCCGCTTCAGACTCGCTGAGGTGGTTCCCAAGTCCCTGGCAAGGGGGGCCCCGCACGGCCCCGACTCACGGCGCGCCATCCTCCGGGGCCAGGTCCACACCTCCGCCCTGACCTGGACCGAGCCGGAGCTCCTTCGGGCCTAGTCAAGGACACCGCCTCCGCCCGGCGCTCCCCGCGCCCGCAGCCCCTCGGCAGTCCGGCTGAGATCCTCTTCGCGGGGAACTTACCCAAAGGTGACCGAGAGGTGGCCAAGGGAAGCGAGTGAGCCACGAAAGTGCAGTACGCGGCACCTCCTCTCACCCAACAGCTTTATAGCCGCTCACCCACCCAACTCCAGCACCGCCGGGAGCCGGTGGGAGGTGGGTCAATGGCTCCAGCAGCCAATCGCGGACGGCAGAGTAGCCGGGCAGTGCCCGCCTCCCAGTCCAGCTTCTACCAATCGGAAGGAAAATAGAGGCGGGTACTCGCTGGGGTTTTCCCTCGTGGCTGGAAGGGCGGAGGGAAGGGCGGTGGAAGGGGCGGGAACAAAGTCGGAGGGCCGAGGAAGTGGGGTGAGAGAGTGACGTCAGGTGGCCCGAGAGCCGACATGCCAATGACAGAGCGGCACGAGACGGTGAGAGCCAACGGGAGCAGAGTGAGAGATTCTCCGACCAATTGGAGCCGAGTGAGAGGACATGGGGGCCAATAGGGCCTCCGCGTCCCACCACTGGGGAGAGATGGTCAAATGTGGGAGGCAAGTTGGTTCCCACTTGAGAGTCTGAGGTTGCCTAGCAACCAGAGCTAGGCTTCACCTGTAAGATTTCTGACATACTTGATTTGAATTCAATCTTAACGTTTTCTGGTTTCCAGAGCAGCTAAGTGAGCCAGCATTACAAGTTGTAACAGAATACGTCACCCAGAATTTGTAAATCAGTAAATATTCTAAATACCTGATTTGTAAATACCCAACATTGTCACCTCTATTCAAAACTATGTTGATTTTTTTAAGAGACTTCTATTGGGACAATTCTTCCTAACTAAACCTAAGACAAGATAGTTTGGGGTTAGATACCAGCAAGGGAGAAAAGGCTTTACCTGATCAGGGAAGTTGATCCTGATTCTAGGCTTTTTTGCTAGCCCATGCACTGTGAAGGAAGGGGCTTCATCCAACATGTTCCCCACTGCATCTACTGAGCTTGATATATGGTAGGTGCCAAGCAAAATATGTTGAAAGAAGGAAGGGACCCCATCATTCTCAGTATAGGGAATCCACAGGATAAGGACTGCCTAGCTGCCCCGGAAAAGAGAGGAGCAATTCAAGCTCAAGGCAATCACTGAAACACTGGGAGAATCCGAAGGAGGACAATTATGACTTTAAATTAGACTCTACCTCCTCTCTTCCTCAGATAGAGAAACCATAATACTAGTTTTGGTGGGGGACCATGACTGGTTCAGAGTTGTTTGTATCTCTAGCCCTCTAGTTTTGGAAGCTGTTGATTAGGGGTCACTGATGATTCTGCGCATCACATAACTAGTTATATGGAATTTATTATTCACTATAGATACCAACCTAGTAAGAGATATTCACAGCAACAAAGTGGCAAAATATATTCGCTTGGACCACTGTGAAGTGGTGGCATAAGTTGTCTGGGGGAAGAGAACCACTCAATAATGGTTATCACTTCACAATATGGCCCATGACATTCATTCTGTTCCAGAATCAATGCCATTTCATGCCTTCATAAAGTAATTAGACAATAAAGAAGGAGACACTGTCTGATTGTGATCAACAACAATTTTGAGAGAGGAATTAAACATTCCTGGCACATTAGAATGCATTGAAAGGCAATTATGGACAAACACAAGAAAGATGCAGCTTTATCCTTAGAAAAGGACAGAAAATAGTTCCAACTCCAGGAGTACACAATAGGGAATGATTAGCCAGATAGTCATGAGGGTGATCATCTTGCACAACAGGAAATTCCCAAAAGGTACAGACTGTGTTTTGATTAAATTAATCTTCAATTAAGCAAAGTGAGCATGGTTATTGATTATTGGGAAGGCAAGCAATGGACAACAAGATAGGATAGTAATTAAATGTATAATAGAACATCTCAATTGGTTTTAAAAAACAAGGCTCAGATTCTGTGAAATATAATACCGTGTTGCCCTGGAAATAAGACCAGGTTTATATTAAGTTTTGCTCCAAAAGATGCATTAGAGCTTATGTTCAGGGGATGCCCTCCTGAAAAATCATGCTAGGGCTTATTTTTCGGTTAGGTTTTATTTTTGGGGAAACATGGTAGGAGATTATACCAGGCTCCACAAATACTAGCTATGGTCATGCAATTGAGAACAAAGTATGCATATATTTATTTTGGACAGGGCTGCCCGTTTTTTTGAGCTACAATTTGACACAGCATAGTGAAGTCAATGTCGTACTTGAGTATGTATTTTAAAACACGTTAAGATATGTTTTATTATACTGTTTCTAAATTGAATGCCGAGTAGTATTGGTCAAGTACTGTCGAGGATATACATCAAAGGTAAAATATACTTTATTGTTTTGCCCTACTCTGAAAAGAATAAAAGTTGCTTAAAATGTAGGAAGATATAATGATAATATTTATTATTATAAGTTTATCCACTGAATAAATATTTACCTTTTACTTACTCAGTGGTAGGGATTGGGCAGACCTATGATGTCCAATAAGGCAAACACTAGCTACATGTAGCTCTGAGCATTTGAAAGATGGCTCGTCCAAAGTGACATGTGCTATAAGCGTAAAACACATACCAGATGTTAAAGACCTAGTACAAAAAGGGGGAAATAGCTCATTAATAATTTTTATATTGATTACATGCTGTAATGACAATATTTGGGTTATACTAGGTTAAATAAAACATATTATTAAAATTAATTTCACCTGTTTCTTTTTCATTTTTAATGTGGTTGCCAGAAAATATAAAACAATATATACAGCTTCCATTTGTGGCTCCTGTTTGTGCCACGCAATTGGAATACAGACTCTGTCCTTGAAAGAGTCCACAGTCTAAGGACTGGAGGAGAGAAAAATAAATATAGCAAAGGGCTGGATTTCTGGCCTCTAACTCACTACATAAAGAGTAGGACAGAGTGGGGTAGGAGGAACCTTCAAATAAAGATATCTCCATTTCTTCAGGTTATACAGCTTTATTTTGCCTAAATATTCAGTCAATTCAAAATTTAATTCCCTGTTAGGGCTATTTCTCCTCAAGGCCTTCTACTTGGCAAGATGGCATCTGGGTTTTATGGAGATTACTGCGTTGTTGTTACATCAGAGGAAAGGGCTCTGCCCTACTTGTGGGTTCCAGTACTGGCCTCCCTTTGCTGATCAGGACCCAGTCTTCACTCTCTCCGGTGCTGCAAAATCCTAAGGCTCACCACAGCTTTCATCTGATGCCCTACCCAGGAGTCTGCCCTCAGCAGCCCCCAGTCACAGACTCATTCAACCCTGTTTGCAGCAAAACCCCCCAACCCTATCAATCAGCATTTCAGCTATCTCCTTTCCTCTGCATGAAAAGAAGAGCTTCTGTAATTCTTCAGGACAACTTGGGAGATGAGGGAGGCTTGTCTCTACCTGATCGCTCAATGACACTAGTTCTAGTCTACGCCACACTATAAAGTAGGCTTGTGGTTCCCAGGGACATATTCTCCTCTCTCCAGAGTGTGCCCTGCTCTAAAGTTCTTAATGGGAACTTGATTAAAAATCCTACTGATTTAGCACTCCCTCCCCAACAATCCAGTGTTGTTTCCAACACTACTGCCTCTAGGGTTTTACCTCTTGCCTTTCCAATCTCTCACCCCTGAAAGGGTTGCTACTATGGGAGGATGCATAAAATGTAGTTTTTAAGTAGCACAATTAACAGTTATGATATATTTTAAGTGCTACACAAAGAAGAATGCTCAAAAGACAATGCAAGTTCAAAGGCTGGGTATCTAATCTATCCTAGTGGTTAAGGAAGATTGTTCAGAATACATGACATTCATTTATGTATCACATTCTGAAATCTTTATTGAGCACTACTGTGTGCCAGGCACTGTTCTGGGCTCAGGGGGTTCTCTGTGATACACAAGACAGATGTAATTTATGCACTAGTCCAGGTTAGTGGAAAAAAACTAAACACTATGTAAGAAAAATAGTAAGTTGAGGTATCTTCAAGCAGTGATAACACGATGGAGGAAGTAATGCAGAGTAATGAGACAGGCCATGACTGTGGGGTGAATAAGTACACGAGGTGGTTAAGAAAGAGCTCTCTGAAACAGTGACACTTGAAAGATGAGAAAGAGCCAGTCTACGAAAGTCTGGGGGCAGAATGATGCAAGGGGAGGGGCCAGCAGGGGCAAAAGCTTGCCTGTTTGAAGAACAGGATACCAAAGGCCATGTGTGTGAGCTGAGTTTTGAAGGACTACTAGGAGTTATCTGGGTTGTGGACCAGAGGGCAGGAAAAGGAGCAGTCCTTCAGGGAAAGTGACCCATCAAGTGTGTAACATGGGAACTGCAACTTTAATCAAGAGTTAAATCAAAGTGTGCTAACAGTGAAATCTCCCTTAAGCTGGGATTTCTTAAGGTAAAAGGAGTATTAATGGAGCAGGTTGCAATGTTTTCTCTGTACCATAGGAAGGGAAAGGAATGAGTTCAGTAGAATATCCTTCCCACACTATGATCCTGAGAGTAGTCTACTACTCACTAGTCGACATTTGTAATGAAAGTTTGCTGTCTATCTGTTCTTTTCCTATTGAGATTCTAATAAGTGTCTTATTTACGTTATCCCCTCAACCCACTGGATAAACCCCGGTTTACAAATGAGGACCCTGAAGCGCAGAGCGTTTAGGTAACTTGTTCCAAGTTACTCAATTGCAAAGTAGCAAAGCTGGGATTCAAACCCACGTCTTCTGATGTCAAAACCCATATTCTTTCCGCTGTTCTATATACAAATACACAGAGCTCAAAGATAGATAGAGTGGACTGCGGTGGGGCGGTAGATGGTGAATAAGGGAACTTTTCCCAAGAAGCCTTAGAGAACAGCACTTTTTACCCAGAAGAAGATTACAACAGTTTTGGTGCTTGGCTCATGGGCTCAGCAGACTTATCAGCTTGTTAAGAATAAGTTCATCTCTGAGGGGTGAACTACAATAATCAAATTTATGATACATAAAATCAGAATGCCAGTTCACTAGTTATAGTGAAAAGGGACCACAAACTTCAAAGTCTACATGACTTACCCTCCAAATTAACCTACACTGGAGCCAAGTCATCCTCAGAACCCTGACGGACGAACATGGAATTGGGGAAAAAGCTGGAAACACAGCTCTTTCAAGCTATCAGGTTAAGATGTACTTGTATCTATGATGTATCTATTTCTCAATAGGATGGTCTTCCCAGTAGGGGTGGAGATATGCGAAGGCCATCCAACTACCAACTGCTTTTACCCATGACACTTGAAGACTGGCTTGGTTAATAAGACTAGAATACTTGAAGTCTACTTCTAAGCTCTCTTCTTCTCTGGACTGTTCTTAATTGGACACTTTGCATTTGTATCTATGTTTCCTCTTTTTTATGAGCCTATGATTGACTATCTTCTCTTTCGGCTGTCAATTCTCTAAACAAGTCAGTACCATCAATCAGGCTAAAATCTAGTCTTAATTGCCCAAGTGCCATTTGGTTTCTGTAAAGTGACCTTTTCTATCTCTGCTCCAGTATGTTCCCTATTCCTTAGCAGATGATCTTGTTTCCTTAGGGGGCACCTCACAGTAGACCCCACCTACTGTAAGCACATACTGTCCTTACTTTCCGTCACCATATTGTGTGGAAGGAATGTATTAGGACAGTGTGCAGCCCACAAACAATGTGAATTATGTACTCTGGTTATAAGTGAGTCACCCTAGATTTGGAGCACACAGGCAAGCATGAACATTGAGGCCCAAAGCTGAGACATAGAGGTACTAAATACCTTACACTCTAAAAAAGCAGTACTGGAATGGAATTATAACAGATTTTTACGATGCCAGAGGGGCAATAAATTGGGGGAGGAGGTTATCACTTTGTAAGGGGTGAAATGTCTAACTATTACATTGTTTTGTACACCTGAGACTAATAATAACAATAAAAAGAAAAATTAGATTAAAAAAATAAAATAAAATAAGAAATAAAAAAGCAGTTCTGGGGCCAGGTACATTCCTTCAAAGGGCTTTCGAATTGGTGAAAGAAAAACCTTTCTGTAATCAACCACCACATGCTCTACTTCCACAAACTAAAAGAAGGTGGGATGGTGAGGGTAGGAAGAGAGGGAAGTCAAGAATCTTCAGCCCTGGGAGGAATGCAATATTCTAGAGAGAGGGCAATTTCTTCCTGTCCTGTGGAAAATGGTGGTTCTTCCTCTATTCCCCCCAGGTTCACTCCAGGTTCGGGGTTATTAACAAGAAAGGAAGACTGACACTTCTCTCCCCCACTGGCTGATTGCTGAGCTGCAGGGCCTACACGCCTGTCCCACTGCTGCCTTAGGAGCTCTTTGGGGTATGGATAGCGCATTCTTGGAAGAGCTTTAAATACAAGGTCTGATAATTAAGTTCCCGAACTCTGTTGCAATGATGTTGCTAACCATTTTTTATGTCAGAGGGATTATTCATTATGAATTTGTACCAACTGGACAAACAGTTAACCAAATTTACTATTTGGAAGAGCTGAAAAGGCTGCATGAAAAAGTTAGATGACCTGAACTTTTTGCCAGCAATTCATGGCTCTTGCATCACGACAATGCACCAGCTCACACGGCACTGTCTGTGAGGGAGTTTTTAGCCAGTAAACAAATAACTGTATTGGAACAGCCTCCCTACTCACCTGATCTGACCCCCAATGACTTCTTTCTTTACCCGGAGATAAAGGAAGACATTATGATGACATTCAGGACATCAAGGGTAATACGATGACAACTCTGATGGCCATTCCAGAAAAAAGAGTTCCAAAATTGCTTTGAAGGGTGGACTAGGCACTGGCGTCAGTGCATAGCTTCCCAAGGGGAGTACTTCAAAGGTGACCATAGTGATATTTAGCAGTGAGATATGTAGCACTTTTTCTAGGATGAGTTTGCGAACTTAATTTCAGACCTCATATTATACATCCCTGGGGGAGGGGAGGATCAGATGTAAACACAGAGATTGGTGCCTGCTTTTGGTCTATACATTTTTGAAAGGAAACTTGTTGGAATGGTCACATAAGGAAGGTAAGAGTGGACTATAGTCCATTCTTCCAGTTCTTGGGAAGAGGATGGGGGTATACTCCTATCCAAGGATATCACAACACAGAGAGTATGAAAGAGAACCTCAGTGGGTCCCATAGCTCCATGGAAAGGCAGGTGCTCATAGTACAGGAGGAGCAAGAGCTCTGTGGCTGCTGTGTAGAGACCTTGCTATGGCTTTGCTCTACCACCCCCATGCCTTTGTTTGGCTTTTGTCTTCAGGCTTATTTCCTCATAGCACAAGATAGTTGCAACAGGTCTAAACATCATGTTCTCATATAACAACATAAAAAGGCTGGAAGAGGGGAAAATGGCACCCTTTCCTAAATCTCTTTCAAAAAGCAAAGACAACTTTTCCAGAACCCCCCTCCCCCCATTGACTTCCTCTCATAGCTGGTTGGGCAGAATTGCACCACATGCCCATTCCAAAATCAATCATTATGGGGAAATACAATTATCATAAATATCTTCAGCCTTTCCTAAAAATAAAATTCCAGATCCTGTCCACAAGGAAGATGGAGCAAAGGGCTGAAGGATAGGCAAGAATTGTGTCTGTTATGTGGAGGGGTCCCCAGCTGGGAGCTCTTCTACTTGAGCAGCTCAGTTTCCTATGTGTGGTTGTGGGTGCTGGGGTTCCATGGAGGTTGAGCAATTGCTGGACTCTTCTTGCCAGGCTTAGGGTTTTATGACAATACACTCCCCTTAAGCCCTAATTGGTTGCTAGTTGATTTAATATGGAGATTCCATTTACTGGTGTATTAGCCAGTACTCTTGGTTGCAAAGAACAGAAACCAACACAAAGTAGCTTAACCAATTGGTTCACATAATGAAAAATCCAGACAGTTGTTTTTGTTTCAGGGGTAATTGGATCCAAGAAGTCAGATGATGTCTTTTACTATAGTTGTGCTGTCTATCTTTCAAGAATAATTTCCTCAATGTTGGCATTTTTCTCATAAAGGCTCCTTCCTTGCTTAATGTTCCCAGCCTATAAGGTTTGCAGTTGGAAACAGACAGGCAGCCCTTGTTTCCATAGAGCTTACTTTCTAGTGGAGTGGTCTGAGGAGAAAAACACACTCCTGTGTGTCTCCTCTATTCTCAGTACTCTACTACATGTGAGCTTTCTACACATCAAGCAATTCTTTGATACCAGCTGGGTGTCCTACAATTTAATTCTGACACTATCTACCAGGATGTAGTGTCAGACCTCACAGGTTAAGGGACCAGTCCTACAAGACTGATCCCCCACCCCAACCCACTTCAGATACCAACCACAAATCTAAGTTGTTACCTGTGCTTCTGACTGATTAGCTGTAAACTGGAGATTCCCAAGACCCCTTCCTTGGTTCAATTAATTTGCTGGAGCAGCTCACAGAACTCAGGAAAACAGTTTACTTACTAGATTGCTTGCTTTTTGCAAAGGATAGATAGTAAATAAAGGATATAACCCAATAGCCAGATGAAGAGACACATAGGATAAGGCCCAGAGGATCCCAACTACAGGAGCATATGTCCCCATGGAGTTTGGAGTGTGTCAGCCTTCCAGCATGTGGGCACTTTCTTGTTCACTGACCTAAATGCTCTCCAAACCCTGTCCTTTTGGGGGTTTTTTTGTGTGTGTGTGTGTGTTTTTTTCAAGACCCATCAGCTCCAAGTCAAGTCTTTGTCCTTCAATCTGGTTGTGGAGGGCGAAGCTCAGCTTCAAGTCCAGTCACTGTTTTCAGTTTTAGTTGCAGGGGGCACAGCCCACCATCCCATGAATCGAACGGGCAACATTGTTAAGAGCTCATGCTCTAATCAACTAAGACATCTGGCCACCCTGTCCTTTTGGGTTTTTATGGAGGCTTCATTTCTCAAGCATAGTTGATTAAATCATTGCTCATTGGTGACTGAATTCAATCTCTAGTCCCTCTCCCCTCCCCAGAGGTCAGAGGTTGGGAGTGGGACTGGGACTGAAAGTTCCAGTCTTCCATCACGGACTGGTTTCCTTGGCAAACAGTCATTCTTAGGTGCTGTCCAAAGGTCACTTTATTAAATAAAAACTCAGGTTTGGTTCAAAGGAGTTTGTTATAAATAACAAAAGACACCTTTATGGCCCTTATCACTTAGGAAATTCCAAGGGCTTAGGAACTCTGCCAGAAACAGGACAAAGACCAAAAATATATTTCTTATTAGGAGTAACATGATCTATCAAAGGTGGGGAGGTGCCAGAGAAATATATTAACAAATTCATAAATAAGTTGAACTGTTTCCAGATAGAATACTTTTAAGAAAATAAAGCAGGATAATAGAATAGAACATAATTGGCTGGGAGGAGGATGGTGATAACATGAGGTGTGAGGAAAATATCACTTCTTATGACAGTTGAGCTGAAAAATCAATAAGATGGAGCCAACCATATGAAGCTCTGAGTGTTGCAAAAAGAACATCAAGTACAAAGTTTCTGAGACAGAAATAAACTCTGGCTATATGAAAAAGGAACAAAAGGCATGCATGACTGAGCTGAATTTTAAAGAACAAACAGGAGTTAGCCAGACTTGGAGATGGAGGGATGGGGGTGATCCTAATTTATTTTAGGCAAAGAGAATAGCAGTGTGGGAATCATAACTTTAACCAAAAGAGAAAAACTCATCTTAAAAGCAATAATATACCGTGAGAATGGGACAATGTGGAAATTTTGGCCAGTAGCACAGGCATCCTCCAGTATGCTGGGTTTTTCCTCTGTTCCAATCTGGGCAAAAGAAGTGAGTTCAATGGTGGTGTCTTCCCTCACTGTGATTCTAGGAGTTACCTGCTAACCACATATATGATAATGTTTTAATACTAGCTACCATTTGTTGAGCATCTACTAATTTCTCTTTTCTAGGCATTGCAATAGACATGTTCGGTACATCATCCTACCCACCAACCTTCAAATAGATACTATTTCCAATTTACAAGGGAAGAATTGAGCTGCAGAGAGTTTAAATAATTTGCCCACAGTAAATGGCAAAGTTGAAATTCAAACCTAGATCTTCTTTGCCAAATGCATGTTCTTTCCATTATTCTACCATGGTTCCCCGAAAATAAGACCTAGCCGGACAATCAGCTCTAATGCGTCTTTTGGAGAAAAAATTAATATAAGATCCAGTCTTATTTTACTATGATATAAAACCGGGTCTTATATAAGACAGGGTATAATATAATATAGTATGATACCCAGTATTATTTTAATATATTATATAAGACCAGGTCTTATATTAATTTTTGCTCCAAAAGACACATTAGAGCTGATTGTCCAGCTAGGTCTTGTTTTTGGGAAACACGGTATGTACCACAAAAAAGCAATTGTTTCCAGGGATGGAGCAGGGTGGTATATATTGGAAAGGGAAGATAGGTAGTTTCTTCAGAGAGTTTTCATTTCTTTGAGGAACTGAACATGCTCAAGGATTTGATACTTGGCCATGTGGGCTCAGAAGCCAGCTTTTAGCAAAAGGCTTAAAAACCGACATCAACCATGTTTCTTGTGTGTGTCACAATATAATCAGAATTCCAGTTTCAAATATGGTTGCCTGGAAAAGCGCAAATATGCAATCAAGAATATGAAATGTCAATTCTCAAACATGTTTAAAAAACACTTTTTTGAAAATATCTTTGATGCATGCAGCTATGTTCTGTCCAGGGTAGATTTTTCTTTTAAGTGGGAAAAGTGCAGGGAGCTCTAACCCTCATGGCTTCCAACCTAGCGAATGAAATGTTACTGTGCAAAAGTTGTTTTAAAATACTAATTGCATATTGCATTATAATCTTACTCTCGCAATGAGAGTCCCAAGTCGTAGCAAATGTTAAGGTAAAGAATAATTAAGGGGCAATATGCTCAGAACAGTTACCAACATTATTACGGAAGCTGAATACTTAAGAAAAAGAAAACTGAAACACAGGAAAGTTTGTTTGGTTGCCGTTTTTGACTATTGGCTGGAGGCTCATTTTCTGAACCAAGACCATGATGTTAAATCTTTGTACCCATATACTGAATACTTCCAGTTTAAAATATAGTAAAAATGTGTGGTATGATAAACATGAGAACTTTAATAATTCTTGGTTTAGGTATTTTCTTACTCGATTTTCCTAGTTGGAATAAAGATAAACATTTATTGTTGTATTAACTTCTTGTTTTGTGGACTTTAATTCTTTAGAAGTTGAACTTTGTGTCTCACCTATGTGGCAATACTAACGGCATTACAGAATACAAAATTGTGGGTTTAGGCATGGTCTATTTTAATCCATGCAAACGCTTAGTTATTTGCACCAATACCAAAAATAGCTGTCATGTACATTTGTTATTTTGTTTTCTCTTGACATCTTAGCACGTGGACCGCCTTCCTATATTTAGGGGAGTCCTTGCGAATGTTTCTTGAATGTCTTCCTCCCATGATCAGAGGATGAAAACAGCCAATAATCACTTTCCCAGATGACCTAACCGTTATAGAGAAAACACGTGACGTGGATTCAGGCTGTCAGATGCATCCCGCTGGGACTTTGAATCTGAAGCTAGTGTTGCAAAGAAGCAAGGCAAGTGGAGAATTTTTCCTGACAGTGGCTGCCTTGGCTGCACTGTTCATTTTTACAGAGGCAAAGGCCCAAAGTGTGTTCCAGATCAGTGCTGCAGGCCACAGCCCTTGCTTGTGTTCAGCAGGGGTGCTAGCCCCTTCCTGGCCGGCACAATTATGGCTGCTCCGCGGGGTCTGGCTAGCGCCCCCTTATTTCTGCCCATTTTCCAATCCTGGTGTTTCAGCCTTCCCTGAAATTCTCCAAGATGCCCAATAGTGTTTTAATAAATCCCTTTTCTGTTTAAACCAGCCAGAAATGGTATCTGATACAATGGCAAATTTTCTATGGTTGCGCCTTGCTGAATTTATTGCACTTAATTTTATGTGAAAAATAATCTCTAGAGTTCTTTGAGTCTCCCTATTGGTATTGGGAGATTATGAACATGAATTTTTAATGGATATGTATTATAATCCAACTGTGCCTCTTTTGTTAAATTAAATTTATTGGGGAAACATTAGTCAATAACATTATATAAATTTCAGGGGGACTTGCCTCTCTGTACTTACCTACTCCACCCCTTCCCCCCGCTGGGGAAGAAGAAGTGATTTAATTACAGGCTTTGGAAGAAGTCACCAGGTATGTGTTCTCCCTCCCTGTTGGGAACAGTTGGCCTGCAGAGAGGAGGTGCTCCCAGTTGCTCTCTCCCGTGTAGTAACTTGCAGTATCAGCCTGGCCCTTCTGAAAGAGGCCTGCCCTGGTCCCCTACAGCCTGTGCCTGGGAGGGTAAGCCTGTGATTGTGGGGTGTAGTATTAGGAAGCCCATGGACACCACCCACCGAGACCATGTGATTTACCTAAGCTTTCATCAGAGGCATTACTTAACTCTTCACCCACAATTGTTTCAGAATTTGAAAGAGAAGGGGACTGTTTTGTATTTAAGCCCCTTCAGGCTCTAATAGATTTATACAAATTGTTCCATGTGAACTTTCAGAGTAAAATTTTAAAAGTTTAATATTTGTCTATTTTACTATTGTTTCCCCTCCTATATCAGTATGGACCCAATCATGGAAGAGAAAATGCACAGTAATTTAAAGAGGAAAATTTTAATGTAAAGAATTATTAAATGATATAATTGGTATAAGAGGGATTGGCTAGTCCAGAAGTAGAGAGAGCTCTAAAGAATAGAGGAATAGCAGAAGGAGTAGCCACCATCCCTAGGGCTGAAAGGGAGTGGGAGGAGTAGCCCTCATTCCACCAGACTAAGATCCACACTTGGTTGGAGAGTACTTGGCTATGGTGCCCTGTCCTTTGGAATTAGCTGGAAATTCACCTCCAGGGTGCTGGGAAAGTTGTTGCGGTTTACCAGAGACATTGGGCTACAAAACTGTTCAAGGCCAGGGAGCCGGTATAGGTGAAGGGGGTGGGAAGCTACAGACCACTGGGTGCCACCCTATCCCTCTACCACTCCATCATACACTGTGCTCTGGAGGAGCCTGTTGAGAGGGGCACATGGAAACAGGAAGCAAAACCACCTCCCCTGCTGCCGCAATGTCTTCCTAGCACCCCTCTGCTGACGAAGCTTAACATTGTGACAAAGGAAAAATATTGAAAAGTTCCAGAACAGTTTTCACAGAGCAGGCAAAATGGTGAAATTGGAGCTGAGAGGCAACAAATCCATAACTGGCATACCTAGATATTATTGGATTGTGTTTTATAGTGATAAAGTCATATTTTCTGACACTCTTAATTGTTTTTGAGAGTAGGGTAACCCAGTGCTAAAGTAGTGAATATGTGTGTTTATCCAAAGGCATCTGAGAATTTGGAGTTAAATATTTGCCTTCTCTGCCTTTAAGGGAACACTGAGAACTTTTCTGCCCTTCAGATAACTGGTTATATATTCAGATGATACTGATAGGTTATGCTAAGTTTTTACCATCCCTTTATTTACTTCCTAACAAATGTTTGTTCCGGTTATTACTTTTTCTAGGCTTCCCATGTTTATGGATTTATGATCTTTTTAGAAAACCCACATATGATCATTTTAGTAAGTTTTCAATAGGAAGCAAATATCAATGTATGCTTAATTCATACTGTGGATGAAAAAAAGAGGTTCCATGGAAAGTAACCTCATAGGGTGATCTGATCATAAATTTCTAACTGGGCAGGTCATGGTGGGTAGTCACACGCCAGGCATATAACTTCTTTAGTAAAAGGTTTATCTTTGCCTTAAGCAAGACCTGTCCATTGTTTCTGTGAAATTACCACATCTTTGAATAAATTGTAACCACCCTCAACAGAGCACATAATCTTGTTAACTACCCTGTAATCCTGTCCCCACATTGCTTCTTCCCACGTCCACATAATCTCCCTTCTGTTCCTTCCTTAATTTCAAATGCATAAAACAAGCTGCAAAGCTGTTATTCTCTGGAGCATTTGAAATCTTGCTCCCTGGCTCGTGTTGTCAGTTTGGCTCAAACATACTCTTTTAAAAATTCTCCACAGGTTTGGACGTTTCTTAAGACCACACTATCTTCAGCTGGAATTCTCTGTCGTGGCTTCAGTAGCGCCTCTGCTGAAGGAGCTAGCCCACCACTTCTCATCCTCAGCAGATTGTTATCAGTCCATGCTGCCCTCAACTTCAGAGAACAAATGTCAAACTCTCAGTAGTCCCCTTGAAGTCCACCTACATTGAGGGGAGGAAATCAAAGTCCATCTCTCTTCAAAGAAACTCTCAGTAGTAAATTATCTCTTAGGCACTCCTCTTTCAACTCACTAATACCCTTTGTGTCAGTCATGATTCAACCAGAGAAACAGAACCAATAGGAGCTATATATTAAGAGATTTATTGCAAGGAATTGACTTACGTGGTTGTGCAGACAAACCCATAGGTAGGCTGGAACTCTCCCACAGGAGCTAAAGCTGCATTCCACAGGTGGGATCTTTTTCTTCAAGGAAGACTCAGCTCAGTTCTTAAAGGTTTTCAACTGATTGAATCAGGCCCACCCACCCAGATTTTCTAGATAATCTCCTTTAAAGTCAACTGATTTTTTAATTTCAATTACAAAATACATTCAATTACAAAATATTTTGTAACCTAGATTAGTGTTTGATTGAATAACAGGACTGCAGTTTAGCAAAATTAACACATAAAACTGGCCATGACACCCTTATTATGGGTTGAATATTTTTAGAATTGTGGAACAATGTTTGGGTATTTCCTTAGAAATTTACATCTTATCCAACACTCACTTTGGAATTTTATATCTGCTGTACCAATTTAATTTCCTTTGAACCATCTTGATGCTCAGCGTAAGAGAATAGTCCAGACTAATGAGCCTCTTATTTGTGGTTTCCTGAACCTCCGCCGCCGTACCTTCATTTTGTTCCATAAGTCTCTGCTCAGGACATCTCTTGGCCTCCCTGGTTCTTAAACGGGCCACGAGTTTTGCAGTTTGGCCTTACTCTGATGCATATCCCATTCCTCCTGGCTCACACATTTAACTGGCTATGCTTGTGTTGTTCCACTTAAGCCCCATATTCTCATAGAACACTCTGGGTTCCCTGTCTGTTCCCACCTCATTCAAGGGGCCTTCTTCCAGTCTATCTTATGCTCTGTCTCTAGATTGGGGGTGAAGTGTGGCTTTTACCTTCTTACCACTCTGCATTGGGAAACACCAAGCCAGGTAAATCCTACATCTTTACTACCAATGGCACAAATTGAGCATCCCTCATTGCTTACAGAATTCAATATCAAAACCACAGTCATTTAAAGCCCCCCATAATATTATTCTAGTCTATTGCAGAGTTTTCTCACCAAACCAGGTGATTTGTTCTTCCTCAAATGCAGTCTATATTTTCTATGGATAAAAAGGGGTGCTGTAATAACGTAATGTCTAGAACTTTATGTCATTAGTTTTGGCTCAAACGCCTATAAAAATTCTCTACATGTCTGGATATTTCTTACACTGACATTGCCCTCATTTTTGACTTGGCTTGTGCTCGTCTATCTAGAATGTCTGGCCCTCCCCATCTCCACCCACCAAAATCTCCTTCAAAGTTCACCATAAATGATTCCCCCTCCACGAATCCTTTCTTGATATTCTTTACCGGTTACCAGGCCTCCATCCTCATAACCTTAACTCTTATGGAACATATATTTCCACATATTGGTGTTATTTCCCACCTATTCCCAGATTGGAAGCTCTTGGGACACTCCTGGCTCGTGTTTCTATTGCCTCTAGCATCTAGCACAATGCTTTGCCCAAAGTAGATTGTGGGGACAAAGCCCCAAAAAGCAGTTTCCAGGCTCTTGGCCTCACATAGAAAGGTGCTGGCTTGGGTAGTAAATGGCCATCAACTGTAATCAGATGTCCATCAGCTGTGGCTAGTTGGCCGTCAGCTGTAACCCGTAGCCATTGGCCACTAATATAACTGTTGTGGCTACGCTAGCAGGGATGGGGGCTAGCAAGAAGATGGTGGCTGGGCTGGCAAGCATGGATTGCAGTTAGTACGGAGGAGTGTGGGTTGCAGATTGCAGAGAAGTGGACAGCAGGTTGCGAACAGTGTGGCTCCTGCTTCCTATTCCTCCATCCCAGCCGCCAATGAGAATATATTGGTTTGACTCCCCTATCTATGGCTCCGTGGATGTTCCTTTTTGGCCTCACCATATCCTGCGTTCTTATGTGGGGAGTGGGACCAGAGACCCCGCTGGACGCCCTGCGCGACATAGATCCTTAGTAACTATTTTCTGAATGTATTTGATCTGGGTAATTACTTCCCTAAAATTTTTTGTGTAATGAGCTGCACATATGATTTCTGAATCAGGAAACTGGGCTTTCATAATCTTTGTTACCTTTATTAATCTTATTTTGTTTTGGTCCTCATTCTCTTCATCTTTAAAATGAGAGGTTTGGGCCAGATGATTTTCAGAGTTCCTGCAATGTTCTTCGATTCTAAGATTTTTTTTTTTAAATGCCTAAATGAGAAGCTGACTTATTTGCACAGTTGCTCAAAGAAATAATCTTTGTTCTAAGGAGAAAGATATGCTATTTAAGGTGACAAAGTTTGAGTTTTGAAATGAGAGTGAGTTGGCAACTCTGACTTACCCTATCTTGCTCTGCCTTGGGCAGCATTCTACCCAAACCACAGTGACCGATCAGGGGGCAGGAAGCCTGGTCACAGAAAGCCTAGGATGACAGCAGGCAACTTGGGAGCAAATGGAGGGCAAGAAGAGAATTTGAACACATTGTCTCAAAGAGAGGTGGGTGAACCAGAATTTCTAGGAAAGACAGGAAAGAGATATCAATGAATGAAATCAAAGCGAAAAACATAGTTGACTCCAATTTCAGTGCAGGAAAGAACCATTTCTTTGACTACATTCCTGATATGGACGACAGGAAAGCAGTAAGTTATTGTCATTAACTTCAGCTATGGCATTGGGGAAGTAGGCTTGATGGCAATTGGAAGCAGAGGGGGAAAAACAACAGTATGAAGCTCCCCAAACCATCTCCTCATTTCAAAAAGTTGTAGCTTATTTTATCTTCTGCTCTTGTGTTCTCTAACTCCCTCCCACCTAAGCATCAGAGGTTATGATAAAGAAAGGGCAAAGGGTAAAACAGAAGCAATACAGACATGCTTAAGAATGTAACCTTTGCAACCAGGCTTACCTAGGTTCGAATCCTGGCTCCAACACATAACTACCAGCCTCTCTGTGTTTCATTTACCTTACCTCCAAAATGAGGATAAAATGTTTTTAATCCGTAGACTTATTTCAGGATTAAATCAATTAATGCATATAAAGTTCTTGTAACATTGCGAAGCATATATTAAAAATTAAATAAAAGTTTTGGGATAAAATGACACAGAGAACCTGAGTAACCTGTGGCAACGTTGGGCTTTACTAAGCAATTGAAAACTGAACAAGGAGCAGGGCATTCATGTAAAGTATCCTGGAAATTCTAAGTGCCCTTCTGGATGCCCCTTTTGTGTAGCATCTCAGGATGGCTTAAAAATAGTGAGAAGAGGGATGAACCTGTTCCAGTTTCATGGAATGGAAGCTTGAGCTGATTTTATAAGAATTTTAATAAAGGGTAACACTTGAAGGCTACATACCTTTGGCATATGCTGATTACATGTGGAACACAGTAAGTGAAATTTCCCAATCATCTCATGTCTCAGAAATACCCTTTGTTAACAATATGATGTACAGAATATACTTCTTTTCTCATAGTCTTAATAAAATCATTGTGCTTTTGAATGACAAAAAAAACAAGAAAGAAAGAGAGGGCAAAGGGAAGGGGAGGCTATGACATTCTCTAACTTCTCCCCAGTCAGATCCAAATCAATGAAACAGAAGCTATTTCCATGCTGTGAAACAAATAACACATATGACTAAAAGAATAGGAACACATTGTTTCAATGCTCAGTTAAAACATCTTGTAATCGCACCAACCCAAAAGTCAGATTTTACTTTCTTCAACACCCCCAGTGCCCAAGGGTGTTGTCCCAACTGTGCTCAGGGACAGGTGATTTTTTTGCTTTTGCTCTGGTCTTATTTCTGCGGCCTTGTTACTGCCTCAGCTACCAATGACCCACATGAAATTGCTGCTTCTAGGGGCACAGACATCCTCTGTTCTATTAGTGACAGCCCCCGATGTCACCACTCAAGCCTTGTAAAGGCGCTGATCTCCCCTTAGCTCTTCTTTCCTAATCACAAGGCAGATCCTTTCCCAACTCTCCACCGCATGACTGAGGAGAGGTTGTCTAACAGGTGCCCAAGTGCTGGGAATCAGAGAGTGAAAATCAGGTGGAGAGAATACCCTCGCTCTCAAAGGTTTTTCTCACTTTAAACAAAGAAATGCAATATTCTCCCAAACAGAATAGTTACTACGCTGTGCTTTACATCAAGTCTTCACAATGATCTTTACAAAAAAAATGACAACATAAATTTATTATCTTTACGTTCTGGAGGTCCATGGTCTGAAATGAGTCTCACTGGATTAAATTCAAGGCGTCATCTAGGATGCGCTCCTTCTGGAGACTCGAGAGGAAGGTCGTTTCCTTGTTCTAGAGGCTGCCAGCCTTGATGGGCTTGTAAGCCCTCTCCCTGGATCTTCTAAGCCAGCAACAGTCGGTCAAGTTTTTCCCCAACACATCCGTTTTTCTCAGAGACAGCTAATTCTTCTGTTGTCATAGCTCCTTCTCTGACTCCACAATGACAATCTTTTGAACCAGGTTTTATCCTCTCCATTTGCAGATGGACAAAACAATATATAAGGACTTCAGTGAAGGCCCGTCTAACCAAAGCCATCCAGCGCTTTTTCTACCATATAATGCTGCACAGACTAAAAATCAAAGGACGACGTTAGCTTTAAAAAATAACATTAATTTTATCAAATGATATTTTGGAGACAGTTTTTAGAATAAGAAACTTTCCTACTTTGTTTTAAATTGATTTCAATTTATAAAACTAAATTGAATTCTGACAGTTGTCAGGAATGTTTAGTTATTAAAAATGGATTCACATACAGTTTCTGAGTTGTGGGTGTGTGTTAAATAGCAATTGCTAATGCCACAAAAACTCCTGCAAGATTATTAAAACTAATGTTTTATTTGAATTATTTAGTGGTCATTGTGAGTATATAGCTCCAGATAATACATAATATCTGCTCTGTCTTCACTGTCTCCGATTTCTCAGCCTCAAACATGGGAAAATTGGACTGATTTTGAGATTGAGTTTGGGGAACTAGAAATATCAAGCTTCTCCTCTTACCCCTGCAAAGTAACTAGAGCCCATTCTGGATCAAGAATCTATTTCCAACATAAAAAAAAAAAAATGATGTGGATTTATAAAGGGTCCACCCAGTTAAAATAAGCCTTGTTCAGGCATGTCCTTTCAGGGAGTCAGAACCTTGCAATTATCACCTGTGATCTACATGATTCAGATATCTGAAATAATATCTTATGCAACCAGTAAGACTTGCTCCACTGGCTTGGATGTAAATACAGTCACTTTTTTTTTTTCTTGTTTTTCCAAGTAAAGGGCTGCAAATCAATTTACATTTATTCACAAGAACTAGAGTATTTCCTTCTGAAGGCCTCTCTATCTCTTCCACCTGAACAGTCTAAGAATTCAGTTCAAAATAGGGCAATCCTGTTTCCAAACACAAGTAGAGAGACATTGGTGTCCACTAGCACTCTTGCTACCGTGTTTCCCCGAAAATAAGACCTAACCAGAAAATAAGCCCTCACATGATTTTTCAGGATGACATCCCCTGAACATAAGCCCTAAAGCGTCTTTTGGAGCAAAAACTAATATAAGACCCTGTCTTATTTTCGGGGAAACACGGTATGCTTGTGACCATAATTGTGTTGTTACTGAATTCCAGAATTCATATCCTTATTAGCCACTTCTATGCTCAGATATTTACTGAGCACCTTCTATGTACCAGACACTGAGGTAGGCACCAAGGATAGAGCTGGGAACTCACTAGACATGGCTTCTGTCCTCATGAGCCTTACCCAGTATAATGGTTTCCAGAGGAGGATGCCCTTACTGGATCAGACACACTGACCAGTTTAGGGAGATGCTCCATGCTTGGCCTCCACAGTTGCAGCTTTCCTGGATCACACATGGGCTCAGACACTATACACTAAGGCAGGGTCTTGAGAGTTTGGGCTCCTAACCACACACTGCGGTAGAAAGACTCCACCTCCATGTCCAACCACCAAGCCCTTGCTGTTAGGCCATCAGCTGAGAAGAATCTGCCCTTCAGGTAAATTTCCCTTAGTGGCAATGAATGCCTTCCTGCCAGCATTCTGGGTTGTCTGCTAGCTAACTCAATTTGGACTGGAATAGTTAGTGGATGTTTAATGGCACTAGACAGAGTAAGATTTTTACAAAATGTAAGATCCTTTTCAACTTAGATTAAATTGAAAGTTGCAGTAGCCTTCCCATAAAAAGGGATAAATATGAAACTCTACCCCAGGGTGGCCAGGAACACAGCAACAGCTTTTTATCTCAGCGAGAGAAAGCTGTGGGCTATGCTGATAGAGAGAAAGGCTATTGACAAATTTTAGGTATTATTTGGAAGCAGACATTTTGCAGAGTTATTGAAGGCAAAGCTCTCCCCAGCAATAGAGTTGATAAGAACTCTGTTATTTATAAGTCTTAGAACTATGAACAGCTCCAAGTGCACAAATGGAGAATTCTCTGCAATTAGCAGGAGGAGTCCTGATACCTCAAGTGAGTGACTGACAAAGGTAAGAATAGCAGTATAAATAGCATGGATACCTGGCATACCTAGAAAGAAGTAAAATATCTAAACTACATGAATAATATAGAACAGAGTTGTATTTCATCAGGTTCAAGTTGCTTGACTAGTGAATTGTATAAAGTTCATTGTTAGAGAAGGATATTAAACTCTAGCACACTACTTGGCCCAGCAGAGAACAATACTTACACAGTTAGGATGGTAAGAATGCTGTTTATTGGTTGTGTTAATTTTCTAATGTTGCAAAACAAGGTATCACAGACTTAGCCATCTAAAACAGCACCTATTTATTAGCTCACAGTCTGTAAGTCAAAAGTCCAGACATGGAATGACTGGGTTCTACATGCTTAGGATCTCACAAGGCTGATCAAGATATTGTCTTGGCTGCATTCCCTCTGGAGGCTCGGTGGAAGAATCTGCTCCTAGCTCCTTTTTATTCCTGGCTGAATTCAGTTCCTGGTGGTTGTAGGACTGAGGTCTCTGTTTCCTTGCTATCTGTCCACTGGGGTTGCCTCTCAGCTCTGAGTCTACCTGCACTTCTTGGGCCTTAGCCCTCTCCATCTTTAAAGTCAGCAACGGCATATGGAATCCTTGTCATGTTTTGACTCTGACTACATTGCCTCTGACCTCTGGACCCAGACCTAAAGGGCTCCTGTGATTAAGTCATTCCTACCCAAATAATCTCCTTATCTTAAGGACAACTGATTTGTGACCTTACTTACATCTGCAAAATACCTTCATTGCAACACCTAGATTAGTGTTTGGGAAAAAGTGTATGTATATCAGAAAACAGACTTTGGAGGAGGGGGGGCTGTCATTTAGAATTTTTCTAAGTCTTATTTGTTTTCAATTTTTGAATCTACCTTAAATTCTAAACCAGTGATTTTCTCAGCTAGGGTCGGGAGTGATTTTGCTCCTCTCTCCCTGAGGACATTTGGCAATATTTGGAGACATTTTTGGAGGTCATCTAGTGGGTAGAGGCCAAAGGTACTGCCAATTCAACTACAAATGTAAAATAGAATCCCCACAATAAAGAATTATCAACCCCAAGATGTCAGTAGTGCCAGGGTTGAGAAACTGTGCCTTAAACAATGCATGAAAGACAATTATTATTATAGAACAGAATTATAGTTATCAACCTCAGTCATGTAAATGTAAAAATATAGCTTATGTGACACAAGATAGAAGGATAGGAGGACAAGGAAAGGTGTAAGACTGTCTTGCATCTTACATCTTACATTTCAGGAGACTGAAATTCTAGAATTAATGGACTAATGAATGGAAGGTTGATAGATTATTCAAAGTTAAAAGAAACAGTAATAAAACTATGAAGATGAGGAGGGGAAGGGAAGGAAAATAGGGAACTGTAAGGAGACAACAGATATTGCCTAAAATTGATAAACAAAAAAAAATGATACTTTAAGCATTTCATTTGAAATTACGGAGATAACCACTGATGAGGTTCAGGACACGCTACCCCAAAATATGGCATATTGGCATATTAAATATTTTAAGCTGAAGGAGTTTGAGAAAATGGCAAAAGCAAGAAGGTCACTTTGACCTTTCCTCCACCCTTCCCTCCTGAAACACATCATGAAACCCTTGGTGAGAGGTGCTCATATCATCATTATCTCCAAAGGTAAAGAGAAAAGGAGAAGAATCCTAACAAACAGGGCTTGCTAAGTTTCCCCAGTTTATTACACGTATCTCACACCCTCTGACCTATCACATTCCTCCACAACCAACCACTCTTCATCAAACCTAGCATAAAATACTCAGGTCTGTTTCTTCGGGTCTTCATTTCCTTATGAAGGCTCCTGTGTCATGTAAAACTCATGTTAAATAAATTTGTATGCTTTTCTTCTGTTAATATGTCTTTGTCAGTTTAATTTTAGGACATAGCCAGGCCCCTAAAAAGATTGAGGAAAACTGTTTTCTCCCCTACACCACCAGAAGAACTGACACTTGGTTCCTTGACTTGCATATTTAAAGTTCCTAAGATTACAGCTTTTGTTTTTTTCGTTTTGGCTGTGTAGCAATTTGTTTTAATCCATGGTTGTACCTTATGGTTCCATTAAAACTGTATTCTTTAATCTATCAATTAATACTTGTGGTTAAAATAAAAAACAGACAAACAAAAAAGGTTAAAAGTGGTTGCCCCAAAGAAGTAGGTCTCTGGGAATAGGGAGGATAAAGAGATATAATGATGTTTTTCATTATAAAATCTGTTGTACTTTTTATTTTATTTGTTTATTTATTTTTACTACACATTTGTATTAGTTTAATAAAAAGATAATCTAAAAAAAACTTAGGGAGTTAGACTGGGTGATCCACTCATACATAATACAGTAATAGTATTGGTAACAAAATGTTTTAATAAGCACATGTAATAGCCTATAAAGTGGCATTTCTTTAAGAAGCTGTACAGTCCTTACACAAAGTTTTAATTGTGTGCATTGCAGTAAAATGAAAATTAAAAAATATAGTATATAAACCTACTCTCATTATTACTACACAAAACTGTATAGAATTATGAATCTAGACAGGGAGAGAAAAAGTTGAAAATAATTCAAGTTATTGGTTGAGAGGATTAGAGACTAATAATGTTTTTATTTTATCTTAACTTTTAAATTAATGTTATTATGATTAATTTTAAAACCTGTGGTTTATTTCCATTACTCTCTTATTTTATTATTTTTTATTTAATGTTACTTTCTTCAGATTGTAGAACCTGTAATTTGATGGCATTGGATGATAGTACTACAAAATTAAAAAGGAATATTTAGTGCTATATTCTGAATGTTTGTGTCACCCTAGAACTCACATGTAGAAATCTTAAACC
Organism: Rhinolophus hipposideros; assembly: GCF_964194185.1. NCBI lineage: Eukaryota > Metazoa > Chordata > Mammalia > Chiroptera > Rhinolophidae > Rhinolophus > Rhinolophus hipposideros. Next base: position 72,114,681 of record NC_138053.1, on the reverse strand, counting down.
CCAAAGTTGATGGTATTGGTAGGTGGGGTCTTTGGGGATAGTAGGTCATAAGGGTGAGCCTCTTCTGAATGGAATTCATGGCTTATAAAAGAGACCCCAGAGAGAGAGCGCCCTACTCCTTTCCACCATGCAAGGACTCAACAAGAAATCAGTACAGTCTACAATAGAAGAGGCTTTCACCAGATGTTGAATCTGCTGAAGCCGTGATCCTGGCTTCCCAGCCTCCAGAACTGTGAGAAAGAGGAATTTGTTGTGCATAAGTCACCCATTCTCTGGTATTTTGTTACAGCAATCTGAACCAACTACGACACTTAGGAACCATTTTCCTCAGATCACCTGTATATTATCACAGTAAAAAACATGATGGGATTGAGTGGAAGAATGCTGTATTTTCTAACAAAATTTGTCTTTAAGTTGAAAAGAACCTGGGGAGGGACATTTGGCAAAACCAAGATTATAAATAATGCACAATTTCCTCCATTGCCTAAGATTGTGAAACTCAGTTAAATCAGGTTGGGGCCTGTTTTAGTCTATGAAGATGGTTTTTGGCAGTATCAGCACCCGCAGTACCAAGAAGCAGTATATTTTACTGCTAGACTTCTAAGTAAAACAGTCAACAGGCATCCTGTAGCCCTTTGTGAAGCACCAGAGGCACAGATCTTTATCTGAATTCCTCTCCCGCTGCCCCACCTCTGTGTCCACCGTACTTTCTAGGGACCACTGCTGGGACTGACTGATGACCGATGACCGGTGACCGGTGACCGACTGCCTCAGCTGGTGGGGGGGAAGTTGGGGGGGGTGCAAGGCTCATAGTACCAGCATGGGCCAGGGAGCTGTGTCCTACACAACTAGACTGAGAAACAACAGCTTGAACCAGAGTGTGTGTGGGGCAGGGGATGTGGAAGAAGGGCGGGGAGGGGGGGAAGAAGAGGAAGTCTAGAGACCTGGGTACAGGCTTATCTCTGTCACTTACTGTGTGACCTTGGGCGAATCATTTAATGTCTATGAGCCTCAGGTTTCCTCATCCGAAAAGTGGAAATATCAATACGAAGCTCACTGGATTATTGGTGAGAATGAATAAACCACATGCTAAATTAGTGTCAATAAGCAGTGTGTTAAACAAACTTGGTGCTATTTTAACCTACATCAGGCTCAGCATCTCCACGTGTCCCATTATCACCTCCACGTCATCCTGGCAGCACTGCTACCCTGCACTGGTCAGGAGGGAGGCGCAGGACACCTGATACCTGGCAAAGGGTCCCTGGGCTCCTGCCATCTAATGGCTGTGTATGAAAACCAAGTCTTGCTCTACATCTCGAAGCTTCTGTAGACAACAAGGAGACCAACAGAGGAGCAACACAATGGACATCAACCCACAAGGTGTGGGAAAGGTGGGTTAGGAGATTAAAGATTTACATTCCTTATTTAGGGAGAGTAGAAAATCATCCCACATGATATCCAACTCCAGACCTCTCCCTAAAGCTTCAAGAACTGTGTGGGGTGGAGGCCGATGGCTCCTGGAGCAAAGCATTATTTTTTCAACATCAGAATTTATCAAGCCAAACAACAGTGGTTATTCAAACTAGGTGTTTTAAAGTGATATCCAGCTAAAACTTTTCAATGTAGAAATTAAACTCCAATGTTCACAAACACTAAATAATGCAGTAAGAAACATAAAAATTCCCACAGGAAGTATTCTTACCAAAAATGTTAATCTGGATGTGATCATGAGGAAACAGACACACCCAAAATGTGAAACAGATTCTGGCTTTGATTCTTTTTAAAGTCTATGCCATGAGAAGAAAGAAAAGGGAAAAAAAGTCAGAAGGACTTTCTTAGATTAAAAGATACTAAATAAATATAACAATTAATTGCAATATATTAACCTGGACTGATTGAAAAAAACTATGTTAAATACTCTGGAAATAGGGGAGATATGAAGTTCTTTAGATATAAAACTGATAATGCGGTTATATAGAAAATGTCTTTATTCTTGAAGGATGCCACGTTGTAACAGTAAAAAAAAAAAAATTAGGAGTGAAGTATCATGAACTTATTTTCAAATGGCTTAGCAAAGATGATAGATAGATAGATAGATAGATAGATAGATAGATAGATAGATAGATAGATAGATAGATAGATAGATATAGATACCTAATGTTTTATATACATATGCAAAAAGAGGAGAGGAAGAAAATGAATGTGGGAAAATATTAACAATGATTAATCCATGTGACAGGTATACAGGCGTTCATTGTACCATTCTTTCAACTTCTCTGTAGGTTTGGAAAACTTCGTAATAAAAAAGTTGAAGAAATTGTATCTGGATGCTGCTTTTACAATATTATATGAAGATAAGTATTATCTTTTCATTTCATTTTTCAGTTGAGGATGTTATTGGCTACATTTGCATACTGTATACTTGTTCCTTTTAAAAAATATTACTTTGCTTTGACATCTTAACTCCCAAGAAGGAACATTCACATGAGAAATTTATAACCAACCATGGCCAAGTTCACTTCAGGAATCATCTTTATAGGTTCATTTGTACATTCTCTAATAAGGAGTTTTATGGCTATGTATTTTATGGCCCCTCTGATGTGTCCCTTTACTGTTCCTCTTGCCATGGTGTTTCTTCTTATGACAAATGTTGCCTTTAACATTTTTCTTGGCCGCTTGTTTTTTCATCCACTGCTTAATAATATGACTGTGCGGGCTGGCACAGATTCTTCTGCGCTTGACATGAAGGCTGCCAAAAAGGGAAGAAAAAAGATCACTGATAAAAAGTACAAGTAAAAACTTAGTTACTTACAGGGAGTTCCCACCTTTAGACACACTGTATTCTTAGAGCCGGAATCCTAAAACTCAGTACCACAAGGTTGATTCTTAACTTGACTACACTGCTGCCTTTGGTTCCTCAGATATCAGCAGAAAGTATTAAAAGAAGAAGGAATTGGAGGAAAGGGGAGAAGGAGGAAGGGAGCAAGGGAGAGTGGGGAGGAGGGGGTGAAGGGGGAAACCAAGAGAAAACAATTCTATTTCTGGACCCCAAGCTTCACCCAACAAAATCAATTCATTTCTCTCTGCCCATCTCACTCATATCCTCCTCAGTAAGGTTTTTCTAGATTCTCTCCGCTCAGTGCCCTCTTTTTTCCTTTGAGTTTCCATGGCACTGGTTATCTCTCTTCTGGCACTTAGTTTACTTGTCTTTTATTTGAGTACTTGTCTGTCTCTCCTTTCACTGTGGCATGATGCTGTTGTCTGGAAGTGTCTTGGAAAGGCCTGTTCACATTAGGAATTCAGTAATTAGTTGTAGATATGAAGTGAAAATTGTTCAAAATAAGGACAGTCTTGGAAAGGCCTGTTCACATTAGGAATTCAGTAATTAGTTGTAGATATGAAGTGAAAATTGTTCAAAATAAGGACAGTTTGGTTTTCTTTTCAATGAAACTAAAACATTCTAGGCCTTTGTTAACATTTTCATATAATATAGATCTATACCACATCTCAGAATTTGTTTTCATTTTTCTGTATGAAAATTTGACATTGGGAGTGGGAGATTCCTAGAGCACCATTCACAATTTCTAGCAACTAGAAGAATTTTTTTTTGTTACAAAAGATATTATGACTTAATATCCCCATCAGGTCCCACCAGTTTTATTAAATGTCATATGGGCCTGCTGGCTCTATGCATACAATATTGCTACGTCTGGATAAATTGAGACCCTTGATCCTGTTTTCCCAAAAGGAATCAACTAATATGGGAACTGTTTTCCCAAAAAGAATCATCTGTTAATGTGGGAGGAAAAGTTGGGAAAGATTTGAATGAGCTTAAGCATAATAAAGCCAGAATGTAGGCATATTAGTTTGAAAAAAGTAAGGCATCGCAACAGGAGAACAATACATTCTCTAACTGTATTAGATTGAGAGGTCTTCAAAACAAAAGCTATTTCTCCTATGGCCAATTGGTGTGCCTTTAGTTATGACAGGAGAAAACTTGGCTGTAGCAATATGGAGGAAAAAACAAAAAAGTGTTGACGCTCCTACCCTTGCCAAAGAGCTGAAACGATCTCCGTCCCTGTGGTGTCAGCAACAACCTGAGCAGACATCCATGGAGAAAGACTCCACTGAAATCCAAATAAGCCCAGAAGTGACAGAGGAGAGAACTAGGACTCAACTCCATTATTTCTTGAGAAGTGAGGAGATGCTGGGAGGGGCCCTGGCCCTCAGACTGAAGGGCAACCTAGATATGGGACGAATACAGACAGAGGACCCAGGGAGGTGGAGAACCACATGACAACAGGCCACAACTACCGTGGGGGACCCTTTTCAAAGGCCTACACAGTGTGACTCAACCTCTCAATGTAAAATTAGGGGGAAAACCAGCTACCAGAACACAGCTACCAAATCCAAGATACAATGTTTTAAAATCCTAATGTCTAAAGACTACTTAAACCTCCACTTGTATCTCTCGTGTATTCCATCAGGATAAAAAGAGATGATGTAACGTTGGGCTGGGATATAGCCTATTCCATGCTCCCTGCCCTGTCCCCAACTCCGTAGTATTCTGATGGACACTGACCCATCCTGTTGTGAATTTCTAGGTGGAGAGTTTGATGCTAAGAAACCATAAGGCTGATCTCCTAATTCTTTTACAAGAGAGTAATTAATCCAATGGACCTAAAAGGGTGGTCTTGCTGTAAAGATTGTACCTATAATTGTTACCTAGACTTTATTTCTTTACCTGTTTCTCTAAGCACTACAGCCCTTAACAACCCCTTTGGAAAATATACTCAAGCCTGCCAGATAACTTCATGTAATAACCCCAAATTTTCTTCCTAACAGATCTGATTCAAGAAACCTCAGCCCTCTGCCCAAGACAAACAACTTTGCACTGTATGTATGTTTAGAAACAGCCCAAAGTTCTCTAATAAAGTCACTGTAGAGGGGTTTAAACAAGCAAATTGCTGTTTAAACAATCTCAGACATCAAAAATTACAACGATCATTTATGGGGTGTGAAACAAAGGACTTATTTCTAGGCAGAAAAAGAAAAGAAATCCAGTGAATTCTCTGTAATTTATATTTAGTAGTTGTGAAAATAACAGATGCTATTTGGGAATTATATTTTCAACACTTGTAGTGTTTTCTGCATGTAAAACACTTGTTGCAAACCTTGAATTCTTAATGCATAGTGAAAGTTAAGGGATAAAGACGTGTTCTGTAGCAAATCAAAAGAACTTTTATCTATTTATATTGACTGTCAGGGAACACAACAGGGAAGATCTGTAATTTATGATTTAAAAGTGCTATATAGTCAAATTTCATCTTATTTGAGACCAGGTCATAACTTCTCTAAATTTTTAGCTGTCTTATCAGCACAAAGAGGTCAATTTACAAACTTGTACTCAAATAAAGTATGTATTTTTAGATCCGAGTGGTTGTCTTCATAGTTTCCCTTTAATTAAAACTGAGTCCTTATTAAAATGACAACTCATGGTGTTGATCGTATTTTCCCTTATCAAAGTGAGGACTTATATCATTTCTGTTCGTATACCTATAGCTCTCTATCTGGCGCCTGCTTATCCCAAAGAAACTTCTCTGAAACTCCTGTTAGCAAACTCCTGTAACAGCATCCCCTGATATTCCCCATCGTCTGTCTTCTACTGTTACATACACAGAGAAACTTCCCACAGTTCTTTCCCCATGCTTTCCTGGGAGTCCCATCGGAGCTCTTACAAACTCTGAAGACTACTTCAGTCTGGGGTGACATGTGCCAACAAGGTGAAAGGAACTGAAAGTTGAAAATTTGGTGTTACTGAGAGTAGCCAGAACAGCCTCAGGCAAATTTTGTTCAGCCAAATATCCAAATGAGTCAAATATCCAAATGTTTCTAATTTTCCAGAGCACTGGTTACCCATGAACTGCCTATAAATTTTCACTCTCCAACTACTACCGGCACTAGTTATTAAGATTAAGTAAAAAATGATAGAATTATGGCCAGACATTTACTAAGAGAGTTTTTCGAAGAAATTGGGACCTTGAAGCACCCCTCAGAAGGTACCTCATTAGTAAGTATCCCCTGGATTGTCATAGAACACATTGGTTCCCAGTGACGAAACCACCTGAGCCAATGGATCCAGTATGGTGACATGAACTAAGGAGTTGCTGAGAGAGTTTTCAGCCCTCTCCCTTCTCTCACATAAACACTCATGCTTTGTACAAGTTTGGGCCAGGAATTGCTTTACTCCACACATCTAACCCCAAGTGTAATTTTAAAACTTGTTTAGATCTGAGGTCTTTTTGAAGGTCTTATAAAATCTGTGGACCTTCTCCCCAGAAAAATGTTCACACATTCGGACGCACAAATTTCAGGGACATCACAGTCCCTCTGTCCTGAAGGAAATCTATCAGTGAACACCTTACAAACTCTTCCTCTGATCTTCTAGAACCTTGCCTTGGAACAGTGTTTCTCAAAGTTGGATAATGGATGGATCCCTCTGACGGGGAAAAATGTATCTTAAATCTCAGAGAATGGGCTGCAGGACCCACCTGGATAATCTCCTGGAGACTCTAGGAGGGCAGAGTCTATTTTGTCACTGCTGCATCCCCAGCATGTAGAATAGTGTTTAGTACAGAATTGCTAATCGATAAATATTTGTTGAATTCATTGAATAAATAAGGAGGTTTCCCAGTGACTCGGGAACTCAGGCATAAGCAATGGGACTATTTGTAGCCCAAAGAAGGGAACACCAAATGGCTTGGTAGTATCACCTGGAACCATAAGTGGTGTCAGGGAAATGCTTGATATGCTGTCATTATGATTTGAAGATGCTGAACGCAATGGCATTTTAGGAAAGCATCTTATGGTTAGTCCCATCATCCCCTTTGAGAGACCTTGGAAGTACATAGTGCTCTGAACGAAGAGACCTGGGTTCACATCCCATTTCTGCCATTCACTAGCTGTATGTCACCAGGTGAACTTCGTAGTCTCATCAGTCACATCTTTCTTTTGTGTGACATGGAGGTAACTTATGCCTTCCCCACAGCATTGTTGTCAGCATCCGGCTTTGCTAAATACCAATGTATGTCAGATTTTAAAATCTCTACGGAGATGTTAAGTATATATAAGTCTAAAGTTTTTAATAACTGAGCCAGGGATAGGGGTAGGAGGGGTAAGAGGGTCTACTATGCGCCAACAGCCCAGCATCAATAGCAAAGAAGGATGTTTGTGCCTTATTATATGTAGCACGTGTGACAGGGACGACAGCTCTACACTTCTGTTTGAACCTTATATACACTCCTGATGAATTCTGAGAGCAAAAAAAATAGCAACCCACATACTTGCCTGGAAAAAGTTACAGTTAAACACATGAAAATAGAACAGAGTCACTTTTTGTTGGTTTTTTTTTTCACTCAGAACGTCCCTTGTTTTGCTTAGGAAAGTTGTATGCATTGCTCAGTGACTGAAGGCATTTAGCCGTAATCAGAGCACTGCAGTGAGGGGACGGGAGGGCTAGTGTAGGGCTCTGGACATCCTAGTACAGGGGGACTGTGGGTTCACTCCTGGGAGCCTGGGGCAGAAAGGCGAAATATTGACTCTCCCCTCCCTTGTTTCAATGATTATCTGTGTGTTGTGTATCAGGCAAAGCCTCCCTAACCTATTGTCGATTGGCTGAGAAATGATTGCTGTGCAGTTTAGACCTTGCTGCTGAAGAGCACTCACATGACAGCAGCCAAGTCACAATCCCCATCAGCTCTCTGAATGCGACATACAGTCACTCTTTCCAGAAGCCTTCTGGAAATATGATGTGAAACCTCGGTGCAACAGCTGGAGGCAATGGGAAGTATGGCTAAAAGAAGAAAAGAAAGAAAATGTTAAATGACAGTTTATAGAACAATGGCTGGGCTCGCATCCTAAAGGCTCTGAAAGAACAATGTTAATCCACTTGAGCAAGGGGTAACCCTGTACCGAGGGCTTTGTGCATGCAGACTCGGGCAGCACTGTCTCTCTGCCTTCCAGAACTTAAACTGTATTGGGGGAAGATAAAATTAAGTACAGGCAAAGGCACAAAACAATGGAAGTGATGAAGAAATGCTCCAGACAACAATGTTAGTGGGGTTGCAGACTGACTTGATGAAAGATGAAATGAGGTTGACACAGTTCAGAAAAGAGTGAAATAAATAATGGTACATCTAAATGGAATAAAGGATGAAGTAGGTATATATACACTAACATACTGGGGCCGCCAAAAAAATGCATACACATGATTTGTATTCATCTTTTATTATCGGTATATATATGAGTATTATAATTATAATGTTTTTTTCCTTTCTTAAAATGTGTATACGCATACATTTTTTGGCACCCTCTGTATACGAATTCCATAATTTATTGTTAAGTGAGAAAAGCAAGTTTCAGTACAAGAACTATAAATGACCCTGTTTTTATATAAAAATAGAATGTACACCATATACAAAGAGGAAAAGATATGGAAATATGTATGTCCAAATTTATAAGCAAAAACTACTTCTGGAAAGGGGACAAATTTTCAACTGACAAATAACACAATTTTTTAAAACTTCCATTGCTGTGAAGATCCAAAGCAAGTCTTCTAGAAACACAGATTAGAGAACTCCAGGTGGGAAAGTCACTAGGTATCAAAGGACATGAAGTTTGGACTAAGTTTTAAAGAAGGAGTCAGAATTCACCTAACTGAGACGGGGCCTGGAATATGTCCTGCCCTCTGGTCTAGAAGAGAATGGAATGCTTGTTTGGGTTGTTTAGCTCACAGAATCTGAGTGAGACACATGGAACCTGGCATCTTAGACCAGGGCAAGTCTTGTCAAGAAGGAAGCTCTGCACTGACTGCAAGTCTTGTCCAAGGCCTGGGGGAAATGCTGTGACCTTAGTTCCAGAGCCTCATGGAGGATCTGTGTAAAATTCACTAGAGTTCTTCCCTCCAGAAAGAAAGACTTTCGCCCTCCTCTGCTGTCCCACTTGTCCTAAATAGCTCAGCGCTGCTCCATCTGTAACAGAATCTAGGCTGAATAAATAAATAAATAAATAAATAAATAAATAAATAAATAAATAAATGGCAACCTAGCTTCAGTCCAGTATGTATTTTTCACTCTCGGGAAATTAGAATATACATATAATCTCCAAGTATACATTAATTATATATTTACATAGACTCATTTACAAAAATGTATGTCTTTAGTAACTTCTAAAGCATGCATTTAAATTAATAAATGCAGTTGAAATATACGCACACAAGTGATAGAACGTGCTCATCTGCAGTTCCGTTATAATTTAGCTGCCCTGTAAGTCCGCAGCAGCCCAAATGAAGTACATGTTTACCATTCCCAGTGGAAACTATTTCATGTCCTCTTTCCTCTCAATCTAGACCCAGTAGGGGCTTTTCATTTTGTTCTGCATATGAGGAGTGTGTAGAGGGCCCGCTCAAATACCACCCAACCAGATTCACTAGAATAAGGAAAGAATCTTTCATTCAGCAAACATGCATTGAGTGTCCACTCTGTGCCAGGCCCTAAACTCTGTATTAGAAATGCTGAAATAATCAAGGCATAGTTTTCATCCTTGTGATGTTTACTAGTCCATTAGGTAAACAAATAATCACAACACAGAAAAATAAGTGTTAACAGAGACATGCTCAAAGTGTGATGGGATTATAAAGTGAAAGAGACCAGATTCAAAAGGCCACATTTTGTATGATTTTGTTTATATGAAATGTCCAGAATAGACAAATCCAGAGACAGAAAGTAGATTAGTGGTTACCAGGGGCTGGGGTGGGAGGAAAGAGGAGTGACTACTAACAGGTAGAGTCTCTTTCGGGGGTGATAAAATGTGCTGGAATTAAATAGTGGTGATGGTTGTACAATTCTGTGAATATACTAAAAACCACTAAATTGTACACTTTAAAATAGTGAATTTTATGGTATGTGAATTATATTTCAATTTTTAAAAAAGTGCTATAGGAGAACAGAACACTGGTTGCCCTTACATTTATTAATACATTTATTACCTAAAATGAATTGTTTTTTTCTTTAGCTATGCCGTGCTGCCTATTCTCCAAGTCAAAGTATTGTAATATTTCCCAAGAGATTTGGGGTTTATTCATGTATCCATCCATCCATCCATCCACCCATCTTACTATATAAGAATAATTATGTGAATTCTTATAGAGTGAATCACTATCTAGACTTATATCTATGACTTCTTATGCGTGAATTACTATGCTAGAGCCTGGAGGTAGAAAGATGAAGAGTTACGTCATCTTTCAGACCACTGCTATTAGTTGTGATCCAGGCAACTATAAAATAGGAAATGGACTTTGAGAAGCATTGTGGGAATTAAGAGTTATAGGCAAACCTATGTGTTTAGGAATTTGAGTTATCTGAGAGCTGACATAAATTCAAGAAATAGATTTAAGCCAGAAAGACACCCAGGACTTGTATGTACTCAGTAAACTGATACATATTTCTCAAATATAAAGGTAGGATGGGCTCACTTAGAGATTACTTGACCTAAATCAGATCAACCACAAAAAGGCGAGGCAGGCCAGAATTTATTACATGTTGGCAGATGTAACTGGTGCCCTTGTGAGGGAGCCGGAAATATAAAAGGCGGGAAAAGGTAGAATCATTGGAAGAGTGCAGGAGGAGCTAGACAATGAAGAATGAATGCTAGGTGGTTTGGACTGGGGCGATGGTGAGATTTTTTTAGATAATATCGCCGCCTAGTGGTTTTCTTATGCAGCCTCCAGTCAGAATATTTCCATTTTTAAGGAACTGTCAGCAACTTCCTCTGATTTCCATATAGGAGATTTAGGGGTAGCCATAAGGTTGAAAACAGGGGTTAGGTGACAGTTCTTCTGCATTTACCAGTTTTTTATTCATATGATACGTTTACTTGTTTGTGAAATCAAGCTGACAAGAAATTAGGGAAACTAAGCCTTCCCCAAAGACCACCCTGGTGCCACCACTGCATAAGGCCAGGAACCCCAAGGGAAAGAACCTGTTTTTATTCCAAAACAGGAGTTCACATATAGACCTATCTGATGGAGTAGGGGTTCCCTGGAGAGATAGATGTGAAAATTATTGCAAATAGAAATAATTCTTGCAGAATTGACTTGATAAAGCAAGAGGGCCCAGAGCTATAAACAAACAAGGATCTGAGGTTTATTGTAAAGCTTTTTCTACTTCATTCCTAGCCTCCTCCTCAATTTTGCCAGAGATGCCCCTTTGCTTTGGAAAGGGCATTCTTTGCTTTGTGTCAGTCCAACAGCGGGGTACTCTCCTTGAAAAGATGATTTATGAGAGCAGCAACTGCTGGGCAAAGGAGGCAGGAGGCGACCATGAGAGGACAGAGAGAGGGTCAATAGCAGCTGCCCAGCAGAAGCACCGGAAAGCTGCAGGTAGGGACAGCCTCCCTGTCCTATGAGACCACTTTCACCCAGACACTGGGAGGGAAAGCACTTTTCTCTAGGACTCACAATTTGAGAACTCTCAAGAATTTTTGAATTGGGGGACCCTAGTAAAAAATCTGTAATGACTGTGAGGCAAGACAGAGTGGGGGCGACTCAAAACCTCACAATTTCTATTCACCAGCCAGTGAAGTCCAGACCATGCAGTTTCCATGTGTAACATCTGATGTGTGTATTCAGTGAATTGAAGTTAATGTTTGAATCATTGGTCAAATGTTTTTTGAGACGGTATCAATCATTCCTCCATTATGAAGGATGGTTTACTCTTGTGTAGAAGTGTGACATAAAATAGGGGAAAACATATCTAACATAAGGCAGAATGTGGCAATTGCTATGTGATAAATAGAATGAGTATCTGGAACTTTGAGTGGCAGAAGAGATAAATTATAACAGAAATTCAGACACATCTTTATAAAGGAGTGGTATTTGACCTGGAGACTTGAAAGATGGATAGGATTTTAAAAGGACAGTAAATGTAGAGGAGAAAATGGTTGTAAAGATACAAAAGTGGAAAAAGATAAAAATAAAAAAGTGGAAAAAGATAGAAAATATGCAAATTTGGTTGAAATTATAGAATTATTGAGTGCAAGTTGTAAGAGGAAGGCATGAAAAGTATGTTGGGACCTTGTATTTTATGAAAAGAACACAAATTCAGTAACCTCTTTCTGTAGAAACATATTTAAATAAGACATGATGATTTAAGCAAACTAATGCTCTCTGTGGAAATCTGAATGTGAATAGATAATTGATGACTTCATTACTATTCTTTGCTTGTGAAATATCTCAATACAGGAAAAAAGTAGCAAGAATAATAAAACCCCCCATATACCCACCACCCACATTTTATTAAATTTAATCTTTTTTTCATGTTTGCTTCCAGTCTTATTTTTAAGAAATCTTTTACCAATACTTTACTATTACAAGGAAGGCTGTAATGAACATCCTAATGGTAAGAAGAATTACATTTATTGAGTGCTTACTCTGTGCCACGCACTAATGTAACTGTCCCATGTGAAATAATTCCTTCACAGCAACGATATGCAGAAGGTACTATATTATCTACACTGCATAGGTGGGTAGCTCCTATAGAGAAAAGTTACCTGACTTTCCCCAGATCAAAGGGCTAAGAAATGGTTGGGCGAAAATTGGAATGCAGACAGTCTGGCACTTTTTTAAACGATTGGGCTATGTGTTCCTTGCTCTTCTATGCCTCCTTGAGGCTTGTGTAAGAATATCTCCAGGGCAGTGGTTTTCAGACTTGAACGTGCGTCAGAATCCTTGGGAGGGCTTTTTAAGCTACAGATAGATGTCAGGCCTTCCCGTCCCTCAGGTTTCTGATTCGCTCTGTTTGATGTCAGTATGTTAAAGATCTTACACTATTGTTGGGATTATGTCAGATTATTTTTCTTGTGATTCTGTCCACCTTTGCAATATATTGCTTGGGATTATATTTTCAGATGCACACAGATCTGCTGGTCCACAGCTGGGAGTGGAGTGAGGTACCAGCCTTGGGTGCAAAATTTAAAGGGGCGCTCCAAACCCGGTGATCAAAGACAAATCACGTTTTAATGTAATATATTTTAAAATAAAAATTAATGCATGAAATCTTTGATGAATAAAACATCACAAGTTTAAATAAAAACAACATCTGACCCTGCATCTGCACAACTCACCAAATCACCTCACTTGCCTCACCCTGTACTCAGCTCCCTGGATGTACCTTCTTGGTGAACTTAAACTTTTTTTATCCTTCCTATTAAATAAGATTCCTCTAGTCCTATTGCAGCTTTCTGCTTAAATTCTATTTTTCTGATATTAAATGTGCAACACTATATTTTTGGTTAAATGTATCCACCTTATTTTGTGGTGTGTTATTTTTTTTTTAAATCATCCTTTTTCTCTGCTTTCCCCTCCCCCTTTCCTTCTATTGGATTAAGTTTTCTACATTTCCTTTATTTTTATTTATTTATTTATTTATTTACTTACTTACTTACTTACTTACTGAAAATTTAGGCTGGGTTAGGTAAAAAAAAAAAGTCCTTGGGAAAATATCAATACTATCTCACACAAATGTTTTTGAGTAAGTGTATTATTTTACTAATGAAAGTGACTGTCACATCAATAAAATTCCATAAACGCTTACTGAGCACGTACCTGTGTCAGGCATTGTTCCAGGCACTAAGTATTGTATACAAACATTAGTAAGTCACTCTAGCTGCCCTCAGGCTGTCTACCATAACAGATATTTTTCTAACATTACTTTTCAAGACCTGACTACCGATTGTGACATTGTTACCCATTCCTTCCTAAAAAAATTCCATATCCCTGGTTTATAAGACACTAATCTCTCCTGATTCTCCTAATACTGAGAAATTATCTTCTCTGCCTCTTGAACTCCTCCTTAGTCCTTTCCTCACTGGTTAGCATTCCTCAAAGTTCCATTCTTGACCTTCCGCTCTTTTCTTTCCATCTACATCTTCTCTGTTTTACATTACTACCTATGTCAGTAACTTCAAAATATCTTTGTCTACTTTAACCTCTAACCCAATATCCTGACATATATCCAACTGCTGTTGAACATGCACTTGGATGTCCCACAGGCACCCCTAACTCAATAAATACCCAACTGAAGGCATCATCTCCTGCTGCTTTAAATTTACTCCTTTTCTCATCTAATTTAACTATCATTTAGTTACCCAAGCCAAAAACCCAGGTGTCATTCCATCCTCCTGCACTCCCCACAGCCAATCACAAATTTCTGTAAGATTTACTCCCTTGACATTTTTCAGATTTGTCTCTCCCTTTTCATCCGTGCTACTCAAATTCAAGTTCATTGCCCAAGTTCAAGACCTCATTAATTGGCTCCTGGTCTACTGAGCCTCCCAGTTGCCTCCTGTCTCTTAGTCTTGGCCATTCTGCACATAAATCTGTAAATCTGCACATAAAGCACCCTGTGCTTTCCTGTCTTTACCATATATAAACTTAAGTGTTTATATGACTCTGTCTTTTGTCTGTGAGCTCCCTCAGGATATCTTTCTACCCACACCACAGACAGTACCTGGCATTAGTGCTAAATAAATGTCTCTTGAGCTGAACTAAATTCTGTTGTAATTCTATATGTTTCATTTTATCTTGTTTTAAAGCTTTTAGTTCCATTAAAATGTTTTTTCTTTTTCTTTATTTTTCTAAAGGAAACAAGATTATCAGTTTTTGGTCAAGGTCTCATGTCACAAGTGTTCTAAAATTACACAGTGCTTTTAAGAAACATACCATTCCTGTACCTTAAGGTAATTAGGAGTCAATGGACAAATATGAAATCATTTGTCCATTATGTTTAATATTTTAATGATGGTATTAGTATCTCATTAAAAGCATTACTATTTGTCTTATTAATTATAGTATTATTGCTATTAATTCTGTTGGTTCTGTGTTGTTATCATTGTTGTTTACAGTAGTAAGTGGAACGGGTGATTTGCCATAAATGTCTGTGCCTGCATACTTATAAATGCATAGAGAAAATTCTAGAAGGATACATAGAATCAGAAGGGTTATTACCTCTAGAGCAGGGAGAGAGATTAAAGGAATGGAGCAGGGGGATGTTCATTTCTTTTAACTCTATACTTTACATTTAAAAATTTTATACTTAGTATTTGTTACCTTTATAATTATTGTATTTTTAGGAATTAAATTCTTTTAATTTGTGACTTTTTGGTAATTTTAATTTAAAATTACGCTCAGAGGTAGCCCACAGATGTGTTGTTCTAGGGTTCAGGAGTTCTTCAAACAGTTCTTAAATTTTAGCACGTCATTTCAATGATAATCTTTAAATAGATTATGTTCTGGAGCTTCTTTTGAAGACCATCTTAAAAGAACACTTTCCAGACATTTGAATTTTTCTTATGTTTATGCTAGTTGTTACCAAGTTAGATTCTACCTTAATTGTCCCAGGCCAATCAGAAAATAACAGAGTAGAATTTCATAATGCATTCATGCCAAAGGAGGGCCAAATTATTTCACTGTGGTTCAAACAGAAAAAAGTGGTGGGGGGAAAAATACTTCTCATTCTGAACATAGTAGTATATGCACACAACACTCAAAACCTGCACCTCAAGAATCAGTGTTGCATTCATGTTTGAAATGGTGATTTTAGTTTTGGCCAACCAGTAGCTATTACATTAAGTTAATGTTACACTGAAGTCTTTTTTGCTTTGTAGTTGTGTTTTTATTTAAATCTGAGATTTATTTTGGTTTTATAATTGCAGAAGAGATATATACACAAGCAGTTTATACCTGATTTTGTGTTTATACATCAAGTAATATAGCAAAATAATTTAAAAGTCATTACTGAGAATATAAAGAATGTTTTCCTTTAAAAAAACCCACATATGATTCAAATTTGAGACGATTGCAATTATATCACGCTGCTTCTTTAGACATAGAAAAGGATATTTATAAAACTCTAAACTACATTATAAATATGATGACTGGGTTTTTGAACCAAAACCTAGACACTTCATATAACAATGGTATTGAGGCACACGGGATGTACTGTTTTAACTAAAGGGCACGCCTGGAGAGAAACTGAAGGGCAGATTCCCAGGCACATCATGTCTGGTCTCCCAGGGACCACTTCTGGTGACATGGAGAGCCCCAACTGTGCAGAACAACTTTAAAGCACAAATATATATTCTTGGTAACCCTCCCTAGTGAGTCTCTTTTAATTAAAACAAACAAAAGATAGTTTTCCTTAAGAATGAAACGAGTCACTAGCCACTACTGGTGTAATAAGGAACCATTCTACTCTGAGAAAGTCGACTGTCAGTCAGAAGGAAGCCAATTTGGGACTCAGTGAAGCAAACCCCCCTGATGTGCACGTGCTGGACACAGTGGAACTTAGTCTTAGTGTATAATAAAAACAGCCAGTCCCACAAAGCCCTAGAGTGTGGCTTTACACAATCTGGCTCAGGGCCACCGAGAGTGGATAATAGACATTTTTATGGATCAGGATTGAGTTCTGGGAACCACGTCAGCAGATGTGGGGTGTGCCAAACCCTATCTTTGGGTAGAATCCAAAGCTTTTAATTATGGGTAAGTCAGCTGCTTCCTGATTTATGCAGAATACTTTCGGAATGCCAACTACTCAGCCATCACATCAAGTCAGCCATTCAGGTAATTGACAGTTAATGCCTAGAAGAACAAAATGTATTTCCCAAAGTCCCAAACTGGCACAGGCCACTTCCTTATTCCCTCCCCCAGCCTGCAACAATTGCCAAGGCCACTAGATACCTGCTTCCTTGTAGTGCTCAGTATTCCTTACCTCCCTCCCACTCTCCCTCCTCCCCCTCCCCACCCCATCCCATCCAGCCTGAATCCTTTAGAGACTCCCATAGGGCACCTGAGACACAGACACTTGAATGGAAGTTTGCTACGCAAAGCAATGGGGTTACCCCATTCAGTTCCACGACAGTTCTGAGGCCGACTCTTATGTATTTTAACCTAACGTCACTTTTTTTTTTCTTCTTTTTTTTTTTTTTTTTTTAAGGAGGGCACAGCTCACAGCGGCCCATGCGGAGATCGAACCAGCAACCTTGGTGTTATTAGCACCGAGCTCTAACCAACTGAGCTAACCAGCCACCCCAGCAACATCACTTATTTTTAAATGGTGGAGGGTTGGGGCTTCTCAGACAATGTAACTGCCTTAGGAAGAGACCTGAGATTAACCCAAAAGGCTACTGTTGGGTCTCCTCAGCGACCTTTCTTTCTTATCACCAACTGTGCCTTTTCAAACCCTTGGATTTTGCTGTCCCACCCTCTCTGCCTGGACTCATTCCCAGGAAAAACTTGGTCTTAGGCCTGGTAGGGTTTCCCTCATTACCTTTGTCCTTTTCGCCTGCCCTTCTCTCCCCCTCCCTTGTCTCCTACAGAGGGCTGCCTCCGCTGCTGCTACTGCTGCTGCCGCTGCTATAGGGACAGCTAGAAACAGTTCAGGAAGCTTTATTTCAAAGCTTGATGAGAAAAAAAAAAAAATTTGCATTGCCAAAACTAGGAATAAAGCCTTGGTAAGTAGACCTGTGAGAAACAGTGAAAGTGAATCCTAAAATTTCAATGGTGTATTTTTCCGAAGAATTTTACAGAAACACATACAATGAAAAACGTTTGTCTTTGTCATAATAAAATAGATTTATAAAATGAAGACGAGATTATCCAGATTTTCCCCGTGCTCAGTGCACTGGTACACTAAATTAGGGTCCCTACACAAATGCCTACAGTTAATAGGATGACAGCCAACCTCAGAGAAGGACAGAGGTTTGTCTGCTCCAGCCAGTTCTTGCCAGGGAACAGGGAACCATTGTTGTCAGATCTGATTTTTCAAGAGAAGCTTTAAAATCTAATTTTGTGTGTGTGTATTTATGAGTATGTGTATGTGCAATCTGTCAGGTTTTAAATGTTGGCTTAATTTTTAAAAGAGCAGACCAAACAAAACTTATATTTCACCTCTGTTCTAGATTTAGATAATCTTCTCAGGGTAAAGTTTCAGAAAAGAAGATGGAAGAATCAAATCAGTCAAGTATTAAAGTACCTATAGGAAGGGTTTCTAAATAGGGTACAAATGATTACATCCAATCCAAATGCAGTTATCATTCCCATGTATATGCTACATAGCAGCTCACAATTTAAGTTCTCTTTGATATCATTTGTATAGTTCAGTCCCCTTTATCCCGCATCCTTTTTAGGGTCAGATTGAAGTTTTGGTTTTTAGTAGCCATAGAGCTGACTTTGTTTGGAAAACTTGTTGCAACTTACCAAACCCTAACCCAGAAGGTCAAGTCTCTCTTTCTTCCAGGAATATGCATACTTGCATCCAGACAGTTTAGCAGGTTGGAAGGAGAGGACAGACAGATGAATAATAGCATATCTCCTCCAATCTCTACCTGGGGATTTTCTAAGATGCTGTCATCAGAAAAGGAAATGCAGCTCCAAGTTGCACTGGTGTGGAAGGACCTCATCTACCAGGTGGCAAATTATTAATATTCCTATACAAATCAGGTGCCTTTCTGAAAATTCTTCTTGGAGATCAGGAATTTAAACCTATGCCATTCTTTTGTAGATAATTAGAAGTTCGTACCTGAAGAGCTCGAATTCCTGCTCCAAATTGCTGGCAGTCCTTCACCTCTTCCAGCTCCATCTTGGGAGGCAGCCCCCCCACTCCGTCTACTGAAGGCTTAGCAAGCAGGTGCCCTCACTCACCTTCAGAGGTGTGAAGCGCCACACAGGCAGCCAACGCCACGAGAGTGAATATTGTCTGCTGCATTCCCGCCTGCCCCACCAGCTCAGACAGCACTGTAGGTGAAGCTGTAAAATCAGGAAATGAGGCTAAAGGTGTCCTTGGCTGCAGAGAAAAAGCGTAGAGGAAAAGTAAACCAGGAAGCTCCGCCCTGGGAGGTGCTGAGGTGCCTATTTCTCAAGCTTCTTTCATGGAAACCAGGTTCTTTCTTAAGATCAGACCTGTGTTCAACCATCTGGGGGTCAGGCGACGTCAGTGTTGATCTGGCAGCAGCTGGTGAGGTCATTGTGAATTGGGGGTGTGCATCAGAATCTCTTGGAAACCATTAAAAAAAAATTACCTATCTATAAGAATTCCTCCATGGACCTACAAATCTACAAATCGGAATTTTGGAATAGGAGACCATTAATTTGAACTTTTTAAAAGCTCCAAAAGAAAAAAAGTTCCATAGGTGATTCTGATGGGTACCCCTAATGAGAACCATTGCATAAAGAAATCAGTTTGTAAGTAGCTTGTTGAAATTAAGTTTCTGGGGACAAGGGTGACAAGTCATAAAAATATTATTATCTGGAGGAAAGATATGGAAAAATTTGACCCCACTCTGGTTTTGGTTTGCAGCCAAATTGTTTCCCGTGAAGCAGTTAGTTTATTTAGGAAAAAGGCAAGATATGTAGAGTGGCCTCTTCCCTCTAGGCTGTGCCTGGTAGAAAAGAGAGCCCAGAACAGGCCTGTGGAGGTACAGGGTCCAGTCCAACTTTGCTGTTAATCAGCTTTGTGAATAAAGCTATAGGGTAGGGTGAGGATAATGGGATTCTAATCTTGCCTTTTCTACTGACGGGTTGCATAAGCTCAGAAAACATACTTAACTTTTTAGTAAGTAAGGAATCAGGAGGGACAATCTTCCCAAGTCCTGCTCTGCTTCCTTTCAATCTGCGCTGCCTCTTGAGGTAGCCTCTTGTCCACACGTGGCCCTTGAGCATTTGAAATGTGCTAGTCCAAATTCAGATGTGCTGTGCGAAAAAACACACCTGATTTCAAAGACTTAGAACAAAAAAATATAAAATATCTTAATAATTGTCATATTAATTACATGCTGAAGCGATATTTAAATATATTGAGTTGAATAAGATAGATTCTTAAAATTAATTTTACCTGTTTCTTTTTACTTTTTTCATGTGACTAGTCAGGAAATTTTAAATCGCACATGTAACTTACATTTTAGTTGCATTGGGCAGTGCTGCTTTGTGAGGTGAAGAGCTGGAGGTCAGAGTTGTCCTCCAGCTGTCAAGTTGTGGTACTTTGCCAAGCTCCAATTTTACTATCAAGAACTGGAGGTGCAATAAAATAAGAAATGGTAGCTTTGGAGGGCATGAGTGGCCCATGGGTGGAGGGCATGATGGAGGGCAAAGATGGTGGCCTCCTGAAGGAGAAGACCCAGTCACAAAGAGCAGCAGTTCCACTTTCCCACTAATCAAAGGGACCTTGCCACAGTTCTCTATAATAGAACTCAGAGAACTTGTGGAGGTGACTGTCAACAGTGTGCACCTGCCACAACCACAGCAGCCTCTCTGGACCAAGCAGTGTGCTCTGAAGAGTCAGGGAAGCGGCATAAAAATTATATTCCGTAACACCACATTTTAAAAATTACTATGATTTACAAAACTACTTTGATTTACAAAAATAACATGTGCCTAAGCATTCATTCATCGGTCTGCCACTGGGCCTGAAATTCCCTCCCTAAGAGTCCTTCCTGAGAAAAGCTTCTCTGCAGTAGAAAAAAGCCTCTGTTCAGATGAAATGAAGGGTGACTATTGGGGAAGAGTGAGTTTTAATCCAACAGGAAGGCTGGACTCAATTTTGATGAGTCTGGGATTAGATAGACCCTGTGTGCTTACTTATGCACTCTTATTTCCTTCTCTGTTTGACAGGACAGCTCCCTTTTCACTGTGTGCCTATTTCTTCTGTTAGGAAATGTCACCATGGACCTGCCAAGAAGAAAGCAAGGGTCAGAATCCAAAGACTTGAAAAGTTTAGGGGATTGTCCTAGAGTTGTCACAGGTTATTAGCATTTTCCCTCTCCTTCCCACTCCTTCTTGGGGACCACTGGAATGAGATGGTGGGTTGGACAGTAATTACTGGAAGACAGTTGGTATGACACGTGGAACTAAAAGCATTAAAGCCTGCACTCATGAAATGACAACCATTAGAATGACAGCCTTGGGTCAGGGCGCTATGTCAGCATGGTGTTCAAAAACAAACCTGACAATCATCAGCAGGAACCAATAAACCATTGGAAAACCTATGCCATATCGTCATATAACAAGACATGAATGAGAGGAATGCTGGGCTGACCAGTTTTGAACGAGCAAAACTGAATGATAGGATTTTTGTCTGGAGAGAACATGGTACAAGCTATAATTATGAGGTGTGTGTGTCTGTGAGTGACAGGTAGTTCACTAGATAGAATAGACCAGAACTAACTAGGAAGGATCCTCCAAAGAGTGGAATGAGAGCAACTTTGATTATTTAAATATTTTTATCTGGACTTGGGCCTAAACAAAATGAAGAGGAGCCTGTAAAATATGTGCCTTTAGGGCCTAAAGGGATAGTGGGAAGGGAGAGCCATTGAATGAATGAAACAGTTTGGAAGACCACCTAAAACTGTACGGTTTTGTGTTTTCCATTGTGAAATGTCCCTGGTGAAGAATATCAGGACACAAATATGTATATATCTACCAGGAAAAATGAAATCGTTTTCACTTTAAAAAGAAGTAAAGTGTAAACCTCAGACTGTCATGAAAATATCTGATGTCATCCACGGTCTTGATCTAATGACTGGTTTGAATTAGGGGGAATGAAGATTTCAAAATGGTATAACAGCTTTCACAAAACAAAATTAAGCCAGTGAATTTTCCTTGAAGATTTGTCTTGAATATTCATATGTAGATGGATTATTTTGAAAATCATGTAAACATTTAAATGTTCTAGAAGAATTTACAATTTAATGGACCGCTTCCCTGAATCTTTTGGTGTTGAGAATGATCACCTTTTAACCTGTATGCTATTTGAGTTTTGATTTGAAGATAATGGATTTGTTGAAGCAGAGCAGAGCCCAAAGGGGGTCTCATAGTCAACACTGGGCTTCAAATACTTTATGATAGGCTCTGAGTTATAATTTTTAAATATATTATGTTCTCTTTTGATTACAAAATTATATTGGGTCCATTGTAAAAAATTTGGAACATGCAAAAAAGTAAGAGGTAAATGTTTAAATATCCAAAAATAAGCTTTCTGAACCTTTTGGTACATATTCCTCCAGTTTTTTTTCTGTGCATATGTAGTCATTCAGTCATTGCACAATTCTTTATTAGGGATATACTATATGAACAACGTTGTGTTAGACAAATGGTAAGCAAAGAGGCCATAGTCCTTACTGCAGGGAGGAAAGACAATTAAGCAAGCCATAACAATAAAATCTAATAAGTGCCAGCGCAGGGAAATACAACTCTTGGGGCACTAATAGAGGGGATTTCCCCCTAGTCTGACAGTCGACCCAGATCTGAAACATGCTTTTAAACCGCTGCCTAATTTAGTATTGCATAACACAAAGGTATCGTGCTTTAGAACTTACCTCTTATTAACTGACTTTTAGACTGGATTTTTTTCACTGTTATACATAATTCTGCAATGTATCACTTATATAACTCAAACCTTTACGCTCATTCTTTAGAATACATTTTGAAAAGCATAATTGAAAAGTTAAAGGATATGGTTAGTTGAAAGCCTTTTGATACATATTCAGACTGTTAAGCTGAACATTTTACCAACATTTTTTTCTTCAACAGTTTCCATATTTTTCACGTGGCAGGGCTCTTCCATCCTCTGAAGATCTAGTTCCCAAATCAGGATTTAAGGACTTTCTTGTGCAGGGCCTTCGATGTAAATAGGGAATGACGTCTTCAGTGCACCTCGTGTAAATAGGGAATGACGTCCCTCTCTGAGCGGACACAGCCACAGGACCCACAGCTTAACCAGTAGAAGATGCTTGCAGAAGAAAAAAGCCTCTCTTCTCTATTAAAAAAGTGTGGGGGAGAGGGTGCCACTTCCTTTGGGAAGATGCCACCAGCGTATCCAACTTAACAAGTGAGCATTTTCATCGCACCCCAACCCCCCCAAACACACACTCCTCCCTCAGCGGTCAGCCTTCTGTAGTGCACAAACTGGACGACTGTCCAAGCAGCCCTGATCGTCCTGTTTCTTCGCTGATCTGGGTGACCTGGTCTGAACCATCTTCCCAGCTCTTCCATCTCATCTAGAAAACTCCTACGCATTCTTTAAAGGCACAGAGCCGTTGTCACTCTGTGCATCTCCTTGCCCTCCTTCTTTGCTTCCATCGCCTCTGGTAGGCCCCTCTCTTTTCTCAGAACTTTCAAGCTGTGCCTTGAGAGCAGAAAACTCTTCTAATGAGCTTTGCCTCCTCAAATGCAGCTCAGGCTGGATACACAGAAGGTGCTTCACTCACATTTATGAAAGATGCCTGCTGAATCACTGTTATTGTACTCACTACCTTATATTTTTAAAAACTTTTATTCTGACTAAAAAATGTTTTATGTAAAATACTTATATGAATATAAAATATAGTATTTATTTATATTAATATACAATTATATTCATCACGATATATTATATGACAATATAAAAATCATTTATTACCAAACAGCCAATCAAATGTGAACTCCTCTTTAACATTTGGATGTGTATCCTTTTAGATTTTTTTCATTTGTTTGTAACTATATTTTATTTTTACCAAAATAGAGTCATATAACACTATTTGTTCTGTGACTTTCTTTTTCAGTTAATCAATCAGAAATAGCCATCCGTAGCCATACCCATAGATCTGTATTGGTTTTCTCTTCCAAGGGATTAACAGTATTCAATCACATGGTTTTGCCATCGTTTATTTACTGAATTTCCTCCACTCCTAGATATTTAGGTAGTTGGGTGTTCCTTTCTGGTGTTTATTATGGAAATACTATGATAATCAGTCTTAAACACTTTGTTCACATGTCTCAATAGTTTCTTAAATAAATTCTTAAACATGGAACTTCTCAAAGTATATGCCCACTCAAATCTTTTTTTTTCCCCTTTTTCCACCTCCCCCACGCCACTCGTTGTTTCTCAGTCTAGTTGTGTAGGACACAGCTCCCTGACCCATGCTGGTATTATAAGCCTTGCACTCCCCCAGGACTGAGGCAATCAGTAACCGGTCGAAGGTTGGCCGATCACGGCAGCTCTCGTGAGCTGCCAGCCACTCACGCCGGCCACTCACGCCGGCCACTGGCCGCTCACGGTAGCCTGCAGCCCACGGCAGCTCACAGCAGCCTTCAGCTGCTCATAGCAGTCCAGCTCCAGGAAGAGCCATTGTTTACAACCTTAGCTATAGACTGTAGAGGGCACAGCTCACTGGCACATGTGGGAATCGAACCAGCGACCTCTGCGTTAGGAGAATGGCGCTCTAAGCACCTGAGCCACCGGGCAAGCCCCCAAATCATTTTTAATATATATTACCAAGTTATCTCATACTATTATAAATATATATGTGTGTGCCTCTATCCCCCTATAGAGTGGGGTTCAGTGAGGGCAGGACCTGAATCTTATTCATCATTATACATCCAATGCCAGTTCAGTGCCCAACAAATAAGAGATGTTTAATGTTTGTTGAATGAATAAGGAATTGAATTATTCAAATAAGCAGACATTCATTAGATAGCCAAAATCTTGCCAATGTAGTCACAGAAGTCTACAATTGATACTCTTGGCCTCTTCTGAATATCTATATCCTAATTGGTAATAATATTTTTTTTCTTTGGTAATAATATTTTAAATGTTCATTTCACAGAAGGAATTGTTTTCGATACCATACAGAAAACAAAAAATTACACATTGAGTTTTTCTTAAAGCATGGAGGATGGTTAAGAAAAACACACACACACATACATGTATATATCACTAGGGGGCATTTATAGGCTTGAAAGAAGGTACAAGGGCAGTGAGTGAGTGTGTATGCTATTTCAGAAATCTATATTCTTTAGAAGCAAGATAGAACATCTTCCAGCTGAGATGGCAGGAGAGCCAGGCTTGATCCCTTTCAGTGCCCTGGTTTCATGATGTACACTCTGTAATTACATGTGTGATGGGGTAGGGCACTAGGTATGCCAAAGTAAACAGAGAGGAAAGAATGCAAAACTTATCAGTGGAAACAGAGTTTGAACCTAGGGCCAGAGGAGGGAATTTCCCCCATACTGAATTTCTTATTCCTGGTTAACACTTTGGTTTCCTTTCTAGACTTAAATTTGTAACTCTTTTCTGTTTCTTTTTCTTTTAACTTTCATGCTTTCCAGGTATGTAAATAATCCAAATTCACTCCAATATCATCTCTATCACTTTTATTATGATGCCAAGGCACAGAAGTTCAGTGACTTGCCTAACATAAATAAATTGGAAATCATGGAGCAGAACAGTATCCTCAAGTTATAAAAGCAAAAAGAATGCTGTCAGGAAAATCTGAAAAGAGCAGCAATGAGGGATCTTTCTGGATTAAAATATATTGTATATCTACTGTAACTAAAAGTAGACACTAGACACAGATGCATAAATCCAGAAGATATAATTAATGCTTGTGTGAATTTAATACGTAAAAAAGTTAGCATTTATATCAGGGAAAACTTTGGATCATTCAATGAATGGTTTTGAAATCACTGGTTAACCACATGGATTAAAAGTTGAAGCTTTAAATTCCAACGGTATTAAATATTTCATGCAAACATTTAAAATACAAAATTATCCAAAGGAAATATGGAAGTTTTTTTTTTTTTTTAATTTTGGAGCAGGGAAGGACTTTCTAAGGAGAAAACAAGATTCAGAAGCCACAAAGAAAAGAATGAAAAATTTGACCATACAATAAAGTGAAACTCTATCATGGAAAAATAAAACTCAATAAAAGACAAATAGCAAAAAGGTATATGTGTGGTTGGGGGTGGGAGGGCATTTGTAAGACAATAGACAGAAGGTTGCTATATAAAGAGATCTTGTATATCAGTAAGGAAGAATCCAATAACTCAATAGAAAAATGAGCTATGGATATGAACAGAACTAAAGGTTTATGAACATTTTAAAAATGATTGATATTATTCTAAATTACTTAAACACAAATAAAAGCAAAACAGAGTGAGATATATTCTCACCTACCAGACAGTCAAAGATCAAAGTATCTCATGTTACCTGGTGTTAGCAAGTATTTACTCATATATGGTTAGTAAGAATGTAAATTGGTGCTAATTCTTAGTTGGTTAATGTGGCAATACCTAGTAATTTAAAATGAAGATAACCTGTGACTTAAAAGTTTCACTACTGAAATTTATAGTATAGATTCAAACACATGTATGCAAAGATGCTACCTATAAGAATCACATTGTAGCATTGTTTTTAAGAGCAAATTATTAAAAACAATTTGTAGCTCTATGTATAGGGTATCAGAAAATAAATAATCTATGGCACCCACACACAATGCACTATAATTCAACAGTAAAAAAATGATAATAATAATGTGTTATGAGAAGAGATCTCTGGTCTCTAAGTGAAAAGACAAAACAAGGTGCAAAGCAGTGGAAAAATATATATTACTGCTTATAGTTCTTTCCTCTCTGTTTACTTTGGCACACCTGGTGCCCAGCCCCGTCACACATGTCATTACAGAGTGTAAATCATGAAACCGTGGTACTGAAAGGGACTTAGCCAGGCTCCTCTAAAAATCATCTGAGCTGGAGAATGTTGTGTCTTGTTTCTATACAATACAGACGTCTGAAATATCACACACATACTCACTGCCCTTGGCCCTTGTTCAAAGATATGTATCCATATATCCATATATACAATGTATGTATACAGATAAGCACACACACATGCATATAAATGGTTATATATGCATAGATTTCTGGAATGATGAAGCATTCCATTATTGTGGTTGCTGCTGAGGAGGGTGAAGGCCTGGAATGGTAGAAAAATCTCCTTTTCAATGTATATACATTTTTATAATTTGAATTTTTACTAGTTATCCCGTTTTCTATCGTTGGATTATAAATAAACACAAACTTAATGACTTAAAACACCTACTGGGGGCGGCCAGTTAGCTCCGTTGGTTAGAGCGCGGTGCTCTTAACAACAAGGTTGCTGGTTCAATCTCCAGGTAAGCCACTGGGAGCTGCGCCCTCCACAACTACCGTGTTTCCCCAAAAATAAGACCTAACCAGAAAATAAGCCCTCGCATGATTTTTCAGGATGACATCCCCTGAACATAAGCCCTAACGTGTCTTTTGGAGCAAGAATTAATATAAGACCTGATCTTATTTTGGGGGAAACATGGCAGATTGAAACAACTACTTGACTTGGAGCTCATGGGTCCTGGAAAAAACACACGTAAATAAAAGCTTTTTTAAAAAAAATTGGTTTAAAAAAAAAACAACACCTACTTATTAGCTCACTGTTTCTACAGGTCAGGAGTTCAGTGTGACTTACTTGGGTCCTCTGCCCAGGATCTCACCAGGCTGTATAGGGTCAGCAGGGAATGCTGTTTAATCTGCGTCTTGAAGTCCTTTGTGAGCTCTTGTGGTAGGTGGTATTCATCTTCACAGTTGTTGACCTCATGGAGGCTTGCTTTCTTGAGACCAGCAGAAGAGAGAATCTCTGATCTCTTGATGCTCTTTTAAAGGGCTCACCTGATCAGGACAGGTCCATCTGGAGAATCTCCCTTTTGATTCACTTAATGTCAACTTTAGGGACTTTAATTTCATCTGAAAAATTCCTTCACCTTTGGATAGTCTATCAGTATTAGCAAATCATGGGTTCCACCTGCACTCAAGGCCAGGGGTCTACACGATGGTGCAGATACCAAGTAGCAGGAGTCACCTGGGCCTCCTTAGAATTCTGCCTACCACACCAATATTACCAACTATAAAACCACCATCACCACCACAGTAACATTCAATACTTACAGAGAGCTTATTTTGTGGTAAGCACTGTTCCAAACATTTTGCATATATTAAGTCACTTATTGGTCAGAACAATTCTATGAAGTAGCAATTCTCATTACCTCCATTTTACAGTAAGGAAATAGAGACATGAATTTAAGGAATTTGTTCAAGGTTGTAGACCCTGTAAGTGTTGGAGACAGCATTAGAATCCAGGCAGTCTATGTTCAGATTTATGTGTTTCTTATTATATTATGCATACATTTTTCAGATATGGTGGTAAAAGCATTTTTTTAAAGTGTTCCGGTGACTGAAGCTACATAACAAATATGCCAACACTTGTGGCTTAAACAATCACAGCATTTATTTCGCTCATGTATCTGCACTTTAAGCAGGGGATGAATCATGTCTGCTGCATTCAACATCACCTGGAATGGTTTGAAGGCTGGGAGAGGAATCAGGTAGAGAGGCTCCCTCCCATGTCTGGCAATTGACGCTGGCTGTCAGCGGGGGGGAACCTCAGCCCCTGTGACTAATTTGTCTTCCTCACAACATGGGGCTGGTGAGTATCTCATGGGTGAGAGAGTGAGAAATAGATACAAACTATATTGCCTTTTATGACCTGTCTTGGAAATTTATGCAGATTCAGTTCTACTGCATTTGATCATTCAGGATTGTCACAAAGTCCTACCCAGGTTGAAAGGGAGGGGAAACAGACTTCACTTCTCAATGGAGAGTGCAAGGTTCTGGAAGAGCATGAGAACCTGAAATATTGCTGTCAATCTGCCTCAAAAAGCTTAACCAATTTATTCCTCTGTCGCAGCGTTAGCCTGTATCCAAACCATCCCAATCATTTACTTATTATTTTCTTTAAAAGCCAAGAAAAAGGCCCCACGGTCTTAATAAAACATCAAAGTAATGTCCATCTGTCTATCCTCTTACATTTCCTGTAGGTTGAAGAACAAATGAATTATTAGTTCCCATCAGGTGTTTGCTGCTGGCTTTAAACCTGGGCAATTATGTTTTCTTTCTTTTGGCTGACACTTCTGGGAAGAAATCTGAGTTGGGACTATCTAGTACGTTACATGTCAGCTCCTATCTTCTAAGAAAACAAGGAAGGGTGAAATAGATATAATCATTCATTCATTCATCAAAAATGTATTGAGTCCCACACCTTGCATTGAGCACAGCTCTATTGAAAGAGTAAGAAGTAGAGACCTTGTATCTGCCCTCAGAGAACACAGGCTGGTGGAGAGAGAAAGAGACGAACAATTTCAATGTTATAATAATTCCTGTAGTAGGGTCCACTTTTTTCTGTTCCTTGGTTACTCTCTGAAGTGGAGAAAATGAAGACAACTGCCTTTATAGGTCCTCATCTGGGTCTTTGTCTTGTCTGGGATTGATGCTGCCTGTCATGCAGGGTCTCAGCTCCCGCTCCCCACACAAGAATGCAGGATATGATGAAGCCAAAAAGGAACACCCACGGAGCCATGGATAAGGGGTTCATACCACTATATTCTCGCTGGCGGCTGGGTTGGAGACACAGGAAGCAGGAGCCATATGATCCGCAATCTGCTGTCCACTTCTTTGCCAATCAACCCACCACCACCACCAACACCAACACCAACCAACCAACCAACCAACCAAACAACCCCCTTACCGTAGCTACGGCAGTTACATTAGTGGCTAATAGCTAACTGGTTACAGCTGATGGCCATCTAATCACAGCTGATGGCCATCTAATAACTGAGCCAGCACCTTTCGACGTGAGGCCAAGAGCTTGGAAACTGCTCTCTGGGACTCTGTCCCCGCACTGCCTAACACCCAAGTCCTCATAAAGCAGGCTGCCATTGCATTAAAATTAGTAATGCAGTTCCCAAACTGTGTGCCGAGCCACCCGAGGGTGCTGAAACAAACTCTTAGGATGCGGGGGGATATTCTAAATTATTGAGGGAAACACAGGACATCTGTTGGATACCACACAACTACCACGATTGAGTCATTTGGATCTAACTGAATAACAGGAACTATTTGGTATTTCTTTTGGCCTCGTGCTACAATGAAAAAAATACTGAGACATTAAGAACACCAACTATAAGCCAAGAAAGTTTGGGAACTTCTAGAGTAATTCATGTGTCAATTTTCCTGATACACTCTTATGGTTTTCTCCAAAGTGAACATATACCCAGCCATTCTTTCTCTGGGACAAGGCCTTATCACCTGGGCCTCCTGGAGGGTCTTCTCCCGGGGCTTTAGAGGACACCCTCAGGTGGGCGTTATTGCCAATCTCTCTGCCCGTCTGCCTCCCTTCCCAAAGCCTTCTCCCCTTAGCACTCCCCAGTTTTCAGGGTTCCTTCACCCAGTCTCTGGCACCTCCCTAGGAAATAATCAAGTCTCAGTCCTCACCAGTGCCTTCTGGTAACTTGCAAATTTCACCTCCCTGTTTTTTCCTCCTCTGCCCAGTTATTGCTCTCAACAAGAGGTAAGGGTAGGGAAGAAATTGTGAAGGGCTATGGTTGCTTCGGCATCCCAAGATTAATGTCCATTTGAACCCCTGGTGAGACGAGAAAGTCCTATTTCTTTTGTTAGCATATCTTTGCACTGGTTTCTTGTTAACTAATATTCTGGGGTTACCATACTAAGACAACATTTGCCTCGACCTAGCATTCTGCATTAATTAATGATAAATGGTAAATGCCCAAGTGTATTCTAATTTCAAGGCTCCTCCCCTGGCCTTTGTGTTGGGGTGGGGGTTGAAGTGGCCGAATAAGGAGAGGACAGCAAAGCAGTTAGCCCTTGTCACCACATCACACTGTAATAACCACAAAACAGAAGGACGCAAAAGACTGCACTGAAGAGGAGCCCTAGCTCTACACTGGAGGCTGGGTTGACAGGTTTAAAATGATTTATAGACAAGACACACTTGAGGTGAATCTTGAAGGGAGAGTAAGAGACACCCAGACACGTAAGTGGGGAAGGAAATCCTTCCAGCCAGTGGGAACAGTGTGTGCACAACGTGCTCAGTTCCAGCCACAGCAGGTAGCCCAACGCTGCATGCAAAGAGGCCAGACTTGATTCCAAAAGGCAAAGATCAAGGGGAGAAGGACTTGGTTTGCTTTGGGTAGGGGTGATGATGAAGAATGAAGGGGCCCGGTCTCGTCACAAGCCTCCACCTTCTCCATATGCATGAGAGAACCGCAGGTAACTCTCCTAGTTGCCACTAAGGCCATTTCTTCTAAACATGGGGGCCACTTACTCGGCATGCCCAGAATTTTAGGGCAAGCTCTCTCCCTCTCTAGTCTTGGTTGTGGGGGTTGATGGGATACTTTCTCACCGCCTGGCTACCCCACCCCTTTTATGTTCCCTAGAGGGACACCCTTTTAAGATTTTCCACCCCGCTTCTTCCCCTTACTTCCATTATACACTGCAGGGGCCACCAAAGGGCCTCTGGCCTTGTGCCATTGGTAACAACAAGGCTGATAGGGAGGCACCGTGGGCCACCCTCCACGGCTCTCGAGAACCTGTTACCAATCAGGGAGCCATTTGGGAGGGCCCCTGGCTTACCTCCGCCAGAAAACTGCTCCTACCCACGTCCCTCCTCCCTATTGCCCTTTCCTGCCTCCGCACTGCCAGATTTGCCGTTGGATATGACAGCCATCAGCAGGGATGCCTGCCCCGGTCTGCACCCTTCCCCTCCCCCGGACCTGAAAAAAACGGACAGCAGGACGCCCTGCTGTTTTCCCTTGTTCTCTGGGTGATTAAGAGGGTCCAGACTTTAACTCTTTTTGCCCCCTATTTTTTACCCTACCCTTCTCTGTTATCTCTCCTCCCCTGGACACGGGGACTGGGAAGACAATTTTTTTAGTTAACGCCTCTCGCATTTTAACTGTCAAGGTCTGAACTCCTCCCTCCAGGACAAGAGGGCCCCCCCTTTTCCTTGAGGGTTCATTTGAGAACCTACGTATCCTACCCCTTTGCTTCTGACTAACTCCCTTACTACGTAGGCTCCAAAACCTCTCCTCCAACCTAGGTATCTCCCCTCCATCCTATATCCTCCTGACACCGGAGCCCTCCCTTTGGTTTGCTCCCACTCACAGGCCACCTGATCACCTTGTTGCTCCTCTTACTTTTTGGCCCCTTTCTTGCTCTTTTGCTTATTATCTTTATCTCACCATGCTCTTACAAGACCACCATTACAGCCCCCTCACCCAAAACTCTAATTAGGGACTCTGATGGACACCGCTGCTCAGCAGGAAGCAGTTACAAAAGACTGGTAACCGCCCCTTTTCCTAAGAATAGTTACCGAACCCAGAGGGGGCATTTGTTAAGCCATATTTAGGCTTTTAATCTTATCTTAAAAGCCATCTTGTCTTGATTCTGTCTTGCTTTATGTCCTAGGGGCCTGTGATCAAGCCTGGAACAGCCTCATATACCCCCTCCTATAAAACTCCATACCCCTCTTTGCTCTGGGAGGTTATGGTCTTTTCTAGCCTGACCTCCTACAGCTCAAACACACCAAATAAATTCTAATAGACCAATTTTGGTCTCCCACGACTCATTCCTCTGTCCGTGCCTACTAGTGATCTTGCTTAGATATTATATCTAGTACTTTATTCTTAGACTGTAAGTAGCCCAAATTCAGAAGTAACTGGTTCTGAATAGATAGGCTACTTATTGCTGCTATGCCTCTAACCTACAAAGTTCTTGACAGGAAGGCCACATGGCTAGGTGACATCAATTAAAATGCAGCAGCTCTGGGGCCGGCCTTGTGGCTCAGGCAGTTGGAGCTCCGTGCTCCAACCACAAGGTTGCCAGTTCAACTCCTCGACTCCCCCTGCAACTAAGTGAATGCAGCATCTTGAGCTGAGCTGCCACTGAGCTCCTGGATGGCTCAGTTGGTGGAAGCGTGTCCTCTCAACCACAAGGTTGCCGGTTCGACTCCCACAAGGGATGGTGGGCTGTGCTCCCTGCAACTAGAAACAGCAACTGGACCAGGAGCTGAGCTGCGCCCTCCACAACTAAGACTTTCTGAAAGAACAACAACTTGAAGCTGAACGGCACCCTCCACAACTAAGATTGAAAGGACAACAACTTGACTTGGAAAAAGTCCTGGAAGTACACACTGTTCCCCAGTAAAGTCCTGTTTCCCTTCCCCAATAAAATCTTTTTAAAAAATAGATAAATAAAAATAAAATGCAGCAGCTCTAAGATTCAGCTCCCCGTCGTAGCCTCCAGGAAGAAAGACAAACCTGATCATTCCAGCCTCAGGCTTAAACCTTTCAGTGCTTCCACAGGATAAATTCCCAACTCCTTCACAGGCCCCTGTCACATCAGCTTTCTGCCTTCAACCCTCACCACTATGCTCCAGCAGTGCTGAATTACCTACATACCACCTAGGAGCTGTCATTTGTTAATGCTGTTCTCTCTGCCTTCAGGGATCTTCCCACCCTTCTCCCATCACCTCACTCTCACCTTCACTGGAGCCCTCCTGCTTTTCTCTTAGTTTTCAGGGACCTCCCCTTTCTTTCCTAGAGAGACTTCAGAATCCCTGTGTTTGCTCTTATTGTAGCACTTACCACAAAATATTCTGTCTCCTGTATGTCTCCACAACTAGCCTAGGAGTTCTTTTAAGGGACTATGTCTTCTTTTACCATTATTAGAACATTAGTTTTTAATACAAGGCCTGCTACATAGTAAGAACATGTTAAACATTTGTTCAGTGGCTGACCGAACCAATGTTATGTGAAGGCAGGTATTGTATTCAATGAATGTTTAACTGGCCAAGGCTTTTATGAATTTAAATCTTTACTTTTTTAAATGGAGAATAGAGAAAGGGTTTGTATAAAATTTCAGTAGTTCTACATGGAGAAAATAGAGGAGAAATACAAACATAAGTATTAATAGCATGGGGAAAAAGAAGGACATTATTATCCCAAGATCAAACTTAACTCTGGCAAGGCAAGTTGGAGGTCATTTCCCTAGAATTTGAGGAGCCCACCATCACTAGGACAAGGAGCTAGGAATTATAGAAAGTTAGAGGGGGAGGGAAGCCTTGGAAAGCAACTGGCCTATTCCTCATTAACTCAAAAAGGATGAGTGACTTGTCCAAAGACACCAGGGTTAGATTCTGGTCCAGGGCACAGGATTCAAAAGAGTGGTCTCCGGTATGTGGAGGGGGGGGGGGTCACTTGTTAGCTCATATTAAACGAACAAAGCCACCACCAACAGAACAAAAATTAAAAATATTTAAGGGTAAGCAGAATAATGCCCCCAGTGATCTCCACATTTAATCCCTGGAACCTGTGAATGTATTACCTTATGTGGCAAAAGAGGCTTTGCAAATGTGATTAAGTACCTTGAGATGAAGAGCTTATAACCTGGATTCTCCAAGGGGGCCCAAAATATCACATGTTCCCCAGCTGTGGTCAGGTGTAGATGTGACTATGAAAGGGGGATCAGAGAGACGCAATGTGGAAAGGAAACTGCCCTGACCATTGCTGGCTTTGCAGGTGGGATAAGGGTGCCACGAGCCAAGGAATGCAGGTGGCATCTAGATGCTGAAAGAGGCAAGGGAGCAGATTCTCCCCTCGAGCCTCCAGATAGAACTCATCCCTGCTGATCCTAATTGTAACCCGGTGAGACCTGTGTTGGATTTCTGACATACAGAACTGTAACATAATACATTTGTCTTGTTTTAAACCACTGAGTTTATGGTAATTTGGTATAGCAGCAGAAGAGTAATATAGGGTACACACACACACACACACACACACTATGACCCCTATGCAGGCTTCCCATCTCTCTTCCATACTTTCTTCTCACTCTTTTATAGTATTTTTATCCTTTCAAAGATTCCCTAACATTTATTTTAATTCCATCTCACTTGGATTGATATGTCAAGATGGGAGCGTGAGGCTTACAGAATGTTTTGCTCTGGGTTTCACACACTAGGAAAGGCAAAGCCCTTTCCAGAAGGATTGGCCTAGGGCCCATGCCACTCTTTGTGAGCCTGGATTGACCAAAAGAACCCTGTGCCACTCCAGTTAGAATCTAGAGAAGCATCAGAGTCTCTGCTGGCCAGGGAACTAGGCCTAACACTGAGGGACTATTGTTACAGACTCTGGGCAAACAGCTGTGAAAGTCCAGGAAGAGGGAAGTGTGGTATTTATACACGGCTCTCCAAGAACAGCAGGCCTCACAGCTTACAATGTGGTCCTTATAGCGGGGTCTCTTATGAATACTTTTAAAAGTTCCAGCCACTCCCTGTGATTGTGTGAAATAGCTGAAGGTAGCGAGGTATGACCGCTGTCATTTGGATATGTTACACTGCCTGCGGTCTGTTATGTAACCACTATTCCACATTTTATTCTTTATTTAGCATCACACAGATATTTCAGGAAAATTTTCTCCCTGCTTTCTACTTTATGTGCACGGTGTCAATATCACTGACCTGGGAACCTGGGCAGTACTCAAGTCAAATCAATATTAATGAGTAAGCGTGTGTGAATTCAGGTGGGTGCTTTCATCTTCCTCAGAAGTCTGAGGAAAATTAGAATGTGTGTTAGAGCGCCGCTCTGACATTTCCCTCCTGTTCAGGCAGTTACGGGGCTGACGGGATTGGACAGCTGCCCAGACCTCGAAGCAACATTATTTAGTGCTCCCGGGTATATAAACCCAATAACTCCTTGCAAGGTCAGTCAAAAGGGTAAAATGTTTCAGAAATCCTTTAATTATTATCATTATTCCTGGGAAGTAAAGAAAAGCCATGGGGACACATGTGGCAATGCCTTGGATTTATCAGAAGTGCAAAGTAACTGTGGGAAATAGTGCTAGAATCTGATGAAATAATAAATTAAGTAATAGTCAAAGCTACATGGTTCTAACTGAGGTGGTGAATCCAATGTGAAAACAGCGGAGCATGTCAACAGCTTGCTCACCCACCGGGACAATTAGTACCAGTCTATTGTGTGAGCCTCGGAGGAACAGCGAGTGTTGGATGCTGGTATTTGACCAGACCTGCCCCACAGAACTGCACTTATGATAGAAAAATGGAAATACCTTTATTTAATATAAAAGTGTACATGCCTATTGTAAAAAAAATATGTAATAAGTAAGTACCGAGTAAAAGCAAAAGTTCTTTATGACCCCCTTACTTCCAAGATGGCCATTGTTAGTTAACTGCTTGGTAACTAAATTTCAAATTGTTTTCTACATGTATGCCATGTTTCCCTGAAAATAAGGCCTAGCCGAACCATCAGCTCTAATGCGTCTTTTGGAGCAAAAATTAATATAAGACCCGGTATTATATTATATTATATTATATTATATTATATTATATTATAGATTCAGTCTCATAATAAAATAATACAAGGTCTTATATTAATTTTTGCTCCAAAAGACGCATTAGAGCTGATGGTCCAACTAGGTTTTATATTTGGGGAAACATGGTAGGTGCTTGTTTTACAAAAATGGAATCATACTGTTCTATCACTGGTCTTTATTTTTTAAATGTTTCATATGGATATTTTTGCATATCATTACATGGGTCTACTTCACCTATTAGTATTCCATTGTTTGTACAATAATTAGGATACGAATTCTCTACAGACTTTTAGGTGGTTTCTAGGTGTTTTCTTTTTTCCATTTAAGCAACTAACAGAAATATTTTTCCTTTGTATACTACCTTGTTTAGTTCTTTAAAATAAATTCCTAGAATTGGAATTTGATATTTCTGGATAAAATGACTTATACTTTAAAAACATATTACCAAATTCCCTCTGACAAAAAAGTTAATTTAATGTTTCATACCAACAACATCCATTCTCTTACTCTTCCTGCCAACCCTGAGTGTTATCAATCTTTCTAAAATTTTCCAAACAGAATCAGAAAGACTCATTGCTATTTTATCTTACATAGAAATTAGATTCAATATTTTGTGATTTAAATAAAAGTTTATTTCTATAACATAGCAATTACAATTTGCAATAATTAGAAATAAGCATTTCTTGATATAACTAAGAGGTAAAAAGTACTCCAACAACAGAATAGTATCTTATAAATTCAAAAGAAGACTGGCTCAAAATCAACCTCTTATCACATCTACAGATTTCATTAGAATTAAATTCAGTATGTCTTTTATCATGTGAAACAGACATTAAAACTTCATCTAGAGGACGGAAAAAACACTCACTTAAAAATACAATAACAGTTTGTGCAAAGAAGGGTCAAACAGCTTTCCTCAGAAGATCCTGTCTAAGAATATTCATCAGTGTGGAATGGTTTATAAGATATCCTGCCTCAAGGCAAAATAATAGATTTCTATGAGGTCCTATGAGAGTACAATTTTGTGTTTGGTGAGCCCCATATGAGAGGAGGAAACTAGTAATTAGGAAAAGAAATTCCTTAAGGGCTATAGCTTCATGATTTGAGTCCAGAGGAGAAACCATGGGAAAACAAACAGAAACCTATCTGCACATTTGGTAGCTATGTTTTTCATTGATAGGCGCCATATGTATTTCACAGTCAGTACATCAGGGATCGTACAACACAATAGACATTTTGCTGGGTGCACTGGCACACTGGTAAAGCCCCATTAGATTCCTCTGTCTGCCCTGCATCAATGTGTAGTAACATCTAGAAGAGAGCATGAAACACACAAAGCAACGGACACTGCCTGCCAAATGATGGATCAGGAAACAGAACTTCTTTCAATCCAGTATATCTCCAGTTGGAATTAGTCCTTTGAATTGTGACTCTTATGAATTTGGTTTGGGGTATCCATTGGTTATTGATCCTAAGCCTTCCAGAAGGTTATCATCTCCTTTTTGGCATTTGTCATAACAAGGACAATCATGAGATTCTCCTTCATCTTGCTTTCATGTCCTCAGAGCTTGGGTTTGTAACCAGCGAGAATATTTTCAAGTTTCTTCCAGTTGTGGGGCACAGATTATTGGGCTTGAGTCAGGTGGCTAGCCAGCTGGCTAAGAGCCTGACACATTGTCTTTATCTCAACATAGCAGCTCTCAGGGGAGTTTGCATTAATCAGGGGTCCCAGTCTATAAAGAGGCCTGTCATCTTTCCCTTCATTGGCTAGTTTGTGCTGGGAAAATTCCCATCCCAGTATTGCCTTTCCAGTAACACAGATTAGTGGGTCTGTGGTTTATAATATCTCACTTCTGTGGGAGATCAGAGTTTCATAGCCACCTGTGATAATGGAGGTTTTTGCTTACCTAGGCTGTTTTG
Source organism: Rhinolophus hipposideros (assembly GCF_964194185.1). Lineage (NCBI taxonomy): Eukaryota > Metazoa > Chordata > Mammalia > Chiroptera > Rhinolophidae > Rhinolophus > Rhinolophus hipposideros. Next base: position 72,076,622 of record NC_138053.1, on the reverse strand, counting down.
AGGTGGCTCTGGATCTTGGGGGAGCTATATCTTTTGCAGCCAATTTGGTGGTGCCTCTTTCATCCAAGGTTAAGTCATAAAAGCCTTATTGGTTTTAAGCTATGGGAAAGCGAAGAGTTGGCTCAATGAAGAGAGGGGAAGGGAGGGAAATGAAGTTAATGATGCAGGATGGGTCTAGAGCAGTGGTTCTTAAAGTAAGATTCCTGAACAGCAGCAGCAATATCAATTGGGAACTTGTTGGAAACACATTCTTGGGACCTACCAAGTCAGGACTCTGCAGGTAGGTCCCTAAGAAGCCTTACAGATGACTCTGATATATGCTAGTTTCAGAACCACTGGTCTAGAAAAAGGAAACTAAGTTTGAGATCTCAGAGATAAGCAGAGTCACCTAAAAATGAGGTACAGAGGCCTGTTATACTGGTTGATGGCTGATGTGCTGAGGCGATGAGTCAATGGTGCAGAAGAGGGGAATATTGAAGTCTGATGACTAAGGATAAAACCAAGGGTTCAAATAAAAGGGATCCAGGTGCTCCTATCATCAAAGGGAAAAGTGAGTCTTAGAGGGTAGCATGTGAGGGTGAGGATTTGGAGTAATATGAGTTATCAAATGAAGAAAACTGAGAACTATGATGGATGAAAGGTCTAGCTGTGACAATGCTGAGCAAGGATCAGAAGAGCCCCTATTCCTCATTCCCTTCAGAAGAAAAAATGGAAAAAAACTTAAGTTATTGATCCACCAGCCAAAAGAAAAAGGAGCCAGGAAGAATCTGCTGATTGGGTTGTGGTGCGGGGCTGCCTAGGAGAAAAAAGGTCTAAGGAAAAGAAAGGAGGTGAGGATAAATGGGAATTTTAACCCATATGCAACAGGGGTTCTTAGCCCTCCACTAAAGAAAATTAGGCTTGGGGGTGAGTAGAAAATAGTTCAGTGGTGGAAGTTCTGAATAGCCAGCATAACAAACATGGCTCAAGAAAACAGTGGATTGGGAGGTCAGATCAGCAGAACAGTCAAGACAGAAACACTAAGTGAATGGAGGACATCTAGGGGACGGAGAAAAGACACACATGCCAACAAGATACCATCCAACTTTCGATATAATGTATTGACACAAACCCAAAAGAAAAGGAACAAAATGGTCTCATAGGAAGTTGGTTGTTGTATTTCTAGAGGTTACAACCACATTTTTCAGAGACCATTTAGAGGACAAGGAACATTTCTGATGGTAGAGGTAGGAACAAAGATAAATCCACACTTAAAAAACTGTAGTTGTTGCAACTGGTTCTGAGTTTGCCTGCACTTTCCTCTCAAGTGTGTGCTTTCTTTTTCAATAAGTTGCTTTTGCTTTCTTGCAAAACAAAAAAAATTGCAGTTGTTGTTTAAGCAAAGAGTCATGGTCAAAATGAAGTTCCATTCTAATAAAGAAAGTTAGGACAACGCCCAAATCCAATGTGACATTCTTTTTTTTTTTTTTTTTTTTTTTTGCATTTCAAAGCCAGGCCAGCCTGACTTTTTTTTTTTTTTCTTTTTTTTAATTGGGGTATTGGGGTAGGGGAACAGGACTTTATTGGGGAACAGTGTGTACTTCCAGGCCTTTTTTTCCACGTCAAGTTGTCCTTTTGATCGTAGTTGTGGAGGGTGCAGCTCAGTTCCAGGTCCAGGTGCTGTTGCTAGTTCCAGGGGGCGCAGCCCACCATCCCTTACGGGAGTCGAGGAATTGAACTGGCAACCTTGTGGTTGAGAGCCCACTGGCCCAGTGGGAATCGAACGGGCAGCCTTCGGAGTTATGAGCATGGAGCTCTAACCGCCTGAGCCACCGGGCCGGGCCCTAATGTGACATTCTTAATTAAGGCCCTATGTTTTCATAATGTATGGAGAAAGAAAAAAGGTTTTATAATTTAGTTAGAAATAAGATATATGCTTTATTTCCACAGATTCCTGATTTCATATGCCTTTTAAAAATCTCTACCTAATCAAATTTACCCCTCACGATATAATATTTACTATTAAACCAACCAAACTGACATAATAATTGCTCTCAAAAGACAACAGATTATAAAACCTAATAGATTGTAAAATATAATAGATTGAAACCCGTTGGTTAAAAACAAAATGAAAAATTGAAGAGCTTGAAACTTTAGAACAATTTACAGAACTCTGTTTCCCTTAATAAGTAAGAAAACTCTGCTTTGGATAAGGCATTGTTGCGTCATTTCTCAGAGAATAAGACACACAATCACTAACATTATAAATCACAAATGTGTAAGAAAATCTGAAGACAGCAGACGGCACATATGCTACAAACAAAAGTAGGTGTCTTTGGGGCATTGACTTTTACATCAAAGTAACATTATACTATGCAAATATAAAATGTACAGCAACTAAATTTCCTTCTCTAATAAAGACTAATCATTTTCAACAGAAGATCAACATGAGAAAACAAAGGAAAAATCAAATTTTCTAGAAGTACTTTATTTTGAAAAAGAAAATGTTTTGTCTCTCAGTATCAGGCAGATTTTTACAAAATGATTTAACAGGTATAATATTTTAGAAGAGTATGTAAACAAATTGACAAAAACTAAAACCACTTTAATGGCACATTCAATTGTTTACATTCTAAATAACATTAGTGGAAAGTCTTTTTTGTATGAATTAAAATTCTATGGTTATGAGCCAACTATCAGTATTTTGTTAGTTAATTTTCAACAAATATTTTGTTAAATTTAGTTATGTTTTCCAAAAGAGTCAAAACCCTAACACATGAGACTTTTGGGCAAAGACACTGAAAAACTAATACTTCAGGAAGATGTGACTATAATCAACACATTACAATAATTTCCTAAAGTGATTTCTGAAACAATAACCTAGATCTAATGTTAGTTATTGTCTTTTTTTAAATTAATTTTATTGGGGAATATTGAGGAAGAGTATGTTTCTCCAGGGCCCATCAGATTCAAGTTATTGTCCTTCAATCTAGTTGTGGAGGGCGCAGCTCAGCTCCAAGTCCAGTCACCGTTTTCAATCTTTGGTTGCAGGGGGCACAGCCCACCATTCCATGCAGGAATTGAACCGGCAACCTTGTTGTTAAGAGCTCCCGCTCTAACCAACTGAGCCACACAGCAGCCCCCAGTCATTGTCTTTTATGAATATTGTAATGATCTCTCACAAGCGCACTGGAGCAGATTCTGCCAGTAATTACAACTCACTAAAGCACTTGCAAATTAAATTTCGGTCGGAATCAACATAAATGACATAAAGAAATGTTAGCATTCACTGTACATCTTATTCATGATCTCATTTATTTTGGCCATTTTACTGCGTCACTATCTCAGGAAAATGTGGATCCAAATATAATGTTAACTTTCCACAAATCAGTCACCCTAAAATTTGAACTGTTTTTCATCAGGAAATGGACTACCTTAAAGCTATATTTTCAAACTTAATTAGATGTTACTCTAATAGAGGTATTAGTAAAGCCAGATAAACAAAAGAAACAATAAAAACAAATATTACTGAATAAACGAAACTGCAATATTACACTAGAGTGTAATAGAAGTGAGAAGTAGAATTAATTACAACAAAGGTATAATTTTAAAAAATTTGTACATGGGGCCAGCCTGGTGGCTCAGGCGGTTAGAGCTCCATGCTCCTAACTCCGAAGGCTGCCGGTTCGATTCCCACATGGGCCAGTGGGCTTTCAACCACAAGGTTGCCAGTTCAACTCCTCGAGCCCCACAAGGGATGGTGGGCTCCGCACCCTGCAACTAAGATTGAACATAGCACTTTTAGCTGAGCTGCCGCTGAGCTCCCAGATGGCTCAGTTGGTTGAAGCGCATCCTCTCAACCACAAGGTTGCCGGTTTCGAGTCCCGCAAGGGATGGTGGGCTGCGCCCCCTGCAACTAGCAACGGCAACTGGACCTGGAGCTGAGCTGCGCCCTCCACAACTAAGACTGAAAGGACAACAACTTGAAGTAGAATGGCACCCTCCACAACTAAGATCAAAAGGACAACAACTTGACTTGGAAAAACGTCCTGGAAGTACACACTGTTCCCCAATAAAAAATTTAAAAAATATATTTGTACATGCCTTCTGAGCAAAAAGATTCAGGAATTATAATAATTACTATTAGTACCTAATATTTTTTTTATAGTTCACTTTAATGTTGGCTACCCTTAATTATCATTGTCTGAATCATTTGATTCCCTAAGACTGCCATATGGTTACTTCAGACATCAATATAAATTCCATGTTTTGAAGACATCATTTGTCTGGTCCCTGTTAAATACATAACCAACGAACAGATGTGAGGTAAAGATGATGTGATTATTACATAAAGCCAGAATGGCAAAGGAGAAGTTTTTCCAAATGGGCATATCCACAAGCCATGACGAATGCCATCTCGGATATGGTGTGAGGTCCAGGATATAAATAACATCCAGGGAAGAAAGCACCATGAGTCTTTGAGCTTGAAAAGGTGCATAGCAAACTTCAGGGTCAGAACCACAACGGGTATCACAGTAGAACAATGAAGGAATGGTCTTCGTGGAAGAGTCAAAGCAGCCTGTGGGGGGAAAGCAATAGCTATATCATTCCCTTTTTGGCAAGCAAAATTTTATAGATGCTTCTTAATATTCTAAAATATTTTCCAGGAGTCTATTGGAAATGTGAGGGCATCATTTTTTATGCCACCTCCAAATACATGCATTGCATCTATTATGTATAGGCAAAGAAGACAAAAAAGGATATCTTTTGCATTAAAAATGAAATTAAGATCTCAAGAACATGATGATTAAATTTTTAAAGTTTCCTATTATTTGCTTAGAAAAGTCACAATATAAATGTAATTTATATCCTAAACGTATGGTTTGTGTAAATTTGGAGTTTTAAAGAATTGTCTGGGGCCTCTAACAGTGTTGAAAAAAATCTCACAACTGAATAAAATATTCTTCAATTAATAAAGGCACAGAAGGGGAATATCTTTCTTATAACCACTTTATATTAGCCTTGAATACTTTCAGAATTTATTTACATTTAGAAAGATTATGTTATTTTAAGTAAATATTCTAAAGTTGAGTTAAATAAACTTAAGTTTCTAAACCATTGCAAAAAAATGTACTCAATATCTAAACAAATGAAAATTTTAGTCTTAAACCCTCAATGATCCATGAGTATGGTGAATGCAAAAAAAAATTTAATACATCATTCAAAAATAAGGATCACTTAAAACAAAGACTATAGCAAGAGACAAAGAAGGACCTAATAATCCCACTTTGGGTATTTATCCAAAAAAACCCAAAACACTACTTCAAGGGGATGTGCGCATCCATATGTTCACTGAAGCATTGTTTACAATGGCCAAGATGAGGAGGCAGCCTGGGCGTCCCTGAATGAATGAATGGATAAAGAGGAGGTGGTACATATATGTAATGGAATATTACTCATCCAAAAAAAAGAAAATCTTGCCATCTGTGACAACAGGGATGAAGCTAGAGGATACTGTGCTGAGTGTAGTAAGTCAGACAGCAAACAAGTATCACATGATTTCACTTGTAAGTGGAATCTAAAGAACAAAACAAACAAACGAAACAGAAACAAACTCATAGCTATGGAGAACATTTTGATGGTTGCCAGATGGGAGGGGGTTTAGGGGTAGGTGAAAAGGGGAAGGGATTAAGCAGTACACATTGGTTGTTACACAGTAGTCATGCGGAAGTAGGGTATAGCATAAGGAATATAGTCAATAATATTGTAATAACTATGTGTGGTGTCAGATAGGTACTAGATCTATCAGGGTGATAGATGGGAGGGTTGGGGGCAGGGTGCAAAAGATGAAGGGATTAAGAAATACACATTGAAGTTACAAAATAGTCATGGGGATACAAAGTATAGGGAATATAATCAATAATATGGTAATAACTATGTCTAGTGCCAGGTGGTACTAGTCAGGCGTATCACTTCCCAAATTATATAAATGTCTAACTACTTTGCCACACACTTGAAACTAATGTAAAATAATACTGAATGTCAAATCTAATTGAAACATTTAAAAAGGGGTGAAAAGATCAATAATATTGTGACAGCGTGGTACAGTGTCAGATGGTTGCTGGACTTCCCATGGTGATGACTTCTTTAGCATAGGGAATATAATCAATAATGTGGTAATAACTCTGTATAGTGCTAGGTGGGTACTGTTGAATAACTATGGTGTACACGTGAAACTAATATAATATTGAATTTTAGCTATATTTCAATAAAAATCTTTTAAAAAATAAGGATCAGTACCAACGCTAAGCTGTACTTTATGAGCACTATCTCATTTAATTCTTACAGCAATCCTATGAGTTAGGGATTATTGTAGAGAGGAGGAAACAGACTAAGAGAGGCTAAGGAATTTCCCCATGTTGTGCAGTTATTAAGTGGCAGAGCGGGGATTTGATATGGGGTCTGTCTGAATCTATGGCTCCTATCCTTAACACTACTGCTTCTCAGTGAATCAAACAATAAATACCGGGGGTTGCGAGTTAGCTCAGTAGGTTAGAGTATGGTGCTAATAACACCCAATGTTGCCAGTTCTATCCCGTGAGCTGTGCCCTCCTTAAGAAACAAAACAAAACAACACAAAAAAGAATAAATACAGTTCACAGCCCCAATGTTTTTAAACATTACAACAGGATAAATTCTAGATGAATGCACTTATGAACCACATTCTTTTGCTTTATAGATTATCACACTCTCTACTAAAATACAATATATTGTTAACTATTTGCCAGGGTGTTTCACTTAATATGCTCTTTTAATCCTCACAACAACCCTATAAGTCATGTTGTAACCCACATTTACAGATGAGGCAATGGAGACTTAAAGAAGAAAAGGGGCCTCCTAACACTACAACTCAGGATTCAAACCCAGGTTTTGATTCCAATCTTAAACAGTAACGTGATGCTGCTGCCTCCACTTACAGCAGAAAAAATAAAAATGTATCTCTAATCAGGAATTGCTGATTCCATACCTGTTAAGCTTCTAACTAAGTAAGACAATCTCTGAGAAATATCTGGTCTAGTACTTGACAGATAAAAGGAAGAAGCAGCGATAATTTCTCTTTCTTTGAACAAACGTTTACTGCATACCTCCTAGGTGAGCCAGGCACTGGTTCTAGGCCAGCGGGGAACAAAGCAAAGTCCTTGCTCTGTGAATCTGTATTTCTTTCCTTGAATGTGTACAGATCATAAACAGGTTAAAAGGCAGGCAAACTTATTGACACTTAGAAAATATTCTCCGAACGGTCACTTTCAGCTTATTTTGTAAGGCTAATAGGTCACTGTATAGTAAACCACTGATGTCTCAATGAAATGCCTCAATTTCTCCTCCAGAGACTGTGTCCTAATAAGCCCATTGAAATGCACACCTTTGGCTCCAAGAGGGACTTGGGGAATGAATCCTTTAAAGTCATTTCCCAAGACTGGGAATCATCTGAAAGCAATTCAACTGTTATAGAGTATTTAGGAGCTGCATACTAACTATAAAACATAAGGAACATGGGGAGAAATTTAAGTGTGGTTCTGAAGAAAGACCACTAATACAAAAAGAACTAGGACAGCCCTGAGAATGACACCCTTGACTTCAAACCAGTTCCTTCCGTCAAGAGTTGGCTAAACACATCCTCTGTAAAGCCGGCGCGGAACTCCTCAGGTACAATTCGCGAGTCCGGGCTCTGTGTGCATCTACAGCACTTTGTGATGCCAAATAACTTGATGAGCCACATGTCTGTGGGCACCTTCAGGGAAGTACTAAGTGCTCAACAACGGATGGATGGGCTTCCTTATTTTAAAATAAGGCTAATCTTCTTAGTGCTAACCAAAATGATGCTGTGAAGATCAATAAAATGGTGCTAAAGAAATTAAAAACCAGAAAAATTCAACATATATGCTTCTTACCTTTAACGACAGGGATCCAGCTAGAAAAAAGTGGTCTACGTCAATAACGGAGGCTAAAAATCCAGCTAAAATGATTTCTCTCAAGTCAGTTTTCTTCTTGATTCCAATGACTATGGCCCACGACCACATGCCAATCACACCATGCACTGCATTATCTGAGAGGGCACGAAGCCAGTCATTTTGCTGAATGATGGGAAACTGTAGTAGTAGTCTGTCAGCTATTAGGCAAAATATCCCCAGACCAAGGCTGGAAATAAGAGATTCAGTGCTACAAGACTGGAGTAAAGCATGGGTCTTCTCAGTCTCGGAAGCCATCACAAACAATATGTCAGTATATCCTAAAAGCCATCAGGAAACAGCTTATCCTTCTTTACATTCCTAGTCATCCTGCAATAGAAAGCAGAGAAAAATATTCATGATTATGGGCTGCCATATAATACTTAAACAAAATATTATCAGCAATAATTTCACAAATATAAAACCAAATCGTAAAAACTGGTATTTTTTAACTGTTGTAAGTTTACTTTTCCTAGCTTTATTGAGACATAATCAATATATAACAGTGTATAAGTTTAAAGTGTACAATGTGATGATTTGATATACATATATATTGTGAAACAAGTATCATAATAAGGTTAGTTAACACATCCAGCATCTCACATAGTCACCTTTTCTTGTGTGTGGTGAGAACATTTAAGATCTATTCTCTTAACAACTTTCAAGTATACATGTTATACATAATATGCCATGTGGCCCAAGAGTATAGCTTTGTAAGAAAAACAATTCAGATGGTACTATGCATCAAGGGACATTTACGAAAGCCCACTAACTGTAACCTATCACTTTGAGGTCATCAAAGAGTCCCATCCCTCAGCAATGTTTACTACATGGCAGTGGGCAGCCATTGTGTCTAGTATGTATCCAGCGACTACTTTCCATACTTCTGAAAACAGCATCCCCTTCCTTTGGGAAAACTGCTCATCACAATACCCTAACTCCAAAGCTGACCAATTACAATTTCCTGTCTCCCCTATTAGTAGTAGTGATTAATTAGTAATTACTGATTAGTGATCATTTTCCAGTAGTGATTAGTTGTGATTAATCTAGTGATGAAGGTGACACAGGTTGGGCCAATCAGAGTGAATACAAACATTTTCAAAGAATTTTCCCAAAGCTTGATGAGGGAAAGAAAAACAAGGAGTTGGACACAGAAACAAAAAATAATTTAAAATATAAAGAGAAAATCTTGAAGAGTATTCAACTCCCCCCCTTCGAAAAAAGTTATCTGCAAAATAAAGAGAATGTGATTAACATCAACACTAAATATGAAAATATTATGGTGTACAGAGCTCTGAGAGAAAAGGATCATTAGTAGAGGAATCTAAACATAACTAAATTGTGGGACCTGTGTGATAATAGTGAATTTTAGTTTTGCCTTAGAAATTGTAATACTTATATATGATTTCTGGGGGGAAGAATTGAGGAACAGGACTTCTAAATCTCTAGGGGGAGGGGAGAGGAATAAAGAAAACTTGATCAATACAGCAAAATGGAAAAGGGGAAAAAAAAAAAGCATAGAAGAAAATTTTACTCCCCTCCCCAAAAAGCAATAGGGATCAAACACAATACCACAATAAATGTGAATGTATTAAATTTCTCTATAAAGAGGCAGATTGGGACAAAAAGAAACATGCACTGTTTTAAGCTTCTAAGTTTTGGGGTAATTTGTTATGCAGCAATAGATAACTAAAATATCAGTTTCTATTTTTTAAGAAAGGTATAACTATGGTCCCAGAAACACAATTCTGACATCTATTCCACTCCAACAATTGGGCACATGTTTAGATTAGATTCTGAGTATGAGATAAGAAATTTAATAAGTATACTTCCTCTTATTTGTTGTCTCTGACCAGGACACATGAGTGTACCTATTTTTCTTCTCACCCTTTTCTTATCTTTTCCACTTCCTGCTCCTCTCCCTACAAATAGAATGGACTCAGGAACCTCCTACACTGTAAAAGAGCTTTATGTTTATTTTACATATTCACTTTTTGAGGGCAGGTTCCTTAAGAGTAGTAATTATAATTTTTCTTTTAAACCTATACTCAGGTGTTTAATAAATATTTCATTATACTAATAATAGGGGTAAGCAGCTAAGCAATCCTCAGCCTATTATATACTAAAGATATACGTGGAATGAATTATCTGCCATAGTAGCCAGTTACCCAGATCATAAATTTCTCTCTATGACTTGCAGGAGCCACTTTCCGCAATGGCCAAACTCTGCTGCAACCCATCCCCACTAAAATGCCATCAACTATGGGGCATTCCAAGTATACACAGCAGTAATCTTCCCTTTCCTCAAGTCCACAAACACATAATTAGTCAGTTACTTTAATTATACTCTATTATGCATTGTTTGTTAACCACTTACACATTACTTCCGCCAAAACAAATCAGAGCTAACAAATTCCCAATGTAAATGTCATCTTCTACTTCACCCTCTTCTCTCCCCTCTCCCCCCATCACATTTACAAAAACCTGAGGCAAAAGCACGGTCTAAAATCTAAAATTTGCCTTTATGTTTTATCAACGTCCTCTTCACTGAACTGTAATTGCGGCAAAACTTGTATCTAATTTCTTTAATGCTAAAATACCCAAAGCAGAAGCCAAATCGAATGTAGCTAATCTGCAAAGAAGGGAAACATATCTTGCTCCCTTTCATGGAAACTTTTTATAGCCGGAATATGTGTTTAGTTCCTATGACTATTACCGATAAAACATACAATTCGGAATTTCAACGTCTCAAGTCTCAGCAGATTCCCAAAGTCATTCCTTCGTCAGACTGGTGTGATGCAGTAATTTTTAAAATGTCGATTAAGAAAAGGTAGGAAGGCCTGGACCAAGTCACACGCATCGCATTCACGCCTCCCAGGACCCGGGTCGCACGAGTTCCGACGCCCGGTAACGATGAAAATGCGCAATTCTATCAAGACCCCGGCACTCCGCCCGGGTTCAGGGAAACGCCAAGCGCGGGGAACCTCGGCGAGGGCTGGGCGCCTCGGGCATCCAGACTGCGCGACAAGCCAGAGGCGGTGCCGGGGCTTCGCGCAGATCCCAGGACCACCGGACAGTGGCCGTCCACGGGTCAAGCACACCCCGCGTGCTCTCGGGTCCCGCGTGCCTGCCACCCCTGCACGCCCTCCCCATCTGGGACCTGGCTCTTCCAGCCTTCGGGCTCAGGTGACGGTCCCCGCCTCCAGCATTCCACCTCAGGACGCAGCTTCCAGGCGTGCATTACGTCCTCCTCCCGCCCAGGCCCTCGCTACAGCTCAGCCCACCCACCCTCCGCTCTCCCGGCCGAAGCCCACCGCGCGAGCCGCGGCCACGCCCCCGCTCCCGTCCGTCCGTACCATAGAGATGCCGGCCGCTGGCCAGAGTGGCTCCAGCTCGCAGAGCAGGGCCAGAGGACGACGGGATACTGGCTCCACTCTGAGTCGACAGGAACGGGTATTTGAATGCTCTTTGGTTGAGCGGGTGGAGGTATTTCTTCTTCCCAGTCCTGCCCCCAAAGGGAGACCTTTGGGACAACGGGGTAAGAAGTGAAAAGCGCCTTGTTGGATTACTTCTGTCAAACCTGAGAATTCGTCCCGGGTTTAGCCGGCGCCGGGCCACAGATGTGGCCGCTGACATACCCACAACTCACCCAAGTGGCGGCGGGGAAGCTGGGGACGCAGAGTTAACCTCACCGAATGTCACATGCACAGGCCTTATGCCCCGACGCTTGAACTAGGAGCCACAGGCCACCGTGGATCCCAACGGTGTAGAGATAGTTCCGACTTCCCTCAATGGAGCCTTCAGGTTGTGTGTCAGTTTGTCACCAGACGGAGACCGCGCGACCTTGCAGACCTGACGCTCCTCCGTAGCGCTTCACCGCCCCCTGGGGGATTTCTGGATAATTATTCGTTACTATGCGGGCGTACGTGTCAACAGCAGTGACTTGGCCACAACAGTTTATCATGACTTCTAAATGCTCAAGAGCCGAAAAAGCAACTGCACAGAGGGCAGCTTGATTAGCTGGACTGACAAGATGCAGCCTGTTTGCCGGTCCCGTGGTCGGTTCCCATTCCCGTCACCCTGCCTCGGGGTAGTGGGTGCTCTCATCACCGAGAAGACATCTGGCTTGGCATTCGGCTCTGGGCAGTACTGGCCCAAAAGAGGAGGCTCAAAGAGCAACACTCCTTTCTCCTTTCTCCCTCCAGTTTCTCAGAACAAGTGTCAGGTGGCAAGCAAAGCAGTAGTGGGATTGTACTTACAAAGTTGAAAGAGACCATAGAAAATTGGAATCTTCAACCTCAGGCAAACTCACAGGTCTCTCACAGAACTTGAAAGTGTGGCTCAGTATCTCCGTTACAGAACTTTTCATGGCTTGTCACACTCTTGGTTTAACAGGGGAGGGGAAGGATTACAAATTTTATCCACACAGCATAAAAGCTAATGAAAAATAGCACCGGATACATTAACCATAATAGTGGGTGGTTTTAGTCATGTTAAGGACACATTTTTTTCTGTAGTAACAATTTGGCGTTACCCTCATGACAGCATGGTACATGTCTTATTATAGTCTAGGCTTTCCAGAACTACTGAAGGACAACATAGATGTAGACGGCTTCCTGCTACCAAAACAGAACCTGCAGTTTGTCTGTAGTCCATCTACTGCCCAAAGGCACTGATCCATTTATACAACACTTACTGAGTGCTCTCAATATGCCAGGCATTGTGTTTGGTTATGGAATAACTTAATGGAGCTCAAGTTCTAGTGGGGGATAGAGACCACAAAGAAGTTGGATGATTGGAATATGTGCTGTAAATAAACAGGGTGATGTAGTAGAGAATAACTAGGGGAGGCCAACTTTTGATAGGGTAGTCAGAGAGGGACCTCTGAAGAAGTGATATTTGTTCTGACACCTGAAGGTGGCAAGGGACCCTGCATGAAAGGAGCTAAAGAGAGCCCTGTGCCCACTGAAATAGCTGACATTATCAATCCTAATTTCCTATGCTCTGCTTGCTTTGCTCAGTTTTTCTCCTTGTTTCCTCTGTTGCTTCCCTTTTATCGTGTTTCCCTGAAAATAAGACCTAGCTGGACCATGAGCTCTGAGTCTTTTGGAGCAAAAATTAATATAAGACCTGGCCTTATTTTACCATAAGACCGGGTCTTTATAATAATATAATAAATATAATACCAGGTCTTATATTAAATTTTGCTCCAAAAGATGCATTAGAGCTGATGGTCAGGCTAGGTCTTATTTTCAGGGTGTGGGGACAAAGCCCCAAAAAGCAGTTTCCAGGCTCTCGGCCTCACATAGAAAGGTGCTGGCTCAGGTAGCAAATGGCCATCAACTGTAATCAGATGGCCATCAGCTGTGGCTAGTTGGCCGTCAGCTGTAACCCATAAGCCATTGGCCACTAATATAACTGCTGTGACTACGCTAGCAGAAGGAATGGGGGCTACCAAGAAGATGGTGGCTGGCAAGCGCGGACTGCTGTTAGGACGGCGGGTTGCAGATTATGTAGATTCTGCTTCCTGTGTCTCCAGCCCAGCCGCCAGCGAGAATATAGTGATATGACTCCCCTATCTATGGCTCCGTGGATGTTCCTTTTTGGCCTCCCCATGTCCTGTGTTCTTATGTGGGGAGCGGGAGCAGAGACCCCACCTGACACCCCGCATGACAAATGGCGCAGTGAGCAGGGTCCCCTGCACGACACAGGGAAACACGTTATGTGAAGAGGCTGGTCTTTTCTAGAAATCAGAAGTTAATTAGAACATTTCTGGTTATATTTGGTATAATATTGAAGTCTTTTTAGATATATGGTTTTGTTCTTTTCCAATAGACAAGGTGTAATAATAGCACTTTTGGTTTCTCTTAGTTTCACACACTTTGTAGCATAGATCTTTTTAGATGTTCAAAAGAAATAAACAAATCTGGTTCACGAGACAGTTCAGATAAAATCTAGTCATTGCTGAAGTACTTGATTCTTAGCCTGAAGCAATATTACCTACATTCTTTTTTTTAAAGATTTAATTCTCTTTTCATAGTTCTATTGAAAAATACTTGGAGTAGAGAGACTAAATAGCAAATGACCAAATGCACACAATATTGCACATTGAAAAACAAAATAAACCTTGAAGATTAATAGTGAATGCTCTATAAAATAAAACAATAACTCTTATTTTATAAAATTTTTTTCTCAAATCTGAAGAAATTGTTCAAAATTTCAAGTTATTTATTAATAAAGCATATTAAAATACATATTTTTAAATTTATAGGTTAGATAAAATACCTCCAAAATTAAATGTCACCTCCCATATAATCACTGTGCAGAAGTCATATATACAGTTTTTTGGCTTTCTAGTAATTTTATACCAAGCACGTGAAACAACATCCTTAAGGTTTAATAATATATTGCAATAATTCCATTTTTCACTTTTTAGAGTTTGATAGAAGACAGTCAATATCCTGAAGAATTTCAGAGGTTTTTTTCAGTGCCACTGATACTCTGTTTTCATTATCTTCTTCTAGCAAGATTTCTGAATATTTTGGTTTGTAATTATCAGAAGATTTTTCATTTTTTTTGTTAGAAATCTGGTTTAGGACACCACTATTCTCCAATAACACTGAGTTGCTTAGTTAAGGAGCTTTTGCCCACATTTTTAATTATATAAGTATTTTTAATTTCAGAAAGCCCAGCCTTCATATTAAAATATGATTTCTCCATTGGGAGGAAGACCTCTTGGATACATCACAGAGTTGGGACTTCAGAACTCATGAAGTCTATCCCTTATAGATGTAGAAACTAGAGTATAAGAGAGGGGGAAAAGAAAGAGTATGTATGTGTGTTTGGATGGCGATTTGTTGATAGGGAGGAAATGAAAGAATAAAAATCTCAGCAAACCTTTAGCTAGATTTACCAAGAGAAAAAGAGAGAGGACTCAAATAAAATTGGAAGTGAAAAAGGAGATACCACAACTGATATCACACAATACAAAGGATCATAAGAGACTATTATGAACAATTATACACCAACAAATTGGACAACCTAGAAGAAATGGATAAATTCCTAAAAACATACAATTTACCAAGACTGAATCACGAATTAATAGAAAGTCTACACAGACTGAATACTAGTAAGGAGATTGAATCAGTAATCAAAAACCTCCCACAAACAGGAGCCCAAGACCAGATGGTTTCACTGGTGAATTCTACCAAACATTTAAAGAATACCAACCAATCCTTAAACTCCTCCAAAAAAATAGAAGAGGAGGGAACACTTTTCAAACCATTTTATGAGGCCAGCATTACCCTGACAACCACAAACAGACAAGAAAAGAAAATTATAGGCCTATCTCCCTGATGAACATAGATGTAAAAATCCTCAACATGATGTACCTTCTACAGACAAGATATATCCTGAATATCTTAAATATTCAGTGAAGCTCCGCAGTATATGTCTGGATTCATATAAACTACAGTAATGAAATAAGGCTAGAACGTAAACGGAATAATTATGCAGCAGAATACGTTGTGTTTAAAGGATACAGTTAAATTTCTGTATCTTTTCAAGTTCAGAAGCCACACACCTGTGGGAAAAAGAAAAGTTCATGCTAGTCGTCTTGATTCTTTTTTATCCACAGTATTTCAAATAAGCACTCTTGATTTTCTTTTTAATAAATGTTAGAATTTTATAAGAACCTAAAAGTTAAGAATTCTCTTTATATTGGCTTTATTTAGCAACAAATCACCTTGATTCAACTGATACTTACTGAGTGCTTTTAATGAGTAAGCTAAGTGAATAAAAGTCCCCACCTCAAGGACTTTATTTTTCTTGGGGCTGGGGGATAGTGTGTTTCTCCAGGACCCATCAACTACAAATTATTGTCCTTCAATCTAGTTGTGGAGGGCGCAGCTCAGCTCCAAGTCCAGTCACCGTTTTAAATATTTAGTTGCAGGGGGCACAGCCCACCATCCCATGCAGGAATTGAACTGGCGACCTTGCTGTTGAGAGCCTGCGCTCTAACCAACTGAGCCATCTGCTCGTCCCTCCGGAAGCTCAGCGGCAGCTCATTCTCTTCAATCTAGTTGTGGAGGACACAGCTCACTGGCCCACGTGGGAATCGAACTGGCAACCCTGTTGTTCAGAGCTTGTGCTCTAACCAACTGAGCCATCCGGCCGCCGCTCAAAGACTTTTTAATCAAGTATTGATGTTTGAAGGTAATGGCCTTCCTGCTACAACTTCTTAGTACTAATCTGGCATAACCTCTATTTTCCTCTTTGAAGTTTACTTAAATTTTAAAAACCTAACATCCCATCACTTTTTGTAAAAGAAGTGATCTTCCTTGAAGTGATCTCTCGTTCCCTGAAATCCTGTAGATTATTTTAATCAATCATATACTTACTTGTAATGTTTTCTCTTGAACTATTTTATTTTCTGATCTTCATACCTAGATTGTCTCTTTCAGGAAAATGGATCTTTTCTTATTCTATATTCTGCACACACAGTAAGGCTTCATTGATATGGAACTCTTAGGGAATGGATGGTTTTGCAGGGCCAACTTTTTACACAGTTGAACTAGGTTGCAAAACATACATATTTTCTATTAAATTCCTTCTGGAATAGACTACCTACTCATTTCATTGTTTTCTTAAGCACAGTCTGTATACTAAACATTCCCTTCTTGACTTGAAGCATTAACATTAACATTGGCTCTTACCATGTTTCACAGAAAGAGATTTTGGGACAACTGGTATGGGGTAGAGGGATGTATACAACTCCAGCAGAACCTCTACTTGTGTGTTCTTTCTCTTTTTCCTCATCAATAAAATATGAGGAGTGGCACACAACTAGAAAATAGCGTAACTCATCTAGCTCTCTAAAAAATTAAGATCTCTTTATTCAAGTCACTAGAAAAGTCTTCTTCACAGTTCATAATAGGGTATGTGACTCGTCTACTGGCTTTACAAAATGGACCACATGTACCTTCCTTTCTGCTTACACTTTTGTACTCCAGCCTATGGATGAAGAATGAAAGAGAACATTCATCATTTTAAGCATCTGTGGCAAAGACTTGGATATGACTTACTCTAAAGCCTGATGATTCTTCATCATTGCAAAACACCATCTTTTATTATTATTATTATTAATTATTATTATTATTTTACATAAGACATTTTTCTGGTCATAAGCAACAATACAAACGTTGCTCATATGATGAATCAACTTCTTATAAAAGATCTTCTATACTATTTTTTGACTAGCATTCCTATTAAAAAGTTGAATCAGTGAGCTAACAATAGATGAGTTGGAAATAGAAATACTGAAGTACAATTTAGGTAGCTGTTTATTGTTCAATCTCTCTCTCCAACCTACCCTCTTTGACAAGAAAACAATTTATAGTTGGAGATGTCTTAGGCTTTGCAAAGGGAATGGAACTATGGCAGGTGGCTGTATCTCCTCTCTCTATACCTCCTCAATTCCTTGGTCTCTCTGCTGTTCCTCATTGCTTCTACCCATGGCTGCTATCACCAATCTGCACTTCTCTACTCCCTCACTTTTTTATATGTCTCGACAGTTATCCTCTTCTAAGCTTTCATATAAAAAGGCATTTTACAAACTGTACCAGCTGGGCAATGATGAAGTGACTAATTTTATAGCTGTGTACAATTTCCCTTTGTTTGCAACTATGTCTTTTGCTAGCTACCCGGACAACGTTTCTGCTCCCAAAGTCTGTAGTTGAAGGAGGAGGGATCTGGAAAGCTGAATCCTTAAGACCTGAGATATTCAAATAACATCTACGTATTTGATTTGTACCTCTTTTTCTAAGTAACTTCAAAAAAGGTGATAAGAATCAGGCTTAATGTTTATATTGTTTTCACCATGCTATGCTCAAACACCTTACAACTTACTTTAAAGCTTCCTAAATTATTCCTGGTATCTTTTTTTTCCAATATATTCAGATTACATTTTCAGTGATACTCACCTTCCTACGGTCATTTTTTTCTATTTAGGAACTTGTAATCATCAAGTCTGAATTCCTTTACTGATTACAGCATCCATTCAAAACTCACACTATAGCTAACGAAGAGCATCTGCTCCATAAAAACTATCTTCTACTATCTCCACAGTCCAAAATATCCTTTCTTACCTCTGTCCTTGCTTCCTCCCCAAAATGTCTTCAGTTCCCTAAATATTCCTTTGAAGCCCAGATCTAGTCCCCTGCACACTGAAAGGCACACAGGAGGGACTAAAATACTCGCTTTATTTGTTGACTTGCCCATTAATTTTGTGGAGGTCAATATGATAGAAATTATTTTAAAAACCAACTTTTTCTGAAAGCTTATTATGTTAGTCAACATTTTATTTCCTTTAAAATTACTGAAGTTTGGAAAAAAAAAAAACCTTTAAAATTTTCCATAAAGTTTTCAGGACAAATTTCTCACATTGAAAGAGTCACCCATTTTGACATGAAGTTTTCTGAACTTCAGATGAAATATAATATGAATTGTAATAAATTAGATATCTAATTAAAGATAAATTATTTTTAATCTTAAGCTATCATAAACATAGAGTTAAATACACTTAACTAAGAAAAGGTTTTCTTGGGAAAAACATCTTAGAGTTTACCATTTGATATTTTAAGTTTTGAGTATTAGTTGACTCTTCTACAGAGATTAAATTTAAAAGAAATATAAATACCAATTTTCTTCAAGAAAAGAAGATGAAGGATGTGTGGGCACCTCTCTCGCACTAGTCCGGGTCAGTCTTCTGCACCATGATATTACTGTTGTCACATATCTAGATTGAATACATTAAAAGACATATTTGGAAAATAAACTTGTATAATATTTATAAATTCAAAAAATGAAACAAAGTCATTAAAACAATTTGGGTAAAAAGGATAAAGAAAATATTCTAAAGTGAGGCACTTATGGGGCAATTCTCTGAATCTTTTTTCATTGGAAATAGAAAAGGCAATTTTTTTCTCATTATTCATCCAGAAAAAATTATTTACTCACATTCATGATTTAAAAAGATGAGATTTAAGAGTCAGAACAAAGTGGATACTTGGATTTCATTCAAAGTTCAAATTCAAATGTCTAAATTCTTAGTTTTTCAAAGAAAAATGAGTTTCATTAAATGTTATCATGTAAAGGTGTGTACCCATAAGACTAAGTGAACATTTGCTTTTTAAAATTAAATACATAAATACATACACGTACACACATATATACATATATGTATAATTATATATAACTCTCTGAGTATACAAAACAAGTATCAAGTTTAATAAGATGAATATTCTGAAGTGACTGGCTGAAACAAATAGTAATGTTTGCTAAAAACACTATCTTTTTGAGGCAAATTATTCAAACTAGCAATGAGTGTTGGAGTATTTAGACCAAAATGCAATAAATCCCAACAGAAAAATAAATTCAAGAGGCAAAAAAGCAATTCTTCTGTGAAAATTCTCAAAGTAAAATCATCAAAATGTCAAGAATATCACAAGTACAATGTTTATAATAACAAACTATATAAACCAAACAAAGCATATTCATAAAAAGCTGATTTCAAGAATCTTCTCCATTTTAAGAATATCCATCAGCTTACTTAATTTTTTCCACTTTATAGAAATACATAGAAGTTCAGTTATTTGTGTTTGCAAACCTTATTTAAAATTGGTTAGGGGATTAACTGGCTAACACAATTGACCACAACCTCCACAGCAAGTTATATCTATAACACATTCATTTTGAAAAATCACTTAAATACAAATGGAAATGATTAAACCTGGCCTGATCTGTTTAGTTATGCTAGATGCCAATATGATTGTAAACTCTGGAACCTGTTGAAATGACTTCCTTCACATTGTCCACATGTAAAAACTAAAACAATATATAACATGTAAACAATGTTTGTGTTTCCTCTCTGTCAATTAAAAGTTATTTAGTAACATGTAAATAATTTAAAAAAATTTTTTCAGTACCTTTCATATGGTCCAGGATGTTCAATCTGAATTAACTGATCATGTCCATCAGGAAAAGTTAACTTACACCAACCTAAGTTGAGACCTTGATTTACCTTAAGAAGCAAGAAGGAAAGGTAAGTTTTATCATTGTAAAACTGAAAAGAATAAAAACAAAAACCTCTTCTAACTTAACAATATAAAAAAGTATATAAATTGGGGGCCGGCCTGGTGGCTCAGGCAGTTAGAGCTCCATGCTCCTAACTCCGAAGGCTGCCGGTTCGATTCCCACATGGGCCACATGGGCTCTCAACCACAAGGTTGCCAATTTAACTCCTCTAGTCCCACCAAGGGATGGTGGGCTGTGCCCCCTGCAACTAGCAACGGCAACTGGACCAGGAGCTGAGTTGCGCCCTCCACAACTAAGATTGAAACACAACAACTTGACTTGGAAAAAAGTCCTGGAAGTACACACTGTTCCCCCATAAAGTCCTGTAAAAAAAAAAGTATATAAATAATTAAAAATTTATCTGACTAATTTAGAAGTTATATTTTATATAAGATACAGGTAATACTTAACCACCACTCATATAATTATCAGAAGAACAAAAATACTAGTCCTGCATAATGAATTATCTTTATAAAAAAGACTATTTGCCACACCTATCTGGTATTTGGTAGAAATCCAATGAGATCAGTAAAGCCTCTTGACAGATTTTTATACTTCAAAATACAAATTGAGATAGAACAAAGAAAATAAAGTACCACACTATTTCCACAGATAAAAAACAATAAAAAATACACTTCAGTCTGAAGTATACTCACCTGTCTCTTTTCGATAAAAGAGCCAAAATTCCAATTTAGGGTTAGGGTAACACCATCTAAAAAAATAACATGTACTTTGTCATCAGAGTATGCAAGAAATCTTCCCACGCTGGGTATAACTGATTCTTTCAAAAGCAAAGGCAGTATACTGTTATCATTTATCCCAGGTACCTAAAAGCAAGTAAATAAAAAGGAGCAAGAAGTAGAGTTATCCGTTAATAAGGTTTAAATGATTAATGAACTAGGAGGTAACTTGCAGATTCTTATGCAGAAGTTGAATATTGTAGAATCCTTATGTAAAAGTCTTAACTTTTCCAGAAGTGGATACCCAAAACAGTCTATTAGAAACAGTTTAAGTTCTAATGTCTTAGGAAAGTCACCATTTTGCTCTAAACTTTACATAGAACACTAGGAAAAATTAGGAACTGCAGCAACATATAAGTTTATAATCAAATTAGTACAGATACAAAAATCAAAGTCTGAGAATTACTTCCTCCAAGTTGGCATTACAGAATTTACTTTTATAGTTATGGAAAGAGAGTAAATACTATAATATCAATGTTTACAATAACTATGTTTTTACATACAAATCCAATCAATTCCCCTGCCCTTCCCCCTCCATTTAAAAGAAAAAACAAAAACTATATAGAATAAAAATATAACATAAAAGCCTGATTTTGCAGTGTTTGTTAAGTGGATATTTTTCTGAATAAACCAATATTATGTTACCAAGAATTTCTCTCATGACTTAGATGAAAGTAATTTGAACTCAGGAGTATGTCTATGTATAAGCAATGAAACAATTTAAAAATATCTTGCTTTTGAAATAATTTTAAGATACCATTTTCCAGCACCATATACGATAATTATGGCTTAATGAAAGCCTCATCTTGGCACAATGCTGAAGAATCCTGTGAAGATGAAAAACACTACTTAAACATTTGCAAATGATGGCACTGTTCCAATTCTAGCAAACCATTCTCAATGCCATATGGCATTTTAGGCAAGTAGTTCATTTCCACTGAAATACGTGCAGACCTCTTCTTCCAGAAATCCTTATGCTCTAAGGAAACTATCACTGTTGTTTCCTGTTGTTGTGCTAATCTTACCTAGTTAAGGTTATTCTTCTAATTTTTAGCAATGAAATGACTCCAAATAGAATTTTCAGGTGTTCCTTTATAAAAGGCGACAGATTCACAGTGCCTAAAAGGTTTAGCATAGAGTGGATGTAAATCAACTGTCCCTAGGAAATCAAATTACAAATCTCCTTCAAATCTACTTTGGAAGTTGCTTAGACATCATTTATAAACACAATTTAATCCAACAATCTACTTTCATTCTTCTGAGTGCACTACAGATTAAAATTTTAAAAAACATATTAACCCAAGAATGAAACTACATTTCATCTTCTGTACACTCTCAGAAATCTTTATTACTATGATAAATAAGTATGAAAATGTTAAATGTATCATCAAATCCTCAACTTGATTCCAAGGAACCATGATGCCAAACTTACCCAGAGAAGTCACCTATTTCCTACTAGCACTTACTTACCATGTATGGATGTTTCTCCATATTTAACTTCACATTTCAAAGATGGAAATACTCTTTTAATGATATAGTGGTTACCTTATTTTATAAGTGATGAGACCAGAAAAGTTGACAGATTTTACCAAAGACATGTATTTCCATTCTATCTACCAATTCTTAATTTTGACCATTAGAAAAGGTATCAAGGTTCTCATTACACGATTCAGTTGAAGATAAAGAACTTACCTGGTTGCCTGTTTAATTAGAGAACACACAGAAAACAGACTTCCGGGTCTGTCTGGAGGAAGGTTATTTACTGAGTATGTTCTCTCTTCTCTCTGAAAATTAGTTTTAAACGAAAAATCTCAATAATAAATACTGACCATTATCACTTAGCTATTTTTTTCTTGAAATATGTATTTACATAGTGACAAAGCACACAGTTATTTTAACTTAATCTAAAGACCATAAAAGGTATGTTTTTAAAGGTATTTTATGATACTTTTCCATTTTCCCTATCTATTCAAAAGTTATAGTTTCACAGCCTATAACTTACTGTCCAATTTAAATCCTAACTATAATTAACATGGTTACAAACTAATTTTCCTACACATTAGCAGGAAATGTATCACATAAGCTTTTTCCTTTAGACAAAAACAAAACAAAACAAAACAAAAAAAACCCTATACATCAAAAAACTATTTTAATTGAATGAACATATCATTTTATTATACTTTATTAATGGAGTAACTTGCTATAGTTTGTGGAAGATGACGTAATTTACAGCCTTGGGTTCTTGAATTTTTTAAAAAATTGTTATTTTTTTATTCCTTCTGTATTTCGTCTTTCTCAGACTCTTTAATGCTAGTGTTTCCCAGCACTCTGCCTCCAGCCTTCTCTTCTGGCTTCCTGATTTCTTCTTGGGTTATTTCCACAGGGTTCAAAGCTATAGTCATAATTATCATTATAGCAACAACTAAACTTTATTGAATACATATGTGCTAGGTGCTGTGATATGCAGTTCACATGGATGATTTCATGTCTCAAAATAATTATGAAAGATAAAAATTATTAATACCTATTTTTAGATGAGGAAACTGAGGCTTAAGGGCTAAGAATTAGTAGAGATCTGTTTTGACCACAAGAGAGTGCAGCCCACACTTCACCATTGGTGAGAGAAGACGGGCTTTGAAGTCAGACAGATCTGGATTCCAATCACTATAAAACATGTGGGACAGAATTTAGTACATAGCAGGTACTCAAAAAACAGTTTTTGCCATTTTATCCTGGACTGTAGACTTGAATTCTAAATCTCTACTTGGCTTTTCCCCTGGATATCTGAGACATCTTAACTTCAACAAGTCAAAAAGGGAATTATCTTCATTTCAAAATTTGCGTTTCTCCTTCTCTACTTTGTATGTACCTCTAATGTGTCAATTATCACATGCTGTTTCCTCTACTTGGTTTCCTCCTCCATCATCTCTTTGTGTCTGACTCTTCCTTTTCCTTCAGTTTCAGGAAAGCCATTATCGGAGGTACCACAGACAGGGTAAAATCCCCTAGTGATGTCCACAAGCACAGTACCCTCTACTCCTGCTTCTTGGTTTTCATTATAATTTCAATTTAATAGGTTTTTACTTATGTCTGTCTTCCCTGCTAGAATGGTTCTTCACAAAGGTAGGGGCTGTATTTGTTTTGCTACCCTCTGAGTCCCCAGCATTTATTAGCACAGTGCTTACCACATAATAGGCACTCAAAATGTCACATTTTAATTACTTATGTCTTTTCCTGTTTTAATTATTTATGTTGGATACTGAGTTCCCTGAGCGTTCTTGTTTTTTCTTGTTTTTTTTTTCTTGTTTTTTCTACTACCCTATTTCATCAATTCTAAAATGCTTATTTTTCACAATTTAACCTCTCTGAAATCTGGAATCATTTTATAATTAAGAACGTCTTACAATCACTATTAGGCAAATGGGGTTTGAGATATAATAGAGTTTAAATCTATTGACTCACCCTGGTAAGATCAACCAATGGTCATCATCGAAACAATTGAGATTTGATAAAATTTTGGTTTAATACAGTGCCTGGTACCACCAGTCAATGATTTATTCAATAATTTGGCCTCATTTTCAACTCCTTCCTCATCCTCAATACCTAGTCAGTCATCAGTTCTGTCTCCTTAATATTTTTTCTGTGTCCAGTCCTAACTTTTCATTCTCATTACCACTGCCTGGCCATCATACTTTCTTCCCGTGAACTACTGTAAATGTCTTCTAACTGGTTCTACAGCTTGAAATTCCACCTCTTCCCCACTCCAGTTCATCTTCTGAAATGATCTAACAAAAATATGATATCTCTTCCCTTCTTAAATCTTTCCCAAATGCAATAGGATGTCTCATAACCACTTATGAGTTAGACCACCTTAGTGGTCTAGCCTCTTCTCTGGACACCCCCCACATTCTCCCTCTGTTCTAGCCTACTGAACAACAGCATTTTCATTTCTTTCAAACTTCACACTCGCCCCAGGCTCTAGCCTCCAGTTAGGTGACATTTATCTACTGTTGTACAGACTAGCAATAACAGTATGTTAACCAAGCCAGCCAGGGCTTACCTCAAGTGTGGGCTAGTTAGTAACCAAACACTGATCCATAAGAAAAGCTCACATAGCATAAAGTGCTATGAAGGAAAAAAGATGAGTGCACCATGATTGGGAGTGACATGGTAGCTTCTTTATTAATTTGGATACTCAGGAAGAGCCTCCTTGAGAAGGTGACATTTAAATAAAAACTTCGATGACAAGAAGCAAGCCACGCAGAGTTGAGCAAGTAAAGTGTTCCCTGAGCTATATGCTCCTCTTTTGTATAACTGTCCTTTAGAATTACAGATCCTAGATTAGCCATGTCATCCTCCAGGTTTTTCTGGAGTTGCCAAGACTGGGTCAGGTGCCCCCCCTTATGTGGTCCCAAAACAAGATCTTCTCTCTACATGAGCACTTACATTGTGAGTACTTGTCCATCTTTCCTTTTTAAAATTTTAATTATACAAGTAATAATACATTACTATGTTTTTCTTGAAAAAAAGTTCCAAGAATACAAGATTTAATCCCTCCTGATCCTCCTCCCTCACAATATCGCAG
Source organism: Rhinolophus hipposideros (assembly GCF_964194185.1). Taxonomy (NCBI): domain Eukaryota; kingdom Metazoa; phylum Chordata; class Mammalia; order Chiroptera; family Rhinolophidae; genus Rhinolophus; species Rhinolophus hipposideros. Next base: position 72,051,177 of record NC_138053.1, on the reverse strand, counting down.
ATTCCTCCCCAAAAGTAACCACTTCAGCATATATCTGCCCAGATCTTTCCCTGTGCATTTACACGTGTATTATATACAGTACAGGTTTGGGGTTTGTTTTTTGTTGTTTACACAAAAGACATCATGTACATGTTCTTATGCAACTTTCATTTTTAACTCAACAGTATCTTGGAGATCTTTCAATATCTGTCTCTCTTATGCACCTCCATTTTCCTCATTCTTTTGAACAGCTGCACAGCATTTCCATATCTGTTCACTAAAGCTTACTACATTTCCCTATTGATGAACATTTGGATTGCTTCCAGTGTTTTGATACTACAATGACACAATCTACATCTTTGGCCATGCTTCTTTGTATATATGTGCTAATATTTTTCTGGGATACATACCTAGAAGCAGAATATCTGGCCAGTTTTGCTTGATATCATCAAATTGGCCTCCATGAACCATTTACACTCTTAACAAATAGTATTAAAGCACCTCTTTTCCCATACCCTTGCTGGTAGTAGATAGTATCAACCTTTTAAGTTTTTGACAAGATGAGTGAAAAATCTTACGTCATTACTTTAATTTGCATTTCCCTGATGCAAGTAGTGAAGTTGAACATGTTTGCAAATATTATGGGGTATACATATAGTCTTTGGAATTCTTATAACTATTCTTGTCCTTTACTCATTTTTCTATTACGATTTTTGGGGCAGGGATCTTTTTATTATAGATTTATAGTATAGATTATTTTCTTCCACACCTTTGCCTGCCTTTTTGATTTTATCTCATTTAACTTTATCTCTTTGAATATTTAAAATTTAACACAAGATTGAAAATTTTTAAGCTGATCAAACTTTTCTTTGTTGCCTTCTGGTTTTTTTTGTATTGTACTTAAGAAGGGCTCCCCTACCCCAAGATTATAAACATTCTTCTTCTATATTTTATTTTAACAATTATAAAATTTGGTTTCTTACATTTAGCCCTTTAATCCATCTGGAATTTATTTTGGAGTATGAGTGAAAGTAAGGAGCAAACAATTTTATCCCAAAAAGAGAGATAATTGCTTCTAGATCTTTTCACTCAAGTAGACAGAGGAGAGTGAAAGTGTGGCACACAGAGGTCTGAGAGTGAAACCTAATGCAGTCCATCAGAAAGGCACAACTTGTTTGAAAGTTTTGTGTTTTATCCCCAAAGCTCATGCTTCTACTCCATATGTTTCCTTCAGTATAAAAATCATCACCCCCTCCCTCTGACACCTTTGAGTAAAGCTGAAGCTCCAGGAAGATGTACTGTATTCATCTTGTAGTTTTGCAAACTCCTGTTACACAGCAGTCAGCAGTAGAAATGCATACTCACTCTATTTGCTTTTTACTTGTTGTATGCACTACACACACACACACACACACACAAACACACGTATTACTGGCTACACTTTCACTTCAGTTGCTTGTTAGCTTATCTGACTACTGGACTGTGAACCCTTCAGGGCAGGAACTTTCATCTTTACCTACCGCTTAACACAGCACCTGTCTGGGAATGTTCAATTAATATTTATTGAACAAATGAATACTTTCCTACAAATAGAACTCACCAGGGAACCTGTTCCAATATATACTAAAATAGTTATGAATGAAATAATATTTGTGATTTACTTAAAAGATAAATAGAGGGGAGGTAGAAGTATAGATGAAACAAGCTGGATCAGGGGTACATGAAGGTCTGCTACACTTCTCTACTTTTGTATATGTTTGAAACTGCATAGTTAAAAAAAAAAATCTGTTCTATTTTTAACTTTTTTCCCTAGCATCGCTGATAATCTTATCACTTAAATACTCTACTCTGGAAAAAAACCCACTACCCTGTAAGAGAGAAAGAAAACACATTTATTATGTTCCATCCTGCAAGACAAAGCTGCAGGATGTGATACTGTGGTGATCCCTCTTAAAGGGTGGATGTCAAATGTAGGATTTGGAACAAGCAAATTAAGACTTATTAACAAAATACCCACTTTATTACATTTTGATCTGATATATTAAATAGATCATGTCATGTGTCACTGTTTTCAACAACAGAAAACAATCTTGTTCAAGTTTCTAGTTGTACATAAAGATTTAGGAGTTAAGAGGTATTTAAAATATGCAAACAATACATGGCTGGGGCAAAAACAATGTGCTTTTTAATGTGCAAATATTAATTCAAAGAAGTATATTGATTCAAAGTAATACTGCTGGTTTTAGTGTTTCCTATTGATAAATTCTATGACAGAAAAAATTTAACCTCTGATTTAAACACAAATTGCTTAGGCAAATGGAAGACAGAATACAGTATGAGAATACAGTAAAAATAAGGTGGTGAATAATTATTATACCAATGCTGGCAGCAAGGGTATATTAATTGTCCAGACTAAGTAGTTGCAAGCAATTTTATATAAAGATCAAATTTCCCATATATATATATTCAGAATTATTTGGAAATAGCTATATACCAAAAATCTTCTTGAGCTGAGATCTCACTGTCAGCTTACCTCTCCTGATCCTTCTCGAATAGAGTAGTATGTAAAATAGTTCCCGAAATAAGCTCCTTCTGATTTGAAAACAGATCCATCTCCAGGATAAATCTCTATTGAGTTCATATTTTTATGGGTAAGTCTAGGGAAAAGAAATAATCATTTAAATTTTTTGTCTAATTGCGATTAAAGGCAATTATCAAAAAAAAAAGCAAAGAATTATGAGTTTTCACCTACCTAGCAAATGGATAATTTCATACTCTATGCCCCTAACCAACTAAATTAATTTGTTTGCAAAAAATAGTGGAGCACACAGAATTGATTAAAGCATCTTTTTCAACAACTAAACTCAGCTTTTGGAAGTCAGGCATCTTGTCTTATCACACTGGTATCCCCACTGCCAATCACAGTGGCTGGCACATAATACCACCAAAGCAATACCCATTGCCTAGGAGTTAAATATAACAACTCTAGAACCTGAAAATAAGATTATTCTTTAATAATGAGTAGCCAGGTACAATCAAGGTATTGGGTATATACCTTGGTATTGGGTATATAATATATAAAAACTTGAGCCAAGTCAATTTTATTGAAACATATTTGAAGGATATGTTGTCAGAAGCAAGTGGATCCTCATGCAGGGAAAGGAGCCCAAAGAACAAACATTTCACAGGACTCTTCCAGCATTATTTACAAAAGTGAACCCCTAGATATGGCCACACTAGTATTCCCGTCACTAGGGAGGTCTACTTAGTAGTGAGGTAGGGGTAATTCAATTGAATACTGCAGGCACAGAGCAGCCACTCAATGAGTATTTGCTGAGTGAATGAAAGCCAAAATCACCCTTAGGCTCCTAACTTCTCTAATTCCATGCTCAGTGGGCAACCTTCTGATATAACTAATTCAGACAACTGGATACCCTGATGCTTGGAAGGGGTGTGTAAATAGCTGACATGAGTCTATTTCATTCACTAGCAAAACTAATCCTTCACTGGCTTTGGAGTTGTCACAAAAAATCTTGTGAATATGGTTAATGTGAATTAGCAACAAAATCCGTGTGCCCTAATGTAATTAAGTTTTGATACCTGTAAACCTCAAGACCAAACACAAGAGCATGGTGGCTCCCACAAAACTGTTGTATGAGTGTATTGGCAAGGTCAGTCCTGTCCCCTCTGTGACATCACTAAATACTCATAGCTCTAACTCCAACACAGGTGCCTTACCTGTATGTAATACCCTTATACCAAACCACTTTCACTAGTTCAGGATAGGAATATTCTTCTTCATCAGACAATCTCTGTGAAAGTGAATCACAAAAATTCCACCTGTGAAGAATAAAATACAAGCTATTGATTCTGGTTGCTCAACATAATTACCTTGAAAAGTCAACAAAACAGTGCTTCTGTAACTAGATTTATTTCTTAATTTATTAGATCAAAAAAAGTAAAAATTAATATGAAAGTATATTAATTTAAAAATGAGTTAATTTTCCATGAATTTTCAATAATCTCATTATTGAATCTCAGCACAATTACATAAATTAACAATTTTACTAATTTTTAAAATTTAAGATTCAAGCAACAAACATTTACTGAAGTATCTATGGTGAGCCAGGCACTGTATATACACTGGTAATTTATTAGGTTGGTACAAAACTAATTGTGGTTTTTGCAATTTTTAACCTTTAAAACCGCAATTACTTTTGCACCAACCAAAAAGCAAACATCACTGTCCTCAATGGAAATCCCTGTCTAGATGTTATATAGTAAATACTGAGCATAAAGAAAGTAGAATTACTGGATGTATAAGAACCTCCTCTCTAGGGACTTCAGGATAACAGCCTCAGTGAGGGTTACTGGAGACTTGGAGATGAGCATAACTTAGGGAGCTGAAAAAGATAAAGGGAGTGTTCCTGGAAGAAGAGCAAATGCAAGTGGTGAAAGAAAGCCTGAGCAGGTATTCTAGGGATTGCCAGAAGTCCAGTTTAGCAAGAGTAGAGAAAGCAAGGGCCAGGGTGGTGAGAGTGGAGGATCCCAGACACTGGAAGGGACCAGATAATGGAAGGCCTGTGAAGCCATGTTTAAGGGCAATGGATTTCAGTCTAAAACCAGAGGCAAATTATTGAAAAAGTGTTAATTTAGGAGCATAAATCTCTTTTGATGCATACTTACAATACTGGAATTTCCTATTTTAACTAGATAATCATGACAAGACTGAAAATCATTCCCATATTTTAAGTAACAAATATGTACTCAGAGAATACCTAGGATCAAATCGCAATTCTACACGTACTACACATAGCTGTGCGACTTTGCTCAGGTTATTTAATATTTCTGTGGTACAAAATATTTCTCAAGGTACAAAAGAAGGAACCTGTGACCATACTTGTTAGATCTGTGCTCCAACAACAGAGGTAACAGGCTCCACTGCGTGGCATCTGCTGCTACCAGAGTTTCGTGCAGAACCCCGGGCCATCCCTTTCCACATTTTAATAATCTTTTCAGCGACAATGATACTCACTAGACTCTAAGCTCCTAGAAAGCTTAGACTGTGTCCTAGTCATCTCTATAGTTTCTGTGCTTAACAAACCATCAGTGTAGTCAGCCTTCCATAAGCATTCAATCCCTAGACATAGGGTAAGAAACATACGCAATACATTTGCTAGGGAAATTTACTATCAGTTTTAAGCAAAGTTCTGGATTAACTGAATGAGCTCTCCTCATAACTGGTATCAGATTAGAAAAAAAAATTATCCTTAGGACTGGTGCTGACAAAATAAGTCATTCTTCCATTACCTGTGCAGGTGTGGGACAGGACAGCTGAGTAACAAGGCCCTGGGAAGAATGGAGACCTCTTTTCCTCTTTCTTCTGAAACATCAGAAGTTAAAATTCTATTCTGGGTGATATTTACATCAATTCCAGATACATTGCTGATTTTACTATGAAAATGAAGTGCTAAATACAAAGGGTATTTCCATTCGTCTGGACAGGAGGCCACACACCAGCGCTGTTTTACCCACGTGTATACATATGTGTGCTTCGTGCCAAGCGAAGGGAGTGCCTCCCTCCCTTCACTTCTGTTTACACAGCTCTTCTTCTCTAAAGGTTCTTTGGATTTCATGATCTGACAGTGAAGTGCATTATCTTTCTTCTTCAGTCTCTGTCCTGATAAACTTTCATATGTATAGATTTTGCCTGTTTTTTCAACTAGTTTGTCCTTTTTGGCTTGATTATTTTTTTCTGACAATACTATAGATGAGTCTGGCTTCTGGCTTGTTTTACACAAAAAATGTACTGTGAATTCATGTTGAGATTTGGGCAGGCAAAGGTATGCATGGCCATCTAAGGATGATATCTTCACGGTGCCACTCTGCATGCATATCATGCCGTCATCCGCATCCAGACTGGGCCATCTCACTTCTGAGATGTCAATGAAGATATGCTGAGTTGAGAGGAGAAAAAGAGATAAGTATTTTTTGTTAACAGACCAATTTTTCCACACATTTGATACTTATGTATTGTGTAATAAAACTCTTGAAGTTTTGTGTTTTACTACCTAGAGAGCATGATAAAGGAGAGCCAGGTGTCAGCCTATATATGGTTTTCCACAGAATATTTGATATTGTTAAAATTATCTTTTTAGAAAGAGAAGTAAAACACACACACACACACACACACACACACTTACAAAAATTGATAGAAAAGAAAAAAATCATCCTGATTATATTTCGTATTAGACATTTTTGTTTAAAATATACAATGAATTAGAGATCAATAGATTTTCAGCCCCTGCCAAAAGTCTACTCTGAAAAAGAATATAAATGAGGGAAGACCAGCACTATATTAAAAGCAATCATAACTTAAATGGTATGGAACTAGCATAAAAATCATTGGCAAAACTCAGAGAATTCAGGGGCAGACTTAATCATATCTTAGAATGTTACATGTGATAACATAAGCTTTACAAGACAAGCAGGGGAAAGGGAAAATTATTGTTTTTTAATTTTTTTTAATTTATTAGTTTCAGGTGTACAAGACAAGGTAAGACTTAGAAGGGGAAAATTATTTAATAAATAGTACTGGAATTAGTCACCCAGGCTAAAAAAAGGTAACATATACGAAGTACATGTCCTAGATAAGCACCTGGCACACCATATACTAAAAGAAATTCCAGATGGCTTAAAGAATAGCATTTTTTTTAAATCAAAGTATAAAATTTATTTTTTCATAAATATATAAACTTATGTAAAGAATAACATTTTTAAAGTTGAATTATTCAATGGTAAATTGATCCTGACCAATAGCAAAAACACACTTGTAACAGGTAACAGTGTCTGATGCATCTTTTTGTATAAGATAAAAATAGTGAGTCATATAACAGGTTTTAATCAATTAATCTTGTCAACAGTTAAACATTTCAACTTCCATTTATGTAGTCTTAGATTTACAAAAACTATTGTCAAGAAATCCTCTTAAATTTACAATGCTTTTATGTGTACAGATGTTAGTACACTAAAATTAAAGGCAGTATATGCATTGATGGCAAACCTGGTACGTAAGGGTGGTCAGTTAAATTCTCTCTTCTAGAATTAGACTATCTAATAATCCCACTGTAGCATCAGCAGCAAACTATGCAGTTTCAATGAATAAAGTTATTAAAAAAGTTACAATGGAAAAAATATCCTTGTAGACTAAGTACAGCTTAAAATTTTTCATGGCTCCTTTGCCATAAGACAATATAACAGAAAATTACTCAGTAGGCAGGCAAGCATCATGACAACAGCAGAAAGTGGTTATAAGACACAGTCTTCAGAGTCAAACAAATTGGGTTCAAATCCTGACGTTGCCACTCAGAAAATTTCCATGGACAAGTTAGGTAACTCTGAGATTTAGTTCTCTCACCTGTAAAAAGGGGCTAATATCCATTCAATATACCTTTGCTGACAGGTTGGATGCCCATTTTGATCAGTAGGTACCCAAGGCATTCTAGTGTTAGTAATTTCTTTTTTTTTTTTAAAGAAAAGAGGAAATTTATTAGCATGATGGAAGAGCCAAGAGTTACATCTGATTCAATGTCATAAGCAATCTTTTTCCAGCTCTTGGTTTTGCTTTCCTCTATGGGGGCTTCGGTCTCGGCCATGCCCTCCCAGGGTGGTGACAGAGATGGCTACCAATGGCTCCAGGCTGATGGGTTACCAGCTTAGCCACTCCAAGGAAGGATTCCCCTTTGTCCTAGAAGATCCAGCAGATGTCTGAGGGTGGAATTTCACTAACAGGTGTGACATTTGGACATCCCAGAACAAAGCACAGTGACCAGGCCTGGGGCTGAAAGGAGAGGTCAGTCCCTCTCAAACCATGTGAACTCAATAAGTATTTTTAATATTCCTAGTTCTTAGCACACAGTATACCCTCAATAAATGACAGTTACAATTATTCCTAAAAATTCAAAATAGAATATAAACAATAAAAATTGTATACTCATATAAGTAATTACATGTCTAGTACATATTATCAAATAAGTACACACAAACTATTAAAAATGGCCACACAATTTCTTAATTTTGATGTCTCTGAGAATCAAAAGTTACCAATCTGAAAAGTTCTGAGTATAATCACTGGCTTAAAGAAAAAAAAAGAAGAAGGCAAAGAGATGAACTATGTACTTTCTGTGTCTCAATCAATATACAAAATATCAAGACTCCCAAGTCTAGTGAAATACAAAGGCCTATGTATTCTATAGCAGCCTATTTTCAAGTGTCACAAGTAAAAAGACTAAATATTAAACAGCTGTTTCTAATTACTTGTCCTCAAATATTATTTATAAAAACGAGATTTACAAAAATTACCTTTTTTCTCTCCGAAGGTATAATGCTTTCAGATAAAAAAGGGCAAGTGGCAAAAGAATTTCGAAAATCTAGGGCTCTCTGTAGTTGCTCCTACAAAAAAGATAAAAATGTAATCTTAAAAAATGATTTGAAAATCAATTTTGAATGACAGTAATCCAGAATTCAAATTACTTTCCACATTCTGGCCACCTCAACAATATTTTGGTATTAAAAAGAGTAGTTTTTGTGTCATCTTTACTTACTCGGTAAGTGCTAATAACAAAGTGTGTCCTTTGACGAATTCTTTCTGGTTGTTCTAAAGGATGTGCTGAAACAAGGGGTGCCTTTTCAAATAAAAATTCAGAGCCACAGGGAGAAAGCTGCAGTCTGGACCCATCGACATACTGTACTTGCATTGAATCATCTTCATAAAGTACCATTTGCACTTCAGCCGCCATTACTATGACTATGGATAAAACGTCCTTTCAAGGGGAAGACTAAAGGAAAAAGGAAACACAGTAGCACAAATAGTTCTCTTAATGTACAAAAGTTCTATCAAAATAAACAGATGCAGGGCCGGCCTGGTGGCTCAGGCGGTTAGAGCTCTGTGCTCCTAACTCCGAAGGCCGCCAGTTCGATTCCCACATGGGCCAGTGTTCTCAACCACAAGGTTGCCAGTTCAATTCCTCGAGTTCCGCAACTAGCAACGGCAACTGGACCTGGAGGTGGGCTGCGCCCCCTGCAACTAGCAACGGCAACTGGACCTGGAGTTGAGCTGCGCCCTCCACAACTAAGACTGAAAGCACAACAACTTGAAGCTGAATGGCATCCTCCACAACTAAAATTGAAAGGACAACAACTTGACTTGGAGAAAAGTCCTGGAAGTACACACTTGTTCCCTAATAAAGTCCTGTTCCTCTTCCCCAATAAAATCTTTAAAAAAAATAAATAAATAAATAAAAATAAACAGATGCATAATCTAAGAATATAAGTAAAAACATTGCCATTGCATTTACTTTTGTTGGAGGAAAAGTGATTATCTTACTACATGCACTTAAATAATCTGAAATTAACATCCTCAACAGAATCCCTTGATTAACTCCTTAAGGCTTTGCTCCAGTGTGGGAACATAACCCAGAGGGAAAAGATAGCCCACCAAGTTATAACTGCCTTTATAATTTCAGTAGCTTTACTTCTTCTTAAATTTAATTTCTGAAAATTATATGCTCAGTATCTTATTTCAAATAACAATAAGAACACAGCATATCTTTGTAATATATGCAAAAGGCAAGCCAAACGTAACTATTAGGCCTAAAAGAAAACAACACCTGGATTCTTGTCCCTAGACTGGCATTAAGGAAATAGTTTCATTTCACTGCTGAGCAAGCTAATCTCCTAGTGTCTTAGATTCATCCTCATCTCACTGATTTCAATTTCTCCTTCTACACTTCTAAAATGATTCTGTATCTTTACCTATGCTTTCCAGATACGTATGATGGGAGTGGAATTAAAGGGTTGGGTTGCATTCATACCCACCGTTTACTAGCTATAAGCTTCAAGTCATTTGTTTCCTTATTTGTAAAATGGGGATAGTAAAAGGATTGTTGTGAGGATTAAATGAGACAATACATATGGCAATACCTAATATTGTGAATGTCACCTTGTAGGAGCTCAATAAACATGATTCCTTTCTAACACTAATGGCGTCTCCTTCTAGGACATTATTCTTTCTAACCCCCATCCCCTTCTAGGACATTATCTTCTTCTACTACTTAGGTGATCAAGATTCATCCGACAGAAAAAAAATAACTTTCCATAGATACCTCTTCCCCAGTTTACCCCTATTTCCTACCAATAAACCTTTTAAACGTAGTATCCAGTCAATGTCCACTTTGTCTTCCATTAATCTTCAATCTATTACAATCCAGCTTTCTCCTCCACCTCTCTCTTGAAATTGTTTCACAATGGTCACTAATGTTTCCCTACATCCAGTGACTTCAATCTTCATCCTACTAAACTAGTAAACCTTTGACAGCATTGTCCACCGTTTGGACAGCTGCTTCTCCTGCAGCAAACAGTCTTCCTCTGCCGTTTATTTAAAAACAAAAACAAAAACAGGCCGCCAGGACTTCTCCCCTACATCTACCTCTGTTTTCAGTTTAATCATTCATCATCCTCTGAAATCAAGGATACTTCAAGACCCGACCTTAGTCTCCATTTCATCTCTTCTTACTAAATATACTCATGTTGGTTTTATGAACACCCTTGCTTTTTTTCTTAAATCTTACCCCTTTTCAATGTATGTAATCAGGTACATGTGATTGGCCTATAATCACTTGTGGAATATGTCAGGGTATATTAAACCATATGGTCTCTCCTGAGGAGATTCACACAACTTTATTTTCTCTAAAGAATTGACCAGACCTTTCTCCAGAGCATCCAGTAGCCTGTTAGACTCTCTTCATGTCCCTGTACCACAGATAAATCAAATGCTGCGTGGAACTTATCACTCCCACCAAAAACTGCCTTCTGTAAATATCCCTGAATTTCACTTTCACTCTTACCTCCCTCAAGTTCAGTCTACACACAGTAGCCAGAGGGATCTTTTAAAATAAAAATGAGATTTATCACTCCTTGGCTCACAACCTACCATCCGCACTTAGAATAAAATCCAAATTCCTAACTATGGTCTATAAAAGCCCCACAATCTGGCCCCCTCTACCTCTCAGAATGTCATCTCCTAACTCTCACCTCCTTGTTCAGGACCCTTTAGCTCCATTGGCTAAAGGCCTTTTTAATGGTTTTTAAACAAGTTCTTGCCCATCTCAGAACCTTTACACTGTTCTTTTTGCCTAGCATGTCCTTTTCCCTGCCTCATCACATGGCTGGCTCTTTTTCACCATTAAAATCTCACACAAATGTCACTTCTTCAAAGGCTTGGCTTGACCATCTCAATTAAAGATGCTCCCAACCATCTTCCAATCACTTTTTTATTCATGCCACCTTTTTTCTTCATGGCATCTATTACTATTAAAACTGATTCTTAATTAATTAATTTAAAAAACTGATTCTATTTATTTACTCACATTCTGTCTTTTCCCATTAGGATATAAACTCAATCAGAGCAGACTTAATCTTATCCACAATTATATCTCTGGCATCTAAAACAATACTTGACAAATAATAAGGATGCAATAAATATTTACCTAATGATGAAAGAATAAGTAAAATTTTAAATTCTTGCTTTTCTTGAATTTGCAATTTGAGTTGATGACATCTCAATGTTAGCAATATTTGACTTCTCACTCTGTTTCCCTCCACACTCTTGTAACAAGTCCTGTTGATTTTGTAAGTCTCTCTCAGGAACTTGGCTCCTCCTTTTCTATTTCAAGCCATCAACTCTGAATTCCTGTAACTATCTGGGGCCTTTTTCCAGTTTCTTCTTTCTTCAATCCATTTCTAGCATTGCTGTCATAGGTAACTTTCCACAACTCAGACCATACTAACCACTTTACATCACTAGTTTACATACTTGTTAAATGGCAATAAATATTCTTGGCCATATGATGTCTACTTGCTATTTCAGAAAAAAAAAAAAAAAGGTGCCTATACACAGGTGGGAACTTATATTTTCTGATACCGATTAGGAAAAGGTCTCTATCTTTGGCTAGGTTTTTAATTTTTTTATAAACAGTTTATTGAGGTATCATTGTTGTTTAAGTAAGAAGCATACACAAGAAAGAGTAGAATGTCTAAAGGTCCTGGCATATCATAATCCGGCCCCAACCCCCATCTCCAGCCACAACTCTACAGTCTGTGTTTTCACCACCCAGCGCATTACGTATGAATATGTTTAACGATCAAAAAGCCACAAATCTGTTGTTGATATCAACGGGAACCTAATTTTTCAAAATGCGGTATCTAGTTACAGAAAAAGCCTCACCAAAACAACCAACGTCTTGAATTCACACAGCCGTTCTGAGCTGACAAGTCGTGGAAATGAGACCAATCAACGGCTCATGTGCTTTAATTTGCCAAAATGCTCGAAGCTGCAACGTATACGCCTGCCCACAGACTGCTTCTCCAGAAATATTTCTTGAATTTGACAAGTTACCAACAAGTGATGTTTCTTGATGAAAGAAAACAATCACAACCGCAGAGGAGTAAGGTCACAGGCAGAGTGTTTTGGCCGACACGTCCGTCAAGTTTGAGTAGCGGGAGTAGCGGCAGCGGCAACAGCAGCGATGATCTAGGAGAAAAAAAACACAGGCAAACAACAGAAATTCAAACCTTCCCGCACCTTGGGGAAGCGGCTTTCCTCTCCGGAAATACAAACACCGGAAGTCCCGCCCTGACCGCGCCACCGCTCCAGAGGCCACGCCCCGTCGCACTCCTAGCGATGGGCGGGACCGGAAATGCAAATGGTTAGGGAGATCTCAGTCCGGAATCTACTGGAGGGCTCTTCCGTGTTTACTTCCGGTACCCACACGTAACCTGTCCGACCTGCTTGTGACAAGCTTGTGAGGACCGGCGTTCTGATGGTCCAGCCAAGCTAACTACACGGGTGGGTTTTAGTGGAGTGATGCCTATTTAAATATCTAAACGACCGTTATACTTCAATAAAGCTGTTAAAGAAGAACTCGGCCAAATATAGACACTTCTTCCTAATTTGGTACAGAAAATAGGTCTTTCGACTATGTATCTGCACCTTTATTTTTTCTAAATATGTGTGTACTATATTTATTTATTGCCATTAAACAGGTATTTATGGAGTGCCTGTTATGTGCTAGGCACGCTGGGGATTAAAGCAGAGACTGAGACCCAGGGTCAAAGATGGAAACTAGAGATTAACTGGAAAGAAACGATTAGACAATAATTTGATCCCAGTTGTAGTAAGTGTTCTTTCTAAAATAAAAGAGGTTTGTGAGAGCACATAGTGGACAGGCCTAACCTAGGCTCAGGAAATATTTCCACTGAAATCCAAAGGATAAATAGGTGTTAGGTAGAGAAGAAAGATGTTTCAAGACTGGGTAACAGCCTGCGTTAAAACCCTGAGGCCCAAAGGAAAGATCTTCCCCTTAAAAGATCTTTCGTTTAAGAATGATTAAATAAGAAAGAGAGGACTTTGGGGCAGAGAAGCCTGAAATGGAGCTGTAAGGTAGGCAGGGCATGATCATTATCAATGTATGGATTGTGGACTTATCTTAAAAGTAATGGTGATTTCCCAACTTGCAAGATGGCGGGTGAAAAAGCTGGGAAGCCGGACACTAAGAAGAAACCTGAAGCCAAGAAGGCTGATGCTGGTGGCAAGGTTAAGAAGGCTAACCTCAAGGCCAAGACGCCTAAGAAGGGGAAGCCGCACTGCAGCCGAAACCCTGTCCTGGTCCGAGGAATCGGCAGGTATTCCCGATCAGCTATGTATTCCCGAAAGGCCATGTACAAGAGAGGAAGTACTCAGCAGCTAAATCCAGGATTGAAAAGAAAAAGAAGGAGAAGGTTCTTGCTACTGTCACAAAACCAGTTGGTGGCGACAAGAATGGTGGCACCCAAGTGGTTAAACTTCGCAAAATGCCTAGATACTATCCTACTGAAGATGTGCCTCGAAAGCTGTTGAGAGAAACCCTTGGCAAGAAACCCTTCAGTCAGCACATGAGAAAACTGCGGGCCAGCATCACTCCCGGGACCATTCTGATCATCCTCACTGGGCGCCATAGAGGCAAGAGGGTGGTTTTCCTGAAGCAGCTGAGCAGTGGCTTGCTACTTGTGACTGGACCTCCATCCCTCAATCGAGTTCCTCTGCGTAGAACACACCAGAAATTTGTCATCGCCACCTCCACCAAAATTGATATCAGTGGTGTGAAAATCCCCAAACATCTCACTGACGCTTACTTCAAAAAGAAGAAGCTGCGTAAGCCCAGGCACCAGGAGGGGGAGATCTTCAACACAGAGAAAGAGAAATATGAAATTACAGAGCAGCGCAAAATTGATCAGAAAGCCGTGGACTCGCAAATTCTGCCAAAAATCAAAGCTGTTCCTCAGCTCCAGGGCTACCTCCGCTCTGTGTTTGCTCTCACAAATGGGGTTTATCCTCACAAACTGGTGTTCTAAATTAATTAAGAAAAACCTAATTAAATGCCTGAACTGTTAAAATTTTTTTAAAAAAAGTAATGGTGAACTATCACAAAGGCGTTAAGCAAAAATGGCAGCACCAGATATGGGGAGAAATCTAACTCCTTAAATTCATCTCCATTTTTAAAAGTCTGATATGCAAATTGACTTCGACCTTATATAAAGTATAATAAGGGCATCCTTAGACAACCATATTTTCATTTATTTGTAGTATCGATTTGTATTATATAGTGCTAACTTAGGTCTTACCGCACTTCCACCTTTTCCCTTCCAATGTCTAAGAACCTCCTGCTGTGTTTCCCCCAAAGTAAGACCTAACTGGAAAATAAGCCCTAGCATGTTTTTCAGGATGACATCCCCTGAACATAAGCCCTAATACGTCTTTTGAAGCAAACCTTAATATAAGACCCAGTCTTATTTTCAGGGAAACACGGTATATATAAATTCTGTTTACTACTGAGGGTTTTTGTGATGCTGTTTGTACTTTCGAAAGATTTCTGGAACTGCTAAGTAGAGAATGGATTGTAGGATGCAAGGGCATATGTGGGAATCCAATAGAAGTCTTCTTTATTCTTCTTTATTCTTCTTATGCTTCTGAAAAAGCAACAAGACAGATGTGGCAGTTCAGACGGATTGGGAAGTGAGGATGGAGAGCACAGCTCCAAGAAATAGGAGATATATTTCAAGACTACAGTCTTGGTGATGATTGAATGAAGGTGTGGTAGGAGTTAAACAGTTGCAGATTTTCTGGTTGGTGCAAGTGAGTAGGTGGCAGTGCCATCAATTGGGGGGCAGGGGCAGGAGAATAAGAAGAGCAAATTTAGGGAATAGCATAACTTAAATTTTCTAAGTCCTCCTGGTGGAAATGACAAGTTAGTAAAGGTCTAGTATCAGATTAGAAACAAACCTGGAGGTCAATACCTGATAGTTGTTAATTGAAGCTATAGGAGAGGATGAAAGAGTCCAAGGATATTGTGACATGAGAAAAGAATGCTTAGAACTAAGCTTTGAGGAACACCGATACTTACAGATTAAGGAAGAGAATCACACAAAGACATTGAGGAACAGCATGAAGCTAGAAAGCAAGTGATTGTGTTCAAGATGCTTAGAGGTTTTCAATTTTGGTGTCACAATACTGTCCGATACTGGCTAGAGAACAAGCTAAGGAAGGAACTACTAGATTTCGTAGTGACATGGAGATCTTCGTAATTCTAGTGAGAGTTGTAGACAGTGGAGGCAGAAGCTATAGTGGGTTTGAAGAGCAAATGGAAGGAAATGGAAAAATGGGACAGCACTTGAGAAATCTGACTAGGAAGCAGACATAGGACTATATTTGGAGAGAAATATGAGGCATGTTCAACAGCTCATACGAAGAGCCAATGGAAAGACATAAAAAGTACCGATCAAGTAATAATAGAACTCATAAGAGCGTGAGAGGGGATAGGTTTTGAGCACATGTTGAATAATTGGCCTTTAATAGGAAGAGCAATACATCATCTATAGGAAGAGGAGGGATGAAGTGAATGTTTGTGTACATATTCGTCTGGTGTTTTATTTTTCCTTTGAAGCAATTCACAGGGGATGAAGGAACAGATGAGTGTAGGGTTTAAAATAGTTGAAAGAAAGAAGAAACACAGTAAGATTAATGGTAGTGCTGACAGCCGAATTGAACTTGATGACTGAATTTACAGTGGTACAAACCTACCAGAAATGTGACTTCCAGCTATCTGGGTGCAGCATCAGCACTGGGTTCATCCAGGGTTGGCATCTGGCAATAGCCAACTCTGGCAATAGCATACATGACCTTAAATGATTTACATCTGTCTAGTCAGCCAAAGGCCACTGAACTCAGGCCTGTAGTCTGACAAAATCATATTTATTGACTTGAAAGCAAAGGAGCACACTCCAGAGGAATCATGAAGGGTATTCAACACAGGGAGGAGAAGGGCACCATCTTTGGTAAGGTTTGGGTTCCTTCTGAAGAATTCTGAGGAAGTTCTAAGGGAAAGGAGACCAGTTCTGGGTTGGATGCTGTTTCTGAAGCAGGATTAGGAGAGGCAGGGATTAACTAGGGGTTGGGTACTGCTGTGAGTGAGGGCAGTTTAGCAACTGGGTATCCCCAGTAATAGATGGGTGGGGATAGCAAAGAAGTCTGGAATTGTCACAGAGGAGTCATGACATTTTATAGCTGCAGCATGACCTTGGAAGAAACAATGTTTCCTATTAACTTTGCAGCTGGCTTCATCTGTTCATCCTCCCATCCTGATTAATAGCAGGGCTGCTCCACCCCCACCCCCACTTTGAACTGATTTTCAGTCCTTTAGTCCTGGACAAGTTTTGACTTTTATACCAAGCATCCTCCTCTCACTAAATGTGACTTTTTAAAAGTAAATTATAACTTAATCCATGCCCCTATCTGTCCCTTGATAAGATTTCATGAAATACCTAATCACAGAATTGCCCCTGCTTTCTGACATCCAGTAAACCTCCGGTTTCTTAGACCCTCTCCCAAATTACCAACCAAAGCCCAAATCCTGTAATAGGTTGCTTCTAACACCTTAGTTGCTACACCCGTTTCCCCACAGTATATATTCTGCCTTATTGCAACGTTCAAGGACAGCTGTTCCTGGTAATCTTTGGCTAGAGGGCACTAACAACACAGGGGGTCTGAGATGACAGGACTGCCAGGTTCAGACCAGTATTTGCACTTTATTGCCAACAACATTTGTGGCACCTTTGTGTCCTTGCTCCTTGAAGACTTGTACTAATAATCCTTACAAAAGACTTCATGATGCATATTTCTGTGGAAGATATGGCCATCCTAAAGGCCAACAACAGCAGCACAGAACCATATTTCTCTTTGATTATGTACTGTTGCAGTTTCAAAACATGTCCACACATTCCTCGATGGCCTCCTATCTGATATGGCGTTAGCAACTCAGACTGTAGTGGCAGGAATGTTCCTGTAGCTTCTGAATGCAGCCTCTTCCTGGGTCTTTTGGAATGCCCCACCCCCAAATCCAGCTTCCACGTTGTGAGAATTGCAAGCCATGTGGACAGGCTATGTGTAGGTGGTTCTGGCTGAGTGATGCTTTCAAGTCACCTCCAGTCATCAGCCATGAGAGTGAAGAAGACTCCAGGTGATTACAGCACCTAGCTGTTCAAGTCACCCCGAGTTCTTAGTTTTCCCAGCTGAGGCCCCAAACATTGCAGAATAAAGCCATCCCTATTCTGCCCGTCCAAATTCCCGAGCCACAGAAACCATGAACATAACAGAATGCTTATTATACAAAGACACTAAATTTGGGTGGATTTTTAAGCAGCACTAGTAACGGGAACATATATTGATCTTGTTGCTTAGAAGCTGTTATGAGTAGAACAGTGGGAGATGATAATGAGCTAGTGGACAAAACTGGATGGTTATTCATAGAGCAACTGCTGGAAGTTTCAAGTATATTCAGTTAGCATAGACTTGGCCCCTGGTCTAATGCCCTGCCCCTGAGATTTACAGTGAGCACAATCTTTAGAGAACTGCAGATTAAGGTAATGGCTACTATTTTGAAAAAAAGTTCTATTACAATTTCCAAAAAAATCCAATTGCATATATACTTCCCGTTTACAATAAGGAATCTTCAAGTTTTTTGGGTTTTTTTTGAATCTACAAGTTTTAATGTTTTATATTTACTAGTTTTTCCAACTAGACTTGTCATTGAACTGAATTCTTATTCAACAGGCATTGAATAGAATATCTTCTAATAGTTTCTCTGATTTCAAACCATAATTTTATGTCATGTAAAAAAAGTTCAACAGAAATTCTTTAAAATACCAGGATACTACTCCAAAAAGTTAGAGAAAACAAAACTATTTCAATTTTATTTTCAAAGTCTAATTTTAATCCAGACTGAACAAACAAGCAGAAAAGTGAGAAAACTAACTGTATTAGCAGACACAGATGTACCAAATGTAAAACAGTGGGTTATTAACAGAACTATTTACATGCATATTTACAAGCAATCCCTTTGTACATAAGTTTTAGTTAGTTGGAAAAAGATTTTTTGACATTAGGTAAAAATAGGGCTGAGGTGGTACTACATTATAGTAAAAGTATTAGAAAAGTGATCTTCAAGGTGTATCAATTATAAAGCAGATGAAAACTTGAGTGACAAAGAACTAGCAAAATTCTCTAGTAAAAAAGTCAATGCAACTCATGCCACAAAATAAAAATGAGAAAGCCATATAAATGAAGCAGAAAAATTCTCCAGTCTTCTAAGTAAAGTAATGAAGTTATATGAAAAAAAAAAAAATTCTACGACTGCAATAAATCCTCAGTGAAGAATCTTGGTTGTTTAGTTTGGAGTTCTAACTCCTTTTTTCTTTTTTTTTTTTAATGACATTTTAACAGCCCTTGGTATCAAATAGCATCTGGATATGTAAATCAGTTAACGATATAGTCTAAGACTTTACTGCTAAAGATTTTTGTAATTGTGAATCATATTTGAAACCCAATTTATTGAGACACTAAATGTAAAACTAAATGAAAGCTATATACTTATATCTAAAAAAAGGGTGCTACATTTTTGCAGTAATATGTATTTCCAGGCTAAGACCTTTTCCCTCAAGAAAAACTGAATTTAAAGGATAAGCCTCTAACCAGCTAGCAAAATTTACTTTCAACATTTTATTTATTTCAAAATCGATTTTATTGCAGCCAAAACAGTGGAATTAACTGTACATAATAAACTATTATATATATATACACATTTTAAGTTATAGGGAATAAAGTTTATTTTGGCAGACAGTGTTAAACAAAAGTTGTATACATTAGTAATGTAACTTAACATCCTTAATTTGGTATAAGTGTGACACAATTTCTTGCTTTCTGTGTTCTGCTAAATCATCATAACCTAAACTGCTTTATAAAACTGATTATGCTGACATTGAGCTTTACTGTTTTCGTTTGCGCTCTGATTCCAAACAAAACTTCTCATATGCTTCTTCTATCTCAGGGTCCATCTCATCATCGATATCATCGAAGTATCTGTGAAAGGAGCAAAGATGACTCAGACATTTCATGTTTTTCAGTTCAGAAAAGGTCTAAGATGCTAAACCATGAGAAAAAGTGACTGAGCTGTGATAGAACGCAAGCACTAACTGTTTAGAATTACATTAACTGGCAGTCCTCAGACAACAACTGCTTAATATAATGAGTTAAATTTTACACTGGATTTTGAGTCTGTTGTCTTCGAAGTTAAGATTCTGTTACATATTTAGACATATGTTAAATTCTTTAACCTAATCTAAAAGTTAAATCAAAGGCTTTACGTATAAACTCGGGGGCTCATGAATGAATTTCATAAATTTATCTTATCAACATTTATACTATAATTAGAACTTAAGTTCAGATGTGCCCTTCACCTCTAATGCTGCCCTAACATTTTATGTCTACTTAACATCAGAAATGGTATTCTTACAATGACAATTTAGTCAGATTCCATTTGGAATCAGGCTTCCATAGCAAAAAGCTACTTTCAAGATCATCTATTTCAGAAGTTTTCCACCTATTCAGTGGTTTAAAATGATGGGAAACAAGGCTTTCCATAGTTAAGTAAAAAGTGTAAAGTACCCTGTGAAGGGCTTAATATACACACTTTTACTGAATTCCCACAGTCGCCTTAAAAAGATAGGTACTACTATAATCCTCATTTTAGAGATTAAAAAACAAAGAAACAAACTCCAGAAGATTAACATAAGATTTGTTAATATGTGGCAGAGAGAGAATTTGACTCCAGATCTTTTCCCTTTTTTATACTTTTCCTCCACAAGACACTGACTCCCCATCTCCCAATAACCCTTTCCACCTACATGAGTGACAAAATTATACTGTTTTTAACATGGTTGTCTGAAAATTTTTGATAAGTTACTACATATATACCACTATATATCATCAAATCAAAATGCACATTCTTTCATTATCTACTTTTTTCTGGTCTAAACTCTACCTACAAACTGTGGCCACAGAAATTTCACAAATAAAGTTAGTAGCTAAAGAGAACTTACGGATCACCAGCCCCCGATAAATCTGTTCCATTTTCTTCATAATCTGGAAAAAAGTCTTCTCTTTCAAGTAACTCTTGATATTTCTCTTGGTAATCTACAAAAATATAATAAAAAAATTTAAAAGCTGAAAGAAATTCACAAGAAATGGCCAGTTATCTCTAAGAAATTTTAGTATAATGACTTTTTAAGTAGATCCAAAGTACAAATAGCAGTAAGCTATTTTAACTTACTTGTTATTAATTATGTATTTAAGAACAGCTTTTACAAATCTTATTTTCTGATTGGTTTGCTTTTGCCCCCTGCATGCTCACAAATTATATGTAATATTCCTCTAAATATAAGTTAGAAATCAAAGCTACTGTGAATATACCAGAGTACATTTCACAGCCTATGTGCATGCTGTTTACATTTTTTTACTGCTTTTTTCCATTGGACAACATATTGGCTATATAATTTGTTAGGGAAGAACGTGTTTCTTCTTCTACACCTATTTTTCCTTTCACAAGGAGAGATTTCAATCAAACATCCTGGTTTCCGGCTTCCCCATTATTCCTCCCCAAGGAGATAAAGTGAGCTATCTATCTGCTAGCAGGTAACAGCCTTTGGTCCATATTTCTCAATCAGAGGAAGCTAACCAAGCATAGGTTGAGCATAGGGGATTTTCGTTTCTTCCCTCTATTTAAAGATAGCTGGAAGGTAGCTACCTGATAAATGTTTCAGCTATACCAACTTTCTAAGGCAGTACATATAATATAGCTCTCCATCTGCTAACTGTCTTAGACTTACTAAGTATCTTATAAGATTAGCATGTCTATATGGAGTCCTTGCCTTTGAATAATAAAATCGATCAGTGTATATTAAAACTAGTTTTAATAAAATTAGTTTTCTATGAACATTACCTCAAATTTTGAGAGAATAATATAATTACGTTAGATTGGATAAAGACCATGTTCCCAAGATTGTCAGTCTCTATAACTCTAATTCGAGCTTAAAGGATTAGTGATATCTTGACATTCAATTCTGGCAATTTGGGGACCATTTTAGGTGTAAAACTTTCCTGCAACAAACACTTGAGGTAACCAGTAAGATATTCTTTTTAAATGTATGGGTGACAAAAAACATCATGTCATCCGATGACAGAAATGGAAGGGCACTGAAAGTCATACATAATTACTGCAGCTGGGAGGCTGGTAAACCATGTGGTAACAAATAGGCTTGGATTTTAAAACACACAGAAGGTCAGAAAGGAAGGTCTTGGGCCCATGTGAAACGGAGATGGAATTAATGCTCCACAACCATCTCACCCTGCACAAACCCAGGACATTCAAAGGACAGGTATCTCAAGCAAAAGATGGACGGGGGGAAAAGCAAAATGAAAAATGCCTCAGTGAAAGGGAGCTAGCAAAGAAGTTTGGTTGTCTCTGCCTGGATTTGGTAGTACTCTGAAGAAACTGGTTACCCAGAGAATTTGTAACAATGGGCCTGGAGCCCCCGTGACAAGACAGTAAAAACTTGTCCCAAGTCACTGTTACCCTGTGGCTCCTGGCAGGAGCAAACAGAAAACCCACTTTGGACAGATGTTCAGCAATCCAAGCCACAAGGAATGTTCATGCAGATAAACAAAAGGCAGTTAAAACACTGGAGCAATCTCAAAGGGCTATAACATATGTAACTTAACTGCAAATGATTAGTTTTGTGTTGTTTTGCTTTTTTTTTTTTTAAGGAGGGTGCAGCTCACAGTGGCCCATGCCGGGATCAAACTGGCAACATTGGTGTTATCAGTACCACACTTTAACCAGCTGAGCTAACCAGCCACCCCAACTGCAAGTGATTTAGAAAAAAGAATGACTGTGGAGACAACAAATGATAAACAGAGTAAACTTAACAAAAGGTATGTCTGAGTAAAGGATAAATGGATGTTCTTTGTACAATTTTTACATTTGTAACTTTTCTATAAGTTTGAAATCATTTCTGGAAAAGTTTAAGAAAGACGGTTGAGATTGCAATAAAAACGATCATAACATAAACAATTTTGGGTGTAATAATCTGAAAAAACAGCAGGATTGGAATTAAAAGATAGAACAAAACTATGAAGCAAAAATAAGTGTTTAGAATGATGAGAAAAAAGGACTCAAAACTTTGAGAAAAGATCAAGATACTTTGAACAAAATGCAAAAACCAAATTCAGTTTGAAAAACCAAACTGAATTTCTATAAAAAACAGTCACTAGAAATTAACAATTAAATAGGATCAACAGATTAGACAAAGATGAAGAACAAAGAAATAAAAGGAATCAAGGTAACATTGAAGAATAAGGGAAGAAAAATTTGTTTTATCAGACAGCAAGATGTATAGTGAGAATAATTAAGAATGTGGAATTGGTGTCAAGACATACAAACGAAAGATCTACATACATTGACAGAGGAATAAGACACGAGCTTACAGAGGAGTTACATGGTGCCCAACAGAGGAATGTTTTATCTAAAAGAGGATGATTCAACACTTATTGCTGCCATGAGAGATGATGGAAAAAGTATATCCCATATATAAAAAGTAGCCAGACAGATTGAAGACCTAAACATAAAAAACAACAAAGTAAGACTTTTTAGAAGAAAATGGAATTTGATAGTAGGAAGGAGACTGTCCCAGAGAGCACAAACAAGACAGATACATTTAGTTTACATGAAAACTCAAAGCTTCTAAATGCTCAGACATAAACAAATAGTAGGACGGCACATACTGGGAAAAACTAAGGATCACTTTCTAGGCGATGCAAAGAATTACAAATCAGTAAGAAAGATAAATGGTCCACTAGAAATATGGACAAAGAACACAAACAGGCAATTCTCAAAAGAAGAAATCAAAAGGTCAACAGAAACATGAAAAGAAATTCAGTATCATTAGTAGGAAAATAAAAATGTACAATTTCATACAATCAGACTGACAAAAAAACTAGGTCTGGTAACAATTAACTGTTGCCAAGAATGAGAAATAGAAAAGCAAACCAAGTTCTTATATAAACTCTCTGAGTATTATTTGGCATTTAAAATGAAAGAACCAAATGTATATATTTCAACATGAATAAATGCCAAAAATAAAACTGAATAAAATGTAAGTTGCAAAAGGATGTGCACTATAAGATACCACTTACATTAATACTACTATGTGATAATACCTATTGTTTACAGACTCACATAAAGTAAAAAGACACCACAGTGACACAAATGTAAAGGACAGTAATTACACCTCAGGATGAGAAGTAATAGAAGGACTGAACTTGGGGAGGAGGGGATCAATTACAGGACAGATAATGGTTTTAGTAGAATCTATTGGGTTTTTGTCTTTAATAAGACCCACAGTATATGTTAATATGGTAAATGACATTGCCATAATCAATGAACTTGGTTTAATCTTTTTTTTTTTTTAAACATTTGCCATCGTAACTTTTTTTTTTTTTTTTAAAGGAGGGCACAACTCATAGTGGCCCATGTGAAGATGGAACAGGCAACCTTGGTGTTATCAGCACCACGCTCTAACCAACTGAGCTAACTGGCCACCCCGAACTTGGTTTAATGTTGACTGAGTGGTTTTATTTTGTCTGTGAATCAACAGGTCAGTTTTCTGTGGTTTTTTAAATTATGAAACATTCAAGAAATTTAAGTCGAAAGTTAATCAGTCCTTCTTTTACCTCCTGTGTGCTACAGGCACAGACCAGTTAGTGCCTGCTATCCAGAGGAAACAAAAGAGAAAATTTCAACGATAAGCTGGTTGTAGTTGTACCAAATGGGAAAAATGTCTCTCTTGCTCACACAGTAGTCCCATTTATCACAATTAAAGCAATCTTTTTATAAATGTCCTTTTCTGGAAGAGCAAGTGTGAAGAGACTTAGATTTTAATTAACTTTGACCCACCAAGTATTAATGAAATCCATAATTCCTAATATCTGTGAATATTAACCCATATTAATGAAAGTTGCTGACTATGTAGTGAACTAGAACCATCTTTTCTTTCCATTCAACCACCTGGAAAGTTTAGAGTATAAAAACAAAATATCAGAGGAAATACAAAATAAAAATTGCTGCATTTAATTGAGGTATTCTTCCAATTCTTCATTGTTAGGGTGACAAGACACTATATACTGAGTCAGATGTCCCATCTGAAATGGTTCCAAGTGTAACTAACCATTGTAAAGAATATTCCATGAGAGGGCTGGCCCGGTGGCTCAGGCGGTTGGAGCTCCGTGCTCCAACCACAAAGTTGCCGGTTCGACTCCTCGACTCCTGCAAGGGATGGTGGGCTGCGCCCCCTGCAACTAAGATTGAACACGGCACCTTGAGCTGAGCTGCTGCTGAGCTCCCAGATGGCTCAGTTGGTTGGAGTGCGTCCTCTCAACCACAAGGTTGCCAGTTCGACTCCCGCAAGGGATGGTGGGCTGCGCCCCCTGCAACTAACAACAGCAACTGGACCTGGAACTGAGCTGCGCCCTCCACAACTAAGATTGAAAGAACAACAACTTGACTTGGAAAAAGTCCTTGAAGTACATATACACTGTTCCCCAATAAAGTCCTGTACCCCTTCCCCAATTAAAAAAAATACTTTCAAAATCTTAAAAAAAAGAATATTCCATAAGAGATAAGCTTTTACTCTGTATTTTAGACTGATGTAAACGCTTCAAAAAGCTACAGCTTTGTGCTGGTGAGGTTATGGTTTTTCTGTAATTTACTATCCTACCTAACAATGGGGAGAAAATGACTGGGACAACATACCTGGATCAGCTGCAGTGAAAGGAACACCATCAGATGTATAAAATGTTGGCTCGTTCTAGGATGAGTCAAAGTGATAAAAATGTTATCATTTCAGAACTCATTTTTAAAAAGCATATTATTAATTAAGCATGGCTGATGTCATTCATCTGCACCTGATAATGCAAGAGCAAACAAAACACTAACCCCCAGTAGCCATTTTCATTTTATTGAGAAAGTCTATGGTTTTCAGATTTCTATTCTATTATCTCAAGTTCTTGTGGATCTAACACTGCAGTCTATTGTCTGTCACACTCATGGTGAATTGTTCTGCTGTATACTATGATTTACTGTCAGCTCATTTTTAGTTGTGGTTCCTTCCCCCCTATCATTTTTTCCTCCAAGAATTTCCAGACTGGGGTTGTCGGAGCATTCTTCCATAGTTACCTTATGTTTGGTCATGTTGGGAGCTTCTGGGCATCATTGGTCTGGTAACCCTTTTTATTTTCTTGATTTACTTTACTACAACATGCAAAGTAAAGGTCTGAGATGCAGGCGTTTGGTTATGAATTTCCTGGAAAAACTGCTTCCTGGAATCCCTATGCTCACCCAAGTCCAAGCTTTATTAATTTCCCTTGCCATTGGATGGATCTTACTCTAGCCCACCCATTCATTGGAGGATTCCATGTTTCTTTTATTTACCATGTGTTTGCTGCCATGTAACCCTAGCGAGTGACAGGTATTAAATTCTGAGAATAGCTTTATATATCTCATCTAGAAATTTCCAAAATTGAATGGGAAAATTCAAGCAATAAACAAAATTAAAAATGTAAACATTGGCATACCATGAAATAGTTAGGATCATTTTCAGGTGTTGCTTCTCTGTATGTTGAGGTTACATGGACTCTACCCCAGTTACTTGACCGGAGTTCTACAAGCTTCAAGAGCATCTGTTTTACATCTCTGCAAACAAAAGTTGAAAAAGAGTTAAAGTATATCCACCGTAAGAGTTGTCAGGCTCTAAAATACCACAGATTTCTAAAACTAGTTCATAAATTTAACATGTACGTTCATTGCTTTTTCTAGACATTTACTACAATGACACAAGTTTACGTTTAAAAAAAAAAAGCCTTGAAATTTGTTCCATGTAACTATGTGGTTCTTAAAGTCAGTGGCTCTCCTACAAACATTTTTATGCCTCCAACTGGACTTATACTATTATTTTACCCAGATATTTATTGGACAATGGCTAGAAAATTGGTTAGGTGAGCAGAAGCCATAGGTAAAATATGATGCCTTTAAAGAAAATGTTTCTGTAGATAAATCTATAAGATTTCAATTATTCTGATGAAGTATAGATTTAAAAAGATTTAAAAACAACCCCCAAAGAAAAAGCAAGGAATTGAGACCTACTGGCTGTCTTTATTACTTCATTTCTTACCTGCTGCAATTTGCATCTAGGACAACATTTTCAATTCTCTGAATAATTTCTACCATATCAGTCTTTCCTTTTTCCTTCCAGGCATCTTCCAAAACTGACCCTGTCAACTAAAATAAACAAGCAAACAAACAGGCATCAAAATAAAGAATTCAATAAAGTATAGAAATTCTAAAACTATATTAGTAGCAGTTTAAGCATTCTTTGAACAAGATGAATTTAGCAAGTGAAATATTCCCAATACTTCTCTACCATCTGATATTCAGGCATCTCCATACCTTCTATGTTTTTCTTGATTGAGAGAACCTAAAGAAATGACCTATAGCAGAATTTTAATCATAGGTTTCATGTGTCAATGACCACATGGTATACTACCTGTATGTCTAAAACAGGCTATAAAATTTTAATCAATATTTTTTTTGAAATATGCAACATACAATAAACATTGAAGCTTTGAATTAAAAAATACAAACTTCAGAAAAAAATGAGTTAAGGATATAAACAGGTAATTCACAGAAACTAAAAAAATGTCTAATAAACATGAAGAAATTCACTAACGATCAGAAAAATACAAATTGAAATGAGATTTTTGTTTTTACACATCACCTATGACAAAACAAAACCCAGGATTGATTATATCCATCACTGATAAGGATTTGGGGAGAAAGATATATCATTCACTGTTGGTGGGAACAGACTCCGGTTAAGCATTTGGAATGGAAATTCAGCATTACAGAAGGTCCCCAACTTATGAGAGTTTGACTTAAAATATTCTGACTTTACAATGGTTCTAATGCAATAAGCATACAACAGAAACTGTACTTCAAATTTTGAACTTTGGTCATTTCCTGGGCTAGCAACATGTGGTATGATACTGTCTCGTGATGCTAGGCAGCGGCACTGAGTTGCACCTCCCAGTCTGGCATATGATCACGAGGGCAAACAACGAATACTCAACAGTGTATTCGTTGTGTTAGATGATTAGGCCAACTGTAGCCTAACATAAGTGTTCTGAGCATGTTTAAGGTAGGCTAGGCTAAGCTATGATGTTTAGTAGATTAGGTGTATTAAATGCATTTTTGACTTACAATATTTTCAGCTTCCAATGAGTGTATTGGGATGCAACCCCTTTATAAGTCAAGGAGCATCTGTCCTTACCAAATTTAAGTACACATACTCTGTGATCCACCAAATCTATATGTAGGAATTTAACCTATATAAACAACTGCACATGTAAACACATGGTGAAAGATTACCGACAGTGCTACAGTAACTAAACTGAGAAAACCCAACTGTTTGACAATAGAATGGATAAACAACGTGCAAACATACAATGAAACGCTAGGAAGCTACTGAAGAAGTAAATCTATGTGTCATGCAAAGATATTAAGATCTTATTTACGAGAGCATACATATAGACATAGGAAAGGAAGGAAAGGGAATTTACAGATGGGGGTAGAGTGAAGGACTTCCATTTTTTCACTTATAAATTTTGCTTAAGTACATATTGCTTTTCCAAAATTTAAAAAATTTGAGAGCAAAGTAAAATGTCAGCATTTAAAGTAATAACTTAATTTTGAATTCATTTGTGTATAATACTTTCTTTTCTCCAAATTGTACACTAAAGGGGTAGAACTGTTACATTTAAACAAATTACTAAAACCTACCTTCAGTAATTTTACTGCACAAATTAAGTTGTCATCCATAGGATTAGAAAGGAGGGCATTCAGCAACTCCCGTAGACCAACCTGAAGAATATCTGCTCTTGTAACCTGTCCATTTGTTCCTTTGATCTTTTGGGACAAAAGAAAATGAAAAGCAACTATACCAAAATATAATACATACATGTAAATGCCCTAACAAAGTGTTGGCAAAATAAAGTGTTTTACATTAAAAATACACCAAAATCATAGGAACACACTCTGGTATCGTCACAAAATTAGACTTACTTTACACGTAACTAAGACCAGTAATAAAACTGGTAAACTATAGGTAAGTTTTCATTTACCACACATAACATATGGTCACGGAATTTAAGCCTCCTTGAATGTTACTGCTTGATAAAGCATTCTCTAGTCTATTAAGCTATGCCCTTTTTTTGGAACACGTAGCACTTTATTCTGCTTCTTATACTGATTAAAAATATTGTTTTGCATTAGAATTGTATACATATCTTAGCTCTCTGGCTACAAGAATTAGGAGCCATGCCTCATCTTTATGTTCCCCACAGACACAGCATCAGTACTTGCACATATAAAACTCAACAGCATTTTTAAAATGGCTCCTCATTAAAAGCACATTTTAGATTGGTGCTCTTATTTTGGCTTATATAAAAAACCGAAAAAGATTAAAACATGAGATTAAAAAAAATTAAGTCCACCTGTGATAAAAAGGGATCGCAAATGAGGCACCAGAATAGACAAAGACCTTTTAAATGCACTGAGATGCATATTTAATAGTGGATTTATGTGTTTTTTCAGTGGTGTTTATGATACTAAGTCCTCAATTCAGAGTTTAAGAAATATACCTATATCTAGGACTAGTCAAAAAAGAAAATTAAGCAAATCCATTACAAAGTAATATTCAGCACTTATGTTGTTTATTAACAAGTATATATTGATGTGTACCACCAATTTAGAAGTTTAGCTGTACACCTTACATAAATGCATTTTATGTGGAAGATTTGTAAAATAGGACCAAGATGCACCAATCTGGGTGAATTAGGTGAAAAAAATCAGAAACTCTAGTCTCTCCTCTCTTCATGCAAAGCTTTATTAAATGTAAGTTTAATATTAATGTTTCTGATGAAAGAATTGAAAAAGGTATAAATGTCTGTATTGCAAAAGCTTAAAGTTGCATGTAAACCATGGCTTTCCAAAATGACACAAAGACCTTAAAATGCTCAGTAACTACTTCCCAACACCTTGCCCATGAACAGGAAAACAAATGTTACTCACATTCCATTAAAATTCAGACACCACCATGAGTGGGTATTAAGACATTATTTTCTTACTCTCCCATTCTCCCTTTCCCATTTCACTCTTAATGTTATAAAAGTATCATGTAAACACAAAATCCTTATTAAGATCACTTTTGTATTCTCAGGCTTTGTCAGTACATAGCAAAAGAAAAATTTCTCCTCACCTCCAGGTTAAGATAAAGTTCTCCCAGAAAGAGTACAAATGCATGGAATCGTTTTCGAGTCACTTCATCCCCTTTTGCAGCTTGATCTTTAACTTCATATTCAGTCCGACATCTAATAAAGATATGCCTTTTATAACCACACGATTTTTCTTAATTGGGGAATATTGGGGAACAGTGTGTTTTTCCATACACGTTATTTTTTTAAATAGTCAAAGGAGATAACCATTTGTCGGTTTGGTTGTCCACAAGCAATACAGAAGCAAGTACAATGCACCAACTTCCTGACGTTCTATAACAAAAAGTTCCTGTCCATTGTAGAGAACAGAAAACAGTCTCGTTCATTCTAGGATTCCTAGTTTTAAGAAACTAATAATAGTTGAAAATAAACCTATCAGATCAAGCTGTAGTAAGTTTAAACAATATAGGTTTCATGAGGTCTGCTGTATACTGGCACTAAAAAGAAGGAAAAACAATGCCTCACCTTATTTACCTTATAAGCATTTCTGTTTAAAAAAGCACTGTTATGATCCAAATTCTCTCTGTAAAATGTTCTACTCTTTCTGAATATATGAACTTTTGAAATATACCTTTAAAAATATATTACTGGCCTCCAACGAAGATGAAAATAAAATGAATTCTTATCAACCCTATTATCCTTATTATTTCCATTATATGAATCAGAGAAAAGAAATGAGGGGAAATCCCCAGTTGAGCAGACACATAGGAAGCGATTAATTTGGTTTCTATTTCCAAGAGACTGAAGGAGTTAAATACCTTATTTTCCCCCAACTTGGCCCAGTGGCCTTACACAAGTTAACAAAAGAAATCCTCTTCTTTTGAAAGCTCTTATGAGCTTACAGACATAGTTCCTACTTGATTTCTAAAATAATGACAATAAACTTGTCCTTGCCTGCGTCAATGAATTACGGTGTTTGGCTATTGTCACTAAAATGAATTTTTTTAAATGGTCTTTAAATGTTTACCATTTGGGTGTTAAATATTTTTTTTCTATCTTTATTGAAAAGATGGTGAGAAAATTCTAGGAACGTCATGTGTTTTATAAAACTAATTTTGACAGTTCTTTTAAAGATAAAGGGAGGAGCTTATGGAGATTTAATGGCTTTCATACATGAGGGATCAGTTTAGGTTGCTTTGTAAAAAAATTGTTTAAAAAAAAAGAAGTCACTTCAAGAATTTACCATGGGTCAGTCTGTGAATCAACCATAAACCAGGATAGCTTGTTGTGCCTACGTGACTGATTCCAGTGTTTACAAGCTATGTTAAATGAGCAACATCTTGTGCATGAGTAAGACATAGAAGATATTTGTTACCTTCTCATCCATATTAATTCCTCATCAGAAAAAAAGGTGGGATATCTATAAATAGAACACTCTGGTTAATAATGGAAAGGACCAGTTAATTAATGCCAATTCAGTTATCCAAGCACCATGTTGGCTGGTATTTCTCTGTCCTTTCTTTTACGATTTTACAGGTAAGAGCTTTGATGAAATGATCTCCTCTTTGTTTTATAAATGCTATGACTATTATACATTAATTTATGTCAATGTATGTGCAAAAGCAAATCTCTCATGCTGTACATGATTGATTATCTAGGTGAGAGGAAAGACCCAAAACCTTTTTAGGGTAAAGAGTTCAATTATAAAAACAATACATGCTTATTTCAGAAAGGTTAAAGCAAAGAAAAACAAAGAACAGAGAAAAAACAAAGAGCAGAGAAAAATCACTGCAACCCAGAGGTAACTGCTGTGAAGGTAACTTAGGTCTTTTCCAAGTATGTATATATTTTTAAGTCAGATAATAGAATTATGCCCTGCTCTTTGTTATATGATTAGCATTTCTCCATGTTAATATCCTTGACAATACCACAGAACTACAGAAGCATACGAGGGGTCAAGAGTCGGAACAGTGGTTCTCAACCATGGCTACAGAGTAGAATCACTTGGGAAGCTTTAAAGAACCATGCCCAGGCTCCACTTCAGTCCATTACGTTAGAATTTCCAAAAGTGGGGACGGTCTCAGCCCTATTTTAAGGCATAGCCAGGGGTAAGCAGCACCGGGGAAGATAAGCAAGCCTTTCTGCCACCCTACCTACTAGAGGTGCCTGCTTTCACATCTTTCCAGAAGCTATGATTTTCATTTCCTCAATTATAGGTTAAGGTTAGATCTTTCTCTCATTTATAGTTTTCCAAATTGTTCCTATGCAAAGCCATTTCAAATATTTCTATTAAATAACTGGTCTTTTTCTTACTCATTCCTAAGAGGCCCCTCTTTTCATAGTGAATAAATGAGCTCATTACCATGTGTTAAATATTTCCTTATTTTTACTTTTCAGTTCATATAAATTTATGACTCCCCCAAATATTATAACCTGTATGTAATTAAATTTAAATAATCTCTTTTTAGAGCCTGTGGGTATCATGTCTTGCTTAAAAGGGCTTTACCAACCTAAGATTTTTGTTTGTCAATTTTTCCCCTCGCATTTACTGTTTCACTTTTATTTAAGTCTTTAATATATCTGAAATATATTTTGGTGGGAAGACTGAGACAGGAGCCCATCTTTGTTTTGTTTTCCCCCCAAATGACTAGCCAGTTGTGTCAGCAGCACAATTTATCTTGTACATATGTATCTGAAGTCTCACCTTTATCAAAAGTTTAATTTTTAAGTGTCTCTGAAGTGTGCTTTTGGAATTTTTATTTTGTTCCAGTGTAGTGTAACCACATGATGAGAGTATTTTGCAACCATTAAATGTATCTTTAAAGAACTAAGGTGCAAACTATAATAAACTCAAACACAACCTTATTATTGAAATAACTCAAATTATAAGAAAGTTCCTTAAATTAGTTAAATGTCACCCCAAAAATAGCTAATAAATACCAACAAGATTTGTATAATTTCACATGCTGATTCTAAAATTCATTGGAGAAAACAAGCATGCAAGAAGAGCAAAGAAAATTCCACACAACAAAAGTGGGGAACTAACTAGATATTAAAAAATTAAGAGCTTTTTAATAGTATGCTAATAAAACAGGAATAGAACCGATGATGAATAGAATATAATGAAAGTCCAGAATCAATACCCAAATATAAGGATACAGTGTGATAAAGGTAGCAGTTCAAATCAATAAGGAAATGGATCATTCAAAAAAGTGGTATGGAAAAAACTGGTTAAACATGTGGCAATAAATAAATTAGATCCAAGCTCAAACCCAAAGTACAAAAGTACCAAGAAATATGTAAGTGATCATTTTTAAGATCTTGGGAAAGGAAAGGCTTTTCCAAGCACAAAACCAAAGGCAGAGACCATTACAGAAAAAAACAGCTATATATGTGACTATAAATTTTTAATACTGTACAAATAAAAATGGTCCACCTATTCTCCCCTGCAACTTTCTATAATATAGTCTTTATAAAAAAAAAAAAAAAAAGAATGGTAAAATTCTAGTACCTTTAGAAGTTTTCTTTTAATTTCATATAGTCACACTAACCTTTGAAGTAGCAATTGGCGGAAGTTGCCACTCTGTGGGCTGATTGTCAGATGATGGGACAGGTAATTACACAGGCGAGCTCCCATGTAAGAGAAATTTGGAATAGATGTGGCCTTTCAAACAGAAAAAAGTGTTGTAGGACACAGATAAGTTGTCATTAATGCAAACACTTAACAGCGACATTCTAGAGAGGAAAAAACATTTCTACTCCCCAAAACAACCATATTGTACAGAAAAATGTACAAGTCTTTTGTAATTGCTAGGCATAAGAAAATTAAGTTAACTCCCTCCTAACTGTATACCAAGAATCAGAACAGGTACAAAGAAAAATATTTGAGGCAAGTTCTCCCAATCATTTACCTGAGATTACCAGAAAGCAAACAGACACTATCGCTTTATACTAACCCATTTGTACAAAACATGTAAATGAACCCACTTGCATAGTGCCCATTATAAGAATATTTGCCAAACTATTGATGTGTGGTGCTTCTCAAAAATAGGACAGCACTGACTTTGGCATCTAGCAGTCCAGAAACAGGATTCCCAAGCCTTCTGATCTGTGACTTTGGACATCACTAAACCTCTCTGAGCTTCAGTTTGATTCCTAAAGAGGTGCTTAATAGTACCTGGTGCAAGAGATTAACACTTCAAGAACAGTCCAAAAATTCTTGGGGTAAAGAGGAAATCAAAACGGGTAAGCCATTTAAAGAAAATACGACAGTGATGAAACACCACTTATCAAAGACTGTGTGATATAGACAAAGCAGTACTCAGGAAGTTTAACTTTCATTGTAGTTTTTAAAGACTGTAGAGAACATATTAATAGTTCACTACCTAATGTGTGTACGAAAAACAGACATTAAGAGGTTATGGGACTCGGCCAAGGTTACAAAGGTAGTATTAACCAGAATCTAGATCTAACAAATGTCCTTTCAACCCTATTTTGGGTCTACTTATTAGCTGTGGTAACCTTAGATAAGTCATTTAGCTTCTCTGTTAAGATACGTATAAAATGAGGGTAAGAGTATCACTCAACCACTGAGGATTAAATGAGTTAACTACAAGTCAAGTGTTCAGTTTTGCCGGGCATGTAGTAAGTACTTTATAATTAGATCTTTTTATTTCTAATTATTTCCTTGTTCAATCAGGATCCTGTACGTTTCTCATTAAGACTGGTTTCTCCTGACATCACATGTGTTTATGATGTATCTGGTACCAGAAAAGACTTGAGATTCAAAATTTATACTTTTCCCATTATTGGTATTGCCTGTTTTCTTTTAGTTTACTTTTAAAATTATCACACACTTTAAAGACTAGTTCTACAGGCTGGTTATTAAAGTTTCCTGCTTCCCTGCTATACCTCAATTTTACTCCCATGGACAACCACTTTCAATTCTTTCAGCTAAGAATTTAACCTCTCTATCTGCATGATCTGTGATTTTTCAATTTAGACATTATTTCTTCCCACCATGGAAGATGAGCATTTAGTTTTCACCCTGCTTAACCCCACTCCATTCCACTACGTCACAATCCTTCCACCTACAATTATGGTTATACCATGATATCATTCATTAGTTTTTGTTTCCATTTACAGCTAAACCATGTCTAATACTGATTTCTTTTTTGTACAACTTTCTTTTCCCTAGACTTACTCATTTTTTTCTAGTACTTTGTTTTTTATATACTTCTCATTGCTTTATTCTTAAACTCACTACTTTGTAAATTTATTAATATCTTCTAAGTGCACCTGTGCTGGTCTCACCAGGAAAATCTTTCCTGGAGCCTTCTGCCCTATTCCAGTGACGCCTGGCCCCTCCAGGACTGCTATGCTCATGGCTAATATCTTAGGATCGATCTCCTTTCATCATCACTTAATGATACACTTAGCATCTCCTATAAAATTCCCCATTTCCTAGTGCCCATGTCTTAGTCCTTGGCTTAGTTGCTTTTTGCCGGAGCACTGTCTTTAATAACTTCTCAAGAAGGGTTATAATAAAATTTCAAACTGGCTACTCAGTGCAAGAATATCTAGAGGGTCTAGCTTTTGTTTTATTTTTCAAGCAATTTTTTTTTTTGTCCCCATTCTATCCTTAGAAATTTTTGGTGATTCTGCATTGTAAATCAGGGAGATTCTCAGCTTTCCTCACCGGCTTGGAATTCAACTTTTTTAGATCTGCCATGTCAGTTACCACTCACCCACCTGCTTTCTAGTCTCCCAAACTGATACTTCTATCTCCTTTCCCCATCTCAGTACTTATGGGATTCTGGCTTTTAAAAATCCCCATACTATCATTTTAATGGTATTTGGTGAGGAATCAAAGTTGACTATGTATGTTTAACCTGTTTTTTTGTTTTGTTTTGTTTTTTAACAACAGGTCTTCTTTTGTTAGTTGCTTTGAGTTAATTCCCTCAATGAAACTTAAAGAACTGTTGGTAAATCTGTGTATCACTGACCACAGAATGTTAAAACTTAAAAGAACGCTGAGAACATATTTGAGGAACTAGCTTTAAGACAAGCAAAGAAATTGTAATTTGTCAGGTCACATCCTTCTGTTCAGCCCTAAAGAACTATAATCAGGCAGACTATTGAAGAGCTGAAACTAAATAGAAGAGAAACCAAAAAAGAATTAAGAAATCAGTATAATTCTTCCATTTTCTTATCTCACATTCCTCCTCAATCCATTTAGAGGCCAAAAGCACTTTTCAGAACAGAGTATTTCTATTTTCCTAAAATTTCAGGCATTTCCGGAAACCTGAAAGTTGGCTAGGTAATCCAGCAGGGGTCCAGAAATAATCGACAACAAATTGGAAATGTAGTCAAATGAGACACTAGATGGGATAAAAAAAAAAAATCAACCTGCTATCATAATCACCTGTCCATATATTCCAAGTCTGTTGTTTATTCAGCAATGACTTAAAGAACACTAAAAGTTATATTTCTGTTCATCTACTATTCTATTTTGGCCAGTCTCACACACTCAAATGTCTTCAAAATCCAGTGTTATCTATTTTTTCCTCCTTAAAATAACATTAGTTTGTCAATGACCAATATGCTAGGATCAAAACTAAACTTTATGTGAAGAAACAATCTAGACTGACATCAGACTTTCAAGGAATTAAGGAATTAAGATATATCCTTGAATATTTTAAAATAAGTAACAATAAGCAGAAACGTTAAAACTTAAGATACAGTGCTTTGTGGTCTGGGTTTTTTAAAGACTCATTTACGAGGGAACAAAGTGCTTCCATGATTTTTTCTTCCCTACTCTAATAATGCTAGATAATTCAACATATAAAAGAATTAGGCTTTTTAAAGTATTGTTAATTACAAATCCTATAAAGCGTGTGTGTGTGTGTGTAAAAGGTATGACTCATGTAGCCTTCCTCATAAATGGCCAAAGCTCCTTACAACTGCTTGTGTAGCGCCTTGGCTACACAGGTGCATTTGCACTCTGGCTCTAGCTATGGGTGCCTAACTATTGAATTTTATACAACAGACACGTGAAAGCTCCCAGAAACCATAAAGTTAATGAATGAGGCAGGTGAACATGACCCTGGCCTCCCTCAAAGAGCAGCTACCATCCTTGAGCTTTAAGTAAACTATCTGATAATCACCCATCAGCCAATATACCTGTTGATAGATGAGATCCACAAGTTCTTGCAAAGCATCATCTGTTGTAACCCAGCCATTCAGGGTCTCTGCAAACTGTTCAATTTCAGTTTCAAAACTGCCAGGCTGCTCTGTAAGATGATTCAAGAAATCCTGAACATATTCTGCTAGAGTGGGATAATCCTCACAACCATCCTCATAGGATTCCTATAGATAAAAAGTTTAAAAATTATTAATCCATGCAACTGGCTAAAGTAAACATGAGGCAGCTTTAGGTTGAAATGTCTCTAGCACAAATGATTTTTAAGGACCCTTCACGTGATAAAATTTGTTATTTCCTTTACTAAAATTAAGTCCACTAAGGAATCCTTCTTCCATGCCCAATGGTCAAAATGTTTTAACAGAAGGGCTCTATCTAGCTGGGTAGGGAATTGTCTTCTCATCAGATAGATTCACAAGATGGCTGAGAAATAAAGTTTAAACCAATATAATACCAACATCAAAATTAAAATGCTGACCTATTTATCGATACAATAAAATCTAGGATTTGCTTCAAAATGGGAGGGAAGGAAGGGTCAGGAATATAGAATCAAGAATGGCCACATGTAGCTAAGTGACGAGGCCATGGCGATTCATTATATCATTCTCTATATTA
This sequence comes from Rhinolophus hipposideros, assembly GCF_964194185.1. NCBI lineage: Eukaryota > Metazoa > Chordata > Mammalia > Chiroptera > Rhinolophidae > Rhinolophus > Rhinolophus hipposideros. Next base: position 72,013,576 of record NC_138053.1, on the reverse strand, counting down.
TTATAGATATTTGACAATTTCTATATTGAGAGACACTAGTAAGGTTTGTCATCCATCTGTTAATCCCCAAGGAGAGGGAAATATATAGTTTAGTGACTATAAAAATTAATCATAGTGTACAGTGGCAGGAGATTTTCTGGCTGCTATATCCAGGTTTCTAGCCATCCTTGATAATAGTAGTTTCCAATTATTATCTCCACCACTACCACCTTTGGAAGTTCCCAACCTTTTAATTAATGGCAAGAGAATGAGCAAGGTGAGTACTGCCAACGGTAATAGATCAGTGCACCAGCTTATACTTTCAATGTCTAGAACACCACCCCAAAGCATCCTGAAGTTTACCTAACAGTTATGATTTTATAATGACCATATTGCTTGATGAAATTTACCTTTCAAAAGGAGTCAAATGAGAAACCAATATGAAAGAATTAGAATTATGACTACAGTATAGAAGAACTTTATGAAAGGGTTAGGTTCTAAAGTCAATGACTGCATAAAGGAAAAAAAAAGTCACACGGAGTCAAAATTGCCCTTAGGAAAACTCCATGTTGGAGAAGGACATACAATCTTAAAAGAAAGACTAACACAGCCAATTTTTCCTCCATTGTTGGTGCTGACCATTATTTCTTCAGCTAACCACCATTCAGAAGCCATATTGCTTAATTTTTATTTCTCTCTAGACATTAAAGTGACACATTACACGAGAAATTGCATGTACTATATGTATGAGAGGCACTCAGGAAACGCCATCTGCAGGACAGCAGATTCATATGCCCAGATCGTGTGCGTACAGCGTTCACTGACAAGAGCAGGTAACCTCTCATGTATTAAATGTTTGTCTGATCACACAATTGAATCCATGACTTTCAATGTTGATGAAATTCAAACCATGAATCATAAACATTACAGTTGTGTAACTGAGGATGAAATGAGTTCATGAGTTAAGTTAATGATTAAATGCCCCTGGACCAGTGACTAGCACATAGTAAGGCACTAAGTGTTCAACAAATACATTTTTAAATTTCTAGGAAAAGACCAAAACGTATTCCAAATGCGACAGTCATGTTCTCATACCTGAAAGGGTTAAGGCATAAAAAGCATCCAAAAAGTAGAATGATAAAAAGCTGTATTTCTTGGTACCTAGGATGGTATTCTAACTGATTAACTCATTAATAAGTTAATAACCAGTATGTTATCCACTCAAAACCACTTGAGGGGTGGTTGGTTAGCTCAGTTCGTTAGAGCATGGTGCTAATAACACCAACGTTGCCGGTTCAATCCCCGCATTGGGCACTGTGAGTTGTGCCCCCCTTAAAAAAACAAACAAAAAAACCACTATTTGAGTGTGGAGTATCTAAGAGCCAAAGGCTGTTCTATGTGCTGTCGTGCCATGAATAAAGGAGAAAAAGTCCTCCTCCTTAGGAGCCAACCTTCCATGATGGAAGACATTATTCAAACATTGAGATACCCTATGAAAAATGTGGTCAGGGAAGGATTCTGAACAGTTTACATCTAAACTGAGATCGAAAGGGGGGGGGGGAGAATCCAGCCATACAAATATCTGAGGAAAGATTCCATGCAGTGGGTACAAGAAGCATATAGGGGCTGGCCCGGTGGCTTAGGCGGTTAGAGCTCTATGCTCCTAACTCCGACGGCTGCCGGTTCAATTCCCACATGGGCCAGTGGGCTCTCAACCACAAGGTTGCCAGTTCAATTCCTCGAGTCCTGCAAGGGATGGTGGGCAGCGCCCCCTGCAACTAAGATTGAACACAGCACCTTGAGCTGAGCTGCCGCTCCCGGATGGCTCAGTTGGTTGGAATGCGTCCTCTCAACCACAAGGTTGCCGGTTCGACTCCTGCAGGGATGGTGGGCTGCGCCCCCTGCAACTAGAAAACGGCAACTGGACCTGGAGCTTAGCTATGCCCTCCACAACTAAGACTGAAAAGACAATTTGATTTGGAAAAAAGTCCTGGAAGTACACACTGTTCCCCAATAAAGTCCTGTTCCCCTTCCCCAATAAAATCTTAAAAAAAAAAAAAAAAAAAAAGATAATATTATGACCAAAAAAAAAAAAAAAAGAAGAAGCACATAGGCCTCAAGGAGATAGGTATTTGCCTGAGTCCTTTAGGAAAGGCCAGAACACAGAAACTAAGGGTGGGTGGTGGCTAATGAGATCAATGAAGCAGATAGGGAAATACTGTAGGGTGATGGGGAACACACTAAGGAGTGCCTGGAAAGATAGTGGGAAAACCAGGGCGGCTGGGGAGCAGGTTAGGGTGGGTTTGATCAAGGAAGGACCATGTACCAAGGACCATGTCATTTGCACAGTCACATAGCTAGTTAGAAAAATGGAGTACAGAACACAACCTATACTTTAACCTCTATGCTATATTCCAAATAACCAACAAAGAAGCTTAAATGCCAACTTCAACATATATGCAAGGATACTCATTGCCAAAAACTCATCCAACAATCCATCAACAAGGAATTGGTTAAATATATTACCTTATAACCATATAATGGAATATTATATAGCCACTTTATATTTACATTATCAATACAGAAATATCACCAATATAGTGTTAAATTTAAAGAGAATACATAACCATAATTTAGTACAACTCAATTTTTTTAAAGAGTTACACACAATGAAAATTTTGTAAAGATAAACAAGGGATAATAGTAGTTACCAACGGAGAAATATTCATATTATAAATATTGACCATTTATTATAAAATTGTGAAAGCGATTATAAATGCATACATAAATAATATACTTAATATTAACCACATACGTGCGTGAATTTTACATTTAAAAACTAAGTTTAAGTTTTTGATAGTTTTACAGACTTGTAGTATCCTACCATTAATGATAATAAAAAGCAGGACGTCTATAGGTCCCACCTGAAGGTATTAATTTCCTAATGATCTCTATCAAATGTCATTCATTATGGCAAAATGTAGTTTAGAACACTGATATCAGCCTTTTTTTATTTTTTTAAATTAGCAAAACTCTTACAAAAATCTGAATTCTGAAAGTAAAAGCAGAAAGTGAAGTCTGCTTTGAACATAGCAGAACAGGGGATTCAGAGCCTATCGTTTTAAGCAAAAAAAAAGCAAAAATATTCGGAACAAACAAGCACTCCGACATGTTTGAATCAAAGCTTGTGCTAGTTCTCTAGTACCATATTTTTTTTAAGTACTTAGTTCTTCAGTCTTCAATGTGGAATTAATTAAATGGTTTCCAAACTGAGGAATATTTAAGTTTTATTTTCTTGGAAATAATTCTGTGACAAGAGATTAGGAGGGACATCAATTAGAAAACTCATTTTTCACAGTAGGTACGTTAAATACATTGTCAAGATGAGAACCTAATACAAAGCAGTGGGAATAAAAGGAAACTAATCAGACACTTAGTGGAATAGTCAAGACGACAGCTGACCCTTAAACATGGGTTTGAACTGCGCGGGTCCACTTATAGGTAGAATTTTTTCAATACATACCTGCACTGTTTTCAATCTGTGGTTGAGTCCATGGACGAGGAGGGCCGACTATATGCATTGACCTATGCCATTTTATATAGGGGATTCTAGCAACCGTGGATTTTGGTATTCACAGGAGTCCGGAACCAATCCCCTGTGGATACTGAGGGACAACTAAGTTTTAGAGGAGTCAGAAGTTATACGTGGATTTTTGACTGAGCCAGGGTTGGTGTCCTTAACCCCCATTTTGTCCACGGGTGAACTGTACTTTATAGTTAGCTGGATTGAAGGGGGGCAAGAGTATGAAAGAGAAAGGTGAACTGATATACCACCAAAGTTTTAGCCTGAACAGCTAGTTAGGGTATCAAATCATATGAAGTTTGAGGAGATACATGTTTTTGTATTTGAATTTAAACATGAGATCCTCACGAAGAGGTCAAAACAAATGGAAACACAAGCCTGGAGTTCAAAGAAAGAATTAGATTTCAGAGTTATGAGAAGACACATAGGCAATGGTTAGAGTCTAAGGAATAGGTAGGTAGGATCACCACGGGAGGTAATACAATGGAAAAAAGACAGAATCTCCAAGACTACAGTCTGAGGGAAGAAGGCATAACCTGCAAGTTGTGAAAAGAAAGAAAGAATACTGTCACAGAAGCCAAAAAAAAAAAAAAAAAAAGGTAAATGAGAAGAGGTGCTCATAATATCAAATGCTACAGAATTTCATAGGTTGAAATGTGAGAGAATGATTGCAGTCTTGGAAACAAAGGAGACGATGAACAGAGAAGGAAAATTAAAATAAAAAATTATTACCTTAAATATTCAGTTCTTAAAAACAGAACTTTTCTAAGACTAAAAATCCTTGGTACCTAGCACAGGCACATTAAACCTGACTTGTTAAACTTTACAGATTATCCTCTAGTCAATAAAGTCCAAGACGAGGGTTAAGAAGACAATAGATTTTAAAACCTGGAACATCAGTAAATGTTGCAAGAATAGTTTCAGTACAATTAGGGGGATCAGTTTGTACCAGTTTGGTCAGTGAGCTGTAGTACTGACAGTGAGTAATTTTACATTTTGGAGAATGTCACTACTGAAAGGCAGAAGAAAAACTAGGCAGTAACTTGAAAGGGGATGTTCTTAGAAAAAAGCTGGGATTTTTTTTGTGTGTCTTGGGGGAATTGTGTCTCTTAATAAATGCTTTATGAATTCCTCTGTGAAAATTTTGGTTCTCATAAATGATTAAATATTCAAGACGTAATGGTTTATCTGAGAAGCGCAATGCCAGTAACAGATGGATACAGCAACTCACTGGTAAGAAGGCAGGAAATTCTAGCAATGGGATTAGAAGGACTGAAGATAAAAGAACTTAAGAGTTTTGGAAGGGTTAAGAAAGCACAGCAAAAGACTAATATAAAGGTTTTTAGGAAAAGCATGCATTCTTGAGAGCAGATCTAACTCAAGGATACCAAGCAATAGATTTTCATGTGTCTAACAAAAGCAGATTCAAGGAGTTTCTGGAGACCAAGCCAAGACCACTAGAATAGAGGCTCTAGAAAGGTAGGAATTTTTGTCCACTTTGTTCAGTGATGTACCCCCGGTGCTTGACTCGTGGTAAGTGTTCAACTGTTTGTTGAATGTTCAAGGGAAAGATAAGGATACTGCTATTCTGTGACTATGTGCATTGCAAAAGCTCCTTAGTCTTGACAGAGGGCTAAAGGGTAAACAAGTAAGGCTTGAGAATGTACCAGTGCAGGGGTAGCAAACTTGAATGCTTATAGAATCCAGGTGGATTACAAACACATGAAGTAAGTGAGCCAATGAGCAAACTAGAGCTCACACACTCCCATCTAAAGGGGCTGCCTCTATTCAGCCAATTTTTATCAAGATAACAGTCCAGTACGGCTGGATCTTATGATTTCAAGAGAAACAAGAAAATTTAGATTTGCAGTATCTAATTTAAGTGTTGGTAACTTATTAAAAAGCCTTAAAAAAAAAAAAGAGAAAAAAGAAAACAGGGCCACAAGTTTCCATTATGCAATTCATTCTGGAGAACTGAGCATAGAAGGGATCGATCTACTAAAGGATATCAAGAAATGCCTAAAAGATGACAGTGGCTCAAAGTAAGTGAACTGACATAGCTTTATACACTGCTCTATACAGCCCAGGAGTCACTTGATATATGTAAAACGAGTTGATACAGAACTGAAAAAAATTGCATCCCTCTTATAAAGGAGCCCAAGTCAATAGGGAGACAAACAAAGGGGGAACTCTAGCTGTTAGAAGGTAAGTACCGTTAAGAGTTTTTTCAACTACTCACAGCTCTCCAATGATTCCTTTCCTCTATGAGCCAAATACAATTTTCTGGCAAGAACCCAAGCTGCTCTTACTTCTTCTACTTTAATGATTGATGGCCCCTTTCAACCCAAATCAACTGCTCTTCCTGCTATGCAGATACTTCCCTCCTTTCATCCCCAAAGCTTTTTTCTAATGCAGTCTAGGATGCATAGTTTATAAAATGTGGAATACAGCTTTTCCATACTTTCTACCAAATATGGAAGCCAAAAAAAATAGTAACAAAAAAGGTGTCCCACCATTAGTTATAAGGTAAATACATATATTGAAACCACAACTAGATACCACACACCCAACAGAATGGCTACACTTAAAAAAAAACAGAAAATACTAAGTGTGGGCAAGAAAGTAGAGCAACTGGAAATCGCATACTATTCCAAGCATACACTGGAACAGTGTTTTAGGAAAACTATCAGGCAGTCTCCACTAAAGCTGGCTGCCCTATGTCCCAGCAATTCCATTCCTAGGTATGTACCACATAGAAACAAGGACACATAGCCAGTAAGACATGGCCAAGAATATCAGCCCTATTCATAACTGCCCCAAAGTGGAAGCTACCCAAATGTTCAATAGACAAATGGGACTATGGTTTAGTCACACAATGGAATGGCATGAGAATAAGTCACTTCCAATTACATACTACAATATGGATTTTGATGTTGAATGAAAGTGAAAAACAAAAATAACATTCTGTATGATTCCATTTATATAAACTTTGAAAAGAGGCAAAACTATTATAAAGGCAAAATAGTGGTTGTACTTTATCAAAACTCCTACATTTCTGCATAATAATTAGCATCAGAAACACTATTTTAACCTAACAGAGCCCATGTGCACTTCTCAACATTCAAACACCTACATGAATTAGTCTACGGGAAAATCACTTTTGATTTACCCTAAAGCAACCAATGAATATTCAGCTATCTTGCTAAAATCAAATTAAAAATCAATTTTACCAGGGCACTATTCTATAGGCTGTCCATAAGTATGGACAAAGATTTTAGTTTTATATAATGAAGAGGTCCTTGCCTACATCAAGTTTAACCGCCTAGAGATACTCTATAGATGCTGGGAATAGGACAGTTAACAGAACAGACAAGAATGCCTGCTCCCAGGCCTACACTCTGATACCCTGACTATAATAACTACAAAGTATATTCCTGAGTCGGGAATATATTTGAGGAATATGCCATATTCTTGAGTTCAATGAATTCATGTTTTTACGTTGTACAGAAAGCACCAGCATCCTGATTAATGGATAACCGTATTATTCCAGTAACACCAACCTAGAGTTGTAGTAAAAGGGTGCACTTACTGTATAATTAGAAGAATAACCTGATGGGTAAAATTCAGGGGCGTTAACGGACAGCTTCGACATTAACACGGGAGCTACGACCACCTGCGGTTTAGCCATCACGGACTCCGAGTTCTGCGGTGGGATGTTATCCTGTGAACTAGGCGGAGCTCTCTGGGGTTTCGTTTGTTCTGAGAAAGGAAAAAAAAGGGAGGGCGGGGGGATGTTAGATGCGTTCATTCCTTTGTATAACAACTTAACTACACAATGAAAAGTTATCTGAGAAGGGCTGGTTTTTAAGAGTTAAACAAGAACCGTCCCGAAATGTAAGGTCATCGCCAGGGTAGGTGTAGACAGCCAGCGAAAAGGAACAATAGACTTGCTTTGAAGAAAGCTCCTTTAGGTACATCCGTGCCTCCTACATGAATGCTTGAGGCTTTTTTTTTCATTTGAAAAGAGTCGGCTGAAACAAGGTGGCTGCTCCCCTAAGATCTCCCCTTCGGGGGCTGGGGCCGGGGAGGTGATTGTTACTTCCTCCCGGGACAGCAGAACTCGGAGCCCGCGCGCTGCGCCCCTCCCCCCGCCGGGGCGCACAAAGGATTCCAGCCGCCACCTTCCAAAGCCCGTTCCGGGCCCATCCCCACCCCGTCACAACCCGGCCCCTCGGGGACTGCTTTCGGGGAACCGGGGAAAGGAGGAGGCAGCGCGCCGGCTCTCGACGCGAGCGGAGGGCCGTGGGCAAGCGCTGGCCCTGAAGGACCGAGTCCCCTCGAGCTGCTCCATACCTGGGAGCGCCCCGGGCCGGGGAGGCCGCTGGGGGCCGGCGGGGAACTCGCACTGGGCCCCTGGCGGCGGGGCCGTCCTGGGCTGGCGCAGCGGCGGCGGCTGCAGGAAGCCCGGGGCTTTGGGCTGAGGCGGCGGCTGGTGCCGCGGCCGCTCAGCAGGCCCCGCTCCGTTCGGGAAACCGCCGCCCTCAGGCCCGCCCCCTCCGCGGCCCAGGCCCCGGCTCCGGCCCCGACCAGCACCTGGAGCCCGATCGAAACCGTCCGACATGCTCCTCCTCCTCCTCCACCGGGGGCCGCTGCCGCTGCCGCTGCGCTCTGGAGAGGACGCGGGGGGAGGCGCCACGGGCCGGCGGTCGCCGCCGCGCTCACTCGTCCCTCATGGAGGAGGAGGGCGGCCGGCCCCCGCTCGGCTCCTCCGCGCTTCGGGCGGAGCGGACAGCAGCTGGAGCACCCGCCCCGCACCGCTACCCCCCGCTTTCCAGTTCTCCCCTAAAGCCCCGCGACCCCGCCTTCGGCGCGCCGGGGGTGAAGGCAGGTCACAGCGGCCCCCCGCGGCCCGGAGGCCCCGGGCGCGTCTGCCGCGGCTCCTCCGGTTTCGCCGCGGGCCGCCAGCAGCCGCACCGCAGGCCGCCCGGCGAGCGGCGTCTCGGCCGCCGGTTGTCCTGTCCGCCGCGGGGGCCCGGCGGGGACAGCTCGGGTCCCGCGGCGGGGCTGGCTGGAGAGAGGGACGCTTACCCCAGGCGGGCCCGACCTGTGCGGTGGTTCTCGGGAGAGAAGTGCAAGACTGACGGTTGATGCCCGGAAAATAAAAATACGGGGGGAGGGGGCGTGAAGCCGGCGCCAGGATTCGCGGACGCGCTCCTCCGTGGCGCGCAGGTGTGTTCAATGACCGCCACGGAGCGGGAGGCCTAGTCCTGAACCAGCTCTGGAAGAAGCTCGGCCACCTGCTTGGTTTGCGGGGCCGCGGGGAGTAAAAAGAGAATAAAAAGACGCTCAATCCCACCCCTCGCCCCCGCCTTTTTCAGTTTCAAAGTAGCTAGTCATCACAGTAAATCACACCTATTGTGATCCAGCTTCAATCTCTTTCCTTTGCACCTCCTGAAATTTTAAGGACATAGACTACCTTACAATGAAACGCCCCTTTTTCGTCTTCTACCAGTGCTGTCAAATGTATAGTGCGAGCCACAAATGCAAGCCGCTTAATGTAATCATACGTTTTCTAGAAGCCACATTAAATGAGTAGAGAGAAACAAGTGAGATTAATTGTAATTGACTTAAGCGTTTTACTTAACCCAATATTTCCAAAATGGTATTATTTTAACATGCAATTAATATAAAAAATTAATAAGATCGTTTCTTTTTTTCCATAGTAATCAAAATTCAGTGTATTTCACAGTGAGTATACCAGCTGGGATTAGACACATTTGAAGTGCTCAATAGTCACATGTGGCTAGTGGCTATCATTGTACAGCAAAGTTCCGGACATTATGTGTAAATTATTGTTTTTGTCAGGACTGACAGTGTTAAAGCCAAATGAGGGGTGACTATAAGTAATGAAAAGGAGAAAAAGTATTTCTTTACTGTTAGTTTGAAGCATCTGCACAAATTGATTGTAGCCCTGTAGTCTAAGCAGGACTTAATGTTTTGCAATCTTGTCATCTTGAAAGTCATTTCAATTTGGAACAAAAAGTTATGTTAACCTTTTTCTCTAACAGCTTCACCTAAGTGAATGAGAAAAATGGCTTTAAGTGAGAGCAATCATGGATAAATGATTTGTGCTGTTGATTGTTGACAATAATGAAGTCAGGGAAGGAAGCCAGCAAAAAGTGTGGTTCCTTGATGCTGAGAAAGAATGTAGGGTTAAAAGTACCAGCAGGCCAGAGCTTGGTTTGGGTCCTTGCCTTGACCATCAATGCCTCCCTAATCTTGGGTAAGTAAAGGATTTAACTTCTCTGAGCCTCAGTTTCCTCATCTATAAAGTAAGTATATTGCAGTATTAAACATGTTTTACAAAGACAAGATTACAATTTAAAAATTAGATGTGGTAATACTCATAACATTAAAATCCATTCTTTTATCATATTATCGTTGTCAGTCACTTCTTGCCTGGACTTTCTATTATACAGGAAATACCCATAAACTGTATGCTCATGCAGGGATGGAAAACTTTTCCTTTTTCCCCTTCTAGATTCATTGGCTGGTCTAATAACTGAATTGACTAAGTCAGATCAGCAAGAGAAAAACAAGTTGAATTTTGTACATACAGAAGCCCATAAAAATATGAAACACCCTAAAGTAACCAAAGCAGGCAGCTTTTATACCTTTTAGATAAAGAAACAATAAGTTTGTGAAGAATTGACAAAGGGGTTTGAACTTGAGGTAGCACATTGGTGAAGAAGTAATAAGGTTTATTTACGCAATCTTCTCAGCCCTGAATTCCCTATCTCTGGCAATAAAGATGCCTTCTACCCTCCTGGTACAGGGTGGGAACCTTCACATGGGACATTTATTTCTTGCTTCCAGAGGACAAAGGAGGGTCAGAGTGTCCTTGCACTGGCTATTTCTTAATAACTTTTATTCAAAATAATCAGTATGCCAAAGTTGCATGATTTGGGGAGACAATGTCTGCTCTCTTTCACTTGAAAACTGTGAGTTATCCTATATGTAACTTTAGGATGTAACTTTAGCCCTATTCTTATGATATATGAAAGGTGGACTTGGGGATAACATGAATGGAATTAGCTTCATGATAATAACAATAGTTAACATTTATTGAATGTTTATTATGTGCCAGTCACTGTTCCAAGAACTTTACTTTTATCATTTTATTTAATCCTCTCATCCCATGAAGTAGACATTCCAATTATCCCCATTTTACAGAAAAGGTGCCGAGATATTATGAGGGCTCAAATTCACCTGGGGACTGTTTTAGGGCTAACTGGCAGGTGCTAGGTATCGCAAAATGCCAAGAGGCTACACACACACACACACACACACACACACACACACACACACACACACACACTGTGGAGACAAAGCCCCAAAAAGCAGTTTCCAGGCCTCACATAGAAAGGTGCTGGCTCGGGTGGTAAATGGCCATCAACTGTAATCAGATGGCCATCAGCTGTGGCTAGTTGGCCGTCAGCTGTAACCCGTAAGCCATTGGCCACTAATATAATTGCCGCGGCTACGCTAGCAGGGATGGGGGCTAGCAAGAGTGGATTGCAGAGAGGCGGATGCCGCTGGTGAGAATATAGTGATATGACTCCCCTACTTATGGCTCCGTGGGTGTTCCTTTTTGGCCTCACCATGTCCTGCGTTCTTATGTGGGGAGAGGGAGAAGAGACCCCGCAGGCCGCCCTGCACAACACACACACACAAATGAGCACTATATAGGACTCCGAGGAGAATCATCAAAAATGCTCCTCCTCCATATTTATGCCTTTCTTATAGGTTTATGGTGAAAAGAGAGTAGGAGGACTAAATTCAGAGAGGTTGCAAAATATGTTGTAGTATGTGGAGAGGCCTGCGGTGAACTACGGATAAAGATTTATTTCCTTCAGCTGGGATTGAAAGAGGTTTTTCAGGAAGAACTTGACAAGTTGGCTAATCTTAGATTCCCTCCTTTGTGATAGTTTAACGCTGAGAAAACTCTGTTTTGGCACTTGGCATGCTGAATTGTTGATCTTTGGTTTATTTAACTGTCTCCTCCACTAAACTAGCCTTGTGAAAGCAGAGGACACCTTTTAATCTGCGCCCCAGTACTTCTTGGTACATAACAGGCTTTTAACAGTAATAGGACTCAGCTGCAACAGTCCTGTTTTCCTTTGAGTCACCAGTATAATGACTGTAAAGAAAACTAGTTTTCAGAAACCTAGCAGAATTTAATTGAGTTCAAGATCATCATTGGACCATACAGGAGTAAATAGTGCAGTTTTTCAAGTCCAGCTAATGGGAGAAAGTTGTTATAAATATGGGGGAGAAAAAATTTGTACACCACATATCTGACAGAAGATTTGTTTCTAGAATATATCTTTATACATATAACTACTTTATAATCCAACAGCTACATTCCTGAGCATTTATGATGGTTAACTTTTTTTATTGGGGAATATTGGGAAACAGTGTGTTTCTCCAGGGCCCATCAGCTCCAAGTCGTTGTCCTTCAATCTAGTTGTGAAGGGCGCAGCTCAGCTCCCAGTCCAGCCACCGTTTTCAATCTTAGTTGCAGGGGGCGCAGCCCACTATCCCATGCGGGAATTAAACCACCAACCCTGTTGTTCAGAGCTCACGCTCTAACCAACTGAGCCATCCAGCCGTCCCCTATGATGGTTAATTTTATATGTCAACTTGACTGGGCCATGGGATGCCCAGATATCTGGTTAAACATTATTTTTGGGTGTGCCTGTGAGGGTAACCCTGGAAGAGATTGACATTTGAATCTGTAGACTGAGTAAAGCAGATGAATCTCCCCAATGTGGGTGAGCATCATCCTATCCACTGAGGGCCTGAAGAAAACAAAAAGGAGGAGGAAGGGAGAATTCCATCTCGCTGCAATGATTGCTTGAGTTGGGACATAAGTCTTCTCCTGGTCTTGGTCTAGGACTTACATCATTGTTGCTCTGGTTCTAGGTCTTCAGACTTGAACTGGAACTACACCTCTAGCTTTCCTGGGTCTCCAGCTTGCAGACAGTAAATCATGGGACTTCTCAGCCTCCATAATCATGTGAGCCAATTTCTTATAATAAAGCATGTATATCCTATTAGTTCTGTTTCTCTAGAGAACCTTGACTACAACAGAAATTGGTGCTGAGAAGTAGGATGCTACTACTACAACAAATGCCTAAAAAATCTGGAAGTGGCTTTGGAACTGGTTAGTGGGGAGAGGCTGGTAATGTTTGGGGGTGAGTGCTAGAAAAAGCCAACAAAGCCATGAACGGACTGTTAAAGGTAAATCTTATGAGGGCTCAGAAAAAAAATACGAAAGCTACAGAGAACGCTTCCATCTTCTTAGACAATACAAATAATCATGTATAGAATGTTGGTAGAAATATGGATGGTAAAGGCATTTCTGATGAAGTCTCAGATAGAAATGAGGCATGTGTTGTTGGACAACGGAGAAAAGGCAACACTCATTATAAAGTGGCAAAGATTTTGGCCAAACTGTGTTCATGTTCTAGTGATTTATGGAAGGTGGATCTTGTAAGCAATAAATTGGATGTTTAGCTGAGAAAAATTTTAAGCAAAGTATTGAAGGAGCAGCTTTATGTCTCCTGATATGGAAAAATGTGAGAAGAGAGAAAAACACATGTAAATAAATAAATGTTTTTTTTTAAAGGTAATTGTGTGATTCCACTTATACGACCTTGAAATGACAAATTTATAAAGATGGAGAACAGATTAGTGTTGCCAGAGATTAAGAAGGGGTGGAGTTTGGAGGGAAGTAGGTGTGGTAGGGTAGGTACCAGGAGGAGTCTTTGTGATGGAAGTACGTATTCTGACTAAGGTCGTGGTCACAGGAATATATAAAATTGCGTAGAACTAAACACATGTGTGTGAAGAAGGAATTATAAAGCAAAAAGTAACTAAAATGTAGAGATTTAGAAAATTCTCAGCCTGTTCCTATTGAAAAGAATGAAAAAGCATGTTTAGAAGAGAATACCAAGGGTAGGACTGACCAATCACTTGACAAGGAGATTAATATGGGTATGAACTGTGGACCTAATCAGCCACGCCAGCAGGAACACTGCCAGGTGAAGAGGACAGAGATAGGACAGAAGGAAAGAAGGCTATTGACTTCTTGATCCTACAGGACAAGATGATAAAGCTATTTGTGAATTTGCACTATTCTTCAAGAAAAGGGAAGAATGGCTCCCAAAAGCAATTCAGAGATCATCAGGGGCACCATCTCAGTTTCAACAGGCCAGATAACCTCGAACCAAAGCTGTGGGGCAATGCCACCCAGAGTTCTGCGGGTGATCTCCTGCCCAGCAGAGCCCTGGGGTACTACCCCCACAGAGAACCTCACGTAGACTCACGTAGATGTGGAGTGGCATCCTGTGCCACTGCAGTGGGCCTGGAGGGCGGATCATAGAGCCAAGGATGATTTCTCAAACCTTAAGATGTTATGATATTTGCCCTGCTAGATTTTGGATTTACTTGGGACCTGCTACCCCTTCTTTCCTATTCTTTCCTTTTGGAATAGGAATGTCTATCCTATGCCTGTCCCACCATTGTGTTTTAGAAGCATGTAACTTAACTGGTTTCACAGGTTCACAACTGGAGAGGAATTTTGCCTCAGTTTGAATTGTACTTTGACTGTCATCCATATTTGATCTGGATGATATTTAGATGAGACTTTGGACTTTAGAATTTAGAGTTGATTCTGGAATGAGTTAAGACTTCTGGGGCTGTTGGGATGGAATGAATGTATTTTGCATGTCTGAAGGACATAAATTTTCAGGGGCCAGGAGCAGAATGCTATAGACTGAATGTTTGCGTCCCCTCCAAATTCATATGTGGAAGTCCTAATCCCCAGTATGATAGTATTTGGAGGTGGGGTCTTTGGGAGGTAATTAGGTTAGATGAGGTCATGAGGATAGAGCTGCCATAATGGGATTTGTGCCTTTACAAGAAGAGGAAGAGACCAGATCTCTCTCTCTTTGTGCCATGTGAGGACACAGCATGAAGATGGCCATTGACAGACCAGGAAGAGGGTCCTCACCAGAACCTGACCATGCTGGTGCCTTGATCTTGGACTTCACAGCCTCCAGACATAAATTTGTAGTTTAAGCCACCTAGTCTTATGGTATTTTTGTTACAGCAGCCCAAACTAAGATTTATCCAGAGGAATACAACTTTATTTTCACACAAAAATCTGTACTTACATTTTTATAGCAGCTTCATTCATCATACCCCAAACTAGAAACAACCCAGATGTTCTTTAATAAATGAATAGTTTAACTGTGGTACATTCATACCATAGAATACTACTCAGCAAGAAAAAAGAATAACTACTGATAGACACAACAACTTTGATGGCTTTCAAGGGAATTATGCTGAATAAAAAAAAAAAAGCCCATGTCAAAAAGTAATTGTGGGAACAGCCCGTTAGCTAAGTTGGTTAGAGCAGCTCAGTTGGTTAGAACTCGGTGCTCTTAACAACAAGGTTGCCGGTTCAATCCCCACATGGGCCACTGTGAGCTGTGCCCTCCACAACTAGATAGAAACAATTGCTTGACTTGGAGCTGATGGGTCCTGGAAAAACACATGTAAATAAATAAATGTTTTTTTTTAAAGGTAATTGTGTGATTCCACTTATACGACCTTGAAATGACAAATTTATAAAGATGGAGAACAGATTAGTGGTTGCCAGAGATTAAGAAGGGGTGGAGTTTGGAGGGAAGTAGGTGTGGTAGGGTAGGTACCAGGAGGAGTCTTTGTGATGGAAGTACGTATTCTGACTAAGGTCGTGGTCACAGGAATATATAAAATAGTGTAGAACTAAACACATGTGTGCGCGCACACATGAATGCATGTTAAACTAAGGGAGGTGAATTATATATTGTCAATATTCTGGATGTGATGTTGTATTATAGTTATGCAAGATGTTACCATTGTGGAAAACTGAGTGAAGGGTAAGTGAGATCTCTTTGTATTGTTTCTTATAACTGCATGTGAATCTACAATTATCTGTAAATAAAAAGTTTTAAAGACCAAACATATAAATAAACCTTGTTCCACCTTATTCCGTCACTCCCAACTCTTTCCTAGATCTTTCAGTTCACTCTTCTCTGCCCAAACATCATGTCAATTTACATATCAATATAAATTGGTGGGGCATCATTAAAAGAGAGAATTAGGAGATGTGTTTGTTCTCTTGGGTCTCTTTTGTGTAAATTATCTTCCTCTGGTGAAGTCTCTTGGGTTTGGTATGAAATGCAGCGTCAGCCAGACAACACCCATCTGGATTAGGCTCCAATACATCTTTGAGTCTGAGATAGCCAGGAATGCTGCTGGGATCACCCCATATCTAGTACACTTACTTGTTTAATGTTGATCTCTTAGCTGGACTGTAAACTCCATGAGAGTAGGAATTCACTTCTTCATTTATTCAGCAAATATTAATTGCATGCCTACTCTGTGGCAGACACTGTTCTAAGTGCTGAGGATATGCAGAGGTGTGAGATTAGTAACTGTGAACTATATGAGACTAGAAGCTGGAAGACCTGTTTGGTGGCTGTAGTGGAAATTCTGGAGAGAAATGATGATGGCTGCTAAAGTAGTGGTAGTGGGGTTGGAGAGATGGGCCAAGTTAGAGATGGTTAGGAAAAAGTTGACAGATGTGTGTGAGGCTTCATGAGAGGTCAGAGATAAGGGTGACTCTCAGGATTCTAGCTTTGGTACCTAAATTCCTAAGAATTGGGAATACCAGAGGGGAGCAGACTCTTACTAAAGAGGGGACTGTTACTAATTCCATTTTGGATGTTTCACTTGGCACCTAGGACATCCAAGAGGAATTGTTAGTGGACAGCTAAATTGTGGAGCTGGAGTTCAGAGGAATGTTGCCTAGGATTAGAGATTTGATAGCTGAAGCCATGTGAAGAAACGAGATTACTTAGGAAAAGGGTACAAAGGCCGAAGAGGAAAGAGAAGCACCAAATTTAATGGCTGGTTGAAAAGGAGGAATCTATTTATGAACTAAAACTGAGAGAAACCGGTGGGGAATAGAAGGTCAAAAAGGGAGAACCCAAGAGTGTCAAATGTTGCAGAGATATCAAATAAAAATAGGATTCTAATGAATCCATAAAAGTGCACCATTTCCCCAAGTGTACACACTCTAGTCAACTCGGCGGGTGTGTCCTGCCTGAATGAACAACTATCTCTGGGAACCAAGTCCCCTTCACCAAGCAGTCTTCTGACTATAATTTGACATCTGTCTAAATTTGCATTTTAAGAGGAACAATAATAATAGCTAATATTTAACACTCACTGTTTCAAGTAAACACCTTACATGGGATATCTCATTTAATTATCTCATCTAATCTTCAAAAACAATCCTGTAAGGTAGGTACTATTACTGAACCTATTTTATAGATAAAAACACTGAGGTTTAGAGAGGCTAATTAATGTGCCTAAAATTACGTAAATAGTGAGCAGTTTTGTTAAGTTCAGAGTCCACAAGCTAAAACGATATACTACACTTTGTCTCCAAAATAAGTGGATCACAGTGATGCAAACATTCTATTCTGTTTGAGTTATATTTCTCATTATAAATTAATAAATAGGCATTCCAATAATATTATTGGAATAATATAGATTTGTGAGTGACTTGGGTGCAAGCAACTGTCAGTATTAGAAATTGTAGACAGCTCTGAGCTTGACTCTGAAATAAGTGGGAGAGATACCGGAAGTTTGCAAGGAAAATAAAGATGTTTTATTGCTATTACAGTTTTTTCTTTTTTTAAAGAAGAGAGAAAGGTGTGTTTGATAGCTAAAGACAACAAGGCAAAGGAACACATCAGGGAAAAGGGGGAAATTGAGGGAATAAAGGAACAGAGCAGGTGGCAGCTCCCAAATTCAGAGTACAGGTGGCAGGAATAACTTGGGTTGGATGAAAATCTATTTCACTAAGAAATGGAAACAGATGCAGATACATTGTAGGAGAAGGAAGGTACTGGAACCTTAAGAAGGTCTCTATGTCCTCAGTATAAAAGGAGGAAATGTCTTTGCTGTGAGGGTGGGAAACATAAAATAAGGGAGCTTGAGGAAAGTGGTGACGGCTGCAAAAGCTGCTCTGGGAGAGGAAGCTAAGAAAGAGGGAGTTATTCGGAAAAGAGCTGCTGGGTGGTACGAAGGTCTGCTTGAGGTTGGAGACAAGAATTTGCAGAGGCAACACTGAACAATTTTGTGATTTTTCTCTAGTAACTCTTGACAACCTGATGTAGGAACTGAGAAGCTTGTTAGTGGGAGTGAAATTTCATTATACAGTTAAGGCAGAAGAATAACAACAGAAGAGGCCGAGAGGCTGTTCATGATTTAAGCTTGGTAGACAAAGGGTTGAAGATGAAAGATAAGTTGCAGATTGGAAGAAAAAGGGGAGCAAGAGACAGAAATAAGGGAGTTGGAAAGAAAGAAAGTGGTCAGAGCAGAAGATACAAGAGTTAAACATTTCAGAAGTTCTGGATGAATAATTACAACAGGCAATATTCTACTAATTGCACAATTCAACTAATTGAACTGAAGTACTTGCTGGCCAGCAGCAAGGTTATGTAATACGATAGTTGGAAATGCTATTTTCATAGTCCAAATTTGGCATTCAAAAGACATCAATATTTAATGGATAAATGTCAAGTAAGAGGTTTTTTGCTACTGGCACTTTCTGTTTCCTTGTCTCTCTGGCACAGCCTATTATTCATTGCCATTTCTGTTGGCATAGGGTCAAAAGCCAGTATCTTCTTTCTGTTTCTTTTTTTTCTTCTTTTTAAATTTTTTTTTGTTTTTTTATTTTTTATTTTTTAATTTATTGGGGTGACATTTGTTAGTAAAATTACATAGATTTCAGGTGTACAATTCTGTATTACATCATCTATAAATCCCATTGTGTGCTCACCACCCATAATCAGTTCTCCTTCCATCACCTTATATTGAATCCCCCTTACCCTCATCTTCCAATCTTCTTTCTGTTTCAACTCCTACAGTGTACTTACCATGTTTTTCTTCCTTTTAACAAATATTTGTTGACTGTGTAATAAAACCAGTCTGTTAGGTGTTGGTGGGAAAATCAATGGATAAGACAAAATACCTATCCTTAGGAAGCTTATGTGCAGCAATCAGGCAATAATAATAATATAGAATGATAAACACTATAATTATGTTAAAACTTGGGTCTTCATAGGAGGGTACCTAAGTCAATCTTGGGTAGTCAGAAGAGGCTTCTGTGAGAGGATCTCATCTCAAATGAAATACAGTAGTAGGTATAATCCAGGCAAATGAATGGGGAGGGGAAAATAAAAGGGACTCTTGACAGTCACAAAGGCATCTTTCTCTCTGAAGAGGCCTCTGTTTTCCTTGCTTCTCTTGGTACCTTCATTTCCACAGGCCAGTCATGCCCTATGTAGAGGACACTTTTCCCACCAGGAATCAGAGAACCAGAAGATCTACATTTAAGTCTCAGCAACATCTCTTATTGATGTAACTAAGTGTGTCAGTTAACCTCAAGCCAGTTTTTATCTTAAAAGAGGAATAACAATACCTACTTCAGTTACTGAAATGGTCAAATGAGGTAACACATGTGAAATGCTGTATAAACTGTAAAATATTACATAGATTTTACTATTCTCAGTGTCCTAAGGTAGCATGCAGACTGTTTGCTTCTGTACTCTTGAGCTCATTAAGGAGATTAAGAAACTAAGAATCCTTAATCATTACTCCAGATTTATAGGTACTTTTCAGGTCTGTCCAGCTTAAGATCTGAAGTGAATTATTCCCTGAAGTTATTTAAAATGTTTGAGTTAATGCCATAAATTATTGGAATTGACCCTCTACTCAAAAGCCACCACACAGAAGATGTGGCAGTGAAAGCATCACCTAGCAGTACAGTGAGCAATGCAATCCTTAGAGTACCTTAGCCATTCTATGGATGAAAAAATCAGTAGAGAGGGAATTTGATAGCAGGCCTAATAAATACTGGAAATGCTGAATAAAGGTGAGGGGCAGGATAAAAAGCATCTTTCACCGCAAATTTAGGATGAACTCTTGAACCATTAATATTTGCTTCCTCTACCTCAGAAAAGCCCCACTAATTAAAAACCATTTCATGGTATTGGTTTCTTGTTCAGTGGGCAAACTCATTTGACAAACTTATGCTACAGGGTAAGAGGCATGTAGAAATACCTCTAATGAATTGAATCTATGTTACCTTTATCCTTTAGATTATGGGAGTGGGCAGATTTTTTCTCAATATAATTATAATAGTTAACATTAAATTTTTTCCCCTAATTTTACTAAGAAAAATTTAAAAACTACAGCTAATTCAAAAGAGTTTTATACACTTACCTACCTGTATACCTACCACCTAGATTATATACCATCACTATTTTATGACACCTACCAGGTGTATTTTTTAAATTAACTTTTGAGATAATTGTTGATTCATATGCAGTTTGTAAGAAATAATACAGAGATACCATCTGTACTTTTTACCTCATTTCCTCCAGTGGCATCATCTTGCAAAACCATAGTATATTGTCACAGCCAGGATACTGACATTGATAAAGTCAAGATATAAAACAGTTCCATCATTACAAGGATCCCTCATGTTGCCCTTTTATAGTAACATCCACCCTCACCTTAAACTTTAGAAACTACTAATCTGCTTTTTATTTCCATAATTTTGTTGCTTCAGGAATGTTATATAAATTGAATCATATAGTATGTAATCTTTTGAGATTAGCTTTTTTTCTGTCAGCATAATTCTCTGGAGAGTCATCCAAGTAGTTGGTGTATCAGCGATTCATTTCTTTTCATTGCTGAGTATTCCATGGTAAGGATGTAACCTTTTATTCAACCATTCAGCTGTTGAAGGACATCTAGCTTGCTTCCAGTTTTTGGCTATTATGAACATTCAGGTACAGGCATACAGGTTTTTGTATGAACATACATTTTCATTTCTTAAGGATAAATGCCCAGTACAATAATTACTGGGTCACAACTGTTTAAAAACATGGTAGTTGCATGTTTAGTGTTTTAAGAAATCACCAAAGTGTTTTCTAGAGTGACTCGTGCCATTCCTATCAGCAATGTGTGAGCAGTCCAGCTTCTTCCCATCATTGCCAGCATTTGGAATTGTCACTATTTCTTATTTTAAACATTCTTATAGATATGTAGTAATGTCTCAATTTGGTTTTAATTTTCATTTCCTTAGTAGCTAATGATATTGAACATTGTTTCACATGCTAATATCCCTTTTTGGTAAAATACACTTTTTGTCCATTTTCTATTTGGATTTTTTTTCAACCTCACATTTTGAGAGTTCTTACATATTCTAAACACATGTCCTTTGTAGTTATGTGTTTTGCAAATATTTTCTCCCAATTTGTAGCTTATCTTTTTATCCTCTTAACCAAGTCTTTTGCAGAGCCAAAGGTTTTTATTTTGATGACGTTCAATTTATCAATTTTTTTCTTATATAAATCATACTATTGGTATCAACCTTAGCCTTAGGTCCTGAAGATTTTTCTCTTATTTTTTTTCCCCTGAAAATTTTATGGTTTTGCCCTAAAGTCTGTATTTCATTCTGATTTAATTATTGCATAAACTGTTAGACTTAGATTGAGATTCATTCTTTCTTTTTCTATGGCTGTCCAATTACTTCAGCACCATTTGTTTAAATGGCTATCTTTCCTCCATTGAATTCCTTTTGCATGTTTGACAAAATTGAACTGGGCGCACTTTTGAAAATCTATTATGTGCCAGACTCTTCTTTATACAAGTTTTGTTCTCTTCTTTACAACAACCTGAGAAATAGTTATTTAGCATCTGTTCTGTTATCGGTAAACTCTAGTTTAAAAAAAGATCTATGAAGAGATGATGTTTCACAAAACTGTTTAAAAAGTGTTTGTGCTAAGCTCAGGGAAATAAGAGGCAAATAAGGCTTTGTGGAATGCTTCACAGAGGAGAGACAAAAAAGCCCACCGTTGAGGATGAGCATAAACCAGAGAAGAATAGGAAAGGCAGGGAGAGCATTCCAGATTGAAGGAAAAGCACGTAAAAAGGGTAGGGGGATAGAACAGCTTCATACATTTATGTAATATAATTGTAAGTAAATATTTTGTTATGGTTAAAAGCAGGAGAGCAAGTGTGAATTTTCTCATGTTGAGTTTGTGGGGGTCAGGAACAAGTCTCCCCAGAAAGTGCCAACCTGGCATGCAGATTATTTTGAGCTGAAAACAAATCCCAACAAACTCAAGAAGAGGTTTTTTTGTTTGTTTGTTTGCTTGTTTTTCTTTCTTTTTTTTCTCTCCCCCTTTCCTGCAGATAGAAAAACCTCCTCAGGCCGACTGGAGGATCTAAGTAAAAATCTGTCTGCTAGATTTTCCTTTGTGTCCCATTGTTTCTGGGTGGTCCTGCAAGAATTTGTTTACCGTTTGCTCTTTCTCATCTGCCTGTGAATTGCCTACCTCCCCCTCCTTAGTGCAAAATGACATATGTACCTCATTTTGCCATGCTATCTTTGGAGTTTTCATGCTTATGTGAATTCCCTGTGCACATGTATTAAAATTTGATTTTCTCCTGGTAACCTGCATTTGAATTGCTTGATCACACAAAAGAACTAGAGGTAAGAAGAAAGTTTCTCTGGCCCCCAGACAAGAAGATATTGTGGTTATCTCAGTGGAAATGACCAGCAGGTAGTTGGCTGCTTGAGTCTGGAGCTCAGGAGAAAGATTTAGGCTGGACCTTAAGCTTTGGGAGTTGTCATAGCACAGTTGACATTGGACTGCCAGGAAGAAATATTAGAGTTAAAAGGAAAGAGGGCCAAAGCAACATTTGAATCATTTGCATATTTAGGTGGTGAAAGAACTGAGAATGAATGGTTAAAGAAGGAGGAGATAGGAGAGTGGAATGACAAAAACCAGTGGAGATGAGAAATTCTGGATTTTGCTTTTCTGTTATGGGTAACCTATAGTTTAAAAAATATCTATGAAGAGATGATGTTTCACAAAACTATTTAAAAAGTATTTGAATTAAAGTTTTCATCACATGCAATATTTAAAAAGTTAAATATAGACATGGTAACTGCTTTTATGGAGTTTTATAATAAGTAGTTCGATAATGATGATAACTATATATCTAATTACATATGTTTAAAAAATTGAAGGAAGAATTCAGTTAGAATTGAGTAGTAAGAAAGCAAAACAAGTATATAGGGAAATTCTTCTAATTATTAATACAAAAGGACTTTTCACCTGAATTTCCCCCCCAAATAATTTGGATTTTCATGTTAAACGCAATAACTGGTAAATCTACTCATGTTTTATAAAAAAACCCTCTTTACTTGTAGTACCCTTAAAAACAGAATGCCCGGGAGGCCGGATGCTCAGTTAGTTAGAGCATGAGCTCTTAACAAGGTTGTCAGTTCAATTCCCGCATGGGATGGTGGGCTGCGCCCTCAGCAACTGAAGATTGAAAACAGCAACTGGACTTGGAGCTGAGCTTCGCCCTCCACAACTAGATTGAAGCACAACGAGTTGAGCTGATGGGCCCTGGATAAATGCACTGTTCCCCAGTAATTAAAAAAAAAAAAATCAGAAAATACTGAAAAAAATTAGAAAAAACAAAACAAAAAACACAGAATTCTCTTGTAGTGGGTTGAATAGTATTCCCACAAAATTCATGACCACCCTTATTTGGAAATTCAGTCTTTGCAGATATAATTAGTTAAGGATCTCAGGATGAAATAATCCTGGATTTAGAGAGAAACTTAAATCCACTGACTGGTGTCTTTAAAAGAGAAAGAAGAGGGAGATTTGGGCATAGAGAGTCGCACAGAGAAGGTGGTAATGTGAAGAGGCAGAGATTGGAGGGATGTGTCTACAAACCAAGTCACACCAAGGATTGCCGACAAACAGAAGCTTTCTCCAGAAAGCTAGGAGAGGCATGGGGCAGTTTCTCCTTTGGGGTTTCCGGAGGAATCAACCCTACTGACACCTTGATTTTACTTCTGGCCTCCAGAACTGTGAGAATATATTTCTGTTGTTTTAAGCCATCGAGTTTGTGGTAGTTTATTACGGCATGTCTAAGAAACGAATACAGCCCCTATTCCTCACCATCTTCTTAGGGCTCCCAAAGTATCATTAAATAAATAATTTTTATATTTATAAAAACAGATTTTTATCATTGGCACTTACTATATGGAGAGAAAAATATCCACAAATGTATACTAAAAAGCTAGTTTTTTAGATGGTCATAACAATTCTAAATACAAACCAATTTTATTTAAATAACTTAAATTGCCAATTATTTAACTTTGTATTGACTTTTTTTTTTTTAAGGTTTTATTGGGGGAGGGGAACAGGACTTTATTGGGGAACAGTGTGTACTTTCAGGACTTTTTTCCAAGTCAAGTTGTTGTCATTTGAATCTTAGTTGTGGAGGGAGTTGAACTGACAACCTTGTGGTTGAGAGCCCACTGGCCCATATGGGAATCGAACCGGCAGCCTTTGGAGATAGGAGCATGGAGCTCCAACTGCCTGAGCCAACAGGCCAGCTCCCTCCCCCCCCCACTGACTATTTAATGTCAGTTGTCTTTGAATCTCTAACTAATTAATCAACTAATTAATGTTGATTCATGTAAGTTCATTTAGTTGGTTAATATTTGTTTCCTAAGATCAAACACACACTTGATTGTTCTGCCTAGGAGAAGAGAGCTAAGACTGAGGTTAGTGATGGTTGCCTTAAAACCTGTCAAGTGTCTGTATTATTAAAAATCCCTGGTGTCTAAGAATACTATCTCATTGGAATTGTTCACTTAGTTAATAATTATAAAAGGGAAACTTGAAACAATAAACTGCTAACTATTTAACATAATAAACACAATTAATTCAGTTTTTGATCACATATCTTCTCAGGTTCAGTCTACATTTTGATTTTTGGGTATTGGGCACCTTTCTGGTTTAAGGCGTCAACGCAGATCGTAATAGTGTGTTACACTTTACTAAAGATTTCATCTTTTTTGCTTTTGATAGATTAGGACTCTAAATATTAAATATAGATTATACTATATTTGTGCATTTGTGGGTACAAAGTCTGCTAAATTTCAGAGAGTTTAAATTTTGCTGTGTATTCTAATTTTAAAGTATATTTAAAATTTAAGTATCCAATCATAGAACAATCTGTAATTAAAACTTGCACACATGTGAAAGTTACTGTTGGAAATGGCGTTTGGAGCTGGAGGAAGCTATGGATAGACAAAGGAACAGATATCAAAATGGACAAAGCCCTCACAACCTAGGAGGGGATATAACAAAAATTTCAAAAATTTCAGTGTCTAAGATTCAGAAGCAACTAACTTACAAACTTTTGGAACTTAATCCAATTTTCTTTGGGACTCTATGAATACATTGTAATTACTATGAAGAAGTTGAAGGCCTAAAACAGAACCTTCCAAATGATAAATGTTTTCATCTGGAACAATAGTACCCAAATTATGTTAGACAAATAAGCAGAATAAATTTTAAAAATTACCATATGCTTACTATTTAACAGAAAAAGTGAAAAGTTGTGTGTTCTCTTCGGATTTGTTCTCATGTCTTATAATCATAAGCAAGTCAAATTAAATAACCCATTGAGTATTTATTTCAGCCAGTGTTTCTGGATCTTACAACTATTGAAGTTTGGGATTGGCTAAATCTGTTGTAAAGGATGGTCCTGTGTAATGCAGTGTATTTAGCAGTATCCCTGGCCTCTGTTAATGCCTCTCTTTTTCAGTTGTCACTGATGGAGGAATATTTTCCTGTGAGTCCCCAAATGACATAGATGATGTTGGATCTGCCGGGAGTTTCTGGGTGTAGGACGGGTTAGTGTCTCGTGAGACCGAAGAATGGAAACACAGACTAAGGAGAGGCAAAGAGTTTTAAAAAGACGATAATTTATTGAAAGCAAAGAGTCAGAGCTCCTGAGCGGAGGGGGTCCCGCATGGGGGTGGCCGGTGAGTGAAGCAAAAGCTCTTACTTTTATACCTTCCCTGGCCTGTTTGGGGAAGCGGAGTTATTTGAAGAAGGGAACTGGTGCCTTCTAATGAAATTCATCTACCAGGTTTGTTCTGCTTGTCCATCCTAAAGGAATTAGCAAAGTAACCCACTCTTAAAGGAATTTTATGATTAATCTCAAGGCCTTGTTACATTATGTCCTGGAGCGGAAGGAGAGATTTCAAAACCTAGAGTTTTAGAATATGGCTGTCTTTTGTTTATTCCACCAAGGACCTCCCTGTCTACCTAGGGACATGCTAACTGTCCGGTCTCATGACCACCAAAATGTCTCTAGACACCTTGGGACAAAATCGTCCTCAGCTGGGAACCACTGATATTTAAGCCTTGAAAGAGAAAAGAAGCAAACACACCTATACCCTACAGTTGTTTTAAAACTAGGGCTTAGTTCCCCCCCCCCCACTTTATTGAGATATAATTGACATAAAGCACTGTATATGTTTACGTTATATAGCATGACTAGACTTACATACAGAGGGTGCCAAAAAATGCATACACATTTTAAGGAAGGAAAAAAACTATTAAAATTATAATAAGATATACAAATAACAAAAGATGAATACAAGTCACATTTGACTTCTGCAATTACAAGATGTGCTCAAAGGGTTACCATCAGCGTCCAGACACTTCTGATTACTACGAACTACTGCTTGAGCTATGTTGACCATGTTTTTAGGCACCCCCCCATATATTGTGAAAACAGCTTAGTTTTAATCCTTATCAATTACTCCTGACTCATTGTATATGCAGTATCTTGAACCTGTCCCTACTGTTGCACTTAATCATGGTTCATTATCATTTTAAAAGGTGGCTTCGTCCTTTCCCACTTGGGAACTCTTCCAGGACAGGAATAGTGTTTTACCTTGTTTGGGTGTCAGTCTGAGTCCATTAGTTGAATGACCTTTTGTGCTGGTTAAACACGAAATGTTCTCAAAGTAAGGATTTCTCTGCTACTTATTTCTTTTTAAGAATATGGAATACTTGTTTTGCCATATGTCTTTTAGATTCATAATTCTTTTATTCATTTTAAAGTAAAAAGCAGTGACTGTACTGACACTTCACGATGATTCAGCTTTGGGTAAAGGGGCCATTTTATACTCTATATTTTATTCCTCCCACTTTTAATCAGAAGACACCTGCATACTAATTAATGGAACTATGTGCAAAGAACAACTAGATCATTATGTTTTGGAGTCCTTTAATAGTTTTGCTGAAATCAGCCTAGGCCTGGTCAGGACACTTAACATCCACCAAGGACGCTCTCCAGCCACTGGGTATGAATACTAACATTAGCACATGGCTTTGGGCCAGCCATTGGAAGACGAGTACGCAGATGTGTGTTAATTTTCGGGTCTAGATAACGTTTCCTGAGGAACTTAACTCCACCTCTCCCACAAGAATGGAAAAACAACGCCCCCATTCCCGCCCTTCACCACCCCCTGCCTTCCTTCCCACTTTCTTTTTGGTCCTCTCCTGTTACAGAAATTCTGATTTTTCCTGGAGAGCTAGAGGAAAGTCAGGTACAAAGTGTGGAGCTATATTAGTCTCTTACTTGATCAGGTGGGAGACAGGAGAAGAAATCACACTTTCTAACTGCCTCTCCAGGGGAAGAGATCAAATGTAGCCCTGAAAACTTCAGGGCCCGGGTTTGGCTCCAGGTTTGATTGACAAGGACGGGCGCAGAGAAAGCGCGGAGGCGGGGCGGGGGGCCGCGGGTCCAGCCCGAGACAAAGAGGTTTGGGCTGCCACCGCGGAGAGTGAAGGACCCCTTAGGGTAACTGGCCTTTGCGCGCTAAGGGGGCATTTCGTGAGGTCGCTTTGCCGTGCCGTGAGAGGGCAGGCGGGAGAGCGGAGGGGGCCGGGCGGGAAGAAGGGCCTGGCAAGGAGGGGGCTCCGGGCCGAGGTGGGGGCTGCGTCGCCATCACGTGGCCGCTGCTGCCGGTTTGGGGCTGTTCTTCCGGGTTGGAGGCGCTGTGCCGCGGGGCCCCAACCCGGGTCTGCCAGCGCGGCGTCCCCTCGTTGCCCCTTGCGCACAGCCCAGTCCAGCCCGGCCTCCCCGCCCAGGTGAGCGTGGCGGCGCCGGCAAGGGCAGCCTGGGGCGCAGCAGGGAAGGGGCGCAGGGCTTGCGGCGACATTCCAGGCCCCCGCCGGGAAGGAGACCTGTCAAGGAGAAGGGGGCGGGGTCGA
This sequence comes from Rhinolophus hipposideros, assembly GCF_964194185.1. Lineage (NCBI taxonomy): Eukaryota > Metazoa > Chordata > Mammalia > Chiroptera > Rhinolophidae > Rhinolophus > Rhinolophus hipposideros. The sequence continues at coordinate 71,985,709 of NC_138053.1, read as the reverse complement.
TAGGGACCTGGCGCGGGGTCCTTTCTTGTCTCTTGCTGGGGCGACGTGGAAAGGAGTGGGCGCGTGGATTCAGGAACTGGGTCTGCGCAGAGAGCGGGAACGAGTGCAGGTACCTGCGGCAGCTGTGCAGGTACAGGTCTTGGAGCTTTGAGGGGTACGGCGGGAGTGGTACGGGGGGAAGAAGAGGGGTCCGAGAAGACTCTCGATAGGGGGTGCATCCAGAGAGGTGGCGGCGGGACGCCCCGAAGTTATGCTTCAATCATGAGGGGATTCGGGGTGGGGACCTGGTTGGACTCATAGGACGTGGCGAACCAAATCTGTGAGTGCATGTCGGGCAGGCTTGTGGTGGTGGTCCTGGTAAGGTTCTAGGGGGCCGGGGCTGGCGAGGGGGAGGAGCCAGCGGAGGGGCGAGAGGGGGATTCGAACTTTGGATGCGGAATGAGTATTATGCAGCCTCCTCCAATCGGCTTTCGGGGAAGGTTATAAATAGCGGTCCCTGGCAGATGCCAGCTGATGGCAGTGTAGTTGCAGAGGTAGGGGTGGTGCCGGTGGGTTTGGGCAAGGTCACTCTGCCTGCCAGCCTAAGCTTCCGTAGGTTGTTGCGTCCTTGGTTGGTATGTCTCGCTTTAAACGCATGACTTGTTTACGGTTGCGGGCTGTCCTTTATTTACCCTGTGATGCAGGGCAGTCCTTAAGCGACCCTTTTTTAAGGAGCCTTGTAGGACAGGCTTTATTGGAAAGGTGAGGCTTGCTTGCCTACTTTTATTTAAAATGCTTCTCTCCTCCGTCGCGCCCCTTTTATTTGCAAACTTTGGCTGTTTTTTTTAATTGAATGAACAGTTTAGGATTACTTTCTTATCAGCAAGTGTGCCCAGGCTGCTTACCTTTGCTGATGGAATTAGTTTTCCACAAGGCTACACAGCATTTCATTTTTAGAGGAAATTTCCTGAAACTCCTTGGAGTATGTGTGCCATAGATACCCAGGCTTCAGGTTATCTAGCTCTAGTTATTCATTCTTTCAGTCAAAAAATACTTGTTCATTTCCACTATTTTGTACAAAGCACTGGGCCAGAGGTAATACCAAAGTGAGTAATAATAGGAGTAAAGATATTGTATCCATTTAATCCTCACAACAATCCTATAAGGTAGGTGCTATTATTATTTCCATTTTAAAGATGAGGAAATTAGGTACAGAGAAGTTAAGTGACTGATTTGCCAAGGTCACACAACTAATGCATTGCAGAGTAGGGGCTTCCAACTCACACAGTTCACCGTATTAGTCTCTATGTTATCCTCTCAAGTGCTTGCCCTCAAAGATTTTAATATCTTTTAGGGGAGAAAGTTACCCAAATAACTTACATGTATGAATGCCATATGTATGAATGCCATACTAAAAAACAAGTGTTTTTTTTTCTTCCAATTTAGAGTTGTCAAATTTTCCCCTGTTGTTTCAAAGCCATAGAAGCACATGGATAGTAAAACAGCAGAAAGCTTTAAAGTGAAGATAGGGGAGAATGTGACAATTGAGATGGAATACTATCTTTGGTAACAAGTGCTGGCTTGTGATAGGTTCAAATATTCTCTGAATATCTTTCAGGATGTTTTGTATTTGATTGAGGCTTGGTGATAGGTACTGCTCTTGTCAATAAACTGCTTCCTGATTACTGTCCTGTACGTTCACAGCTTGGATCAAGTGGAACTTTTGGGAGAAATTCACCTCTGAAGGCCCTGGCCATGTTGACATCTGATGCTAGGGATCTGCTCAACATCAAATTACCATTTTCCGAGTAGGCAGAGCAAATTTTCCAGACTCCTGGCTAAGACATAGGACTTCAGCTTTGCAAAGCATTGCAAAATCTCACCTAATCTTAACATTTCTAGAGCCTAAAAAATGAGCTTTCCTATGCTTCTTTTATAGATGGTCAGACTGAGGCACAGGGTCAGGTCATACAGTGAGTGAGTGGCAGACTTAGGCAATACATAGATGCTATGATAGCTAGCTTTGTTTAATTAATTTATTTATTTATGCTGATGAGAGCTGGGTAACCCTCATCAGCGCCAAGACAATGGTGGTTGTTGGGGAGCTGGGATGACCCAAGAAGAGAAACTAGGGTAAGGGGAGGTTAGGAGAGGGCTAGGTCATTGGTAATGGTAGGACAAAATCTCCCTCAAGACAAGAATTATCTTTATCTTTGTATCTCCCTTGGTTCTTAGCATAGATTCAGTGAATGTTTTGAATGAGTGGCTGAAATTGAACTCATTTGCTTTCTATTCTCAGCCATGAATAACCTTGGAAGTGACCCATGAATGAATGAGAGTATTTTTGGGACTCAGGCATGCTTTAGGACTGAAATGGAATGACATGTGGAAATACTTTGAAAACATCAAATCTTCTATTTAAATGCAAAGAATTATTTATACTCATTTTTGGTTGCATGCCTGAACACATCTTGCATGCTCCCTCTTCCTTAGCTTTTGTTCATATTACTCTCTCCATCTCAAATGCCTTTCCCTTCTGTTTTGAGCCCTGTAGCAGGATATGATCTCCTTTGATCCCTCCAAGAACTTTGGACTTGCCTTACTCTGCTTTGTAGTATTATTACTTGTTGATTTTTACGTCCAAGCGTGTGACCTATTCCAATTTGATTCTACAGATGCTCCTAACAGCTGTGCCTCTGAGGCAGCTCTCCGTACATGGTTGTTGAATTAAAGGGCATCTTAAGAATCAGCACTACCTGGATCGAGGATTTCCATTCCCAGTGTTGTATTCTGCTGTTTGCAAGAAGTAGCTTCAGGGAGTTGTGGCGGCAGTTCTGAAATTAAAAATGAGCTAGACCCTTCTTCCTTTGGAGGCTGGAAGATTGTTTATGGAGTCTGCTGGGATTAGGTGCTGGGCCCATGGGGGCACACATGATGGGGCAGAGTATAAAGGCATAGGTGGCGGAATTAGCCATACCTGACTGATAGAATTCCAGGTCCTCTGCCTCTTCCCAATTTAGAAGGACAGGAAAGAAGGATGGAAGAACATTAGGAATCCTGGGGATGGTGGGGTACCTTCCATGAGCCCCTGGGATCTGGTACGGAGAGCAGTGGAGGTCTCAGTTCGGGGGTCTAACAGGATGGCACGCTGAATAGGATGTTAGTGTTTTCTGTACAACATAGCATCTAAACAAGTTACTGTGCTGTATAGTATTTTAGACAGTTTAAGGGAAATCCAAGGGTAAGTTTGAGTATGTGAAATTTTTGCTGGACATGCAGACTTAACTTTCATGTAAGATATGACAGGACTGTATAGCAATTTCTTTTTTTTTTAACTTTCCAGCTGCATTAAGGATCAATTGGGCTTAGGTGATCTAGGCTTGGAGTTCAATAGTGAGTTTATAACTACAATTTAAGTGGGAAAATGGATTCCAAGTTTTACATACCTGAATTGGAAACAAACTTTTGAAGCATCTTCTGTAGGTAAAAGACTTTGCAAATAAATTTATTGTAGACGCCCACATATAACCGTTATATTCCAAGCCCTTTGGATTAGTATGTTTTTATGTTTTTGATGTTCGAAAGACAAAGTATGTTTTTCTCAGCCCATGACTATTTTATTCTCTTTCCTCTTAGTGATTTACCTTTGAGAAAATTGGGGATTCAGAAAGTCGGGAACTCCTAGGAACATGGCGAACCTACTGAAAACAGTGGTGACTGGCTGTTCGTGTCCTATACTTAGCAGTTTGGGGCCCTGTAAGGTTCTACCTGGGAAGAAGGATTTTTTACGAACATTTCATACTCATCAGACGCTGCGGTGTAAATCCTCTGTAAAACCAGGTAAAGTCTCACTTAATGTGTGTAAAGCAAACCTTCAAGTCATAGGAACTGATAGATCTCCTGATGATTGATAAAAGGAAAAGCCACACAGTTTTACAGCCTGGTGCTTGTGAGTGATTATTTTGAATAAAAAAAGCTAATGAGTACTTTTTTTAAACATTTTCCATGTATAGAAGTTCTTGTTTATCAGAGCTAATAGAGAATAAAAGATAATAGAAAAAGAAAAGTGGTACACCAGTTGAGTTGTCCCCTGGAAGATACTGCTCAGAATAACTATTTTCTCTTTCCTGGTCGGTACTGGGGAATTGTACCATATGTGGATCATCTATGCTCAAGAATTAGGAACTAAGTGTATTAAGTAATCTGCAGTAATGCTTCTCAATTTAGTAAATGGCAGCTTCTTAGTTGCTCAGGTCCGAAACCTTGGCGGCATCTTATATCCTCATAGTAGGTGGAGGTCAGTTCTACCTTATGTCTAGAATCTGTCCTCTTCTCATCATCACCACTGTTATCCTGGTCCAAACACCATCATCTGTCACCTGGACTACTGTATTAGTCTTATAAATGATCTTTATGCTTTCTGCCTCTGTCCTTCTACAGTCTGTTCTGTATACAATAGTGAGAATCATCTTTTTAAAATGAAAGATCATGTCACTCATCTCAAAATTTGCCACTGGTTTCCTAGCTCCTATAGAATAAGAGCTGAAATCTTTCAGTGGCCTGTAAGGTCTTCCCTGCTAGGAACCCCACCCCCTACCCGCATCCCTTGCTTCTCTGTTCTAAGGTACATGCCAGAAGGAGGAGAGGTTGAAAGGGGCCCTTCTAAGCTGAATCAGATCCCTTTAGGCATTTTGCCCATAGACTCCCTTGAACTCTGTCTAAACCTCATTGGTCAGAACGCACACAGGTGGTCATATGTAGCTATAAGGGAGACTTAGCCATTTAGTCAATTATTCCAGGTGACGATATATTCAACTAAAAATGGCATTCTGTTACTAAGGGGGAGGAACAAGATGCACATTTGAGGGGCAGTCAGAAGTGTTTGCCACATGGTATAATGCCCTTTAAAATGTAAGTTTGTAGGACTGTTTGTTGTGTATTAAGGACCCCTAACCTGCTAGGCTTTTTGAGTTCTTATGTCTGCCTTTAGTAGATTCCACAGCCCCTTTTCTTCTTCTCATGTGACAAGTCAGTATTGACAGGGTACCTGCCCCTGAGAGCCCTCAACTTTTTCTCCAGATTAAAAAAAGTTTTCTAGAAAGTCAGATTACCCAGTGTGATAAAATTGTGTAGTACAAGTAAATACATTGAGGACACGATTGTTGTCCTTGTGAGTAAATGCATGGGCACCAGGCATGGGCACTATGTTGACTATGTTTAAGACTTTTTGTTTAATTTCTGATTCTGGACTATTTCGTAGGTAATTGTTTTTTATCTTTAAAAGATAAGGATTCGGAGAAGATAGTCAATAATGTTGTGAAAACTATGTGTGGTATCAGATGGCTTCTAGACTTAAAGGGGGATCACTTCATAAATAAATGCCTAACCACTGTGCTGTATACCTGAAACTGATGTAATATTGAATGTCAGCTATAATTAATAAAACCGTATATAGCCATAGGATGTAAAGTACAGCATAGGGAATATAACCAGTCATATTGGAATAGCTATGGAAAGTGTCAGATGGGTGGTAGGCTTGTTGGGGTTATCACTGTGAAGTGTATAAATGTCTAATCAACAGAAACTAATTAAAAAAAGATAAGGATTCTATTTTTTCCTTAATTAAACCACAATTTCATTATCACACCGAACAGCATGAAAAGTAATTTCAGTCAGTATTTGTATCTTCTCAAATTTTTCCACTTTTTTTGTTTTTTACAGTTGCTTTGTTCAAATAATGATCCACACAAGGTCCACGTGTTGTATTTCCTTGCTGTGTCTTGAGGTCTCTTTTGAGCTATATGTTCCCCTCCTCTTTTTTCTGTTTAATTTATTTGTTGAAGAATTTAGTTGTTGCCGTGTAGAATTTCTCACATTCTGGGTTTGCCTGGCTGAATTCCCTGGGTATTTTTAAACCAGTTTCTCTGTCTCTTGTATTTTCTGTAATATTTAGCTAGATCTAGAGGCTTCGTCAGAGTCAGGTTTAATTTTTTTTTGACAAGAATACTTCATAGGTGATGCTATGTATTATCTATTGCATTATATCAAGAAGATTGATTGGTGAGTTTAGATGTTGTCCATGTGATCCATCTATTATAAAGTTCCCATCAGTTTTTCACTCAAAGGCTATAGAAGCAATTTGATTATCATTAACTAAAGCCATGATTCTCAGGGGTTTTAAATTGGTGACATCTATCATTCTATCTTAATTTATTAGCTACAATTTTTCTATAAAGAAAAACTTTCCCTCTATTCAGTTACCCTCAGAATGTACTGGAAATATGGGAAAAATGTTTCATTCTTTCCTGTTATTTACTACTTTTGGTAATAATCATTTGGTTCCCTTATGTATTTATTCCAGCTGTAACAAATGACTACAGTCTTATTAGCTTCCTACGACACAAATTTATTGTCTTACCCTTCTGGAAGTCAGAGTGTGAAATGGCTCTTACTAGGCTTAAATCAAGGTGTTGGCCGAGCCGTATTCCTTCCAGAGGCTCTAGGGGAAAACCTGTTTCCTTGCTTTTCCAATTTCTGGAGACCATCTGCTTTCTTGGCTTATGGCTGGCCCCTTCTTCATCTTCAAAGTCAGCAGCATAGCATCTTCAAATTACTCTTTGACTCTGACTCTTCTGCCCCCTCTTTCACACTTAAGGACAATTTGTGGTTACGTTGGACCCATCTGGATAATCCAGGATAATCTCCCTATTTCAAGGTCATCTGATTAGCAACCTTAATTCTATCTGTAATCTTAATTCGTCTTTGCCATGTATTGTAGCACATTCACAAATTCTGAGGCTTAGGACATGGATATCTTTGAGAGACCATTATTCTGCCTACCACACATTACTTCCGCCAAAGGTGACCAATGAAGCTATTAAAAAATATTTATTTTTTGAGTGACATCATGAACTCATGAATTTTAACATCCTTGGATGTATTTTACTACATTGCAATTAATTATTATTCTTTTCTTTTTTAAAAAACATTTTATGTATTTAAGTATGTTTTTCCAGAACCCATCATCTCCAAGTCAAGTAGTTGTTTCAATCTAGTTGTGGAGGGCACAGCTCACAGTGCCCCATGTGGGGATCGAGCTGACAGCCTTGTTGTTAAGAGCACTGCTCTAACCAACTGAGCTAACCGGTCGACTCCAATTATTATTTTTTTTGATCCTCAAATTGTCTCAGAGTTGTCTAGTGGAAGCCCTTTCAGGTGGCCTTCTAAGTCCTTTTGATGTGACTTCATTTGTCTTTGGAACTTTCCTTGGCATATGGTATGTAGGCCCAGATAATCTGAGGTTGTTAGGTAAGTGAACTCCAGTTAAGTGTATGTGATTTAACTTTGTACATCAGTCCGAAATATTTGCTAACTTTCTATCATTTTCCTCCCTCTCCTTCAAGTATAGAGTAAGATTCAGTATATATTTGCTTTTGGCTTACTGTCAACTTTTACTGCTTAAGTAGTGTGAGATCTAAGACTTTCAAAGGCGACATTTTTAGGTTGATGCACTCTCTCTAAGGTCTCAGTAAGTTTACTCTAGAGATAATCTTATTTCTTTTTTTATTATGTACATCCAGAGTTTATGTTGCTAGAGTAGATTTTCTAAACGTTAGTAAAACTTATATAGAAGCAGATCCTTTTTATTAAAAAAACCTGTTTATGCCCACTTTTTGAGTAAAACAACAGAAGAAAGTAATGTACTTTAGCTAAAGCTGGTCTGTACTGTGTTAAATGCTTTAACTCTATTGAACAGGATGTTTTAGGTTGCTATGAACAGACTCACATCGGGTTATATTTTGTGATGAGGGCTTATTGTATGGGCTTATTTTGGGAAGTATGAGAGCCCAAGAAACCCTTCACCTACTTCTTGGAGGAGTGGAATGCTGTTCTGGATTTCATAGCTATGACTCATCTTTTCTCCTTGCATCTCCATTACTGTGGCTTGCTGATCTCCCTTTGATTACCTTTTGTATATGCTTACAAACAGCTGCTGCACCATGCTCCTTTCTCCGTCCTATTCTTTCTGTGGGTCTCCCATTCAGACTTCCTGAGAGAGAGCCTGACTGGGTTGGGTAGTCACTGGCCAACATAGAGTGTCCTTGGGCAAAATTCCTGTGTAACTCATCTCATAGGCTGCTGGTTTTCCTCATGTCTGGCCTGTAGATTTTTATTTTTGACCTTGCTGCTAATCCCTGGTTTAATTAGTTGTGGCCAAGAATGTAAGGTCTCAAGGTTTAATACTTGGAAATCTATGAGGCCAAATTGCCAGGAAGGGGACTTTGGGTGTGGCAGGCTATTAGAGTATGTAATGTAGGGGTATTCTTTTTTTTTTTTTTTTTTTTTTTTTAGGGGTATTCTTTAAAACACCTAATTACTCCTGTCTTGCTTAAAAGTAAGGACAAGGAGAACATAAACCCAAGAGGGTTAGTTTGAAGAATGGGGTATGCATTTTTTTTCCCCTAAGAGTGAACTAAGCTAGTCCTGTGCTTTGAAGAGAGCCATTTGATTAATTAAAATATTTAGAATTTTTAGGACAGTGGGCATAAAAACTTATCTATCAAAAAATAGTCAAGAATTATGATTATGAATCAGAATCATCATTTTGAACAGTAACTTGTATGTGCAGTATGTTTTGAACAGATGGCCCATTTCCATTATCTGAACTTTGTTATTAAAGCTTTTTTTTTTTTTTTTTTTTACCAAATGTTCTTTTTTCTTTTTTGCCTTTGTTTGTAGGAATTCCATATAAGCAACTGACTGTTGGAGTCCCCAAGGAGATTTTCCAAAATGAGAAGCGAGTGGCATTGTCTCCTGCTGGTGTTCAGGCCTTGGTCAAGCAGGGTTTTAATGTTGTTGTGGAATCGGGTGCTGGCGAAGCTTCCAAGTTCTCAGATGATCACTACAGAGCAGCAGGTGCCCAAATCCAAGGGGCGAAGGAAGTGCTGGCTTCTGATTTGGTGGTCAAAGTAATTATTCCTTTCCCCCTCTTGTTTATGACTTTTCAAAATGTTTTCATAGAATAGTTAAATGTCATTGTTATAGCTTTTTTTATTTTCAAACGATGCTTTTTTTCCTCAAAGAAATGATTGCTTTTTGTGAATATTCTTCACATTCCAGTAGAACCTTTTCAGGCCATGTGATCTTTGTGTAACCATGAGAAGAGAAAAAGAGATCTTCCTTTTCACATGTGGAAATTTGTTTTAATTGGTTAGGGAAATTGTACTGCATGGTTCATATGTATCCAAAATACCCACAGGTTGAGTATTTAATTGCTACTAAAATAGAAAGAAAGCGTGCAACTCCTCCTGGGACTGAATGTACAATGATCTTTTGATACCTACAAAGGAGAGTGATTTAACTGACCTAAGTGCTATTTTTAGAGAGGGCAGAACTATTCTGGAGAAAGCAGCATTGGGCTGAGTGGCTACTTGCCTTATGTACTTTAATGAAAGGTCTTAATATATAATAGAAATCTGTATGCTGAAGAACTTTAGAAATAAATCTCCAGTAAAAAATTATGTAGGGAAAGGAAGAGAGACTATCATAAGTCTAGCATAGATAATTACTGGAGTTGAACATTAACTTAAATCCTAAGCCTTTTGCAACCAAGGCAGACAGGGCAGTATGGGTTGTATAAGCATAATTATCAGGTTAAAGTAAGCTCACTTCTTTTGGGAGACATCATCTTTTTCTTGTGTTAATTTCTCGGGAATCAGTTACATAGGTTTTTTTTTTTTTTTTTAAAACAAAGTCCACTGAATATCTTGATAGGGTCTTAAATAGAGGTTTTTGGCGAAGACATAAAACCATTTTTTTTGCTATAGAAAATTAATAGTAAAATTTATGGTATGGAGATAAATTATAATTTAGCTAGAGCTTTTAAAGTGTTTGGGTGTACAGATACTTGGTGATATAACTTGGTAGAGTGAAAGAGTTAGTGAAAATAGAAAAATAAGTATAACCTATGCCAATGTATGTTTTAGGGATCAAAACCTTTTGAGATGTCACATAAAAAAAGGTTAGTAAAGTGCTCAAAAGTTTTCAAAATGCTTTGTGTTCCTTTTAGAGATTTATAATGTGTTTGAGCATGTTAAAGTCACTGGGAAATTCTGTAATATAGAAGCTTATGTACTTGCATTAATAAATTACTTGACCTTGGGGCCTTTTTTGAGTCAAGCTTATTAATATACTGAAGAACTACCGTGTTTCCCTGAAAATAAGACCTAGCCAGACCATCAGCTCTAATGCGTCTTTTGGAGCAAAAATCAACATAAGACCCGGTATTATATTATATTATATAAGACCAAGTTTTATGTTATATTGAAATAAGACCGGGTCTTATATTAATTTTTGCTCCAAAGGGCGCATTAGAGCTGATGGTCTGGCTAGGTCTTATTTTCGGGGAAACATGGTAATGATCTAAAAAGTACATTCAGGGAAACATTCTATTGGCTTATCTCACTCAGATGATGACAGTCTTAGCTGAGCATTCGATAGGGGCCAGTAGAATCAAGTCAAAGTGGTCCTCTAATTTTTATTAACTCTATATTAATAGAAATTCTGACTGAGTAAAGGTAGGCCTTATCAGAGAGTCTTAAATAAAATCCAGAACCTAAAATCACATGCATCACCAGATTAACGACCGAAATGGGAATAACAGATAAAGGTGTCTCATAGGTAAATTGAGATGAAATGCTGTGAAAGGAAAGTATTGACCAAGTGTTTGTATTTGTATTTCCTTTTAAAACTTAAATCCCAGAGGTTATTTTTCTGTGCTTACTTGCCTAAAAGCACTACTGTGAACTGGGAGCTAATGAAATGATATACTTTCATTGAAGACTACTTTAAACTTTGATATAAAACACATTTTAAAATACTTTTAGAACGGAATTTTTAAAATTTGGCTTTAAAACATGGACATTTGAAACTTTAAAGCATGTGAAGTGTGTATTTATTGACTGACTTGGTACTTAACAGTGTATTGTAGCTTTTTGCTTAAAAGCAATTCAGCAAGGCTACTGCTATGTGTTCATCTGTGAATATTCATCTGGAATTTTAAGGTGACGTAAATCTATACATACAACCATGGAAATTTTAGTTTATAATATTCTTCTCAGCACTCCAAATGTTCGTGCTTATCAAAATTAGCAAGTGGAATCTTTGAATACACAACAAAAACTTCCCGTCTGTTTATTCTAATGTCTCTTAATTGTACCAGAGTAATAGGTTTTGGGAGGACAGATTTGTTATAGAACTTACATGTTTTTTCCAGTGTTCTACAGTTGATTGTCAAACCCGTCCCGACATTATTTTCAGTTGTGTGTGCACTTTACTCAGACCAGTCAGTGCATAGCTCATCAGAGGATAGATGGCATAGATCTTTATGTGCCTTAACCTGGTTAGGACTTTAGTCAGAAATTTATTGCTGAAAGATTACTTCTGGAGTATTATTTCAACAGTGGCATATTATTTAAATTGTCCTGTTTATGTAAAAATATGGTAAAGGAATTTACATTTTTAATCGGTGACCTGACTTTTCTCTTAGGTGCGAGCCCCCATGCTTAATCCAACGTTAGACTGTCATGAAGCTGACCTTTTAAAGACATCTGGAACACTGATTAGCTTTATTTATCCAGCTCAAAATCCAGACTTGCTAAATAAACTTTCCAAAAGAAAAACTACAGTTTTGGCGATGGACCAGGTTCCAAGAGTCACCATTGCTCAGGGATATGACGCACTAAGCTCTATGGCCAACATTGCTGGGTAGGTTCTTTTCTATTTCAGTTCAACAAAAGAACAATGAATGGTACGGCAGAAACATGCTCACTGTAGCTCTTCTCTCTTACAATGATTTTGTGAGAATTGTTGGCGGTTGCAGCCTTTTAACTTTGCACTTAAGTTATTTTTAAGACTCATTATTTCATAGTCATCAGATAGGAAATAGTTCTTCATATTGCACTCTGTTGTGTGCTCTTTTTTAATCTTTATGGGTAGAAGTAGTAGGAAATGACTGCCAGATTATTTGTATGAGGAATATACTGTATTTCATATATATGTGTGTGTATATATATATATTAGGTTGAAATTGCTATTTTCCCCCCAGTGTTTATTGAGATGTAATTGACATAACATTGTATAAATATAAAGATTTGATATGTGTATATATTCTGAAATGATTAAACAATAAGTTTAGTTAACATTAATTGCTGTTTTTATAGGTCAAAAATGGTTGGATAATGGCAGTTTCATATGGTTCAGTCTAATATACACATATTAGCAGATTTACCATTTTAATTAGGTTTTGCTTAGGTAAATTCATAAAATATTTAATGAATAGGGAAAATGTCTTGAAGTTTTATCTGGTGTCAAAACCTATATTGATAACTGAGGACTGAGGACTGACTGTGTCCTCTTTTAAGGCAGGGGTGTCAAAACTGCAGCCTGTGGGCCAACTGCTGTCCGCAATCCATTGTTAATTGGCCCGCAGCAAATTCCAAAAATATATTTAGTTTACTTAAATAAACCAGGTGAGGCAATACGTACTTTACCTTGAGTGAGTGGCCCGGCTTTTACCGCATATGGCCCTTGGTAAAAAACGTTGAAAAAAGTTTTGACACTCCTGCTTTAAGGCTAAGATGGCAATAAACTTCATTTACCCACTAGCAGTAATGCATTTCCTCTTTATTGCCTGGGGTGCTACACTGGGAACAATTCTAAGGCCCATTTTGCTCTGGGGAATGTGGCTGTGATTGAGTAATCATGCCTGCCTCAGGGGAGGGATAGGAATAGTGATATGATTGCAGTATGTTGCTGACTGTGCCTAGAGAGTGGGAAAAATCTGGAAATCAGATAATGCTTGTGAAATCAGCTCATTTAAAAAGCTAGTTGAATTCGATTTTTTAAAATGAAAATTAAATGGGGTTGAATTAGATTTTTAGCACAAAAAACAGTTAGTAGTAACATTTGCTAATATGAATGAGGCACCAACAAATGAAAACATTTAAAAACACAAAATAGTGCATGAAAAAAGACTAACTTAAATAAAACCTTTTATGGCCTGACACATAAGCTGAAAGTTTTGTTAGGTTTTGTATCTTAGGTACAGCATACTAAATAGGCCAAAGATTGTACTTTGGGTTTCAGCTGTTCACTTTGGATATAAATGAGATGAGCAATAAACAAAAATCACAAGGTAAAAACACATTTTGTTGTCCTTAATGTAACATGGCAAATGGCTGGTTTGAAGATTTTGTTTTTGTGTGACATAAATTACATACAAGAGACAAAATAAATTTTTGCTGTACAGAAAGTGTACAGTGTTAAATTTTGAGAGTGCTGTTGGTTTTGTTGTGTGACATGCACATATGTGAAAGGTTATAAAAACCAGTAGCTGTAGACCAGTGGTTTTTAGCTGCAGAATCTTTTTGAGCAAATGAAATATTACCAGGAAATACAAACAAACCGACTAAGAGCAGAGTGGCCTTAGTAAAACTGAGGCATGGAGGGGTGTGCAGAAACATGTCTATTTTCTACCCTGCCTACTGTGGCCCCAGAGGTGGCTGAAATTTGAATTCATACACACAGATTACAGTGAAGATGTGCTCCTTTTAGTTCGTTTATGTTCATTCTTAGCTTTTTTGCTGTCATAAAAAAAGGCCCACTTTTTCCCCCACCCTAAGTGTTTTCTTGTACATTTCCTGTATAACCAATTCTAGTTTGTTATTTTTTTTTCAGTATAGCAACTGAATATTTTAAAACGTTAATTCCCAAATTAATTTCTTACACTGGCCTTTGAATCTTTGTCCTGTTTGTTCTTTAACATTTCTATCCCTCGGATTCAGAAATAAGACTAACAAATCATGTAACCTCTAAAATTTTGTTTTCCTGCTCTGGTATTTTTTAACTTAAAGTAATAGTAGTAACTGTTTAATGCTTTTGTACCAAATATTATATCAAGTATTGTTTTATTAAAAAACGATCAGGGAAAGGTGTTAATGTCAGCAAGCAGGTAGATCTTATCATTAAGTAGTTGTATTATAATATTAAGGTAGAGTATATATTACCGAGTGAGACTGTGCAAAAGTGGTTTTTAAGTATAAAATGATAAGAAAATGAAATTAGCTAATATGTTAAAAATATTCTATTAAAGATGGCATATTTCACTAGTTTTTGCTGCATAGAATGTTTCTTTAGCCCAAACCACTAAGATTTACCAAGCACTTAGGAAAGGCTGTAGGTAAGCCCTTTACCTGTATTATCTCATTTGGTTCTGACAACACTTAGAGACGCTCTTTTTGTCCCCACTTTATACATGAGGCAACTACGGATTAGAGAATTAAAGAAATTTGTCCAAGGTCACATATCTAGTTAGTGGTAAAACTAGGACTTGAACTGAGTTCAATCTGTTTTAAAATCCCATGCTTTCAGCCGGTAAAGATCAAGGGAAATTTTTTTTTTCTGAGGTTGGAATTTTATCGTGTACAAGCATATATAGCTAATCTATTTTTTAAATTTTAAAGTTTTCCCCCTATTACACAAAAACTGTATTGTCATAAAGGAAAATTTGGACAATATAGTAAAATAGAAAGTTTGAAATATCTGTAGTCTCAGTGCCCAAAGAAAACCATTCTTAGCATTTTCTTGTCTTTCCTTCATTTCTTTTTAAATCACAACTGATTTTCTGCAGTATTTGTTATAAAGAGTCCAGGAAACATGGATAAGAGTGTGTCTCTCTAGGCAGGGTACCAGGGTTAGACTTCTGGTTCTGCCATTTACTAGCTGAGAGACCTTGGGCAAATCTCTTCATCTCTTTGTCTCAGTTTCCTCAGTCAAAAAAATGAAGGTAATAATTGCATCTATCCATAGGATTGTTGTGAAGATGTTGTGAAGACATACATAAGTGTCTTATGTACTTAACGGCGTAAGTACATATATAGCACTTAGAACTGTTTTTGACACATAGTAGGTACTATAGAAATGTTAGTTATTCTTTGATGATTAAAGTGTAATTGATGACTTATGATCTATGAGCCTAAGCTTTCATTTTATGGAATTATTTATTTATATGTTTATTTATTTATTTATTTTTTTTAAGTTATAAGGCTGTTGTACTTGCAGCAAATCATTTTGGACGGTTTTTCACTGGTCAGATCACAGCTGCTGGAAAAGTTCCTCCAGCTAAGGTAGGTAAAACTTCTATTTGTTTGTAATATGAATTAATTAAAGGCAAGGATATATATGGTTTTAAAATACAGCATTTAAAAATGTTTGTTATGTGTTAGCTTCACACTGACGACTTATGTGGCATGTACAAATATGTGGTGGAACCTCAAAGATGCTTAAGATTGCTTGAAGAAAAAAATTGACATTTCTGGACATTCTAGTCTTTTTTGAATTTTTAAAGGGATTTTGGATAACTTGTTCCTTGTAGTCTGTTTAGTACTAATTTTTATAAAAAGCTTCAAGATCCCATTGAGCAAATTTTAAGTTTCCTAATGATTGCAACATATTGGTTCATTCAAAAGCTTGTTTTGGTTTTCTCACTTTTTGTGAAATTTTGGGTCAAAAGGACAGAAAATGGGAGATGGCGTAATCAGGATATTTGTCAGGGGGAAAAGATGCAGTTTCTTTAATCTATATGGAGAGCAGAGAGGAGCATTTGAAGAGGGATAAGGATAGCTAGGTGAAAGAGTAGACTTTGTTGTCACCCCTCCAAACTACCTACACGAAATGACAATGTAAGCACATCGGCAAAGTATTATAGGAAACAGGACTTGTAACTGTTGTCATCTACCTGCAGAGTGTACTCTGTCTGTAGGAGACAGGTTTACTTGGTGCTTCCTGCTTTTAAGTCATTATAAACCCAGAGTTCTCACACAAAATAAATCACCTAGAAAAATAAAAGAATGCTAATAGCAGCTTTGAGAAATCCAGTTAATTGCTTTAAAAACAAGTCAGATGAAGAAAATGACAGGTGGTTCAAGTGAAAACCAGAGTACTGGTACGTAACAAAAGTATGAGCCAGCAACACGGAGCTGTGGTATGTGAAGTGATTACGTTTTGACTTCTTGCTCAGGGTCGTAGGAAAAGGTTGGGCACTTGTGGTGGCCAGACGTTGGAAGCTGTTCTTAAACTGGCTGTACAAATGCACTGCTCACTTTTGGTTAGAATTTTTCTTGAAATATGTGCAAGTTGAGTGGAAAGCTGTGAATATGAGATTAAAAAGTGAAACAAAAGGGAAGAGGCTTAAAGGAAGAAGTGACTATCTTTACTGAGAATTTAAATTGCAGCTTAAGGGATTGGGTTACATGTCAGAAATGTTTTTTCTGATACTGAAGAATTAGATGCTAGTTGGGTTCATCAAGGCAGATTGCATAATATTTTATTTTGGTTTCCTTTAAACATGGAATGTTCTTAGTTGTTTAGAATGATCTAAAATCAAGCAGGCTTATGATACGCTAGGTACTGTTCCAGGAGCTGGGGATATGGCATGAGTAAGGCAAATAAGGTGTCTGCCACGTGAAACGTACATTCTAGTAGGGGACACAGTGAGGAGGTAAACAATCAAATAAATATATGAAATAATTTTGGATATAAGAGAAGTGACCATAATGTATGATAGCGAGTATTGGCAACAAGTTTCTTCAATGGGAAAGGCTCCTCTGACTTTAGAGCTGATACCTCAAGTATGGGAAGAAGGAAACCAGAAGTTTAGGATTCAAGGCAAAGGAAACAGCACATATAAAAGCTCTGAGATGGGAAAGAGTTCAGTGTGTTCTAGAAGAATAAAGAATGCCTTTGGTCTTGGATTGTGGAGAGCAAGGTGGAGAGTGATCTGAGATGATGTGGGAAAGGGAGGTGGGGCTGGATGATGTGGGGCCTCTCTTACGGGTCATGGTATAAAGTTTATCTTTTCTTGCAAATGAGGAAAATGTCTGATTTAGGATTGTTTTGGAAAAACACCACTCTTGCTCCCATGTCCCTCCTTTACTTTCATCCAAAACACTTCTCTTCTAATACCAAATGTGTGGGTTTTTTCTCCATACCAAGCAATTCTGTGATACCATCTGGGTGTTCAACAGTTTAACCAAATTTTAATACTATTTATATGGAGATAGTGTCAGATCCCATACATTAAGCGTCCAATCCCACAAGACTGCCCTTCCTGCTACTTCACATGCCAGTTGCAAGTCCAGGTTTTCACCTGTGCTTCTGACAGATTGGCTGTAAATTGGAGGTTCCCACGATTGCCTCCTTGTGTTCGATTAATTTGCTAGAGTAACTCTCAGAATTCCGGAAACAATTTACTTACTGTTCACCAGTTTATTATAAGAGCATACGATAAAGGATGCAGATGAACACCCATATGGAAGAGATGTGTAAGGCAGGGTATGTGGGTGCCATGCTCCCCATACCTGCATGTAATCACCAACCTGGAAGTTCTCTGAACCCCTACTCATTTTTGAGTGCATGTTGGAATTTTTATGGTGGCTTCATCATTAACTGATTTCCAGCCCTTCTCCCCTATCTGGAGAATGGGAGGTGGGGCTGAAAATTCCAAGCTTCTAATCATGGTATAGTCTTTCTGGTGACCAGCTCCCATCTAAGAGACCACCAACAGTTGCCTCATTAGAATTAAAGACACTGCTGTCACCCAGGAAATTCCAAGGGATTTAGGAACTCTGTGTCGGGAATGGGGGTCAAAGACCAAATGTTAGAACAGAAGATTGCTCCTAGTGCTTTTATCACTTAGGAAATTACAAGGGTTTGGGGAGTTCTGTTCAGGAACTGGGAGCAGAGACCAATATATACATATATTTCTGTTATCTCACAAAAGTTTAAAAGAATCATCTGGCTGTTTTGTGGGAGATGGATAGTAGGGGGAAGAATGAATCAAGAATTGGTTGCAGGGGCCGGCCCCGTGGCTCAGGCGGTTAGAGCTCTATGCTCCTAACTCCGAAGGCTGCCGGTCTGATTCCCACACGGGCCAGTGGGCTTTCAACCACGAGGTTGCCAGTTCAATTCCTCGAGTCCCACAAGGGATGGTGGGCTCTGCCCCCTGCAACAAGATTGAACACGGCACCTTGAGCTGAGCTGCCACTGAGCTCCCAGATGGCTTAGTTGGTTGGTACGTGTCCTCTCAACCACAAGGTTGCTGGTTCGACTCCCGCAAGGGATGGTGGGCTGTGCCACCTGCAGCTAGACTGAGCTGCTCCCTCCACAACTAAGACTGAACAACTTGACAACAACTTGAAGCTGAATGGCACCCTCCACAACGAAGATTGAAAGGACAACGACTTGGAAAAAAAAAGCCTGGAAGTACACACTGTTCCCCAATAAAGTCCTGTTTCCCGTCCCCAATAAAATCTTAAAAAAAAAAAAAAAGAATTGGTTGCAAAAATAGTGCCCTGGGTAGGTGGTAGCAGTAGAGATGTAGAGAAAGGGCTGGATTGGGAGCTCTTTGGGGGTTAACACCAATAGTACTTGCTGATGGGTTGGAGGAAGGAATATGTGTAAAGGGAGGACTCAGGATGACCTCCCTGTTTTAGCCTGAACGATTGTGTGCCCAGTTAGTGCCCTTTACTGAGATAGGGAAGCCAAGAGGCAGACCAGGTTACCTGACTGGAAATCGAGAACATTCTAATGGTAGTTTCTTTCCCTTGACCTTTTCCCTACTCATTTTTGAGTGCATGTCTCCAGTGTGACAGCAGCCACTCTTTTTGATTCCATCATTTAGTGTAACAACCTTCTGGGCAGGTGTTTTGACTGCTGTTTTGCAGTTGCTATGTGGCTTGCTGAAGGTCTCTCTTAGAACTAGCTGGTAGCAGAGTCTGGATTTGAACCTAAGCTCTCTGACTCTTAATCTGTATCTTTTTCTTCATACTATGTAGCAGAGAAAGAGTAAATTCCTTTTGTAAAATGACATTGCTTTATTTTTGTGCCATTCCATCTATCGTGCGTGGTGGCCTGCGGGGTCTCTGCTCCCGCTCCCCACATAAGCATGCAGGATGTGGTGAGGCTAAAAAGGAACATCCACGGAGCCATAGGTAGGGGAGTCACACCACTATAGTCACACGGGAGGCTGGATTCACATGATGTGCGACCTGCTGTCCGCTTTGCTGCCAACCGACCGACTCCCACTCCCCAGTGCAGCCGCGGCAGTTATATCGGTGGCCAATTGGCTAACCGGCCACAGCCGACGGCCATCTACTACTCCCCGAGCCAGCACCCCTCCACATGAGGCCGAGAGCCTGGAAACTGCTCTCTGGGGCTTTGTCCCCACACTATCGTTTAAATTCTGGGGTCTTCTGTTATTTCTTGATTCCTAGGCCTGTGCTTTTACTTCTTTCATTGTTTTAGCACTGGTCTGGCTCAGTGTGCAGACGGTGTCAGTGCCTTGGAGCCCAGAGCCTGCTTTGATCCCTTTGGCCCCTCTTTGTCCCCTTTCCTTTACCCCCAAACAAACCATCACCATCAAGAGCACTTAATAGGATTTCTGAGACACTGCCTGGGGTGGGGGTCACTGGTGCACAGTTAGACTAATCTAGTCTTAAAGAGGCAGAAGGAGGTGTGAGTATTATGGGTGGGTAGGAGTTTATAAACTTTACTGTTTCTGTGGGTGGCTTTTTTTTTTTTTTTTTAAACAGCAACAAGGAGTTGCCTTCAATTGACTGGGAAGTACAATAGGACTTTGATGGTCTCCCATTCCAGACTGGAGACAACAGTGTTCTTATTCTGTTTCTTAGAAGGCGGGTTGGACTCTTGTTTCTGAGGAATTCTTTGGTTTTCTTGGCTCTGATCCTTCCATGGTTAGGGAGATTAAATGCATTGCTTTGGATTTTAGGTATAGTTCATTCGAAAAATGATTCAAAATTATGTGGTTGACCACCTGCTGTTCCTTTCAGAAGTGTGTGAGCTCAAAATAGAGGTTGGAATAGATGTTTCACCAAAGTTATACCCATCTTTGAAACTTATTTTGATATTTTGTGAACACAGTAAAACCTTAAAATTTAGGAGGGGAAGGGTAGCTACAAGGCTACACTGGGAATGTTAGTAGAAGCAGCTTTTATACACTGAAAAAACCTGTTAATCTTTAACATAACATAAACACTGATTATGTTGTACGTAGCTTTTACACTGAGAAGCTGATTGTCAGGCTATTTTTAGTGATGGTTGTTGGCCTTTGCCAGCAGTTGTAACTTTGATAAATTTTAAAAAACAGTGGCAGCTCAGTTAAAGAATAGTCTATCCAGGATCTAGAGAACATTATGTTAAGTGAAATAAGTCAGAAAGAGAAAGACAAGTACCATATGATCTCACTTATATATGGAATCTAAAGAAAAGACTATGTGAATGAACTAATCAGAAACAGTTTTGGGGACACAAAGAAAAAACCGAGAGTTGTTAGATGGGTGTGGGTGTGGGGGGGGGGTTGGGGATAAGGGGAAAGGTGAAGGGATTTGGAAGCAGCTGGTAACCACAAGATGGCCTCAGGGTTTTTTTGAAAATTAATTTGGGGAAGGTATTCAATAATGTTGTAAAGATTTTGTTGGGTATCCGATGGACATGCGTCCTATTTGGGAGACCACCTCAGGGATACTGTGGATACCTGATCATGGCATTGTACACCAGAAGCTAAACATTAATGAATGCCAACTATAATTTTATATATATAATGTGATGGTTCAGTGTGAGGTCGGAGGGATAGTGGATGGGGGGAGGGGGGTTCACAGTGTGAGGGATATAAATGATGAACGTCTAAGTATTACCTTGTCTTGTACACCTGAAACTAATAAATAAAAAAAAAAAAAAAAAAGAATAGTCTATCCATTCAGTACATTCAGTGAGGGCTGATCACCACTGGTATCACCTGGTGTATTATTAATTGTGTACGAGGCACAGATAGTTGTTAGTTGATCATTTTTCATAATCAGTTGATAATGAACTTTATCGATAACTTACTGGTTCTCTTTTTTCCTAGATTCTGATTGTTGGTGGTGGCGTTGCTGGGCTGGCCTCTGCAGGTGCAGCCAAGTCGATGGGTGCAATTGTTCGAGGATTTGACACGAGGTGAGTGCCTTACTAGTGATTACTGTTAAGATAAAAACACGTTTCAGGTGGATGTTATGCTTTGTGTAGAATTTATAAATTGAAGTAGCACATTGAAAACTGCTTTATAAGCTCTTTCCATTTAAAAATGTTTCCACTTTTTCAAAGTCAACTCAAAGTGAAAAGGTATCACTTAGTGAAAAAATTTAAGGACCTAGACTCAATACAAGAGAAATAATTATAACCAACAGCAAAAAAGTTGGAAACTAACAACTCATACTCAGTTTTGTCTCTGCATGTGGATTAGCATTGGTTGGGAGGCATATGACTTTTCAGAGTAAAGGATGTTCCATAGAATAGTGTTAACAGTGCTTTTCTGGAGTTCAGGGATGTGATGTACTGATAAAAAGCTATTTTGCTAAAATGAGAAAAGGTATTTCTGAAGTAACCAGGACACAAGCCAAGGAAAGCCAGAGTTAAGAATGCCATTAGTCCTGTCTTTTAATTTTTAAGGTTGCTGATGTGAAGTTTTTGAAGACTTCCAAGCCTAGAGAAAGCAGGTTGTTCAATTTTTCATTGTAGTGGACAATAGCCTCGAAGTGGAAACATATACTATATTTGAGTTAGAGACGATTTGAAACTCGGTGTTGGGATAACTATTGAGAATTTATTAATATCATTGGTTTAGATTTTGTATAGAGTAAACAGGTAGAATATAGCTGTTGCTTAAATCCATTTTGACTTACCTTTATTAAGATAACTCAAGTTTATAGTGAAGAAAGATGTAGCTGAACTGATACAATTTCTAAGAAGTATAGAGCTCATTAATAACTATTTTGAGACTGGGGGTTGGTATCACATAAATATGTAATCCAAATGTGTTAGAAAGCACACTTCATTATAAATTCTTTTTGGAAGCCTGAGTGGAGTATATTTTTTAGTTAAACATCCAAAAACCTAAGGATAGCTCATTGCCCAGTAATATTAATAGAGTGTGATTTTTTTTGAATTCTTTCAAATAACTAGGAGATGCCCCTTGTGACAATAGTGAGTATCTTGCCTAATGCCTGTATTACAAAGTTTAGAAATACACAAGCTTTACTTTCTTTTTTATTTGTGTGTGTGTGTGTGTGTGTGTGTGTGTGTGTGTTCCAATAAAGCTTTATTTACAAAAATAATTGGCAGGTTAAGAGCTATTGCTTTCAGACTCCTGTATTAAATGTTTACTCTCTTCTAGACATTGCGCCTATATGCTTTGTTCTTTCTGATCATAAAAAGAATACATGTTTCCTTCAATTCAGAAAATATAAAAAAATACAAAAAAATGAAAGTACAATCCTGCAACCTAGAGATAACTGTTAACCTTCTAGTAAATGTTCTCTTTTCTACACATTAAAAATGTAATTTTACTAATAGTACTATATAATTTTTTTAACTTAAGAGTAGATCATGAAGGTCTTTACCTATAAATATTTTTAATGGCTGCAGAAGATTCCATTGTCTAGAAGTAGTGATTTAATTAGTCCTCTATAAATAAGCATTTTTACTATATTTAAATAACATTGTATATATATATATATATATATATATATATATATATATATATATATAACACGTATAACATGTATTTGGAGATATCTCATTTCTTTAGGATAAATGCCTAGAAATGGAATTTTTGGGTCCAAAGATACATCTTAAATTTTGATGTAATATTTTTAAATGATGAGATTATTTTGAGGGCAAAGATTCCAAAATAGCATTGTGTTTCTAATTATACATGTTCATTATTGGAAATACAGGGCAACATAAGGAAGAAAATAAAAATACCTTTTATTTTAAGTACCAGCTAGATATGATAGCTAGTGGTTTTTTGGTATAATTTCTGATAGGTTTTTTTATGTAGATACCTTTTGAACAAAATCGGCATCATTTTATATATATTTAAACACACACACACACACACATCATTTTGAATTCATCTTATTTCATTAAAAATAGTAGAGATTTCTAAAGCATTTTAAAGAGCTGTGTCCGTTGGCTATAAATGGGATACCAAATCAAAATGGATTAAACTATGA
This sequence comes from Rhinolophus hipposideros, assembly GCF_964194185.1. NCBI lineage: Eukaryota > Metazoa > Chordata > Mammalia > Chiroptera > Rhinolophidae > Rhinolophus > Rhinolophus hipposideros. The sequence continues at coordinate 71,962,601 of NC_138053.1, read as the reverse complement.
GAAAATGCATTATTTCTCCTATGTGAGATTTAATGGAAAGGACTCCCTTTTCACACTGGAGTCTGTAGCTCATTGGTGCCAGCCTGGACCAGGGTCTTTCTGCTGTCCTCAGCCTTGGCTGATCCCCTTTGTGGTCACAAGTTGAGCACAAGCTTCCTTGTTCAAGCCAGCAGAAGGGGAGAGAACGTGTTGCTCAACCATGCCTTACCCTTTCTGTCTTGCCTTTTACGTCCTACCCTTTGGGTCCCCTCCCTGACCATGACAGTTGCCAGGGACTGATGCGCTCAGACCACAGTTGCCCAAACTTCCCTGATGGCAAGAATTACCTGTAGCTCTTGCTGAAAATATAGCTTCTGGTCTGTCTGCCGGAGATTATAACTCAGTGGGTCTGGGAAGGGGCCTGGGAATTTGGTACCTGGAGTGATTGGTGTCATAAGGGAAGTTTGAGATGCACTCTAGTGGGATGGGTGTTGATGAACTAAACACACTGTCCACCACAGAGCTGAGATTTTCGTTGGCTCTGGTTTTCTAACCAGTACACAATGTTTGGCCAGCATTTATTTTCTTTAAAGTGAGTGTATTTTTACATAATCGGAATGTGTTGGATTTTCACATTTACCGTTTATACCATTTACAAGTTGCTTTTTTCAAACGTAATTTAATGGGTACTAGAGGCAAAAATTATTCATTAAAATATTTGTAAGTAAGAGTCAGTTATGTGAATAAAGTCTCCATAAGTCAGAACATTTACGAATGAAAACCTCGACTTGAGTGATTTGAACGAAGTCAAATCTTAAGGTAGATCAGAGCTCACATAATCATTGACATTGGGGCCACAAGAACCATAATGGGTTACTGGAGCTGGCAACAGTGAAATTCCTTTTGTGACTTTACTGAGTAGAAGATGGAATTCTCTATAGTTATTTTTCTTTCTTAGGAAAAAAAATTATTGTTACCTCCCTTCAGAAAAAATTTGAAACAGTCCATTCAGACATCAAAAGAAAGTCTCCACTTTTGAGTGTATTTTTTCTTTTTACAAATGTAAATAATGATCTTGATATCTGTATTAAGGGTCTGAAATAACCGCTGTTTTTCCTTTATTAATTACCAGAGCTGCAGCTTTGGAGCAATTCAAGTCTCTTGGTGCCGAGCCCTTAGAGGTAGACTTGAAGGAATCCGGGGAGGGGCAAGGTGGATATGCGAAAGAGATGTCCAAAGAGTTCATTGAAGCTGAAATGAAGCTCTTTGCTCAGCAGTGCAAGGAGGTGGATATCCTTATCAGCACAGCACTTATTCCAGGTATGTCATTAGGTTATTGGCATAGCACCTCTACTAATGATATTTTAAAATGAGGGTGAATAATTGCTTTACGTTTGAGTTTCTTCAAGTAAAGATTGATTTACTTTCCAGAAAATGAGAAAGCACATGAAAAGCAGAAAAGACAAAATCACTGCAGCCCCTCAAGAAAAACGGTCATTAATATTTTGGTATATTTTGGTACACTTTCTTCCAGTTTGTTTTTGTGTGTGTTTTTCTGTGTGCCTAGATCATCTCTTATGTACAAGATTATATTTGTAAGCAGTTTCCTCTGTATACACCCTTGCTAAGTTGGTTTGTAATTTATTTCTGTTCTCTTTGTTAAGATGCTACATTCTTATTGTAGGAAATTTAAACAGTACTGAAAAATATGGAGAAAAAAGGACAGATCGAAACTTCCACCAGAGATGACCATTATTAATATTCTGATGACCATTTTTTCATACATGAGATAGAAATGGGGGAGATGTGTGTGTGTTTATGGAATTTCTAGTACATATCTTTTTACTAAAGGATATGATACTTTGTCATTTCCTAATTTCCTTTAACATGTTTGCTCTTTGCAACCAAATTGTGAGCTCTTTTGATGGCAGGAATTACTTTCCATTCCGTTACAACATCCTCTTCTAAAGAATATTTTTTACTCAATAGATGACTGATGTCAAACCAGGAAGTACTTATTGTTCAGTAGACACTAGCCTGATCTAGAGATTTGGGAGTGAAGAAACTCTCTACCTTTTATATTCTTACCTCTTTCCTTCTCCTGTCCTTTCTTTCTGTTATTGAATAATGAATAGACTTGCTGACTCTCATTTTTTTCCTTTTTGAAAGAAATTGGACCAGATAATAGGAGCTTACAGGGCTCATGGTTACTTGTGTTAGTTCCTACTAAAGGAGCCTTGCTTTTTCTAGGGGACTGTGTGTGGAAAATTAGGAGAAGTTGCTTTGTCATGAGATCGTGGGAGAGGCGAAATTCTCTGCTGTCACCCCTCTCCCCAAAATATGGCTATTATATTCTCAAGGGTATGAAATTAATTGGCATCATAACTATGAGCGTGTAGGGGAAAACGTACCTCCCAAACTTTTTTCTGTCCTGTTTACCCAGGTGATACCTGATAGGTGAGCTGGTTTCCAGATACCCCGTCCCTCCAGAGCTGACTACGTGAAGCAGACAGGCAGGAGGGCGATATGGCCTCAGCCCATAGAAGAGTCTGTGAGAGTAGAAATGAAGCCAGGGTTGGTTACTGGAGGTGGATGCATGTCAGGCAAGCCAGGAGCCCAGGGTGGTGTTTGTGAAATCTGCCAGTGAGGATAGGATTCAAGAACAATCAGTGGTAAGAGAGCACTTGAGGATTCGTCCTTTCCTTTTGCAGCAGTGGCTCCTGGCGCAGCTGTTTGCACAGGTGGCTTTTGAGGAGGGACAGGGTGGCCTTTGCTATGTATGCCACCATTTGACCTATGAAAGAGATGCATGCTGGGGAGAGGAGTTATGTGCTGACTAGATATAACAAGTGGCCAGTAGAGGGTGCTAAAACATTTACTCATGGAGTAAATGAGGAGAACATGAAGCTAGTTTTAGTCAAGTCAGACTCTTACTAAAGAACTGAGGATAATTTGCATATAATATATAGAATTATTGATCATAAAGCTTGAAATGAGTGATAGGATTCAAGATTTCTTAAATAGAATACTGACTTTTAGGGTTTCCCCCCAATAATACCTATTTTCTTTTATAAATAGCTTATAGTAAGTATACTTTAGTAAAAAGTCAAAATGTGTAATAGTCTTAAAGAAGACTTGTTGAAGAGATTTTATTAATCTGTTCCACCGAGCCTTTCCTGCTTTCAGCCTTTTCTGAAGCTATGAGCACATTAAACGTACACAGAGACCAATGGATTGGTCCAGAGCGTGCACTCAGAAGACTGATCTGAAAAAGACTTTTGCAGTACTTTTTCTGAAAACCAAAAAAAGAAAAGTTAATTAGAACATCATAAGGAAGTTTCTAAAGAACTTTCCTATCTTTGGGGGACTGAAACCTGAAAGCATCAGCATTTAAAAAAAGATTGAAAGATTATTATAAAGGTACAAATGCCCTTTGAAAAACAGTGTCTCTGGCATTATACCTTTACAGGTTTATGTCCTGACTCTGCATGGGTCCCCTGATGGTGTGTCTAGCTCTTGAAAAACTCTTAGAGCAGAAGTCATTCTAAAGTTTTCCTTGAGTTGGATCCAAAGGGGATTAAGTCAAATGTCAGAAGTTCTCCAAGTTGAGATTCCTTAGACCTGGATCCTCAGGGCTGTACCGAAGACCTGGCATGGATAAGGATGTTGAGAGAGGGACGGAGATTATTAGCTAGTTTCAGATAGCAAGTTTAGGAAGTTGGTTAATTTTCATTTCTCTTAGGTGCACATCAGTCAGTGGACTTGAAAAACAGGAATCTTGTACTTATGTAGATTATACGTGGAATGAAATATGTTTGTAGCCAGCTAGTTATTACTCTGCAAGGTACTTTGTACCAAATACTTGTGCCATCATCTAGACCCCCTAGATTGGGTTGAGTGATGGGTTAAAGGCTAGAATTTCCCTTAATGTAGTTAACTTTAGGTAGCTCCGAAGTGACAGTTCCATTATGTCGTGCTGTGCACGCCAGGGAAAGCTCTCAACCTTTCTGTCCAGCTCTTTGACCTTTAGGATTACTATTGAAAAATAAGGCAACCCACTCTCTGGTAATGTTGAGGCTGTGCTCATAATCTTTTTTACTACACCTTCTGAGACACGAGATTTTTCAGCATCCCTAGTGTTCTGGAACCCTTTTAGAAAGACTTTGCATAGACTTGGAATATTTAATCAGGAAGAGGCTGAATCAGGTTGGAAATCTGATCTGTTAAGTTAGGGAGGGGGATGTTGGGGTGGGACGAGGAAGAATCATAGTGGTTTAGCACTGATTGTGTGTTAGGCAAATTTCACCTAAATTCCAGTGAGAATTAAGAGTACTGAGGAGCACACACGAAGGCTACCCCGACAGAAACAACCTTTTCTGTTTAAAACCTTTCCTGATGATCATCTTATGAAGAAACTCATAGTATCATGTGGTCATCTGGCACCTCAATTGAACCATAGCTATTGGAAAGCTTGGGGTTTTGTTTAGTATGATGACAATCTTTCTGACCACTCGGGTTCCCAGTATCATTAGATGAAGGCATCTGCGATGATCAGGATTGGATCCCATTAACCCCCACCCCACGACCTATGCTATAAAGATTGTACTCCTTGGTAAGGCATTCATTACCTTTCAGTGTCTAGTCCTGATTTAGCTTTCGGGCCTTATGTGAAACTAATTTATTACTCTCTGGGTCTGATTTCAGTCATGCTGGCTGCTATGATCTCTGTAAATAGGCCAAGGACTTTCAGGCCTTTTACACAAATATATTTCTTTTTTGCAAAACTGTCTCTGCCCTTCCCTGCCTTTTGAAATCCCATTCAACTCAGTTACCACTTTCTCTAGTTTCTGCTGTCTCCTCAGTAGTAAACACTCCTTTTTTTTTTTTTTTGCATTTATAGCACTTGGCCTGTGCCTCAGATTCCAGTAGTTCTCAGTCTCATTGCCCCTTAGTTGCCCTGTCTCCCTGGGTGTGCAGCAGGAGTGTTTGGTTTATTTCTGTCATGGCGGGTGCTTATACACAACAGTGGCTCAGCAAATGTTGCTGAGCTAATAATTCTGGGTGTCTTTCTTAGGTCTTTGTTAGTACAATCCCTTTTATCTTTCCAGTGCTATCCAAGGAAAGATGGAATATTCTGTTGGCTCAGTTTTGGATAGGAATACTGTAAAGGCTTAACTTTTTTTAAGGACGATACAACTCACAGTGACCCATGAAGGGATCGAACCGGCAACCTTGGTCTTACCAGCACCATGCTCTAACCAACTGAGCTAATCGGCCATTCCCCCCGCATAGGCTAATTTAAGACTGGGAACCCAGCACTTTCATTTTCATCACATAAATAGATACCACGAAGTGGAATTGCTGAGTCATGTGGTAGTTCTATTTTTAGTTTTTTGAGGAATCTCCATACTGTTTTGCATTGTGGCTGTACCAATTTGCAATCCCACGAGCAAGGGTTTTCATTTCTCCACATCCCCGCCAACACTTGTTATTTGTTGACTTTGGTGATGGTCATTCTAACTGGTATGAGGTGATATCTCCTTGTGTTTTTGGTTTGCATTTCCCTGGTGATTAGTGATGTTGAGCATCTTTTCATAAGTCTTGGCCATTTGCATGTCTTTTTTGGAGAAAGTCTCTTCATGTCCTCTGCCCATTTTGATTGGATTATTTATTATTTTATTGGATTATTTATTATTGAGTTGTATGAGTTCCTTATGTATTTTGGATATCAATCCCTTATTAGATATGTCATTTGCAAATATCTTCTCCCATTCAGTAGGATGTTTTTTTGTTTTGTTGATGGTTTCCTTCACTATGCAGAAAGTTTTCAGTCTGATGGTCTCATTTAGTTATTTTTGCTTTTTGCTCCCCCCCCCCCCCCCCCCCGTGTTTGAGGGAATATATCCAAAAAGATACTACTAGATCTGATGTCAAATAGTTATTACCTATGTTTTCTTCTAGGAGTTTTATGGTTTCAGGCCATACATTTAAGTCTTGAATTCATTTTGAGTTTATTTCTGTATGTGGTGTAAGAGAGTGGTTCAGTTTCATTTTTTGCATGTATCCAGTTTACCCATCAACACTGTTAAAGAGACTGTCATTTCTCCATTGTATATTCTTGCCTTCTTCGTCGTAGATTAATTGACCATATGAGTGAGAGTTTATTTCTGGGATCTCTATTCTTTTCCATTGATCTCCGTATCTGTTTTTATGCCAGTACCATATGTTTTATTATAGCTTGAAATCAGGGAGTGTTATACCTCCTACTTTGTTCTTTCTTCTCAAGATTGCTTTGTCTATTTGGGGTCTTTTGCGATTCCATATATATTTTAGGATTATTTGTTCTAGTTCTGAGAAGAATGCCATTGGTATTTTGATACGGATTGCATTGAACCTATAGATGGCTTTGGGTAGTATGGACATCTTAAGAATATTAATTCTTTCACTCTATGAGCATGGTATGTTCTTCTATTTATTTGTGTTCTCTTCAGTTTATTTCCTTAATGTCTTATGGTTTTCAGAGTACAGGTGTCTCATCTCCATGGTTAAATTTATTCCTAGGTATTTTATTCTTCTTGATGCAGTTGTAAATGTGATTTTCTTAATTTTTCCTCCTGATCATTCATTAGTGTATTTATCTGGAAAAAACACTAATTTGAAAAGATATGCAGATTAGTGCAGCCACTATGGAAAACAGTATGGAGGTATCTCAGGAATCTGAAAATGGAACTACCCTATGATCCAGTAATTCCACTCCTAGGCATCTACCCGGAGAAATCCAAAACTCCAATTCAAAAATCTGTATGCACTCCTATGTTTATTGCAGCACTTTACACAATAGCCAAGATATGGAAACAACCAAAATGCCCATCGGTAGATGACTGGATTAAGAAGCTGTGGTACATTTATACAATGGAGTATTACGCAGCCATAAAGAAGAAAGAAATCTTATCATTTGCAGCAACATGGATGGATCTAGAGAACATTATGTTAAGTGAAATAAGTCAGAAAGAGAATGACAAGTACCATATGATCTCACTTATATATGGAATCTAAAGAAAAGACTATGTGAATGAACTAATCAGAGTAATTTTTGGGGACGCATAGAAAAAACCGAGAGTGGTTAGATGGGTGTGTGGGAGGGGGTTGGGGATAAGGGGAAAGGTGAAGGGATTTGGAAGCAGCTGGTAACCACAAGATGGCTTCAGGGTTTTTCTTTTGAAAATTAATTTGGGGAAGGTATTCTATAATGTTGTAAAGATTTTGTTGGGTATCCGATGGACATGCGTCCTATTTGGGAGACCACCTCAGGGATACTGTGGATACCTGATCATGGCATTGTACATCAGAAGCTAAACATTAATGAATGCCAACTATAATTTTATATATATAATGTGATGGTTCGGTGTGAGGTCGGAGGGATGGTGGATGGGGGGAGGGGGGTTCACAGTATGAGGGATATAGATGATGAACGTCTAAGTATTACCTTGTTTTGTACATCTGAAACTAATAAATAAATTAATTAATAAAAAAAAAAAAAAAAAAAAAAGAAAAGATATGCACCTCTGTGTTCATTGCAGCATTACTTACAACAGCCAAGCTATGGAAGCAACCTAGGTGTCCACTGGTAGATGAGTAGATAAAGAAAATGTGATATACAGAGGGTGCCAAAAATATTTATACACATTTTAAGAAAGGAAAAAACTGTATTAAAATTGTAATAATATATACCAATAACAAAAAAGATGACTACAAGTCACGTTTGACTTCTGCAATTACAAGAGGTGCTCAAAGTGGTTACCATCAGTGTCCAGACACTTCTGATTTCAGTGGACTACTGCTTGACAAGTTGCTGTGTGAGGCCTCGCGGATCTTCCCTGGTGCACATCACACACAGTACCATGTGTCTCAAACTTTATCATGAACACGTGCAATTGTTAGGTGTGTTGGAGATTCTGTTGCATACTCATGCCTTCATTGTCATCATACTTCCACAATGTTCTCGAATTTCAAATACCACTTCAAAATAGTCTTGTTCTCCCCCAACGACAGCTGAGCATTTTCTTTGACTGTGCTGCCTGTCACGTGGTGACGCTAGCATTCATTTGATTAACGCCATCTTTTGAGTGAACGTCATACTACATACTGCTACTGTAATTCAATTCAACTTCAAAAAGTAATAATACATAGACACCATCTCTTAAAATGTGTCTGTATATATTTTTTGGTATCTCTGGTGTGTGTGTGTGTGTGTGTGTGTGTGTGTGTGTGAACATACATACACACACACAAAATGGAATATTACTTAGCGATAAAAAAAAATGAAATCCTGCTATTTTGACAACCTGGATGGACCTAGAGGGTTATGCTAAGTGAATTAAGTCAGAGAAACACAAATACCGCATGATTACATTTACATATGGAATTAAAAAAATCAAAACAAAAGAACAAACAAAACAAGAACAGACTCATAGGAACAGTGAACAAACCCTTACTTGCCAGAGGGGAGTTGGGAGGGGGAGGGATGGGTGAAAAAGGTGAAGGGAAATATAATCAATAATGTGATAACTAAGCATGGTAACAGTTATTAAACTTAGTGAGGTGATCACGTTGTAAGGTATATAAACGTTGAATCACTATGTTGTACACCTGAAACTAATATAATAATTTATGCCAACTATAATTTAAAAAAAAGACTGGGAACCTAACTTTCTTAGATTATTAAAACTAGGACACTTGCCCAATTTGCAACATGAGGTACTTAGATTTCTCAGGGGATAGAATTAGGAAGTTGTGGAAGATGTATTTAGGAGTTAAAAAGTATTCTATCCAGTTAAGAAGGAGATATGCATGGCTTCATTATAAATTGTTATATCTTAGGCCATATATACTTAGACTTTGTTTTAGGCATAATCCGTATTACCTAAGAAGGTAATAGTGCTTTGGTTTTTTATCTATACCAGTTAGAGTCTGTAGAATAGACCCCTCAAAGGACCCTTTTGGTAATTTTACATGACTCTGGGAATTGGGAGGGGCATTTCCCTGATATATGAAGGCCTGCTAAATATGAGATTTAACATGAGGGATTTCACAGTCTCCTGGAAAGTCAGTATCAGTTCTCCATCTGGTGCTGCTTATCTCTGAATTCATCTTTCACATGGAGTAGAAATATAGTAGAAAAGAATAACTTTACATAATAATTTTCAAACTTGTTCTTTCAGGCAAGAGAATAATTGATTAGAATGATGTACTGTTCATTTTTGAAATTTCACAAAGATAATATTGTTTTGGTGACTAAACAGAGTTTTCCCCTAAAGTGAAAGTTTATTTTTCAGATTGTTCTTTTCCTTTTTTCTGTAAGCATTATGCTCTTACAGGACAAAACTATATAGATCAGTAATTTCCAGCATTTTTGGAATTATTTAACATATTTGATGAGAAATCATCCATCCATCCTCCTCTCCCTTAAATGTATTCTTGTAGAGAATGGTTATGTGGAATTTTGTAATACCACTTCTACAAAGTTTCATCTGTTTTGAGAATTTTGAAGGGCAGAGAGAAATACTTAAATGTTGCAACATCATTACCAAGGGTTGGTAACCACAGGCTGTCTACACACCTCTTGATAGCTTTCATCACTGACAGGACAACTTGTCATCAAGAGGAGGATGCCAAAATGTGGAGCTTTCCATTGCCATTTATCAATCTTGACTTCGTAGAGTGTGTTTGAACACATTTAGTGAGTAACTGGGCTAAATTTAACAAATGTTCTGTTAGGGAAATTTATGGCACAGAATTATGTTCTTTTTTGGTCTGTTATTTCTCCAGAAGTATGTTGCAAGGTTGGGAAGCACTGTGCTTTCCTGCTGGTAGTCCCTGAGTTGAAAAGGATTGGGAAGCTGAGGCGTTTTGGTGAAACAGCACCTGATAGAGTTACTGCTAACAACTTGTATTTCCCACCATATTGATTTCTGTGTCTTCTTCCTTCTCTTTTCCCTATCCTTTTTTGTGCCACAGTATTAGTTAGGGTGGTTTAGCTGCTGTAACAGATTAACCCAAAAGTGTATAATGGGTCAGGCATTATAGAAATTATAGAAATTTACTTGCTGATTTAACAGTAATGGATGGTTGACAACTCTCTTTCATGTGATCATCTGGGGAATTCAGATATAACAATGCTGCCATTATTCATATGAAGCTGTGAAAGTCACTCTGGACACTGTCTCCATCCCAGCCAGCCACAGGGAAAGGGCCACAGAGGACTGTGTGTGCGATGCATACAAGTGGCACACACCAGTCCCACTCACTTTTCTTTTGCTACGACTTAGTCATGTAGCCAAACCTAACTGAAAGAAGCTGAGAATTATGGCCTAGCTATGTGCCCTGGAATAGAATAATTTATATCCTGCTAGGGCTGCCGTAACAAAATATCACAGACTGGGTGGCCTACACAACAGAACTTTATTTTCTCACAATTTGGAGGCTAGAAGTCCACGGTCAAGGTGTCAGTGGGTTTGGTTTTTCCCAAGGCCTCTCTCCTTGGCTTGTAGATGGTCCTCTTCTTGCTGTGTCCTCACATGATCTTGGGGTCTCTTTTTTGTGTCCACATTTCCTCTTGTTTTAAGAGGACCAGTCAGATGGGATTAAAGCCCATCCTAATGGCCTCATTTTAACTTCATCTATCTATCTATTATCTGTCTGTCTGTCTGTCTGTCTCTCTCTCTATCTCTCTCTCTCTCTCATCTATCTATCTATCTATCTATCTATCTATCTATCTATCTATCTATCTATCTATCTATCTATCTATCTATCTATCTATCTATCTATCTATCTATCTATCTTAAGGAGGGCGCAGCTCACAGTGGCCCATGCAGTGATTGAACCGGCAACCCGGTGTTGTTAGCACCATGCTCTAACCAGCTGAGCTAAGCGGCCACCCCTTCATCACTTCTTTAATATCTCTATCTCCAAGTGCAGTCACATTCTGAGGTGCTGGTGGTTAGGGCTTCAACATATGAATTTTCTGGGGACACAATTTAGCCCATAACAAATGTGGATTTCGATGAATAGCTGGCAACCTCTTTCCTCTTCCCTACTTTGTAATTTTATCTGCTTATGTTTAATTTCTTCATTAGGAATCAGATCATGGATTTAGAGACAGAGTAGATTCAGATTGCCAGTACCACTGTCGAATAGCAGATGTGTCTCTCAGATTCCTCATCTCTGAGTGGGGGATAAAATTTCTACCTTGCAGAGTTTTTTTGAGGAGTAGATGAACAACAAACCCAGTGTAGAGCCTGGCATATAGGACATTAACTTAATTCTCCTTTTTTCCATTGATGACGCCTTGTCTTGCAAATGGTATTCAGGACTAAAAGCTTTATTGACTTTTGCAACAAAAAGTCCAGATATTCTCAAAGATTATGTGGAATGTCGAAGATAGTCCCTGAGATCGTCAGGCTATGGACGTACTTACTCATGAAGTTACAAACCCAGCACCCATTAAATGACAGTCTGGCATGGGTTTTCCTGTGGAAAACATGACTTGTTTTTTTATCTGAATTTTCTGAAGATACCCATTTTATTAAGGCTCATTCTGGACTAAGTTGGATGAAATGGGAAAGAAAGAGTATTATTTCTATTTTTACAGATAACCTTTTGGCTATTTTATATTAACTAGTAAAATCAGAATGTATAGTAAATATTCATTGATTAATTTTTTAGGGATTTTGGCAGCTAATGTACATCTAAACATGGGTTGGAGGGAACATAAAGCATGTTACAGTTTATGTAAGAGTATTATGCATTTTCTTATTTGTGCTACCATTTAAGTTTGGTAGATTGTTTTGTGAGAACTTCCATAAATTATAAAGCCATGGTAAAATCTTGATTAACTTTGATTTTTATCTGTACAGAATTTTGTAGCTGTGAGAGGTAAATTATTAAGATAATCCTTAAATTTTTTTATAAATGTGTTCTTTAATAGGTAAAAGCTTATTTTTAGGTTCCATAAATCTTTAGGGATTTCTGCAATATACTAAAATATGCTGTTGACCAATCATATTTTGTAGGCATTACGTTTAGAAATATCTCAAAGCATCCAATTTGTAAAAGCCAAGTTTTTGCTAGCTTGACTTTCTGTCTGTTTCCTTATACAAATAATTAATTATGCAGAGAAAAATTTCCCATAGTTCCCACATATAAAGTACTCTGCTTGACTATTTAAGCTTGGGTCAGAATCTCTTTATATTCATGAACACAGCTGTCTTAGCCTCTAGTGATTTTTAATAGCGATGGAGGAATTGCATTGGTACATTGCTCTATGTACCATGAGGCTGGCTAAATCAGAGACCCATGAAATGGATTCAGGGATCAAATGTTCCGCACTTTGTTGCCGCCTGTCCTGTCTATTACATAATCTTTCTCTCATATGTGTACATATATGTATAAAATCCCTTTTGTTCTTATCTGTACCATTTTTATGGCTTAAGACCCAATACTTGAACTCCATCTGTGATTTTGAAGTTACAAAAGAGCCCTTGGTGTGTAACAATTAGGATGCCTTTGGCTGCCGGAAGCAGTAAGTTTCAGCACACTGCCCTAAATAAGAAAAGTTTCAAGGGTTATGTAACTGAAAAACGTCCAGCTGTAACCATGGACAGGTGTGCATTATGGCGCTCTAGCTGTGCTCCTGTGTATTGTCTTTAGCTTCGTCCTCTTCTTTGAGCTGGTTCCATCCTCAGGAGTACAAGGCAACAACGTTTCATGCCTCCAGTTTGCACAACGCAACATCTGGAGGACAAAACAGGCCAGTCCTAATGGCTGGCTCTTGAAGAGCAAGGAAACTTCTTTTTCAGAAACCCTTAGCAAACTTTCCCTTGTATTTATTGCCCGTTCCTGAACCATCCTTGCTGGCAGGGCAATGAGATGCTCCTTGGCTTCCACCTGGTTTTCTGAACCAGTCACTAATAAGTTGACGAGATTACCCTCAGGCCAGCCAGGCTCACGTCTGGCACAGTTTCTGAGGTCATTTCCCCCGAACCTCACAGAATGTGGAGAAAATGGAAATCAGGAGGAGGAAATGGATGCCGGCTAAACATCAACAATGCTCAGTGCAAAACTGTGTTCTTATAGTGATATTTCTTAATGTGTAAATACTGTAGTTCAAAAAGTCTGTACATGCTCTATTTGGCATTTAGTCAGTGTGCGGTACTGCATTAGATTAAAAATTATCCTTGTCATCCTAGTTTTCATGAGAAATCTATTTTGGTTTGCATAAATGTATTCTATAATTTATATTAGTAATCTCTTTGCTACTGTGTTGTTAAATGTGCTGTGTTCTTGTTAAAGCAGGAAGTTTTTCTTAAGCTGGTCTAATTTGACGCCTTACAGGCCAGGAAGTTAGGAATTTCCCCATCTGATTACATGCCATTGAATAATTCCAGTAAGTAATGCTAAATGCTCTTTGGAATCATTATAAAATTTTGTAGTAAACCCGTTTAATCTTGGTGTCTTCTTGTTCTGAATATATTTAGTAATTCCTCTTAATTTCTTTCTTTTTTTTTTATCTGTCATTAGAGTTGTCTGTGAGGGCTTGATTCTTTTCCCAGTAAGATAGAATCTGAGAACTTACTGATTTCAGATGATAATGTTAGGCCTGATTCATTCAGATGGGTATAATACTGCAAAACTTTCTGGTAAATCGTTAACTGTTGGTATTTGATTTAAGCTAAATCACTTTTTTTTTTTTGAATTTAGTGTTGTCGACAGGCCAATGATATATTCTTTTGCTACATAGCAATAAGTTGTTAAAGCTATTTTTAGAAATGAGTAATTTTTCTAGAGGTTTCTAATTTTAATACTTTTATAACTGCATTCTTAGTATTTGATTAATAAGAAAATACTTAAGTATAAAAAGATACTATGAATTAAATCACATTTAAGAGTGATTTTGTATGAATCACAGCTATACATGCATGCATACATCTAGAAATTGCACATATATGAGTAATTTTCTTAGTCTATAGTCAATTCTTGGTGTGCACAGAGATTCAAAGATACGGAACACTAACCTATGGGATCCATAGGCACCCCAAATAATGGCCAACCAATTGGGAAACTCTAATTAAAATTTTTAGATGAGTCCTTTAAATATCTCAGATATTCCAGTAATAAAACTCATCACTAACCTTTGAATGCAGCCTCTTTCAGGCTTAAAATATTAGACCTCAGAGCTATAAGTAAAAATTTCCTTCCCTATCTAGCTTGTACCTGGTAGGCACTAAATAAGTACTAAGTCAATAAATGAATGAATATTTGAATGATGGTGGTAAGTGCACGATATCCCACCATTGTCTTGGCAAAAGTATGAAAGTATACTCCCAACTGGGAGGAAAATTGAGTAATCTTTCTAGGGAACTTAATGTCCATGAACCAAAAGGAACCAAGCAATATGTCATGAAGTTGAACATCATGCCAAATCTTTCATCCACAGTTTGTATTGTAGCAGGAAATATATTTAAAAAAATTTTCTCTCCTTGTTAATTTTTTTCTATTATTGTGGTTTCATTTTTTAGGGAGGTGGGCTGAGGAAATGTCACAATCTTGGGTTTTTTGTACATTTCATCTTTTTTCAGCTAAATGATAAAATTAACAGAAATGAGCATTCAAAAAGGGAAAGCCCAATTGTGCCTCTAAAAATACCCCGCTCTTATCTGCCTTTCTTTTTATGAACTCTTCTGACTTCTACAGTTATGTCTTGAAATCTGATATGCTCACTATCTTTTATCCTTGTATCTCAGATCTTCACCTGGCTTTCCTTGGGTTTATGGGATGTCTCTTTATATTTGAAGAATTTGCATCAAACATTGTATATATTCTTTTCTATATTATGTATTGTAAAAAAATAAATCTGTACACATCTCCCTGTTTGTTATTCATCTTCAGTTTTGTGTCTCCCCCTTACAAGTGTTTTGGCGCAGTCTTTATAAGCTGTCCTAACTATAGCTTCCTGTGCTGTAATGGGCAGGGCAAATGACTTTGAGTTAAGCCTTTTCAATTGGTAAGTAAATAGATTGGTCTAATGGCGTTTCTAAGTTATTTCAACTCTTCTAGTACAACTCTTTAATCTATGTCTTCAACTTAAAGCAGAAACTGGTTGTGATTATGCAGGAGTACTTTATTTTATAAAAATAGTATGTGACTTTTGTTGGAAATGCAGTAAAGTACAAAGTAGACAATAAAGATCATCTGTGATTGCTCTACTTAGTGAAAAACACTATTAACATTTTACTATGTCTGCCTGGAACTAGTGTTCGCGAGAGCACGTCTCTTGCTTGTTTGCTGTCATCTTCACCATTTGCCATTTCCCCTGTCAGAGAATGTAAATCATTTAATGTTAGGCCCAAATAATAACCTGTAGGGTACATACATATGTTGTCAAAACAAGGTAAAACAATGTATGCTAAAATACTTGGACTAGTGTCTACTGCTTGGGTAA
Organism: Rhinolophus hipposideros; assembly: GCF_964194185.1. Lineage (NCBI taxonomy): Eukaryota > Metazoa > Chordata > Mammalia > Chiroptera > Rhinolophidae > Rhinolophus > Rhinolophus hipposideros. The sequence continues at coordinate 71,947,123 of NC_138053.1, read as the reverse complement.
TCGGGTTCACAGAAGATTGGGACGAGAAATTGGAGTTTATTGAGAGCATTTCAGTTCCTCTTACCTCCTCAACAGGGCTTGTCTCCTTTTACCTTTGTGCCTTGACCGTGGTTCTTTGTGGCAAGATACTTTGGTTGGTAAAACATAATACAGAACAAAGAATCCACTGAAGTGGAAAAAACAAAGCATTTTACCATTGCCTTTCAGCCTTTTTTCCTATGCATTTTTATCATGTTAGATCAAAATACAATGTCTTTTTCTCCTATTTAACATTATCTTATAAAAATTTCCCCTTAATATAATATGATGAGTTATTAAGAACTCTTGGTAAATATATTTTAATGGTGTTGTAGAATTTTCTTGTTTGAAGTACTATATTTTAACTGTTCTCCCAAAGTTGGGCTTTTCATTTATTTTTATTTCCAGGTTTTGTCAGTTGAAAATAATGATCGGACATTTTTTCTGCATTATTCCTGTGTCTGTATTTTTATTAATTTCCCCAGGATTAATCAAATCTTAGAAGTAGAATTACTGGATGAATGGTATCAACATTTGTGGCCACTTGATGCATGCGTGATAAGCAACGCTTTCCTGAAAGATTGTGCAGTTCATACTCTCATCAATAGACTGTCCAGTTATTTGTTTCATTTCAACATTGTTATGTTTCATTTCAACATTGTTTTGATTCTTTCAGTTAGGCAAAAAAGAAAGTATCTCATTTATTGTACTCACATTTCTTTGGTTCGTACTGAGGGTAGACATTTTTTTTTAGTTGGTTGTTACCGTTTCTCTTTGAAATGACCATTTGTATTTATTGTTCATTTATCTTTTAGGATCGTAGTGTTTTGTTTTATTTAAATTTCTGTGAGCTTTTTATCATATTATTTTTGGTCATATATGTGTTTTTTTTTTGAGGATTGTAACATATATTTCATATTGAAATCTATTGATATTTTCCTTTGTAATTTTTCTCTATTGCTTTAAGTTTAGTAAGTGCTTTTTAATCCAAAGGCTGGAGAGCTATTTACCAAGGGTTTTTCTTCCTTTTCTTTTTCTTTGTGGGTTGGTTCTCTTTTTTTATAATTAATTTTGACCTATACAGTGTGGAGTTTAGGTTGAAGTGTGATATTAAGTTTGGGTAGATTTTTTTTCCCCCAATACCTAACTAATCATCTCACTTCTTTTGTTGCTTTCATTTTGTGATGTTTCACTTATCATACAGTACATTTTTATCACAGTAGGCTGCCAGGGTAAGGTAGTATTTTGAAAATGCCTTCTCAGTCTTTTTTCCTCTCTTGACCTATTCTTTTGACGATTTGCTCATTTGGAACTTTTTATGTACTACCCTGCTTCTTTTTTTGGCTCTATTTTTTTCCCTTCTGTTTTTAATTTTTATCTCTGCACTTTTTATAATTTTCAAAAAATTAATCCATGCGAGTGCTTAAAGGCAGCTGCCCTGTTACATTCATCATTGTATTCCCTGTAGCCCTTACTGAATTTTTTTGTTTGTTTGTTTATTTATGTGTGTTTTTCCAGGACCCATCAGCTCCAAGTCAGGTAGTTGTTTCAATCTAGTTGTGGAGGGCGCAGCTCACAGTGGCCCATGTGGGGATTGAACCGGCAACTTGTTGTTAAGAGCACCGTGCTGTCACCAACTGAGCTATCCGGCCGCCCCCTTTTATTGAATTTTTTTTAATTATAAAATTAAAACAAGCTCTCAGAAAATTTGGGAGATAAGGAAAGCACAAAGTAGAAAATAAATTATTCTTAGTCTCACCACTCAAAGATATCCTGGTTAAACATTATACTATATGGAATTTCATAGAAACTCTATAGTATATGTAATATTTTATGTATGTATAAGTATACATACATGTGAAGCTCATATATGTATATATATATTTCATTTTTACTGAATGGGAGCATCCTCTACTGTTTTGTTGTGTGCTTTTTACTTATAGTAATTCCATGTCTTTTAAATACTTCTCTGTTACTTAAGTAAAAATTTTTAACTCCAGTTATTTGACTAGACACTAAGTAAGTTATGTGAAAGGCTGCTATTCTTTCATAAGTGATTGAATTTCAGAGTGATAATATGGACAGACTATCCGTTACCTTTGTTAAGATACAAATTGTGTGTGTGTGTGTGTGTGTGTGTGTGTGTGTGCGCGCGTGCCGCCTGCTTAAAGTTGTGTCAGCAACTACATAATTGTTTTGTGAAGGCTGAATGAGTAAAATCAAAGAGGACAAATAGGTGGGACCTCACATGTTTTCTAGGGAGCTTCAATGGTTTTGGCCACTTGATGTCTGGTGAAGTGGGTAGGTAGCGTTACCATCCAGGATGAATTCTTAGCTATATGTAGATGATTGGTCAGAAGAAGGAAAGAATTCAGAATTTCAAGGGCAGGAGAAATTAGTTAGATACCAAATCAAATTTGTAAGGTCAATGGCCTGGTTGGTGCATTTGAAAGACAAAAGTGGTGGACCTGGATCCCAGTTGGATATAGCCAAGAATAGTTTAAGCCATGTCAACCGAAGATGAGAGGGTACAAGTAAAGTAGGAGGAAAAGCTGTAACAAACAAGAGGCTGGTTAATAGAGAAGTTAACAAACAAGAGGCTGGTTAATAGAGAAGTGGCTCTGGACCATGAAGGGGGAGTGTGATGGCAGTAAATACCTGGAAAGTACAGGTTAGCTCTTTCAATTTGCCACTTCATGCGGAAGCAACCACATGACCCATAGTTTTAAATCACTGCAGAGCTGAACAGCATAACCTTTATTTAAGGAAGAGTCCTCAGATGTATGTGATTTGCATCCCTAAATTTTCACGCTTGACTAAAGTTTAGTTAAATATTCAAGATGCCTTTGTTGGACTACAGTGGGGAGGGTAGAGGAAGGGAATACTTCCAGAGAATTTTGAAAAGTGGTGAAACTATCAGGACTTCAGGGAAGAAGTCTTTGGGGAGTCTTTGGGGAGAATATCCCTTCATTCTCACTCTTTGTGGAGACTCAGAAGAGAGACCCAGAGATCATCTGACAAACTATGTGGCAGCCAGCCCAGTGTGGCTGGAGCAAGAAGCTCGAGTGGGGCAGTAATGAGAGGGAGTGTTCAAAAGAGTGCTTCAACCCAGGGACAAAGACCTTCTGTAAAAGGAGGCTTAGGATTTGGACTTTATCCTGGAAGTGTAAAGTTTGCATCGAGAAGGAAGGAGGTATCATATAAACACCCACTTGTATCTTTACAACTTTTTTTCACGTGCTATAAAAGTTATTTTTCGTTTTTGAATAATATTTATTCCAATCAAGTAGATTGAAAAACAGATTACATGCAAATTTTAATTTTAATAAAATTGTTTTTTTACTAAAATTTTCTAAACTGAGAATTGAAAACTTTTAAAAGAGGAGAGAAAGATAATTAGGCTACTAATTCTTTGCTTTCCTGCTACTAATATCACAAGTTTATTTCCTTTTTCTTTTGAGTTAGGTACTTACATTGTTTTAGTAAACTTGAGCTCGATAATATACTGACAGTGTGGGTCCCATTGAACATATAGATGTATGTAAGCTTGCAAAAGCCTTATATTTGGTGCTTTATCTTCTATGTAAGAATTAGTGAATGAATTTAAAATGTGAAATGTCTCATGAGGAGTACGTTCCATGAGAACAGGGATCTTTTGTTTATATGCCAGTATATTTCCAGCAACCAGGAATGGGATTTGACTTAGCAGAGGTGTAGAATAAATAGTTGTTGAGTGGGAATAAATAGTTGTTGAGTGGGAATAAAAGTGTATAAGTGTTCCTAAGCCTTTCGGAGTTGTGGTATTACACTGTTTTCATTTCATGGCATTTCCTTGACTCTCCTCGAAGTTATCCCATGTTAAATTAAGGTAGATTAATATAGCATGTAGGAAAATAATGGTGACGTTTGTTAAGATGATTAGAAATATTCTATTTTGTAATTCATAAATTACTATTGAATGTTCCATTGACATTTATGATCTTCATGCATTGTCCAATTTGGGTGCACATAGTTTCCTTAGTTGCTTATTATTATTCCTTTAAGAAAACAAGCACAAAGCAGCTTTTTGGCTTCTTCTCAAGTCTCTGTGTCATTCTGCCTCCTCGTTCCCACTCCAGCCTCCACCATGTCCACAAGGGTGACCCAGATGACCTACGAGGTGTACACTTCTGGCCCCCAGGCCTTCAGCAACTGCTCACACTCGAATGCTACTGGCTCCTGCATCAGCAGTTTGTCCTTTTCGGGCAGGCGGCAGCTACTGGGCTGGCCTGGGCATCAACATGAGTCTGGCCGAGGTGTTAGGGTGGGGTTGGGAGTATGGGGACCATTACAGCTGTCCAAGTGAACCAGAGCCTGTTGAGCGCCCTGAAGCTGATATCCAGGCCGTGCACAACCAGAAGGGGCAGATCAAGACCCTCAACAAGTTTGCCTCCATCATCGACAAGATGCGGAGCCTGGAGCAGCAGAACAAGATTCTGGAGAGCAAGTGGAACCTCCTGCAGCAGCAGAAGACGACTCGCAGCAACATGGACACCATGTTCGAGAGCCACATCAGCATCCTTTGGTGGCAGCTGGACACGTTGGCCCAGGAGAAACAGGCTGCAGTTGGAGTTTGGCGGCATGCAGGGGCTAGTGGAAGACTTGAAGAAGAAGTACGAACACGAGAGCAGCAAGCGCACAGAAATGGAGAATGAATTTGTCCTCATCAAGAAGGATGTAGATGGGGGGCAGCCGGTTAGCTCAGTTGGTTAGAGCACGATGCTCGTAACACCAGGGTTGCTTGTTCGATCCCTGCATGGGCCAGTGTGAGCTGCAACCTCCACAACTAGATTGAAACAACTGCTTGACTTGGAGTTGATGGGTCCTGGAAAAATACACTTAAAAAAATAAAAGTTAAAAAAAAAAAGAAAAGGATGTAGACGAAGCTTACATGAGCAAGGTAGAGCTGGAGTCTCGCCTGGAAGGACTGTCTGATGAGATCAACTTCTACAGGCACCTGTATGCAGAGGAGATCTGTGAGCGGCAGGTCCAGATCTCTGACACGTCTGATGCTGTCCACGGACAACAGCCACTCCCTGGAACCTGGAAAGACCCATCGCTGAGGTCAAGGCCCAGTGTGAGGAGATCGCCAACCATAGCAGGGCTGAGGCTGAGACCATGTACAGAGCAAGTAAAAAGAGTTGCAGAAGTTGTCTAGGAAGTACGGGGATGACTGTTGCACAAAGGCAGAGATTCCTGAGATGAACTGGAACATCAGCTGACGACAGGCTGAGATCAAGGCCCTCAAAGGCCAGAGGGCTTCCCTGAAGGCTGCCATCGCTGATGCTGAGCAGTGTGGGGAGCTGGCCCTCACGATGCTCAGGCCAAGGTCGCCGAGTTGGAGGTTGCTCTGAGAACTGCCAAGCAGGACATGGCCCAGCAGCTGTGCAAGTACCAGGAGTGGATGAACATCAAGCTGGCCCTTGACGTGGAGATCGCCACCTATAGGAAGCGCTGGAGGGTGAGGAGAGCCAGTTGGAGTATGGGATGCAAAACATGAGTATCCATACCAAGACCACCAGTGGCTGGCTACCCAGGTGGGCTGAGCCCGGCCTATGGGAACGTCACAAGCCCTGGTTTCAACTACAGCCTAAACGTCCAGTCCAGCTTCAGCCCTGGTGGGGCCTCTGGCTCCTTCAGCTGCACCAGCACCAGCTCCTCCAAGACCGTGGTTATGAAGAAGATTGAGACTCTCGATGGCAAGCTGATGTCTGAGTCATATGATGTCCTGCCCAAGTACAAGGCTAGGCTACCGAGGTCCCTCCTGACCTCCGACCCTGTGAGAAAGGAGCTGAGCAAGGGATTGTTGAGCACAGGAGACACTCCAGTCCTCAGCCCACCCCTGGAGGAGGAGTCTACTGCCTGTAGGGCTGCTTCTTACTCATGCCCCCAACTAAAAGCCAAGTCAAATGTTTTTTCCAAAAAGTCTCAGTGGGCTCTGCCAACCCTAAAAAAAAAAAAGAAAACGAGCAAAATGTTTATTTCTTCATGAGTGGTACTGGATGTGAACCACTTTTGAAGAGCAGCACTGAGATTTCCACGCTTAGCAAATAGCAAGCCTTGCTCGCTAGCTAAATGGGTCCCTCCTGCACACTGGCTTTGCAGTTTACACTCTTACTGCTCCTTAGGAGAATGACCACTCTCACCTGTGTTATGGACTTTAGGGGTCTCTTGAAAGAGTTAAAATTTCTGATGTTAAATTTCTGAGTACTTAGAGACTACTGTAATACTTAGAATGTGGGAGAGGGGTGGTACAAGAAGGTAAAGAGGATCAAATATATGGGATGGAGGACAATTGACTTTGGGTGGTGAGCACGCAATGCAATATACAGATGATGTATCATAGAATTGCACATACACTTGAAACCTATATAATTTTACTAACTAGTGTCACCCCAATAAATTTAATTAAAAAAAGAGGAAAGGAGAATTAGGAGTGTCATGAATAGTTACGGTTAATCTATTTTATGCTTTTGCTGTAATTTCCCTATGCTGTTGTTTTTTTTCCTACCAGTACTTTTGTTACTTTTTCATAATATTTTCCAAATGTGCCTTTTTCTATGATTTTTTTTTTCTTAAATAGGCTTAGGTTCTTTTTCAAATTAAAAAATAGAGGTTTTAAATTTTTATTTTGATATCACCATTGTCTTCTGATTTTCATGACACTTGACTTAGATTTTATACCTAAAACATACCTATTTTCCTTAAGACTTTTTATTTAAAAGTTTAGAAAACTCCTTTAGAAGAATATTTCTTGTTTTAAAGAAGCCTTTTTCTGAAAGTCAGCAAGTTCTTATTTTTCTTTAAAACTTTTTTACTGGTAAATTTAAGTAAACTTGATAAATATAATGCTTTTATTTAATAAAATGTTAACAGTGATTATCTTAAAAAAAAATAAAAATTATGGGCCGGCCCTGTGGCTCAGGCGGTTAGAGCTCCAAGCTCCTAACTCCGAAGGCTGCCGGTTCGATTCCCACATGGGCCAGTGGGCTCTCAACCAGAAGGTTGCCAGTTCAATTCCTCGAGTCCCGAAAGAGATAGTGGGCAGCGCCCCCTGCAACCAAAAATTGAACAGGGCACCTTGAGCTGAGCTGCCGCTGAGCTCCCAGATGGCTCAGTTGGTTGGCGCGTGTCCTCTCAACCAAAAGGTTGCCGGGTTCGACTCCCGCAAGGGATGGTGGACTGCGCCCCCTGCTACTAGCAACGGCAACTGGACCTGGAGTCGCATGGTGCCCTCCACGACTAAGACTGAAAGGACAACAACTTGAAGCTGAGCTGTGCCCTCCATAACTAAGATTGAAAGGACAACAACTTGACTGGAGAAAAGTCCTGGAAGTACACACTGTTCCCCGATAAAGTCCTGTTCCCCTTCCCCAATAAAATCTTTAAAAAAAATAAATAAAAATTATAATTTGTACTGATTTCTTTGATTTTTATTAGGTAAAAAAGCTCCAGTTCTATTTAAGAAAGAAATGATCGAGTCAATGAAGGAAGGCTCAGTTGTTGTGGATTTAGCTGCTGAGGCTGGCGGAAACTTTGAAACCACTAAGCCAGGAGAGTTGTATGTTCATAAGGTATATCAAAAATCTTCTTCTTCTATCTATGCACCAACTCCCACATCTTCAATGATTTGTACGAGAGTGTTTATTCCTTTAAATGTTTAGAAAAACTGAGGCCTGAAATTTTTAGAAATAAAAATAGGCACATTTTAAAGCTCCTTTTGAAATAGATATTTGTGTGTCAGTATGTGTATATATTTATAAAGATAGAAAATTTCAAAACTTAGCCTAGACTGTGACTGAGAATTGTCCTAGAAAGAAGGGGAGCATACGATAATAGAGCTTTCTGACTGTATTTTTATTCATTTTTAGGGAATTACTCACATAGGCTACACAGACCTTCCCAGCCGAATGGCCACTCAGGCCAGCACCCTGTATTCCAACAACATCACCAAGCTCCTGAAGGCCATCAGCCCCGACAAAGATAATTTTTATTATGAAGTGAAAGATGACTTTGACTTTGGTACAATGGGTCATGTCATTAGAGGAACGGTAGTGATGAAGGTAAGTAAAGAGATCTGTTCCTTCCTCTGTTTTCATTTTAAATTTATTTTAGGATTTCTGTTCATGGAAGAATCCTATTTGAAATTGGGATATATTCTAATAAAGTGTTGATGTATTGGGTTTATGTCAATAAAAATCGTCTAAAATGCAGAATGATTTAAATAAATATATTCCAAAGACTTACATACACAACTAAATATGTATGTATTTATTATATGACTCACCTAAAATATGCATTGCTTTTGAAAAACAGAAATGAATAAAGCAAAAAATCAGAATTGAATAAAGTAAAAAATGTTTACTCCAACCTATAGGTCTCCAACCTATCTGCTTTTAAGGGTTTGATTTTTATTCTTCCATGTCTTCTATGCACATACAAATTATAATATCTATGCATGTATGTGTAATACAAACATCGTATATTTATATAAAGTAAGTTATAAATTATATGAATTTATATAAAATTATTTTTATATGAACCTTTTCCCCCAGCATTATTGCTATCCTCTGTGTTTTTGAAACACTGGATTGACTTTTTAAAAAAGCACTATTCTTCTAATTCTTGTTAGGATGGTGAAGTGATTTTCCCTGCTCCCACACCAAAAAATATTCCTCAAGGTGCCCCAGTAAAACAGAAGACAGTGGCTGAGCTGGAAGCTGAAAAAGCAGCTACTATTTCACCCTTCACGAGAACGATGACAACGGCTTCTGCATATACAGCAGGTGAGGATCCTATTTAGCAGGATTAGTACTGAATGTTTGAATTTTGAAAGTAATGTATGAATTGTCAAAATCAGTAAATGAAATACTGTTGTCCTTTGGATTCCATTACGAATTGGGCCTGATAGAAGCAGTTTTTCATAAATATGGTACCTGTTCCACCTCTAAGGAATTGGAGATTGTATTGATTGCCTACCCCAAGAGATAGAGGCATTGTGCTAAATACAGGAATGAATGTGTATGAAATAATATACAGGCTATTAATACTTTTCCTTTTATAAAAACATTGAAAATATATTTTAATATTTTTATCTACATCAAATATATTGAGTAGTGATGTACATCAGATTGTACTGGAGTTAAGTGAATATGATTGTTTGTTTGTTTATTCATTTATTGATTTTGTGGTTTATAAAACATTAGTTGTGCTTATCTGCACAGCTGGGTAAGACTGGGGAGCCAAACGTTTACATTGAAGAATAAGCACTGTAATACAGGTAAAGCCTTTGAGCGTTTGACTAACTTTCTCAGTTATTCACCTAGTAAACAACAAAATTCAGTTTTTTAATGTTTATCTCTTCTTTACACTTTAGCATAAAGTCTTTGTTTTTAAATTCATTTTCATGAAAACACTAAAGAATTATTGTAAAATATGGGTAAATAATTCATTCTGGCTATGAACTGTTTGAGTCTGACATTTAGATATTTGATTTTAAATTGGTTTCTTTTTCATAGAATGAATTAAAATGTTTAGATCTGCTTAGAACCAAAACAAAAGCAAACTGTAAAGAATTAAGGACCAGCACCAGGCACAGAGAATTCTTGTAGCCTCAGCATTCTCCTAATTCCCATGTGAGTCCAGATGTTTTAAAGCTAAGTATGTAACTCTCCTTGAATAAAGAGCAAGTCTCAGCAAAATGACCAGAAAAACCTCTCATTGTGAACATGGTGAATAGATGGGGCAGCGTCCCTACTTGTACTTACTTATAAAAAAGAAATCAGATTATTGTATTGTGCATGGAGAAATACATTATCAGAAGGATTGTAAGTTTCCATTTCTCTTTGAGATTCATTAGGAAATACAGTGAGGCATGTATGATGATTTACTTTTCTAAGTTTTTCTTTAAGTCAAAGTTTATTGCATTTTAATAGATATGACAGTAACATATTCCAGTGACTAAAAAGATGGTCTTATATTTGTTTTTCTTTGCCTTGAACTTCTTCCTTTATGATAAGAACAAGTGTTTTTCTTGATTATATGTTAGGAATCTGTTTGATAGCATTTTTCAAAGAATGTCATTTGCTTTTTTCCGCTTTTCTTTCTTTTTTCTCTGCCTTTCTCTTCTTTTTCCTGTTATGCAAACTATAGAAACAGCACATTTGACATTATTAAATGTATTATAGAAAATACATTAGTTTGTTAAATAGTTGGTAAGAAAATCTTCCGATGTGTGAGTTCTTTTTCCAGATGAGGACAGAAAGGGTTAATAATTTTACAGATGACGGTGCTGTAGCACAGAGATTAAGTAACTTGCCTGAGATCACACAGCTAGCAAGCAGTAGAACCAAGATGTGAACCAGGCAGCCTGGCTTAAGGAAAGGAACTTAACCACAGCCCTGTATAGCTTCTTTAATGTTTAACTGGAACACAAAACAATATTCTCTCTAACTCTCCCTCCAGTTGGTTAACGGGCCATGCACTGGAATACTGGAAATCTTATATGTGGGTGGGAAAGTATAAATTGAAACTACAGTTTTATTGAATGACTTAAGGTAAAGTTAATGTAAATTCCTAGATGATCCAGCTGTACCACTCATAAAGAAATAGTTCATATCAAGAAAAAAAAGTACCCAATTCAGGGAAGTTAAATTCCAGCTCCCTGGTCATCCATTATTATTCTGTTTTTACTGACCACTAGGTAACCCTTCCTTCTGTTGCGGAACAGCCGTTCACGTGTTTGCTATTAGGAAAGGCGATAATTAAAGATGTATGTTCCCAGCTGACTGTTTGTATTCTTCACATTCTTAATTTAATTTGTATTTTTTTCCCCCCTCTTCTTTGTAAAATCCTGTTTGATGACCTGGTGTTGAGGCTGGAGCTGACTGCCCTGGCCAGCAGTCCAGTCCAGATTCAGGAGCAATTGCAAAACTTCTGTCCTGGGTGGGTGGAAGCCATATGTTTTGGGGAGGTGCTGGAGTGAATGAAATCCTTCCTACTCTTTTCAAATCCCTCTTCCTCAGCCAAATCTGAGAGTGACATAAAATTGGCCTTACAAATATCCTGTCTTATAAAGGTGTCTTGCCCAAGTTGAAGTTGCTTTGGTAGCTCCTCCATAGGCCTGTAATTCTGAAATAAAAACGCTTATATAAACACATGTGGCATTGTCAGTGACACTTAAAACAGGGAAGTTATATAAAGGAAAACTTGCAAATTGTTATTAAGGTGACTCATAAATTTTACTAGATCTTTACAGTTTATTTTATTTTGGGGGCGGTGGTCAGGAAATTGAGATTTGTTCAAAATTTCTTTAACACCCTTCCCAATCATGAAATGTCTAAAAAAAATCTGATCGATGTTGGCAAGGGTGTGGAATTTAAAAGCATTGACTATTTCACATGTTTGTTTATGTGTGCGTATATGTGTGCTTTTAATCTTCCCGAGATAATTGGATGTCAGATGACACTTTTTCCTTTCTTTCTCTAGGTCTCACTGGGATGCTGGGTTTGGGCATTGCAGCTCCCAATTTAGCCTTTTCCCAGATGGTGACCACCTTTGGCCTGGCTGGCATTGTGGGCTACCATACTGTTTGGGGGGTGACCCCTGCCCTCCACTCACCACTGATGTCTGTGACTAATGCAATCTCAGGTTTGTTCTCTCTTGTTTTCTCTCATCTTAGGTTTTCATGGGCTTCTAGGAGCACTTTCAATGAGGTTCATAAAGTCTGTCTTTTCACATTGTATGTTTGTATCTGAGGTGGTGGTGTGGTGACTTGGGCTCCCAGCGGGTATGGGGGTGGGGTTGGAAGTAAGAGGCCGAGGGAGCGGGTCAAGCTTTAGGCTGCTTCCATTTCAAGCAGTGCAGAGTCGTTATTTCTTTTACTTATGGTTTCCTTTAAAGAAAGGACTCCTGGGATAGAATATGGAAATCCGTGTTTCCTAGAGTCATAGTTGCAGCATCGTTTAGGGGCTCTGAAATTCAGCAAAACAATCCGTCTAGCAAGTCTATAGTAGACCACACCTGGCGTCACGTTCACACTGTAGCGTATGGGACAGGAGACACAGCTGGCCAGCGGGGCACATCAGGTGTTTTTCTGTTTGAGTCTTTCCAGCAGTCTATGCAGCAGTCCACACTGCTGCCCAGGAGCTGTTCTCTTTGGCCCCCAGCGAGAGCTCAGATCGGAGGACTGAGACCCACATTGGACGGATGTGGAGCTGCTCTGCACAGAAGCTTTCTGGCTCCAGTGGGCCTGTCTTATAACATTGCCACAGGCATAGCTTCCAGCGTCTCCACAGGGAGCGTGTCCAATCCCAAAGAGCACTGTCCTTAGGAAAGCCCAAATCTATGGCTTCACCATCTTGTATGATAGTTCATCAACAGTTCCAGTTTAGATGCAGTTTATTCATCAGGGGTCCCTTTTTACCATAAACAATGGTGTCTAATATCCTTATTGATTTATATCTTTAGCAGGGGAACAGAGATAGAAAGTTAAAGGAAGCTGAACTTCTTAGGCAAAAAGAGAAAAAGGTTTGTTAACTCTCTGCCCACAGTAGTACATCAGTGAGAATGGTGTGTGAGAACTTTCTTCTTTGTGACTCTGTGCACGTGAGGTCCTTCAGCTATGACATGTGATTTGGTGGTGTCACTGTAACTATTGACCATATTGATGCTTTCTTCCTAGGGTTGACTGCAGTTGGTGGGTTGGCGCTGATGGGAGGACACTTGTATCCTTCCACAACTCCTGAGGGCCTTGCTGCTCTTGCTACATTCATATCCTCAGTCAACATTGCAGGTATGATGACGGTAAAAGAATCCAGAGTACTATACTTAATAGAGACATGAGAAGCAAATATAAGCCAATGTAAGATAGACATTCTGATTTTAAGACTTTGTGCCTTTAAGAAATGTTGCACTCAGACCATAAATGCTCTCTGTGAAGGAAAATTAGTTATTTTGCCCATCTGTAATTTTTAGAAACTCGTTTTATAAAAACCACTCCCCAGAACCCTAAAACAAACAAACAAACTGATATCTTGCTACAAGTTAATTGGAAAATTATTGAATGCATAGTTTGGAATTAAGTTGACTTAGAGCTATCACCATAACATCTCTAAATGAGTATAATTTTAGATAAAAGTTTAGCCTTTTGCCTTACCCTGGCCTGTGTGTGTTTCTAAAAATTGGAAGCTTAGTACCTCATTTGTGCACAAAGCTCATCTGATGCTATTTTGTAGCTAAAAATTCTTTAATGGGTCCAAGAAACCTGGTGCCTGTTAATATGGAATTTTTTTCTTTTATCATTTATTGTAAGGTTTAACAAACAGAATAACCTATTAGAAAATAAATCCTGGCCTTTGGTCATTTACATTCCCAAGCTGTTTGAATGGCTGTTTACTTTCAGTTATGCAGAAATAGTTGGTTCTGCCTTGATAGCAAGTTCAGATTTTTTTCTCCCCTTCAGTGGAACTGGCTTGTATAAGTAGAATAACTTTTGATTTTGAGGGTCTAAAATGTTATTTAAAATGCTTATCCATAGATGATATAGGTCTGCTTAAAATAGAAAAATTGCAACACTTTAAAAAATCATGTTGCTCAAAGAGATAACCTCTTTCTGTTTTATATCTGCTTTGATAAGGTGGCTTTCTGGTGACTCAGAGAATGTTGGATATGTTCAAGCGTCCCACTGATCCCCCAGAATACAATTATCTGTATCTGCTGCCTGCTGGTACCTTTGTTGGAGGCTATTTAGCTGCCCTCTCCAGTGGTTATAATATTGAACAAGTAAGAAGCTCTTTTGAAAGTTTTAATTTTTTTCCGCTGGGTTTTTCCCCCAATTGTATTTAACATTGTCATTACCAACATTTAAACTCTATCAAGCAAATACAACAATAACTCTAGAAACATCCTGGTCAAATAAAGCGTTCTCATCCCCTAAGAATCAGGACCCTGCTAACGGAATGTGCAAATGTGGGTTTACCTGTTTCTCTCTTAAGTTTTTCCACATGTGAAAAGGTTATTAGTATCCTCTTTATAGACCTGGCTGGATAGTTGTAGGGACGCAATGAAATAATCAGAAAAATGTTTATTATTAAATATTAGTCCTTTTCTTACTTTTTCTGCCCTATAAATCCAGTGCATCATCTTGTTACTAGATGTGCCAATTAATTTAAAACAGATAGGTTAAAAATTAACACTGTGTAGAAGAAGAAACGATCAAGTTGAACTTCTGAAAGTTCTATGTCTACATGTAATTTTAATAGAGACTCAATTTCGACCTCAGTATTTTCCATTTCTTTTCGATGACTATCGTTATTACAACCTCTCTGACAGCAGAAAAATCATGTCTCTCTTGGTTTACCGTTTCCAACATGGAGCATTTGTTGAATGAACAGTCTTTTTTTGAGAAGAGTTGGAGCGGTGAGTCAGAGAGACCAGGCCTGACCCAGATTGGCTATTTACTGATCATTTGACCTTGGAAAGACTGTAACGTCTTCAGGCTTTGGTTTTTCCTTTTGTAAAGTGAGGGTGATGAGTCTTTCCTCCTGTGAATCTCATGGGACTGGGTTACAACATAAATAAAGCGTGTGGCGTGGTACCTGACACAACGTCAGCAGTTGGCACCTCTATACTAATAGCATTTGGTCACGTCTAGAGCCCTCAATAACTCAGTTTAAATTTGGGCACTTTGTATGCATTTGTGCATGCTGTCAAATCCGGAAGAACCCCGTTTTCATAAATCATATAATTGCAAGTACCATTTTCAGGTATTTAATATCCCTAATGGATAGGAAAATATAGAGACATTGAAAGAGCTCATATCGATCCCTCTATTGTCCGAATTTAAAATTGTCCGCAGAGAGGCATGTTTCCTCAGGAGAGGTCCTCCTGCTAATAGACTGAAAATTTTGATAGCTTCTCTCTCTCTCTTCTGTTTCCTTTGGAAAGATCATGTACCTGGGCTCAGGTCTGTGCTGTGTTGGTGCCCTGGCCGGCCTTTCCACCCAGGGAACAGCTCGTCTTGGCAATGCACTGGGCATGATTGGGGTGTCTGGAGGCCTGGCAGCCACCCTGGGAGGCCTAAACCCGAGCCCAGAGTTGTTAACTCAGATGTCTGGAGCAATGGCTTTGGGCGGTACCATTGGTAAGCACTTGTGGGTTTCTACCTTTATGTGAATGCCCATGCCGATTTTTTTAGCCCACTCTTTTGACTCAGCTGATGGACCTGCTCAATTAAATGTTTTAAAATGTTTGTATTTGAATGAGAATTATACTAATTGTGATGACTGTTCACCAAACTAAAATAGATAAATTATATTAGAAACAAAAGTAATAATACTATCTATAACTTTCTGATTAATTTATTAGATTTTGTTATTTTTGCTCTCGAGGTCATTCATGTTTATTATATCTGTATGGTAGAAATACTATGTAATAGTGAGCGACTGTACCTCACATTGGTACATCACATTGGTAGCTTGAAATTGGCCAGGGTAGTTGTATTGACATCACATTGGTAGCTTGAAATTGGCCAGGGTAGTTGTATTTACACCATGGAAATCAACAAATGCTACAAATTGTTTTGTTGATTGTCCAGACCTAGGAAAGTGATGGAGAAAATTTTAATAATGCAGCTTAAACTTCAAAGTGTGTTGTGTCTAGCCGTTACATTGTGAATAGCACAAAAGATTGAGCAAATATTTTTCTAGTATTTGAAAACTGTTATTACCATGTGAGTGAAGTCATCACTCACATGGTTGACAGTGAAGTTTTCACATATATATCTTCTTTCACTTTCATCTGACTTGTTAATGCAAACAAAAATACTTTCCAACATTCATGTGGGAACTACACTCATTCATCAGTTGCAAATACTAGGTTGGGTACAGATACAAGAGTTTGGCAAAAATTAACCAAAGCATTTTGTGAAAATCAGTTGGCTCTGTGGAATTTACAATAAAGAGTATTGCATATTTTATTATTATTTGAAAATTGTGTGTACATACCTGTATATCAGTAAAGAATCATGTGTATACGTATACACGCAAATGTTTTTATTCTGAGGAGCTGGTGGTTAAATATTTTCCAGGACAGCATTAGCTTTTGGCCCCCTTTTATAGTTCCCCAGGAAAGCTTTGGGTCCTCTCTTGACAGTGCCTAGAAAGGTACTTGAAGATAAATGCCTGGCTGTAGGTTCATGGCAGGAGACCTTTTAGACATTATCTTAGCAAATATTCTGAGCCCCACTCTTTCTATATCACCTATCTAGAGCCATGCAACTCCTTTAGACTCTCCTAATTTGGACATTTGCTATACAGATATTTGCATTTCTTTCCACCCCTTTTCCCCATCCACAACATATTTGCATTTCTTTACCTTTGGCCTTGGCTCCCTCCCACCCACCTGAAAACCTATGTCTTCTTCATATTCCAGCTGTTTCAGGAGCAAGTGTTGGCTTATAGAGAAGAGGGCCTGGGTTATTCATGCTGTGGGGAGAATTTAAGGGGATTTAATTGGAGTGTTAAGTAATCTGAAGATGGGGTAGGCCAGGGGCGTGTTCGAAAGTTGCAAGGGGAAGAGGCACGTGATGATGCTGTGTGTGTTTGGGTTTTTTGGAGTTGGGCCTTGGTGAGATGTGTTGAGAAAACCTGCTATTTTGAAAGGGTATGTACAAGTACATCCAGTGCCCTTACCTCCTGTATAGTCTCTATAGACTATATTTAGCCCATACTTGGAAGCTGATATTTATTGGTGACAAGGATAGAAGTGTGGTCTTTATTGTGGTTACTTCTCCAGGGTCTGTCAAATTTTAATTTCTCTTTGACCTTCATTTTCCAACAGGATTGACAATTGCCAAACGTATCCAGATTTCCGATTTACCTCAGTTAGTTGCTGCTTTCCACAGTTTAGTGGGCTTGGCCGCTGTGCTTACTTGCGTAGCTGAGTATATTGTAGAATATCCACATTTTGCTGTGGATCCAGCAGCAAATCTCACCAAGATTGTGGCCTACCTCGGTACTTACATCGGTGGTGTCACGTTTAGTGGGTCTCTTGTTGCCTACGGAAAATTGCAGGGTAAGTTATTCAACATAACGTAGAGGTAAATTTCTATTGTTTCGGGGGTTTAGGGGTCCATTTCAATTTCAGAAAATAGCTCAACAGTAGAACTTGTTAGGTGAAGAGTTTGCGTAGCACTCAGAAGTACATAAATGCTCTTTTCTCTCTATAAAGATGGCTTCCCTTTATTGTTCCTTGTAAGTCTCATACTCATAACGCTTTGAAGCTATTTCTTGTGAGGGCAGCTAGTGGAGGAAACCGGTATGCAGAAATTTGCACAGAGGGACTAGTTGACATTTGATAATACATATGAACAAAATAACATCTTCATAATCTTTGGTTAGAGATGCATGTGCAGAGTTCACAGAAAT
The DNA here is from genome assembly GCF_964194185.1 of Rhinolophus hipposideros. NCBI lineage: Eukaryota > Metazoa > Chordata > Mammalia > Chiroptera > Rhinolophidae > Rhinolophus > Rhinolophus hipposideros. The sequence continues at coordinate 71,929,640 of NC_138053.1, read as the reverse complement.
GAACTTTATGTATTTTCCAAAATAGAGAGAAGCTTATTGAATAAGTTCATGTGATTGGTATACAGTGCTTATCTTGAAAATAAATGCACATCTTAGGGCTCTAGTTTGGCAACTTTTGCTACTGCTAAAGCCAGTCATGAAAATAGGACAAAAAAACCGTCACATGGGCTACTTTCAGTGTTTTCATGAAAAAGTGAGTCTAGAGAAACTAGTTGTGATTCATAACTCTGGTCTTGCCTCTTAGTAATCAAGTCATTAAAATTAAATGACCTTCCGTGAAGCTTAAAAAATCACAAAAAGAACCTCAAACCTACAACGTCCTTGTCTCATGCTCTGTTGTCAGAAACAACTAGCAAACCAGGTTCTTCTCACTTGGGCTCAGTTGATACAATCAGAAATGCTAGTGTGCTAGGACTTTGTTTTGAAGTTTCACATAAATAAAACCACACTTAACAACTTCCGTCTTGGTCCTATGGGAAAAAAGTGACTCTTCAAGATTCCATGGCAGAGAGTAAAGAAATGTGTGTGATCAAAGAAAAGTTGAGTCATACTTTTCTTACTTCCGTTAATATTTGTTATGTGTAAGAACTCTTCCGTTAATATTTGTTATGTGTAAGAACTCTACTTTGCTTTTATGTTTTGGTATCTGGTGATATAATGTGATATTTTAAATACTATGTTTTAATTCTAAGGTTACATTTTGGTACTTTAGGATTAAATGACATACACTTAGGAGTATGTGTGTGGGAGTTTCTTATTTCATGTTCTAGGTTCTGACTGCCATGTGCTTGGTTCTAGGTATCCTGAATTCTGCCCCTCTCCTGCTCCCTGGAAGGCACTTACTCAATGCAGGCTTGCTGACTGCTAGTGTGGGTGGAATGATCCCATACATGATAGACCCCAGCTTCACCACTGGCATTCTCTGTCTGGGCTCTGTGTCGGCTCTCTCTGCTGTCATGGTAAGAAGTCAGGGATGGAAAGCAGACACTTAGCGAGGAACGGGGATTATTTTGTTAGATTACAGTCTAATCATATTTCTCTCTCTTCAGAACGACTGATGGAATAAACATGTTTTAAAATGATCTTATTGTTTATCTTAGAATCTGGAGAAAATAGAAAAGTATAAGAAGAAAATCCCTCTCTCCACTTAATTGTTCCTTTCAAGTTGTCACATGTAACATATTTATTGCTCTGGCATCTTTTCAATGAATCAATATGTTGGTGAAAGGGACTTTAAAAAAGCCAAGCATGTAAATTCCACTTATTATGTGCTTGCTATGTGACAAGGCCTACACAGTAGTGCTTTGAGGTTTATGTGATAAGTGTAAGATAGTTCCTGCCCAGTAGTTGCTCTCACGTTCATTGGAAGCTATGACACCAAGTCAAATAATTATATAAAATGAGATGCAGTTAATAAACTCTTGTGTTCAGTGAGGGAGTTCAGTAAAGCCTTTCATGATAGGTTTGTCCTCTTTCTACTTTTTGCATTTAGTATATTGATACATACAGTATTCTTTAGTTGTCTATATTTTACGATTTAGCATTTTGTTATATCAGTGTATAATGCTCTGTGGTGCATATAGCTCTGTGTTACTAAGTAATTGATTTATGTAATTTAGTCCAGTGTATACTTTGTAGGCAAAGTTTATGTTTTAAGTTTTTAAAAAATTTACAGTGCTTAGCACAAAGTTAGACATAGAGTAATTGCTTATAAACACTTATTGGCTGCTTGGTTCAGAAATAACAAGATTTACAGTGTTACAATGGTACTGATTTTTATGTAATATTTAAGAGTTAGGCCATGATTTCAGCACAGAACCTTTGCAACACTGAAAAGTAACTTAAAATTCTATGTTTATATGACTACTGATCATCCAATTTTATTCTGACTTATAAGCACTGATTTTTGTTTTATTTTAAACAAAAGAAAAATAGTTTTGATATTTTCTATCTAATAGGGTAGAAGAGGTAAAAAAAATCTCAAAATCAAACCTGTAGCATTTCAATGTTAAAACTTCAAGAATTGATATTTTTGAGAAGAGGTGAATTTGATATTTAAAAGATACGTAATGACTGAGAATGAGTAAGATAAAATATTTTGCAGATGAATTTCATTGTTTTTGGCTTACTTAAGTAATACATGAGTCCATTTACATTGTAACAAACTCAAAATACATAGAAATATGTGGAATAAAAAACAAAACTCTTTCTCCCCACCATCCCTTTCCTTTCCCGTGTTTAGTGATTTTGGGTTGCATTATGGACATCGTGAATGATATAGAGACTATGGATTCTGTTGTATTCCTTTAAAGTGTATTGATTATAATTTTTTATTCATTTATCTTTGTAGGCAGCTCACATGGCTGGATCCAAATTTCAAATTCTGGCTCCCCTAGGGTGGTGGGCAGCTGCAATCTATTGCTATTCTATCCTTAACAGAATTGCTTGGAATATGACCACATGTGCCTAGTTCAGGAGTCAGAGATTTGGGCAGCGTTTATACATAGGAATTGGGGCTTTCTTTCTCTAGTCTACTCCTTTGCAGAATTTCCCTTTTCTCTTTCTAACTGCCTTAGTCACCCTAAGCCATAACCTTAGATCTTCAAACTAGTAAGACTGTGGACTTATATTTTAGTTTTAACTGTTTCACTTGGCACCCATAAAGGCCTTCCCTTAGGCCAACACCCCTGGGAAATTCACTCGGTACTGTTAACTTTTTGTCCAATTGTAGACCCCTCTCCAGTTTCTGCATGCTTTTCATCTTCATCACGGTCTTTTAGAGATTTAGGGATTTTATTTTGGTGGGGGAGGTGATTCATTGTTTACATTTGTTATATCTGTGGAAGTTGGTCTGATAGGAGGCACCAGCAGTGGAATGTATGTGTAAAGAAACTAATTGGAAAACAGTAGTGATTAAGAACCAGGATGTTCCATGTCAGATGTTTTAATAATTTTGAGTTACACTTTGCTTTCCTTCCTAGGGTGTGACTTTGACGGCTGCTATCGGGGGTGCGGACATGCCAGTCGTCATCACGGTGCTGAACAGCTACTCAGGCTGGGCCCTGTGTGCAGAGGGTTTCCTGCTCAACAACAACCTGCTGACCATCGTGGGCGCGCTCATCGGCTCCTCAGGTGCTATCCTGTCCTACATCATGTGTGTGGTAAGAATCACGTGTCTGAAAGAAAAGGAAATGGTGTTCTGCAAATAAAAATGTGTCTGTCATTTCTCTCATTTACAGTAAAAACAACTGTGTCCACTTTTATTCTCTTCAGCAGAACTATGAGACTGTATTGTTGGAATACATTTGCAAGACTGCTTTTTGAAGTACTCAAGTGTAGATGATTAGGAAAATTGAATGTAAAAAGAAAAATCTGACTCCCTCCATCTGAAGATAAAACACTTCAGATTTGGGGTTATTTCCTTCTATTTTTTTGCTTTGTGTATTACTTCTTGGTATATTTTACTTGTCTGATCATATAGTACACTGTTTTACATTGCATTTTTAAAAATCTTACAAACTATATACTTTCCATTTTCTAATTAAAAATGCTTTTCAAATATTATTTCAAGGGACTTCATAGTAATCCATCATATGGATGTACAAAATTTATTTGCTTTTTCCTTAATGCTGTACCTGTTAGGTTGTTTGATTTTTATTTCTCTTTGTACGTAGATACATCTTCTGATTTTTCTCTTATAATCGATTCCTAGAAGCAAAAGGATATGCTCATTTTATGGGCTCTTTCTGCTTATTGCTGTGTTGTTTCCAGAAAGCATGCTGCACTTTACACTTCCACTGGTCATCTGTGAGAGTGCCTGTCTTGAAGTTTTGTGGTCAGCATGATTTAAAAAAAAAAGAAAAAAAATTAACAAGACAAATACTTTCTAGCCTCCTTTTTGTTTTTAATTTTCTTGATGGCAAGAAGATATCCTGCAAATAATTAAAACTTTGACTAGAAACCTTTTTCTAATTATGGATATTATTCTCTAAATAATAGTTTTAAATGACTGTGAAAAGACAAACATGAAACTGAGTGAAATCAGAATGTGAACTTTATACTGATTAATAATTCAGGAAAAGGATACTTACCCCACCTTCACTCTTTCATTACAATATTAAAAAAAACCCCTTATTTTACAATTCAGAATTTCTCTTATATTTTAATTAAAAAACTCCCTGTAAATTAAGTGCTGATTTATTTTTTATAATAAAAATTAGTTTTCTTTGGTCCTATTGCAAAATAAAGGATTTGATAGCCCAAGTTCAAAACAAGCTAAGAGGTTTTGAAATTAGATCCCCCAAGTTGTTCAGGGAATTTGGAAAGGCAGAAGTTTGTGTCGCCTATTTGAAAAGTGTCACTTGGGGTTTTTAAAAACAAATGTTTCTGAAGAAGAAAAAATTATTCAATTGTATTAGAAATAGTTTTTTCTAAAAATGAGTTTTTAACCCTTAGTTTGACTTTGCTTCATTTGGTGAATTTGAGTGACCAGCAGGGGACAGCAGATTTTCATTAGTGGTTGTAGTTGATCAAAATGCTGATTTTCAAATTAAATGGGAAGATTTGAATTTTAACAAAGTTAGTGGCTTACTGATATGGGGAGAGGAGAGAAAGCCTTGTACCTAGTTCTTGAAGTGTCATCATGGGTACCTTTTTGCCTTTATCCTTTTTTTTCTTAAATGGTTTTCTTTAGGTTTTTAAATTTGTGAATAGTATTCCCCAAATTTCTGTGTGTCTGTGTCTCTTTTATTTCCTCTCCTGTGCCTTCTTTATTTAGTTGCTTATATTATTGTTGGTTATAGTAACTACAGTAACTTTTACAGTAGCAATTCTGTAACAGTAACTAGAATAAGACAGTAAGAGGCTCTAATTGAAAGTACTCTTCTATGTGTAGTTCTTTCATTATATCATCTTTCTCTTATCTTTTTTCTATTCTTTCATATTTCTTTAACTATTTTGTCTCGTTTTTCTGTTTCTGTTTCCACTGCCGCTATTTATTGTTGGGATACCGCAGATATTTTTTATTTCTATACTGTGCATAAGGCTAACAAGGTATTCTTATAGCTGTCTGACCATACATGTCACACTAGGTCAGATTGATACTCTTATTTGTAATAGGAAATTGTATTAATGTAGATTCAAGGACAGTTGAAGCTTTAATTTTTAAAAATTATTCAATTATAAAAATAAAAGATGTTTAATGTGGAAAATTTGGAAGAAAATAGACAAGGATAAATAAGAATATAAAATAATCTATAACCCCATTATCACGTAACTGTTAACATTTAATATTCTAATTCTGATCTTTTTACTTGCTTATGTTTAAACACATTCTATGTTGTTTCAGTTTCTAACAGTTTTCTAATAATTTTTAGTGTCTACTTAGATGTTACTATATCACATAGATATATCATTATCCAATCTCAGATTGTTAATTGTTTTGAGCTTTTTTTCTCTGCAGTACATTCTCCTTGTGCATCTTTGATTATTTCCTTAGGTCAAATTTTTATAAGTACAATGAACTTGGACAAAGGGGGTAGGATCTTGTTGGCTGTTGATATTGATAAATTGATTTCCAGAAATAATTCTCTAGTCAATCTTTCACCAGTTAGTGATGTGTGAAGTGCTTGTTTTACTGCACACTTATTAGAAAACAAACAAGACAACAACAAAACAAGCATGCCATATTTTTCAATTTTGAAGATAGAAATTTTCTTTCCTTCTAAATTTTCCTGACTTCTGACTTTTTATATTAATCTTCGTTGATTCTTAGCCTGTGCTTGTTTCTTATAAGAAACTGTTTCTTCACGGCCAGTGCTTAGCAACACGGAGTGGTTCATATTACTGAAAAAAATGAAATAGCTGCTCGTAATTGGGTGAAGTACAATACTGCTGCCATTACATTGGGTACTTTACAAATATTAGCTCATTTAATACCCACACTAATTCTGGAGGTAGGGAATATTATTCTCATTTTACAAGGAAGCTATTTTAAGATGTCATTTATTATTCTCTTTTGTATTTATGGAGCCTGACCTAGCACCTAGTACATTCAAATGAATATAATAATTTTTGAATGAACATTAGATGAATATTTTGTTTGTTAGCTAATTTCACATTTTGGTACCCTTTCTGAATAGGTTCTGATAGCGTACATACTATCATACATCAATATACAGTAATATTACCAGGTATTGTATCTCCATTATTTAATTATTTATTGAAGGAAACATGCAAGTCCAAACCAGAATAGAGTGGTTTTGTTATGTGAGAGGGAATGGAATGCACCCTAAGTGGCTAATTAGTGTCCCTAAAACTAAATTTTTATTCTGACAAAAAATTATTTTGGGTGTCTTCCGAGCCTAATGTTGTGGTTACACAGATCCAGTATTGTAAAATGTCAACAGTGTCCAACAACCAGCTTAAATGAATGATTTGCTTTGTATCCAGATGTCATTAGACATTAACCTCTTTATGATTTTATAGTCCATTTGCTTGAGATAGTGTCCTGGGAAATAGAGGGCTTTTAAAACGGAACATTTTTAGACCAATTTTTTTTGATTTTTGCACTTTGTTGCTCGTTTCCAAATGAAAATAGAACAGAATGAAGTGGATCAAATCCAAACCAAAAAAAAAGAAAAAAATTTTTTTTGTCTCGCTACCAATTAATTAGTACCTACAAAGCATTGAAATGAGAGATGCTAGTAGATGGATATATGTGATTATTGCTTTGGTTTTTGTCTGTTTTATGACCTTTCCTTTGTGTTCAGATTTTTTTTTTTACGTTTTCCTTAGAAGTATGTGAATTAGGCTTTCTTTAATGTAGCATACAATTTTCATTATAGAGCTTAGTAACTTAAAAGGAACAGTGTTGGACAGTGTTGCCAATACTTTGTCTTGGAAGCTGGGAACTCTTCAATCTGTGGATCAGTGGTCACAGGATCGTCTCATTAATCACTTAAGCAAGCCAAAAAAAAAAAACAAAAAAAAAACCAGAAACAAAACAAATCCTTAAGCCCTAAACATTTGTTGAAAATATGATGTTGCAATGGTAAATTCAGAGATGAAAAATAATTGTTTTTAAGAGACCACATGGAATTAGTTTAATGGTGATATAATTGTGGATACGTGTTTAACAAGTTGACTTTGATTGTTAAACTACTGTGTGGTTCCCTTTTTTTTTTCTCCCTAAGATGCCATCAGAAGTGGGTACACATTAATTATGTGTCCTCAGAAGTTCTTTCCTTCTCCTTCATTCAGTTTTATAGGAAGTAAAGAATGGTTCCTTTTAAGTCAAGTCAGAATAAAGTGGTTATGTGCTCTACATCTGTCTCTACAATCACGACCCTCTGTTGTCTGTTCCTCTACAGGATTGCGGGTCATGGCATGGGTGTGTGTGTGTGTGTGTGTTTGTTTAAGTTATCTATGACAGAAATATCTTAATGTCTGAAATAGTCCTTTGAATCAGTTTTTAAGGGCAAAAATTTGATGGAACATATTTTTGGTAATTTCAGAATTCTGTAATTCAAAACGAGAAAGAATATATCACAATCAATAGATGTTGAATATTTGGGAAGTCTCAGGGTGGCTATTTAGATTTTCATTAAACCTTGGATTTAAGTAGAGGAGATTGTAGTAAGAACTTAAAACTTCATGTCAGATTGGGACTATGAACTTAATTAAAAGCATTACTTAATTTTTCTCTGACCCTCTTGTCTGTTAATATATATAAAGATATTCTGGGCTTTATTTTATATGTAATAATCTTACACAAGTTTAGTAGATTTTAGGCTCTGTAAAATGTGAATGTTGCATCTGATCACTGAGCTTAGGTCAAAAGAACAAGTTAAATTCTGACAACATTTGGTCCACATTTGAAACTTAGGTTATTGATATGTTGCCTTTAGTCCAGTGTGGCTCTCTGCTCATCTTCTCTGCTCCTTTACCTCTGTCCCCCCTCAGCAATATATGTACTTGTCTCCCCTAAGGTAGTACCAGGATGGGCTGTGTTTGGATGGTGGTAATGTTTTTTTCCTAAAGTGATTTTCACTATAAAATCCCCATGTACTTTTAATAATAAAATGTTGTCTTTTTTGTTTTTATGTAATAGATTGACATGTAACCTTTAAATGGTATAAAAAAATGGGTCAGTGGTATGTTTATCACCACCCTTAAAATAGGGTTTAATAATTTTTTGGAATTTTTTCTGAAGTGATAAATTCAGTTGTAATTATGTAGAATGACTGCTTTGATCATGTACAGTGATTTGAATTCTTGCAATGCATTTGATTACTCAGAACGTCTAGCTTCTTGTCTTTTTTCTTTCCTTTTACCACCTCACCTCCCAGAGGTCTACAAATGAATTGTTTTCAAAACCAGATAAATTATTGTCACATTTTCGTTGTGGTGTTTGTACGATACATTGTTGGGTGATAGTAACTGAACATGCAATGAAAAGTGCCTTCCTATTTTTTTCCCCCAAGATTGTTTTTCTGATTAAAAGGGTAGGTGTAAATTATAATGAAACAGTACATATAAACTCACTCATCTATCTTTTTGGAAGCGAAATATTTTAGGAGTCTAATAATGAACCCAGTCATTTCTACTAATAGCTTCATGGAGCTGATTGGATAATCAGACGGTATCAGCCTTCACATTTCTTTGTTTCTTGACGGCAGAGGGCAGCAGAGTTCTAAATGAAATGAGTCCCTTTTGATTCCTCCTGGTTGCCTCTTGACAGCTTGCAGCTGGCAGCAGAATTCACCTGAGACCTGTAGGGTCACCTTGTAAAACTTCTTATTCCTGTCGTTCTGTTTTACTCTTGTGAAATACACGTGAATGTGGAGGTAGAATTCAGTATACAGATAATAATAACTAGATCTGAATTTTTCATTAATTTCTTATTGTTATTAGTAACTTTCTATTAAATGCTTTTATAATTACTCCTTTACTGAAAATATGTCAGTATACAGTGGATTTTATAGAAAAAATGCTTTGATTTCCCAGATGTCTTTTCATTTAAATTTTTGAAATAATTTTCAGAAGCTAGATCAAATTTGTCTGGTTAAAATGTTTTAGATGATTACATAAACCTCTTTAAATGATTCTGAATATCATAGGATTCTTATTATTTTAAAAAAGTTACATGGATTAAACTCTCACAGCTAATAATTTTGTGTTCCAGGCAATGAATCGCTCCCTGGCTAATGTGATTCTTGGAGGCTATGGTACCACTTCAACAGCTGGTGGAAAACCCATGGAAATTTCTGGCACACATACAGAAATCAACCTTGAGAATGCAATTGACATGATTCGAGAAGCTAATAGCATTATTATTACTCCAGGTAAAAAAAACCAAATTAAAAAAAAAAAAGCAAACAACCTTTAATTGTAATTGATTACATCAAAACCAGTTTCTTATAATAGGAAAAATCTAATGGGAACTTCTTCATTTTTGGAAACTTAGAAGCAATCCTATCTTACTAAACGAAAAATCATGAGAATTCTCAGCTTAGGTTAATATTTTGGGGATCACATAGAGAGTCCAAAAATTGATGTAATGGTTCTAGCAGTGTCATTCTGTGATTTTGTACAAATGTTTAAATCATCTTTGAGTCTTGGTTATTTATTTCTCATTGATAAGTTTTGGGCCTATTGTCAGGATTAAGTTAAGTGTAGTAAATGTTAGTAAATGATAATCTCTTTCTTTTCAAAAGTAAATATTTAAAAATCGTAGAGAAACCTGTGGTTGCCAACAAGATGAGGTCACATGGCCTAGGAGAAAAAGCTTGGTCTGGGAGTCATAGCATCTTACTTTGGTTCTTAGTTTTGCTTCTAACAGTCGACATGACATTGACCAAGTTGTATAATCTTTCCAGGCCTCGGTGTCCTTCTTTTCTGAGGTTTAGTTCAGTTCTTCTTCACTATGATCACAGAATGCTGATGTTATAAGCAATACATTGGCTTCAAATTACGATTTTAACTCTATCATTCAACGTCATAGGAGTTTTCTGTAAAGAAAATCTGTTGATATGTGGGTAGTTTGTTGATTGGTTATAAGATACGAATAACAAACATTAGCAGAACTGAATGTTCAGGTGCAAGCCTTCTCAATTGGGTAAAATGTCATTTTCTGGAGACATTTGAAAATGTGGGCTTGGGATTTTGGTTGTCTCAAAGAGAAAACTGCTACTGTCATTTATTGTGTGGGAGCAGATAAGCTATAAATATGCTATAATACCTGGGACATTCCTGCAGGAAGAATTGTTCCAGCCAAAGTGGCATTAGTGTTACCTGTTGAGAAACATGGCACTAGAGTATAAAGGTGGAAAGATGTAAAGGATACACTCTTTTCCCTTTGGGCATTTTCCATCTAGTGAAGAAGTCAGATAGATAAATAAAGTAAGGTGGGTTATGGTAAGGGCCAAGCTGGACTGTGTAGACAATTTTTCTACCATGGGGAACCTAAGAAGGATTGTCGGGAGGTAAGGATTTGTTCTGGGCCTTAGAGGATGGGTGGTATTGGGGGTGGGGGAAGGCAGAGGCAATAGTTTGAGAAGAGACTTGGTATTTGGAAAAGTGGGGGTAGAAAAGTTGGGGACAGATGTGCGATTCATTTTACAAGGAGAATGGGCAGAATTGTAGGGGGTTTAAGGAGAAGGAAGACATATGAAGTTTTTAGTCATACCTGTAATAACATTAGAAATGTTTTTTTTTTTTCTCCTTTGTCAGAGGGAAAGTTTTGTTTTCGACAAAAAAGGGTTTCCCCTTTATTTTAGTTTTTTATTAATTTTTTTTGTTTTTTTAAATTATTAGTTTCTAAGTTTTTTTTGGAGACATTAAGTTTGGGGTGGAGATGGGACAATGGACATGCTGTATTGGCGCTCAAATGACAGACCCTGAGCCTGGAGACAGAGTGGGAGTCGTCAGATGGTTTTTGAAGCCATGGGGTGGGCTGAGATTTCCCAAGGAGAGTGTGAGAGGCAAAGTTAAAGCCCTGGGGGACCTTCATTGTAAGGGGGAGAACAGAAGGAAATTGAGTCACAGAAATTGAGGAAGAATAGGAGCAAAGTTAAGGGGGGAACCAGGGAATGCAGTGTTATCAAAGCCAAATATGAAGATAATTTAAAAACATTTATGAGAGAGACAGAGAGAATGAAAGAGTGAGAGCAAGAGTGAAAGTGTGTGTGTGAGTGAGAGAGAGAGAGAGACACAGGTGTATGTGTGGTGTGGTGTGTGGGGAGGCGTGGCCAGCAGTATCAGGTACTACGGAAGATTGAGGAGGGAACCACTAGATTTTGAATTTGAAATTCAGTCCAGTATTTTACAAACTCCATATTATAGGTTTGCTTTCATTTCTAGTCCTGTTAACTGATTGCCTTTTGGGCATAAAATTATGTTCATAAAATTTCAAAATAAAAATCATATTCTTCTGTGTTCTTAACGTTCCTCGTAGGCTATGGTCTCTGTGCGGCCAAAGCTCAGTACCCTATCGCCGATTTGGTAAAGATGCTCTCTGAACAGGGCAAGAAAGTCAGGTAAGTGCTTCCAGTGAGAGGATTGCAGTGTGTGTGTGAAAGAAAAGGAAAACAGATGACTTTTTTTTTAGATGAGTATTTCTTTTTTTAAAAATCTTACATGTAATTTCTGTTAATTAAGAAAAGAATATTGTGCTTATTGAATGAAATCCAAGAACACATAAATAGGAAAAAGAAAAAAGTAATTATAGTCCCATTGCCCAGAGACAACTAGTATTAGCAGTTTGGCCTATTTACTACCACTTAAAAATTTATTTCATGTGGTAAGAATGCTTCTTACATAACTGTTACTTTATACTAGGTCAACAGCAAGCAGCCCTCCATTTCTGGTGCTCTGCATGTTCAAAGAAACTCCTCCCTTAACAACTATGGAAATGATCCCTGAAAGTACTAGTCTTTCTGTCATTTGTTTTGAGTGGAGAGAACCAGAGATGGGCTCAGATACTGTTCACGAGGCCTGAGTTGAGGAGATCACAGTCTATACCAACATTGTCCTATAGAACTTTCTGTGAAAATGGAAATGTTCTATACCTGCACTCTTCCAATATGGTAGCCACTTACCTCATGTGGCTAGCGAGCACTTAATGGGCTTAAACTGAGAAACTGAATTAAAAAAAAAAATTTCAATTATAGTTGACATTCAATATTATATTAGCTTCAGGTGTACAGCATAGTGGTCAGACATTTATGACTATTCCTTAAAAGTGAAGTTTTATTTATTTATGTTTTAAATTTTGTTTATTTGTTTTTTGTTTCAGGTATACAAACATAATAGTTAGACATTTACACCTTTCACAAAGTGATAACCCCCCCCAATGTACTACCCCTCTGACATCGTATATAGCTGTTACTATACCATTCACTATCTTCCTATGCTGTACTCCATATCTTGTGGATATATTTTATATGTGTATGCATATATATATAATATCCACTTAATTATAGTTGATATCTTACATTATTCTACTTCAGCTTCAGGTGTATAGTGCATTGGTATCTTAAAGTGGAGTTTTAAATACGTAATCTTATGTGAGGAAACCAAGTTGTAAAAATCCTATTCTAGCCTTAGTCTTTCTACTTAGTTTTCACCCTCTGTCTAATAGCATCAAACCTAAATATAGGCTCATTTTAGAAAGGGAAATTTTGTTATACTAAACTGCAAGATATTTATTAATGGGGTAATACAGAAGTCCTGTTTCTCTGTGGTTTGTTTGATTTGCGGAAGGAGGTCAACGAAAACATTTGAACCACATCAAGTTGTGTCTGTTTGGTTTCTGTTGTTCACACCAAAGAAAAACAATAATCGAGAGGTCTGTGAAGAGTGAGACCCAGTGGTGAACGTGTGGGCTGGTTACTGTTTGACTGATTTAGTTCTCACACTCTCAGGCTGGAAAAGACTGCTGAAAATTTTCTTTTTCTAAAATCATACACTTTTTCAAATATGAGTTAGAGCAACAGCTGTTCCTGTCACTTGCCATTTGGGCTCTGGACTCTGCTCTTGGGAGGATGGCAAAGTAAACAGAATGGCAAAGCTGAGGACTCTTTATTTCTAGATTATTCCTCCTGATCTTGGACAGAGGGTTTGAGGCATGTGAAAATGGGGCCAGTGGGTGATGACCCTGGCCGTACTTTGCATCTCCTGTACACCTTTGGATCTCTATTCTGGAACTCTGCTGTTGGGAGTCCGTGACAGGATTGGCTGGAGTTCTCTCTGGGAAGATAACTGCTGTCTTATGTCTTTATGGGGAAGCTGCTTCACTAGCAGTTTCATTGATATAGTACCATAAGTAACAGAGACAAGGTAACTATTATTAAGTAAAATTAGTTTGTCCACCAGGATGTTAATGTATATTGACATAACTGTTAATGTCTGTTAACAAACATTCCTGTTAGATGCCCATCTTACACTTTTGTGGGCAGATGATAAAAAAATAAGCTGCACAGTGTGCCTAGAACTGGTGAGAGTATCAGGCCAGACGGGATGCAGAATCCTCATCTTCAGCTTAAGTATCACAGCTATTATTAGTGGTAAGAGAGACTTAGATGATGAAATCATAAGGTTATCTAAAATGTTTTACTGTCAGCTGTATTTTCTTCCCTCCTTCCTCCTTTCCTCCATCCTTCCCCTCTGCCTTCTTTCCCTCCTTCCATTCCCTTTCTTTCCTTTCTTTTTTCACTTTTCCCCCTAATCTCTACCTTCCTGTGGTCTATAAATCTGTATTTTTCAACACATAGAGTTAAAATACTATTTTGTGTTAGGACCAGCATTTCTGTGATATACATGGTTCCGATATTTAGTATATTCTTAGATTAATTGAAGATAGATGAGAAAACTCATTGATTTTGTTTTTTAATTTTCACTTGTCTCATTTTCGTAACTTTCCTATTTTCATATAGGGTATTAAACTATGCTTCCCATTTAGTCATTGTTTTGCCACTTAAAGCATTTGCAGACCTATAAGTGGAAAGGATGTGCTAAAGAATCTATGATTTTTCTAAAATGAAATTGTTTTTCTATATTCAATCCACATGTGAAAAGTCGAGTGTATTAGTAATGCCTTCTATCACCGCATATTATGTTTAGGAGATGAGTGGCAATCATAATAAAATAGAGGAAGATGGCTTTTATGTCTTAATTATACTTAGGGAAGGGAATGATTAATTTGACATACCTCCTTTGTTACCCATTGATCTGTATTAACCAGACATCTGGGAAAAACAGTCCAGTGTTAGATAGGTAGATGCAAAGTTGGAGAGCATTGTAAGAGTTGGGCAGCTTGATGGAAGGCAGGATGTGAAAAGAAAGGAATAAGAGGGATGGAAAAAAATGTTCTGAAAAGAAAAGGAATAAGACAAAGGAAATTTTAGTTTCTGATCTGATTAAAATTTGAATTTTATCCATGAGGACATAATATAAACTGCTGTTTTAGGGTGAATTCTGTCACACTGCATGAGAAAAGTAATTATTTGACTTAAGATTTATGGGAGATATTTAATTAAACATGTGTGAATAGTTTCTTAGTTATAATTTTTTTTTAAATTACAGTTTTTTTTTTTTTATTGGGAAGTGGAACAGGACTTTATTGGGGAACAGAGTGTACTTCTAGGCCTTTTTTTCCAAGTCAAATTGTTGTCCTTTCAGTCTTAGTCGTGGAGGGTGCCGTTCAGCTTCACGTTGTTGTCCTTTCAGTCTTAGTTGTGGAGGGCCCAGCTCAGTTCCAGGTCCAGTTGCCGTTTTTTTCTAGTTGCAGGGGGCACAGCCCATCATCCCTTGTGGGAGTCGAACCAGTAACCTTGTGGTTGAGAGGACGCGCTCCAACCAACTGAGCCATCTGGGAGCTCAGCGGCAGCTCAGCTCAAGGTGCCGTGTTCAATCTTAGTTGCAGGGGGCGCTGCCCGAATTGGCAACCTTGTGGTTGAGAGCCTGCACTCCAACCAACTGAGCCATCCGGGAGCTCAGTGGCAGCTCAGCTCAAGATGCTGTGTTCAATCTTAGTTGCAGGGGGTGCTGCCCACCATCTCTTGCTGGACTCGAGGAATTGAACTGGCAGCCTTGTGGTTGAGAGCCCACTGGCCCATGTGGGAATCGAACCGGCAGCCTTTGGAGTTAGGAGCATAGAGCTCTAACTGCCTGAGCCACTGGGCCAGCCCCTATAATTTGTTTTTTATTGAACTAATTTTGTGACTAGAACATAGACTTTTCATAAGAGCTTTTCATCGTTTCACATAATTGTCATAGTTCAAATAATTTATTAATAAAAATAAATTTATTTATTATATAGGATCAGAATAAAATTATTGTTCAGTCTGATTTTGCTGTTTGTGAGTTAGGAAAAGTTAGTCATTTATCTTGATCTAAATATTTCATATTAAAGATGAAATTATATTAGCATACTACAGTTTTTAAAAAGTATATTATGTTGAATTTTCAACATGGGCTTTGTAACAAATTATGTAAATCTCATATTTGAATTAAATGGAAGAGAACTATCCTTGCTAACATGATGACAGTAGATTATCATATTTTTCCTTTCTTTTTTCTATGTGAAGATTTTTTTTTTATTTAAAGGGAATTATAGAAACTTCATGGATTTTGCTTTGAGTGTGTCATCTTTTCATAGGAGAAATGCAAAATATATATATATAGATAGATAGATAACAACTTTTTTTAAAGAGACAAATGTCTGTGAACAAGAGATGGCTGCAGCAGTTACCTCGTATGTTAATGAAATAAATCTGTATTTACAGTTTGCGGTAATTTAGTCCTTTCATCACTCTGTGGAGCTCCCACGGTGTTCATTGAGCACAGCTGCTGGGCCTCTGGTTTTGGTAGATCTCTGAGCCTCAGGACCCCAGCATGCCTAACATCCAGATGTGGTGACATACTCGCACACATCCCCTGTGGACATGTGCCAGTGTGGACATACGATTGTCATCAGTTAGTTATGCCCAAGTGGTGCCAAGAAAAATTGCATCTGTCATACAGTCTGTCTGGCTTCATGGCCCATGATTGATTTAGAGACACTCCTGTTTTCCTTTACTTTGGCCATAGTCATAACATGCTCGCAGAGAGCTGAGATTACAAAATGAAGCATGTGACGTTTCATGACAAGAGCTCATTTTGGAACATCGTGAAAGTTCACTGACGTAGACATTCTTTACTGGCTGGGATATTGCTTTCCAGTTGCTCAGAATGCCTCTGTAACTTACCTAACTTAGGCTTGATTTCTAAAAGCGTTTTATTGCAAAAGATCTTAGGATACAAGAGTACAGACATTTTTTCTCTTTATTTTCCAGTCTTTAGATTGATCTGATAGGCTTTTCATTATAAAGAAGAGATAGTATTCCCAGTGAATAATTCTTAGAAAGAGGTGTAATTTTTTTTTTTATAAACGCATTATTGCTTGGATTATCACAGAAGTCTTTTGAATTTTGGAAAACACATATCAGCTTCTTTGATTAACTAAGTGATGTTATATATTGCTTTCATGTTAATGTTCAACTATCTTTTTATTAATAATTTGATAGAAATTTATTACGAGGTAGTGACAATTCAAGGATGCGTAAGCCCAGTTCCAGCTTTCAAAAGTTTACACAGTATTTTGCCGTGCACCCATATTTTGTGCACCCATATTTTTAGCCCATACTTTTAGGGAATGTGCATCCATATTTTTAGCCCAAACTTTTAGGGAAAAAAATCTTTCATTTTAATTTTTTAATTCAAATTTTTATTTGTTTACATTTAGGTACTTGTTTTTTGTATTATAAAAGAATTTTAGCATTTACTTTTTTACATATTATGGTATAAGAAATTTTATGTAACAAATAATTACAAAACACAAGAACAAATACAAGGTACAAGAAATTTTATGTACCAGTAACAAATTTATGATATGTACTCATCATAGAAAGCCAAGAACTCTTTGTCATTGCAAGTCTGTTGGAAGTTCAACAAAACTGATTATCGTATTCCAGGGTATTATTTTGCATATGGCTATCGTTATTGATTTCTAGAGTTATACTTTTAACTCACAAGCATAAATAAAAGAATTAAAAGCATTTATATAGGTACAGAATTAGTATTACCCATATATAATACCCCTTATTGTTCCTTCACAAATTTGGGTAAAAAAGTGCGCATTATACACGGGAAAATACGGCAGTTATAAAGAAAACAAATACATCAATGAATCAATGAGTGAATTCCATTTAATGTGATAGTATGCTAAGAAAAGTAGAGTAGAATTAGGGGAGGAATACAAAGGAGAGGCAAATTGTTCAAGGGACATTTCAAACTTCTTATACTACTCATAACATGAAAATTTTTATAGGTTTTTAAAAATAAATATTAAATTTTTTTTCATCCTCTGTCTAAACACATTTGGCTGCCAATGGTATTTACAATTTAATAGTGTTTTGCAGTTTTGTATGACATGGTTATAAGTTTAAATATATGTTATTTTTGCTAAGAAATCTTTCATTCTTTGAAGATAACGTGAAGATGAAATATTTTGTCGAACTAACTGGATTTTCCTGTTTTTCATGGATTAAATGTAATTCAAATAAACAGTTTATCCTTCTTAGATTTGTTATGTTTTGGGGTGTAGGAAGAGCTAGGACATGCAAATTTGTAAAGCAATAAAGGTTCATGTTTCTGAGGTGAACAGAAATTAGACCAAATAAATGATCCAGTATCGTATCTCAGTAAAGAAATAGGCATTATTTAGCAGTTTCACGCCAGCTTTGTAATACCTCCTTTTTAGACATGACTGTTTATGTTAGTGACCATTCACTGAACAAATAATTAGATAGTACTTTGTGGTACTGTTCTAGTTTTTGAGAATACATCAGTGAACACACAGATAAAAACAACTGACCCTGCGGAATTTACATTCACTGGGAGGTTATTTAGTAGGCTTTAAGATATTCTGAATTATGAAACACTTATACCCCCATTGTGTTTCCAATTCAGATGCTAGTTGAAATGATGAACAGCTAGAGCACAGGCTATTGTGTCAGACTTGCAGAGTTACAACTGGCACTGTTTGGTGATGAATTAGCCAGTGTTCTGATTTGCTGAGAGAATATTGTGTCTGCACTGAGCCTGCTGTCTTGAGAAATATGGTGGCAGAAGGGTGGGTGTGACGGGAGTTATTTGTGTATTTGGTCAAATGAGTGAAACTTTTGGTGGAAAAGAGGAAAACCGAAGAGAGTATATGTGTTCAGTCACATCTATGTTCAGCCTATGCATTGACTTGCCAGTAACCTCTCAGATCAGAGGTGTCTGTTGTGCTCCTAGGAAGTGGCCATCTTCCTCCCAGATTCCGAATGTTGACCACACTACATTTGGCTCTATACCGTCCACAGCATATTGGTGTGGTAGAAAGAACAGAAGACCATGTTAAAAGCCTGTCTGGGATTTAGGTAATTTGCAAAATCTCTGCCAGCTGTACTATTGGAGGACTTATTCCTTGGAAATCCTGTCACAGACAATTCAGTGGTCTAAGGGAGAAGTTCGCACAATTGATGAAACCACTGCCTCTGATCATCAGGGTGATTTTTGGCTCTTAGTTCTAGTATTAATCTTAATAAACTCTGAGCTGATTTTCTTCAATAAGGTTCGTGTAAACAAGGCAGGGTATAAGTAAATAAAAACCTTCTCATTTCATATTCAGATTCCTCAGTATCTTATAATTTGCATTTTATGGAGCTCACTAACCATTGCATTCAACAACATCATTAAAGTTATTCAGACAGAAAGATGAGATTATGCATAATTTTTACTAAATCTCTGCAATGTGCCAGATTATAATCAGAACATTAGTGGCAAGTTATAATTTTAATTTTTTCTTTGATATCATTCTTCATAGTCTTATTGGTTATTTTGAAATAAAAACTGTCAGTAGTCATACAATTTCTGTTCTGGGTTTGGTAGCTGGATTTGGTTTAGTGATGGAAAAGCCATATTTGGACACAATCTTTAATGATCTCCTCAGAATGGAAAAGGGGTTGAGACTTGGTTCTGCAGAGGACTCCGTTGTGTATGCACTGGATCACCTGATCTGATCCTCCTTTGATGACTTCTCATTCTTTGGATGGCCTCAGTGTCACAGGTCACATGTACACATGGAAAATATGACCATTGCCTTTTGTCAAGCATTTCCTCATTCACGTCATAGAACAGATTCTAAATTCTGTATTAGAAAAATTGTGATCCTGAGACATTTTTGTAAGCTCTTTAACATTCATAATTTTCTTCCTGAAGAAAGGCAGACCATGAATGAACACCAGATTTCAGATCAGGGTAGCAGATCAGCCCTTATTTGCCTTCACAAAAAGAAAGAAAGGTACATAACATTCTCCAGTTCTGGCTGTTGGACAGACCTAGGAAATTTAAAGAACAATTTTTTTTCATTTGAACTTGTATGAGTGAGTTCGTCTGAACCACTGCTTCTAAGAAGCACTTTCACAATTTTAGAAAGCTGGGTGTCTATCCTTTTGCCTAAGAAGCTTTGTCAGAAAGTTGATTCCACTGCCTTTTTCATTAATTAGTTTTTGTGGGCAGTGTCTGCCTTGTTAGGAAGATTTTTTTTTCCACTTCATAATCATGTTTCTCTTCAGATGGATAGGCTAACCCTTCCCAGTTGGTCCCAACCTTTTCACCAGCAAGGGTGAAATTTGTGTCACATTTACCCTGCTTTACGTCTTACAAGGTTTCATTCTAAACATTTACTGTAGTTATTTATTTAAAAAATAATTTTTTCTTGTGCTTTTAATAAGTGACCTGTAACTGTCAATTAGACGTTTTGATCAGAAAGTGATAAACTAAAGAAACCTCCGTTTCAAATCCCATCATATTTTTCACAGGTGAAATGCACAATTAAAAAAAAATGAATATAGTCACACAACTTTTTATTACCTTCATGGACGCTCCTTGGAATGGAACATGGCCACATGCAAAGATAGAATATAAAGGTCCTTAATATGTGTAGCTCATACCAGCGACTCTATTACGTATGACATCCACAGTGGAACTCCTAACCTGTTTTGTGACTGAACATTGTAGTGTAATTCTAAATGAAGGATTCCTGCCTTAGGAAGCAGTTGAATTGGAGAATCTTTAAGGTCTATTTTAACTCTTAAGGCTTACTGATTGATAAATATTTATGTTTGAAAACAGAAAGAATAAGTAAGCTTTTAATAAACTAACGCTTTTTAAAATTTTCCCTTTGTTATGTCTTTTTCCTAGTTAATTTGTCTTTCTCCTAGGAGTTGAGAATAACATATTTTGGTAAATTGTGGGATGATGTTATTGGGAAGGCATAATTCCAAAATGCTATCAATGTACATTGTCCTATATGCAGTTTGACTTTAAAATATAAAACACAGTGAAAGAAAAGAAATTAACCCTTTGAATATCTTGAGTATGAAAATAGATTTTGCAGAACGACTCCCAAAACATTTAACCAAATAGTTGAGGGTTTAAAGATATATATATTTTAAAATCTGGAGATCCTTTTCACTATTTATAATAATAAGAGTTTGCAAAATGGAGAAAACACTCTAAATGCTTTAGAACCAGGGCACAGTTGTCCCTGTAGTTTCTTTGTCTTATCTTGACTTGGGGTACATTGCTCTTCTTCATGGTTTATTGCTGAACTAAATCTGGATATTTCCATAATATTTCCATAATGCAAGAAGGAGAATGTAGCTTATTTGAACAGTTGTGGTAGGATCCATGTGGTGAATGTTTTATACTCTTTCATCGTCCCTCATGTCCAAGAACCACTGCTATAATGTGTCCTGGTCAGGACATATTGTCTCCATGGCCCACGATCATGGGAGTTCTTGTTGTTGTGTCCCCTTTAAAACATGTGGTATCTGAAATCAAATGTGAGGTTTCAAAAAAGTCTAAGAGTGGGGTTTTTTCATCATGTATTAAAAACCAGGCTTAAAAAATTATGGTGTTTTTTTGAATTGCTCCCTTGCCACATTTTACCCAGTTCATGTGGTATTCATGAATAGCTTATATGCTTTATTATTTCTTAGTTAATTTAAAAGGCTCTGAAGATTAGGTTTTTCATTTGAGTAGATTATTAAACTTTTTTTTTTTAAACTGTGCCTGGGTCTATTTTTAATTGGTGACTGAGGTCTTAGCTTTTATTTTATAATGTTCTGTGAAAAGCTTTATCATTTTCATATACTGTGTTTCCCCGAAAATAAGACCTAGCCGGACAATCAGCTCTAATGTGTCTTTTGGAACAAAAATTAATATAAGACTCAGTAAAATAAGACCCGGTCTTATATTAATTTTTGCTCCAAAAGACGCGTTAGAGCTGATTGTCTGGCTAGATCTTATTTTCGGGGAAACACGGTATGAGAGAGAAAATAACAAAAAATGTTAAAATTTTTCTCGCTTCAAGATAATTGAAGAGATTGCTCTGACTTGGTGGTGTTTGTTGTCAGGGCAAAAAGTGTCTAATATTATTGGTGGAAGGGTTAAATACAGCAGTTTGAAATTTGACTCTTACCAAAGTAAATCTGTGTTTGAATATTAGTTATGACCAAAGAGTCCAGTATTCAGTTATATATTTGCCTTAATCTGTATTGATTATATAATTTGTCTAGTGTTTTGATGTAGTTGTGAGTACAAAGAATTTCTAGCTTTTATTGGACTATATTGATGTTTACTGGGATTTCAAGGTAATAATTAGAAAACCAACTTAGAAAATGTTGATATGAAACCAACATTTGTTTTAATGTAGAAATGTGCATTTCTTTTTATATAAATGATCATTAAAATGTGCATTTATTTGAAAAATACAGAACATTTATATTACAAAAAGAGTATTTGAATGGAATATCATAATTGCAGGTTACATTTATTAAAGGTTTATGTGTGCCAGGCATTGAGCTAAAGTGCTTCATATAAAAAGCTCTCTACATGAACTGTCTCACTTAAATCTTATAATAATCTTCTGATGGGATTTTATTATTAATCCCATTGTACACGTGAGGAAAGTGAGGCACATAGAAGTAAATTGTCCAAATGTTTTAAACTCAGGCAGTGGGACTCTAGAGCTTTTTCTTTTTTTTTAAAATTAGTTTCAGGTGTACAAACACAATGTAATAGTTAAGACATTTACACCCCTTACAAAGTGATAACCCCCCTCTACAAAGTGATAACTCCCCAATCTACTACCTCTTTAACATCGTATATAGCTGTTACAGTTCCACTGATTCTATTCCCTATGCTGTACTCCACATCCTGTGACTATATATATATTAAATTATAGTTGACATTCATTATTATTATTATTATTATTATTATTATTTGACATTCATTATTATTCAGCCTCAGCTTCAGGTGCATAGCACAGTGGTCAGGCATCTACACCGTCCGTGAAGTGGTCTCCCTCGTAAGACAAGTGTAGAGCTTTTTAACTGCTACTCTATACTATTTCCCTAAATTCTTTTTCTAAAAAGAGACATAGAAAGTTTATGTAGTCAGCATACCTTATTGAGCACACTGTGTCGTTTAAAACCCCTTCCATTCATCCTCCCATGTTCAGTACCTATAATAGAATGCTGGATATTGTGGGAACTGATAAATAAATAAGACATGGTTCCTGTATTCAAGGAGCTCCCAGTCTGGAGAGCACAGTCATATTAACCAGTTGTTATGATGCAGTGCATCGTAATGAGGAGGTATATAAACAAAGAGGTCCGGGAGCATGAAAGATCTTTCTGTGATCTCATTTTAGTAGTTATTTCCCTTCTGTAGAATCTTGTGGTCAGGGACAGCTGACTCTGTTTTGTTAAGTATGTACGTAATAAAAATAATTTTCAGTTCAAAGGGAAGAACTAAAAGGCTAGTAGGCTTTGCATTTTGGAATTCTGGATATTCTTCATGTGATGATGGAACATTGATGAGCTTTGGCCGTCAGTTCCTGGAAATTGCCGGTCATGGCCAACCAATGTCGGATATAATTAACATTAATACATACTTTGGAGAGTAGCCAGTTCCATGGGCCAGAATTGTTATAAACTCACACTTACTCAACATGCATATACGTATTTCTACAAATTTAGTGTGTTCTGTTATTTCTCTCAAAACATTGGCATTCTCTTGTAATAGCCTTGTATGTGTGTTTCTCCAATCTTAGAGTCGTAAAGTTTGGTATAATAGATTATTATGCAAACAGATGTAAAGTGATCTGTCTTTTGGGATACTCAGCATAACATGTTGGTTAGCTTTGTTATTATTTACTCTTCCCAACTAGCTCAAAAGAAACACTGTCTTTATGAAGTCTGCGGCTAATCAAATATTATAATAATAACTAATACATTTGGAGGTCTTTGATTTCTAATTTGGTCCAAGACACCTCATAATGATGATAGCCAGGTAGATTAATTTAAAAAATAAGCAAAGGCAGTATTAAAAACAAACAAATAAATAAAAATTAAACAAAAAATAATGGCATCAAGAAGGGATACCAAGTTGAAATCCAGAAGTAAATCACAATGTGTATATTGGTTTATTCAGCTAATAGAGGCCCTATTAGCTGGAATTTGAGGACTTGAAAGGCAGTTTGTAGTAGGGTGAATAATTGCCCCCAAAGATATTCACCTCCTAATCCTTAAAAATCTATGACTATGTTACCTTACATGGCAAAAAGGACTTTGTAGATTTAAGGTGAGGATTTTGAGGTAGGGAGATTATCCTGGATTATTCGGGTGGGTTCATGTCATCAGTAGGGTCCTTATAAGAGAGAGGAAGGAGGGTCAGAGTCAGAGAAAGAAATGAGACAATGGAAGAAGAGGTCAGAGTGATGCAGCCACAAGCAAAGGAATGGTGGCAGCCTCCTGAAACTGGAAAAGGCAAGGGATGGATTTCCCCTTACGGCCTCTAGAAAAAATGGAGCCCTGCCAACTGTTTGATTTTAGTGCAGAGAAACTGATTTTGGACTTCTCACCTTCAGAACTATAAGAGAATCAATTTGTATTGTTTTAAGGTACTGAATTTGTGGTAATTTGTTAACAGCAGCAATAGGAAACTAATACAGACCTCACATGTCATGTACTACAGTGACTCTTAAAAAAAAATCTCACCAATCAGGTCTGGGGAATAGGAAGGGGCGGGGCGGGGGGGGGGGTTGGCAGGAAATACTGGTGATCAGGAGGATTGGGAGAGTAAGAGAGATTTTTTGGTGTCTGAGATTACTGTTAACATCTCCAAAGAGTACAAATGAGTAATTCATGGCAAATATTACTATAGGAGTGAGGTAGAGCAATGTCTTATAGTTGTTCTGGAAATTCTGAGTCTCACCTAGGCTGTTACTAAGGGTGTTAAGACCATTGGTTGATCCCTCCCCCTCCTCCCGTCCATGAAAGGATATTTCAGCTGTTGTAACTGTCTAGATTATGTCCACTGCCAATCACCCATCCTTCTCATTTATATGTGAAATACTTCTGAGTCCATTTTGTACTGAATAGGTGGTTAGTACATCAGCTCAGATTCGTGAGCCTTTGTCTCCCCTATCCACAGAAAAGAAGGTTGAAACTTGCCCTAACTGGGAAATTTGTTTTAAATTAAGAGGAAGTCTTTTTTTTTTTTCCAAAATTTAATTCCAATTCTTTCTTTTGCATTTGAAGACCATTTTCTTTTTTTATTCTGTTGTATGAAAATGAGGACTAGTTGGTGAGCTTGTTTTATTTAGTCTGCTTAAAAATAAAGTTTTGCCTGTTTTTCTAGCCAGTTGATCTTTTTTTACTCAGAGTGTGTTATTTTCTAAGTGGTTAGGTATTTTGTGTTTCTCTTGAACCTTATCCAAGCACCCTCTGATCCTTTTAAGCACCGGGTCTCCTCAGTGATAGAAGTTACAGTACCATTTCATGAATGTGGGAAAACAATCCTGTGTTAATTTGGAATGTTGACTTGAAATTGACCCATTTGAAATACAAATTAGCATTAATTTTGAATGAAAATCAGCTGATTAATAATGCGTTCGATGCATTAGTAAGAACCTCTCTGTAAAGCAGAATGACCTTTTTTTCAAACTAAAATTTTTGATTTTAAGCTATGTTCTTTTGGAAATTAGTGTGTTCCATCATTATTCAAAAACTGACATATCAGGTGTCTGCCTTTGTTGGGGCACGTTCTATTTGCCTTTAGTTCTCCCACAAATTATTTAGAAGAATGTTGAGTTAAAATATTCTGTCAGTACCCATGTATACCACACGGTGCATTAAAATACATAAGAAATTACAGTTTCAATTTAAATTCTTCTTGACTGAGATTTGGTTTGTTAATCTTGGTAATCTGTTTTGTTAGGTATTTACAAGGAATTATTAGCTGGGAAGAAAGGGAAATATGGACTCTGTCCCTTAATCAAATGCCTGTTGAGCAAAAAGTATAGATGGTTACTATTTCTAATAGCTACTCATTCTTCTTTTTATTCAATTTCAATAAAGTAGCTCTCCGAGAAAGCAATGAAAGTCTTTAACATTTTTTTTCTTTTTCTGTTGAAGTAAGAGTAAGGGACGGGCAAACTGCTTTGAGCTCTCTTTAAGACCTTACAAATATCCTGCTCTTCATCAAACTTTACTCCTTAGGTTGAACATGTGCTGATGATTTTCATCTGAAACCAGTTTTTATTATGACGGTTGCAAAATGGTGGTTTTATACTACAGTTACCAGTTGATAGTCTACCACTGTGGGGAGAGTATGCCTTCTTTCCTCCCTTCTTTCCTCTCTCTCTCCCTCCCTTCCTCCTTCCTTTCATTCTTTCCTTTGACTTATGAATCTGTTATCAGTCTTGACTTATGAATTCCCATTTTCCCCAGTGGTTTATAATCTATTACTATCCTCATTTATTTTGATATTCAAATTACTTTTGGATTTTTCATATTTTAGTCTCATGTGTGCCCTTAAAGCCACATGTTCCACGTCACTCTCATGTGCATTTTGTTTTGTGCTCTGCCTTCTTTTCTCACTTTATGCAAGGATTACACAAATTCAGTCTTTCCTCTTTTTTGAAATTTGAATTGTTTATTACACTTAAGTGAACTTTACCTTCTTTGAGCCTGGTAGTATCTTTTTCTTACTGATTCTGTTATTGCCCATGAATCTGACGGTTGATTATTTTTTCTATCATCATAGAAAAAAAGGTTCAAAGTCCTGAACTAAAAACTTGTGACGCTTGTTCACAAAATCAGGCACCTTTGAAACTTCCATTCATTTTGTCTTTTCCAAAATTCATGGTAATCAGCAAGCTTAAGAGTGTATTTTGGTTATTTTCATACGATGCATTTTCTTTCCAAGTCTTTTTGTATTCATGCTTAAAATGCCGTATTATTATTAAAATTTTTAAATGATATTTGTTTTCAGATTTGAGGTTTAGCAATAACTCCCATTTAATAAGCACATACTTTGATGCCTGGACAATTTTTTTTGCAAATGTTTTATCTTATTACCACTATAAAAATATTAAAATTTTAAGGTAGCTATTTCAATCAAGGAGTCTGTGGAACATTTTGGAAATGCTTTCTCTGAGACAGTTTGAAAACAGCTGCAGTAGTGCTGAATATAGCTTGTATTACTATATGAAGAGTGTGAACATAAATTGTCAGTATTTTGCCTCAATTGTTTTCAAGAGTGATCAAAAACTCTGGTGTGGTACAGAAGATGACAATAGGATAATAATGTCTAGTTAAAAGAAAACAATCTTGTTTTTAGAGAACATTTAACAATTTTTACTCAAGTGTTAAACTGTTATATTCACAAAAATGATAGGAGAATTTGTGGTTGAAGAACTTAAAACCTTATGAGGTGGTGAGGGTGGGTGGTGACCACTGTCTAGATAAACTGATAACTGCCCTTAATTTTATTCTCACTAACTTAAAACTACACATAGCTCACCGAGGGAAGAGATGATCAATTTCTTCTAAAAGAATCACAGATTGTTAATAGTTCATTCTATGTAGTTCATTTCTACCTTCTACTCCCAGTAATTTTTTCAAGATCCACATCGCCAGCACTGAAGAAGTGCTGAAGAATGTTTTACCTTGTTGTACTGAGAGACTTTTTTTTCTCCTCTGTCTATTTGTCCATGCAAATATTTAATGTTTCTTTTATAATTTGTAGCACTGATGAAAATTTCTTGGCTCTCAGTTTTTCTCAAAGCACACTATACATTGGGTTCTTGGAACTCCGTATTTCATCTATTCAAGCAGATAAATAGGTATTTCTCAGACCTCTTCTACAAAGTTTTATGGCGCCCTTGGCATGATGTGAGCTTATAATCACAGCTGGTTACTACTCTGTGGGAAAACTGACAGCCAGTCATTAAGTAAACTTGCCTAACATAACATCACACAACTGGTTAACTTGAGCTGTTAACTAAACAAAAAGTCTCTTAAATGGCTTAATTCTCGGGACTATATTGTATAGTAGGTAAAAGTTCAGACTTTGAGGCAGAAGGATCTGAGTTTGAATCCCAGCTTTTAACTATTTACTAAAAAATTTGTGCAAATTGTCTAGCACATTCTAGAGTCAGTATTAGCCATTATGTCAAAATATATGTCAGCAGCCCCTCTGCAAAGAAGATACATCACTTCTTTTTTTTAAATATAGGAATGCAGCTCTAAAACTCAATTTATTTAACTAAAGTACTGAGTTTGATTCAGCTGCCCTACATTCTAATTCTTGGTAGAGATTTTTGAGGATGATTAGGGATAAAATGAAATAATATGAGAAGTCATTTATAAATTGTATCACAATATAAAAGCATGAAGTGTTAATTTATTTTAAACACAGTTAATTTTTTTATACCATAGAAACTGTACTCTCATAGAAAATTTGGAAAATATATAAAAAAAAATCAGAAATACAATGATCTGTTGTACAACCACCTAGAGATAACTATTTTCTTTCCTTTTAGCCCTGAGTTTTGTCTTTTTTAAACATAAATTGGTTATTTAGGAACATGCAGTGATCCCAGAAGGAAGATTATGTAAAGGAGCATTTGATAAAAGAAAACACCTGTCACTTGATGTCTTCCCCCCCCCCCCCACCCCATTACAAGACTCAGCAATTCAGACTCTTCACGATCAGTTGTAATGGTGTAGAAAACCATTTGTCAATTATCTGGACAACATAAATGGCCATTTTATAGCTTTTTTCAGGTCTGCTTTTGGGAGGTGTCGATTCTTATGCTTCTTTAATCTGTTCCTAACAGGACCTGTATTGGAAGTGGAGAGGGAAGCCTGGCTTGGCAATAGTTCCTGTGAAAAGTAACAGGGCATCTTACATGACCACAAGTTTGGTTGAGACAGCAGTGTGTTGGGCTGGCTGTAAATGCTAATGCCGACTTAGGCTTCATCAATGAACGATCTGAGGATGTGATCTGCTCGCTGTGCCTTATGCATCTATGTCACATCCAGCATATCGTTTGGGGGACTGAGGTTGGAGCTGGGCATTGCTAGTGTAGGAAGAGGCAACTAGGACAGCAATGGATCTGGACGCCTTGTCAGTCATTGAATAGTTAAATTGAGAATGGTTTGCTTAGCAGCCATCCTAGGATAGCTGAAAGTAATCTACATTATGAAGGAGGGAGCAAACTCATGGCTCCAGATGGCAAAACTACAGATCTTGGAAAGTGATGAGATAGGGGTTCTCTTTGGCTTAATATAATGTGTGTGTGTGTGTGTGTGTGTGTGTGTATGAAAAATTATCAGGGTTGTCTAGTAATGGAATAGACCTTAGGAAGGGGTAAGTTTCTGGTCATTGAAGGTATCTAAGCTGAGATTGGATGGATCCCTGCCAAGACATATTATAAAATGCATTTCTTCACTGGATTCATTCACTCACTCGCTTTTTATTGAATCCTTCCTATGGGCCAGGCATTGTGCCCAGTGCTCAGGAGACAGAGATCAATACAGTGGGTAAGAGGTTGGATTAAATGACTTTAAAAATGCCATTATGGCTGTGGCTGAAAGAAATTGCTTGATGAGTCAGTTTCTTTTGTCTTGGTAAAGTATGGAGCTCTGATTTGTGTATTATTCTGTCTCTCAAACACGCCAGAGTGTTACTGTCCTATTTCTTTTGGGACGTGGAGTAATGCTTCATATCATTCTGTAAGAGATTGTAGGCTGTTAATTTATATACGTGACAATATTTTATTTTCCTGCCTTTGAACATAGAGGTTACAGTTGAATGTAGAGTCACCTTTCGATGGAATAATGTTGATTTTTCATGGCAAATGTTTCATTCCATGCTGATCTACAGAAGGTTTTAAAGATTCAAGATTTATCAGAAAGTATAATGAGAGAACGCAGTGCTTATTAAATGTAAGGTGATATTATATATTAATGTTCTTGGAAGTTCATTGTACTTAAAACATATATAGAAGAGTCAGGTTCTAAAGTTACTCTTATTTTTTCTGAGAAGAGTTATAGTTTGTGTATACTGAGATATTAAATCTCCAACTTCAATATTTATAGATTGCCTACATATCTGGGCTAATTCTATTCCTGCTTGTGGAGATCAGATAGTACCAGGAGAAGTAGAGGTGCCAAGAACAAAGTGTGCAGATTTGGAGGTGATATTGGGATCTCCGAACATTTTGGCCCATTAAGTAAGGCCAGCTGTTCATTTGTTTCATGTCTAGGTTTGGAATTCACCCAGTTGCAGGCCGCATGCCTGGTCAGCTTAATGTGCTGCTGGCTGAGGCTGGGGTGCCATATGATATCGTGCTGGAAATGGACGAGATCAACCAGGATTTTCCAGGTAAGTCATGGGTGTGCTGGTGACATTTAAATAATCTTCGTGTGAAGAAAACAATGCCCGTCTTAAGACATAAATTGTGGGCTCACGGAAGACCTACAGTCAAATGAAGAATAAGCTGTTCCTAGTAGGTACAAGTTGAAATTAAATAAATGAAACACAGTACTGAATAAGGGGCCCCAGATTTGTAAGCAGCATGAGTAATTTCGTTCCTATAAGGAGAGCTGAGGGATGGTGAAAGCCCTGAGAGGCAGTGCAGTGGAGTGCATTCCCGAGGGACTTTGAACAGACCTGTCTTTAGAATCCAGGTCCTGACTCTCACTCGTTTGTAACCTTGAACCAGGTACTCAACCTTAGGTTCCTCATTTATAAAATTGCTTCCTTTGATAATTTAGTGTCTGATGCTGGCAGTGTTTACTGGTTTCCAGTTGTACCAATTCATGGTCAGTAAAGTTGTTTTCTGTTTTCTGGAAGTACTAGGACTTCACTAGGTAAGGTGCTGTACTTTCTGGCTGTCATTGGGTAGATGCTGAATGCTAAGGACATTTGGCCCAAGATCCTGTTAGTTATAATTAAACCAGTTTCCTCTGACAAGTATGCCCTGTAAATGTAAAAATACTGTTTATTAGAGAAAAATAATGAAATCGTGTGTATTTCTAGATTCACATGGCATTTTTGGTAAATTTCTAATGTAGTTTATATTATAATCTTTAAAGAGGGAATTTTGGCCATTTTAATTTTATGTCCTCTTTCAAATATCAGTGTTGCTAAACTATGTGTGAAACCTGCCAGTTCCAGGAATTATGGACACAGTTTTAATATAGTCCAGGCTCTTAGACCATTTTCTTTTAGATATCAAGTTGCATTTTAAGTGGTCATTTTAGAAGTTGAAAATGGAACGCAGATATTATAAAATAATGTAACTGGCAAGATCATGTTGGGATAATAAAGAACGATAAAGTCACATTAGGTAGATCCATTGTGGGGAGGTAAAGCATAATAATGCAAGCTCTAGTCAGGATGCCCAGGTTCCGATGCAGGAGCGATTGCTTTTTAGCTGTTTGACATTAGTTAAGTTACTTAACCTCTCTGATTAAGCTCTTTGTACAGTTCCTGGGACAAGTGTGGATCCCATAAATATTAGGTTTTGTTATTATTATGTTTGTAAAGTCAGATCACTCTAATTGGCCTCAAAAGAAGTGAAAGTGACTTCTTTGAGTTTCATGTTTTATCTTTTTCTTTCTTTCATTATGCAGACACTGATTTAGTCCTTGTAATTGGAGCTAATGACACTGTTAATTCAGCTGCTCAAGAAGACCCCAACTCTATTATTGCAGGCATGCCAGTTCTTGAGGTCTGGAAATCAAAGCAGGTAAGGTTTCTGACTTGTGTTTCGTTCCAGTAATCAGGGGTCTCTTAAAATACATATACAGCACTTGCCTCGGTCACTTGATGAGAAATGACAATTTTTTAGGAGGCCCAGGAGTTAATGTTTAGGGTCCAGTTCTCTCTAGGCAGCTTCTGTCGGTTCTGTGGTCACCAGAGAATCTGAATGAGTGCCCTGATCATGAGTAAAACTAGATGAGATTATGTGGATAGATTAACAAAATCTGTAACCACAGCTGAAAAAAGAGCTGTGAGCTTTTGGAATGAGTCTGGCCAAAGTCCAGGTCGAGTCGAGTGAAGCAGATGGCTTCTCTCTGGGACAGAGAACCAGTATCGTTGCCTTCATATATGAAGAGGAGCACATTTTTTCATTTAATTTTTTTGAAAGGGAATTTGTATGTTGTTATGGGGTGTCTAGAAGGAAGGTGATTTGGAAATCCAAACAGCAACATAGCATAAGGAAGCAAGCTCTGCACATGCACATTACTTCTGAAAAAGCTAGTTGCTAAATTGCAGAGAACTCAGAGGCTCATTCATTTTCCTTTACCCCAGCAGTGGGCACTTCTCTTTACCATTCCGAAGTCATATCTGCATTTTCAGAACTATCATCACATAATTTACATTTCCCTTTTAATCTTGTTTCCCTTTATTATAAATATGGAAGTTTCAAACTTAGTATTTGTGATGATTGAGTAGATATACCATATACTTGTTTGTGTGTATATGAACAACTATTGTACTGGTCATTAATATTTGAGAGTTTGCAGAGTGTATTATTGTACTAATGCTATTTGAAGCGTGAACATATTTGTACTGCTGCCATTTTGGGATAGATTACATGTCCTAGGAAACCATAGGAAGGCTTTTCATTTCAGTAAGAAGTGACTTGCTACACACCAGGGCAGTGACATCCATAACCTGTGTAATTGTATATGTCTCTGTGACATCAGTATTAGAGATGGGTTTACCCCTTCCATTTTGCTCTGTAGGAACATAGTATTAGTTATCAGCACTCTCCTTGTGACAAGCTAGATTGTTCTTGGGTTTTTGTGTTAGAACTTTCTGATATATTTGACCTTAAAGTGATGGAATAGGAACCTTGCCATTTTCCCATTCAACTACATTCATCTTAGGATTTGTAGTAGAAGCTTTTACACTATTTTTGTTCTCTTTAGCATATTCAGAAGATGCTTATTTTTCTGACTAGAAAATGTTTATACATAGTCTTTTTATACATAGTCTTTTATAGAAAAAAGCACTAAGAAGAAAATCACTTAATAATCTTATCACTCAGATAAACTATTGTTAACATGACTTTTTTTCTCATGGGTATTTGTATGGACACATTTTAAAAATTAAACTTAATGCAATGTAAATATGCATTTAAAAATACTCCTTGTATATTTTTAATGTCTCTATACTAAAGAATTAGTAGTGGTACTTGCCTTGTTCAGAGTTAGGGCAGGGCAATGCTTGTGTGCCGAAGACGTCCTAGCCAGATCTGTTAAATACACTCTCTCACTTACTTTTGCTTTGTAGGTCATTGTTATGAAGAGGTCCTTGGGTGTTGGCTATGCTGCCGTGGACAATCCAATCTTCTACAAACCTAACACGGCCATGCTTCTAGGAGACGCGAAGAAGACATGTGATGCACTGCAGGCAAAAGTTAGGGAATCCTACCAGAAGTAAATTTTAAAGACGAAGGTGTTGTCTAACAGAGACACCTCTTCAGCTGTGGGAACAGGCAAATAAAGTATCAATATGTACAGCTTATATACATCTGTAACAAAGCCCTTGGAAGAAAAGGAAGACTCTGAAGAAAGCAAAGGAAATACAGGGAGATTTTCCAGAGCAGTGATCCCTTAATTTTAAAAAAAGATTGAGCATTCTAAATGTCTTTCTGTGTATATCTTTTGTGTTATGAATTAAAAGTATTTTATAAAAGGAGAAAGAACAGCCTCATTTTAGATGTAATCCATTTGGATTTTTAAAAAATTCCTCATTAGCCAGTAATGTTTTAAAAAATGTTAAGTCTTTAGGATTTTAAGACTGACTACACATGGATCTGAAAAATCTGGCACAGTGTAAACTTTACAGGCACCTGCATTTATGTTTGTTCAGCAAATGTGACTAATTTGAAACTTTTATCGACTCTTGAGTTGTCCTCTTAACATTTAACCGTGATCAAAATCAGTCATATCAAATTGGTTTCAATTTTTCAAACTGTACTTTTCAATTTTAGATTTCAGGGGTATATTTTTCTCACTTGTATTTTAATACATTAAAGGGCGGGATAATCTTCTAAAGATGCTGGAAATATTTAAATCTTTTGCTTTGTATGTTTCATTAGGACACCAGTGAAACATATACTTTGAAATAAGTATTAGTTGTATTTTTAAAACCCCATTTCTAATTGGAGATCTGTTTAATTGCTGTCAATTTATAATGTGTAGTACTGTACTAAGTGCACTTGAATGGAATTCAACTATTTGCCTAATAAAATGAGTTCATTATGTTTGCACAGTGATGTAGCAATTGTCTCTGGCGACAAAAGGCTAAAATCGAATAGTTCTGCCTGTTATTAACATCTGGGGAAGACTTGCTACTATAAAATAGATGAACTTAATCTGTCTTAATTGTTTGCAAGGTTTTCTTTTTCCAAATCAGAGTGTGTTTCGAGATCTTATGTAATTGAGCCTATTTGGGATAATTGGTGTCACTTTTTGAAAAAATAATTTTTGTTAAAATTATTGGGGTGACGTAGGTTAGTAAAATTATATAGATTTCATGTGTACATGTCTATAATACATCATCTGTATATTGCACTGTATATTCACCACCCAGAGTGAGTTCTCCTTCTATCACTATATACTTGACTCCCTTTTCCCTTTTCTACCACACCTCTCTCTTCTTACCCTCTGGTAACCACTAAACTGTTGCCTGTGTCTCTGAGTTTTTGTTTGTCTTGTTTGTTACTTTCAGTTTTATATCCCACATATGAGTGAAATCATATGGGTATCGACTTTTTCTGACTTATTTTGCATAGCACGATAATCTCAAGATCCAACCATGTTGTCGCAAATGGCAGTATTTCATCTTTTCTTATGCCTGAGTAATATTCCATTGTGTATATGTACCACATCTTTTTTATCCAGTAGTCTATTGAAGGACACTGTGGTTGTTTCCATGTCTCGGCCACCGTGAATAATGCTGCAATGAACACAGGGGTACATATATATATCTTTATGGATAAATGTTTTCAGATTTTTTGGGTAGATACCCATAAGACGGATTGCTGAGTCATGTGGTAATACTATTCTCAATTTTTTGAGGAAACTCCATACCGTTTTGCATAGTGGCTGTACCAATTTTACATCCCCACCAACAGTGTATGAGGTTTCCTTTTTCTCCACAGCCTCTTCAAAACTTGTTATTACTTGTCTTATTGATAACAGCTATTCGAACAGGTGTGAGGTGGTATCTTATTGTTTTGATTTGCGAATCATTGTTTTCATTTGCATTTCCCTAATAGCTAGTTACGTTGAGCATATTTTCCATATATCTGTTGGCCGTTTGTGTGTCTTCTTAGGAGAAGTGTCTTTTCAGGCCCTCTGTCCATTTTTTATTTGTTTTTTAAGATTACAATTATTTATTTATTTATTTTTTAGGACTTTATTGGGGAATAGTGTGTATACTTCAGGACTTTTTCCAAGTCAAGTTGTTGTCCTTTCAATCTTAGTTGTGGAGGGCGCCATTCGGCTCCAGGTCCAGTTGCCGTTGTTAGTTGCAGGGTTGCAGCCCACCATTCCTTGTGGGAGTCGAACCGGCAACCTTGTGGTTGAGAGGACGCTCTCCAACCAACTGAGTCATCTAGGAGCTCGGCAGCAGCTCAGCTCAGCTCAAGGTGCTGTGTTCAATCTTAGTTACAGGGGGCGCACGCAGCCCACCATCTCTTGCAGGCGTCGAGGATTTGAACTGGCAACCTTGTGGTTGAGAGCCCACTGGCTCATGTGGGAATTGAACCGGCAGCTGTTAGAAGCACAGAGCTCCAACCTCCTGAGCCAGTGGACCGGCCCTGCCCATTTTTTAATTGGATTTTTTAATTGTTGATTTGTATGAGTTCTTTAGGTATTTTGGATATTAGCCGCTTATTAGAGGTGCTGTTTACAAATATTTTCTCCCATTCCATTGGTTGCCTCTTTTGTTGACTGTGTCTTTTTCTGTGCTGAAGCTTTTTAGTTTGATATTGTCCCATTCATTTATTTTTGCTTTTACTTCCCTTGCCTTTGAGGTAAAAGTCATAATATCTTTTCTGAATCCAAGGTCCATAAATTTAGTACCTATTCTTTCTTCTATGCAATTTATTGTTTCAGGTCTTATATTTAGGTCTTTGATCCATTTTGAGTTAATTTTGGTAACTGCTAACAGATACCATGTTTCCCCGAAAATAAGACCTATCCGGACCATCAGCTCTAATGCGTGATTTGGAGCAAAAATTAATATAAGACCTGGTCTTATTTTAACATAAGACCAGGTATAGTATAATATAATGTAATGTAATGTAATGCAATGCAATATAATATAATATAATATAATATAATATAATATAATATAATATGCTAGATAATATAATACAATACAATACAATACAATACAATACAATATAATATAAATACCTGGTCTTATATTAATTTTTGCTCCAAAAGACGCATTAGAGCTGATGGTACGGCTAGGTCTTATTTTAGGGGAAACACGGTAACAGTGTAGCAGTGCTACACAGGGTTGCATGTGGCTTTCCAGTTTTCCTAGCACCATTTATTGAAGAAGCTTTCATTTCCCCGTTGTATATTTTTGGCTCCTTTGTCGAAAATTATCTGCCCATATATATGTAGGTTTATTTCTGTGTTTCAGTTCTGTTTTTTTTTTTTTTTAAAGATTTTATTGGGGAAGGGGAACAGGACTTTATTGGGGAACAGTGTGTACTTCCAGGACTTTTTTCCAAGTCAAGTTGTTGTCCTTTCAGTCTTAGTTATGGAGGGTGCAGCTCAGCTCCAGGTCCAGTTGCCTTTGCTAGTTGCAGGGGGAGCAGCCCACCATCCCTTGTAGGACTCAAGGAATTGAACTGGTAACCTTGTAGTTGAGAGCCCACTGGCCCATGTGGGAATCGAACCTGCAGCCTTTGGAGTTAGGAGCATGGAGTTCTAACTGCCTGAGCCACTGGGCCAGCCCTCTGTGTTTCAGTTCTGTTTCATTGGTCTGTGTGTCTGTTTTTCTGCCAATACCAAGCTGTTTTAATTGTTGCTTTGTAGTATAATTTGAAGTCAAAGTGATACTTCCGGCCTTGTTCTTTTTTCTCAGGATGCTTTGGCTATTCAGTGTCTTGTGATTCCATACAAATCTTATGATTTTTTGGTTTTATTTCTTTGAAAAATACCATTGGAATTTTGATGAGGATTGCATTAAATCCATATATTGCTTTGGGGTAATATGACCATTTTAACTATGTTGATTCTTCCAATCCATGAACATGAAATATCTTTCCATTTCTTTGTGTCTTCCTCAATTTCTTTTAATAATGTCTTATAGTTTTCAGTGTATAGGTCCTTTACATCCTTTGTTAAATTTTTTCCTAGCTATTTTATTCTTTTTTGTTGCAATTGCACAAGGAATTTTTTTTTTCATTTCTTTTTATGAAATTTCATTGTTAGTATATAGGAATGCAATGGATTTTTGTACATTGATATTATATTCTGCAATTTTGTTTATTGTTTCTAATAGTTTTTTTGTGGAGTCTTTAGGGTTTTGTGTATAAAGAATTGTGTCATCTATAAAGAGTGACAGTTTGACTTTTTCATTCCCAATTTGGATGCCTTTTATTTCTTTTTCTTGTCTGATCGCTCTGGCTTGAACTTCCAATACTACGTTGAATAACAGTGGTGAGAGGGGGCATCATTGTGTTATTTCTGATCGTAGAGGGAAAGCTTTCAGTTTTTCATTAAGTATGATATTAGCTGAGGGTTTGTTGTGTGTGGCTTTATTATGTTGAAGTACTTTCCTTCTATACCCATTTTACTATGTGTTTTAATCATAAATTAATGTTGTGTTTTGTCAAATGCTTTCTCTGCATCTATTGATACGATCATATGATTTTTATCTTTAATTTGTTTATGTGGTATATCACATTGATCGATTTGCATATGTTGAACTATTGTTGCACCCCTGCAGTGAACCCTACTTGATCATCATGTATAGTCTTTTTAATATATTGTATTTGATTTGCCAGTATTTTGTTTAGGATTTTTTGCATCAGAGATATTGTTCAGGATTTATCAGAGATATTGTTCTGTAGTTTTCTTTTTTTGTGTTATCCTTACCAGTTTTTTGTATCAGGTTAATGTTGGCCTCATAAAATGAGTTAGGAAGTGTTTTCTCTTTTTCAATTTTTTGGAAGAGTTTGAGAAGGACAGGTATTAAATAATCTTTGAATGTTTGGTAGAATTCAGTAGTGATGTCATCTGCTCCTGGACTTTTGCTTTTGGGGAGGTTTTGGATGATCGTTTCAATTTCCTTACTGTTAATTGGTTTATTTAGATTTTCCAGTTCTTCATGATTCAGTTTTGGAATGTTACATATTTCTAAGAATTTGTCCATTTTTTCTAGATTATTGAATTTGTGGCATATAGTCCTTCATAGTATTCTTGTATGATCAGTCGTAACTTCTTTTTCATTTCTTTTTTTTTTTTTTAAAGATTTTATTGGGGAAGGGGAACAGGACTGTATAGGGGAACAGTGTGTACTTCCAGGACTTTTTTTTCCAAGTCAATTTGTTGTCCTTTCAGTCTTAGTTGTGGAGGGAGCAGCTCAGCTCCAGGTCCAGTTGCCGTTGCTAGTTGCAGGGGGCACAGCCCACCATCCTTGCAGGAGTCGAGGAGTTGAACCAGCAATCTTTCGGTTGAGAGCCAACCGGCCCATGTGGGAATCGAACCAGTGGCCTTTGGAGTTAGGAGCATGGAGCTCTAACTGCCTGAGCCACCAGGCCGGCCCTTCTTTTTCATTTCTGATTTTGTTTATTTGTGTCTTTTCTTTTTTCTTTAGTGAGTGTATTCAGGGGGTTGTCACTTTTAGTAATTTTTCCAAAGAATCAGCTTTTTATTGCATTGATTTTTTTCTATTGTCTTTTTGTTCTTTATTTCATTTAATTCTGCTCTAATTTTTATTATTTCCTTCCTTCTGCTGACTTTGGGTTTCATTTGTTTCTCTTTTTCTAGTTCTTTCAGATGTAATTTTAGGTTGGTTATTTGGGATTTTGTTGTTTCTTGAGATAGGTCTGTAATGATATAAATTTCCCTCTTATTACGCTTTGGCAGCATCCCAATAATTTTGAGATGTCTTTTCATTCTCATTTGTTTCTATGTATCTTTTGATCTCTATTTTTATTTCTTCTTTGACCCAATTGTTCTTTAGTAGCATATTGTTTGATCTTCACACATTTCTGGTTTTTCCCACTTTATTTTTATAGTTGATCTGCAATTTCAAAGCATTGTGGTTGGAGAATATGCTTGATATGAGTTGAATCTTTTTAAATTTGTTGAGGCTAGTTTTGTGTCTCAACGTATGGGCTATCCTTGAGAATGTTTTGTATGCACTAGAGTAGAAGGTATAATCTAGTGTTCTGGGATGAAAAGCTCGTAAATGTCGTTTATGTCCATTTGTTCTAATGGGTCATTTAAGGCTGATATTTCCTTATTGATTTTCTTTTTGGATGATCTATTCATAACTGTCAAAGGTGTAATTACATCTCGAATTATAATTGTGTTTTTGTCAGTTTCTCCCCTTAGTTCTGTTAGTAGTTGCTTTATATACTTTTGTGCTCTCTGATTGGGAACATATACAGAGGATGCCAAAAAAATGTATACATATTTTAAGAAAGGAAAACTATTAAAATTGTAATACTAAATATATACTGATAACAAAAGGTGAATACAGATCACGTTTGACTTCTGCAGTTACAAGAGGTGCTCAAAGTGGTTACCATCAGTGTCCAGACACTTCTGATTAGGGCAAACTACTGCTTGAGCAACGTTGACCAGTGTTTACTTGTATACATTTTTGTGGCCCCCTGGTATATAAGTGTTATGCCTTGGTGTATTGTCCCCTTTATCATTGAAATGTCCATCTTTGTCTCTTGTTACCTTTCTTATCCTGAAGTCTGTTTTATCATATATAATTATTGATATACCCGCTTTTCTCTGGATGCCATTTGCTTGGAGTATCATTTTCCACTCTTTCACTTTGAGTCTATATTTGTCCTTGTAGTTGAGATGTGTCTCTTGGAGGCTGTATGGTTGGGTTTTGTTTTCCAATCTGCTACTCTGTGCCTTTTTATTGGTGAGTTCTGTCCATTTACATTTAGGGTTATTGATATATGAGGCCATTACCTATAGCCATTTTATCTCTTGTTTTCTGGTAGCTCAGTGTCTCCATTGTTTCTTTCCCTTTGTGTGCCTGTCTGGTATTTTAGTTTGGTGGTAATTTTCCCCCCTCTGTTTACTCTTTTTTTATGGTATGTGTCTCAGGTATGGATTTTTTTTTCTGATATATACGGTAGTCCTTTTTTTTTCTTTTTTCTTTTTTTAATTGGGTAACTGTGTTTTTTCCAGGACCCATCAACTCCAAGTCAAGTTGTCCTTCAGTCTAGTTGTGGAGGGTGCAGCTTAGCCCCAAGTCCAGTCTTTGTTTTCAGTCTAGTTGTGGGGGGCGGGGCACAGCCACCATCCCATGTGGGAATTGAACTGGAAACCTTGTTGTTGAGAGCTCGCACTCTAACCAGCTGAGCCATCCGGATGCCATACCGGAAGCTCAGTGTCAGCTTGTTGTCGTCAATCTAGTTGTGGAGGACACAGCTCACTGGCCCATGTGGGAATCGAACTGGCAACCCTGTTGTTCTGAGCTTGCACTCTAACCGACTGAGCCATCTGGTCGCCTGGTAGTCCTTTTTCTTTAGCATGCATCTTATCTCCACTCCCCTTTGCAAATTCAAACTTTTACCCCCTCTTCTTTTATGTTTTTGTTGTAACAAATTATCCCTATTGATGCTGTGAGTTCATTTGTGAGTTGCAGTAGCAAATTGTGTTCTTCCCTTTTTTTGTTTTTATCTCCTTTACCCTTTATGTTATGTTTAAGTGTATAGTGCCCTATTCTGTGTAGGGGTTGTCATTTTTTGCTTCTGTCTGTCTGTTAGCTTATATCTTTTTGTCTTTTTGTTTTAGGTAGAATAACCTCTTTCAGTATTTCCTGTAATGCAGGCCTTGTGGTGGAAAATTCCCTTAGCTTATATATATGTGGAAAGGTCTTTATTCCTTCTTCATATCTAAAGGATAACTTTGCTGGATACATTATTCTTGACTGGTAATTTCTCTCTTTCAATAGTTTGAATAATTGATTCCACTGCCTCCTGATTTGTAGAATTTCTGCTGAAAATTCTGATGATAATCTAATGGGCTTTCCTTTGTAGGTTACTGTCTTCTTTTCCCTGGCTGCCTTGAGAATTCTTTCTTTGTCCTTAATTTTTGACAGTTTTAATATAATGTGCCTTGGAGAAGGCCTGTTAGGATTGAGGTAATTAGGTGTTCTATTTGCTTTTTGGATTTGCGGATCGAGTTCTTTCTATAGGTTTGGGAAGTTTTCATTGACTATTTGTTTGAATAGGATCTCTGTGCCCTTCTAACTCTCCTGATATACTCACTATTTTTATATTGCTCTTTCCTATGGAGTCAGATAGTTCTTCTTGAGTTCTTTCATTTCTTTTAATTCTCATGTCTCTCTCTTCCTTTTATGTCATTTTCTGATTTCTATCTTTGTTATCGCTAATTCTTCCCTCTACCTGGTAAACTCTATTTCCTAAGCTTGTGATTTCATTCTTAATTTCTTTATTGAGTTCTTCAGCTCCAGAATTTTTATTTGATTCTTTTTCAAAAATGTCAGTCTCTTTAGTAAAGTATTCATTTTGTTCATTGATTTTATTTCTGAGTTTATTAAATTGCCTATCTGCATTTTCTTGGATTTTTTTGATTTTTTTCAGAACTGCAATCTTGAATTCTCTGTCTTTTAAGTCACATATTTCCATGTCTGTAAGTTTATTTTTTGGAAATTTCTCATTTTCCTTCTGAATTGCCTTGTTACCTTGGTTATGCATGAATTATTTCTCTTACTGGAATGAATTCAGCAGGTTGATAGGAAGAGGTCTTTCTTTTGTTTTCTAGTAGGTAGTGCTG
The DNA here is from genome assembly GCF_964194185.1 of Rhinolophus hipposideros. Lineage (NCBI taxonomy): Eukaryota > Metazoa > Chordata > Mammalia > Chiroptera > Rhinolophidae > Rhinolophus > Rhinolophus hipposideros. Next base: position 71,888,157 of record NC_138053.1, on the reverse strand, counting down.
GAGTGTTTTGTTTTCTCTCTTGCGTTGTTCCAGCTTCTCACAGTGGAAGATTTCCTGGGGAGGTGGGCATCTCTGTGACCAAGTTGCCTCTTTCTCACCGCACCACCCCTGTGGGAGGATGTGGTGGGTGATGAGGTTCTGAGCCTCTGAAAATCCCAGTGCTGTCCCTGCAGCCAGATGCAGAGCTGTCCTGGGCAGCCTTGGGTGCCCCTGCTTGGATCATTTGTGAAAGGTGGGGGTGGGTTGGGTAGGGAGAGGCCGCTGGTGTGTTGTGACTTTTTTATCCAAGTAAGGGCAGCTTTCAGACCACAGCTGCTTTGCCCCTATATCTCCACTCTTTTCACTGGGGTTAGCCTCAGTATGTGTCTGCTGCCCAGGAACTATCTCTCCAGTTCTCGGGGTTGTAGATACTCTGCTCTTGAACCTAAGATTGCTACAGTTTTTTTCTGGGGCCTACTGCTACTTCTGGAAGGGTGAAGGGAGGAAACCAGACTCTGTGACAATTTTCTACCTTGCAATTGTGGCTGCTAGATTACAGCTGTCACACTTCTGTATTTATTCTCTGCGCCAGTAGCTGGTTTCAGCTATGTTATATGCTGGTCACTCAGGCAGAAATGCTGGGGCCACAGGAGTGCACCTGCAGCCTGTATCCTCCCCTGTCCCAGGACTGCAGTGAGCTCTGGGCTGCATCCGTGCTGCAGTCTCTGTTCTTCTCCCTTCTTGCCTCCCCTTCAGATGTTTTGATGTATGGATCTCTCAGACATGTTTACGTGTTGCTCAGGGAATCCTTCATTGAATTAATAGCTATTCAACTTGTAACATCAAGTGGAGAGATCAAGGGAGACCCCTCATGATGCCATATTTCTGACGTCACTGGCACTTTTTTTTTTAAAGCTATCTCTTTGTTTAAGCACCAGTAAAGAACATGTCTTTTTTTTGTAGTAAAAGTATAGATTTTCTTTGTGACTTTGCTACCTACAGTGTCAAAAGCTCTCTATAGGTCAAATGTGTGATGAATACTTAGAATATCTCTCTCTTTATATAATGAATTTGGTATTGAGTTTGTTGAAACAATTATTAACATATAAAAACTATCTCTAAACCAGAAAAAGAAAGAACTGGTACAAAATTTTTTACACTAATGCTAATGCTCATGTTTACTGAGTTAACAACTCACACTATCTGTTGGTTTGCTAAACAGTTCCTGTTTTGCTGTGTCTGAAATAAGATTGTGTGTGTGTGTTTTAAAGCAGGAAAGACTCCTTTTTAATTTTTAAGTGACAAATGTGATTTATTAGTAGATCTCAGGTTATAAATAACCTCAAGACTGAATTAGTTCAATTAGAAGAAAATAGACAGCATCTTTACTTATGCCTGTTTACTTTCTCAAAGTAGTTGTAAATAGATATATCTGGAAAGCAGCAACTGGGATTTTTTTTTTTTTTGAGGTAAGTGCTGCATTCAGTTTAAACAGTTTAAAATATACTTAGATTTATTAATTTATTTTCACTTTTGGTGAATATTTTTCTATATTTTTAAAATTTAGAATTTTTTTTTTTTTTTTAAAGGAGGGTACAGCTCACAGTGGCCGATTCAGGGATGGAACCAGCAACCTTGGTGTTATCAGCACCATGCTCCAACCAACTGAGCTAACCAGCCACCCCGGATGATCTCATTCTTTGATACTCACTAATCCTTTGTCATCTAGTTATGTTAGTTGATTTAAAAATTCATGCTTCAGTTGTTTTTTTTTTTTTTTTTTTTACTTTTTGGTTAGGATATTAGAGGATTTTTTTGAAAGATAATTTCTTACATTATTCCAAAAGCTTGATAGTCTTGTGTTATTACTTATGATGAAGTCTAAAATCAACAAAAATTTCATCCGTCCTATTTTATTATTCCTCCTTTTCTGATAAGTCATACAATTGGTATATATATGACTTTTTATTGTATTATTCACTATATCTTTTTCTTTTTTTAAAAAGATTTTATTGGGGAAGGGAAACAGGACTTTATTGGGGAACAGTATGTACTTACAGGATTTTTTTCCAAGTCAAGTTGTTACTTCAATCTTAGTTGTGGAGGTTGCAGCTCAGCTCCAGGTCCAGTTGCCAGTTGCTAGTTGCAGGGGGCGCAGCCCACCATCCCTTGCGGGAGTCGAACTGGCAACCTTCGGAGTTAGGAGCATGGAGCTCCAACCGCCTGAGCCACCCGCCTGAGCCACCTGGCCAGGCCCCACTATATCTTTTCACATTCAAATATAAATAATTTCTTTTTTTAAATCCATTGCATCTTACCAGGAAAGAATTACACTTAGGCAGTGAAATGCTAATGTTGATTTGTCTTTTAGGCCTTATGAACCATCCTTTATTTTTTCTTGATTGTCTTAAGTTGGGAGTTTGTGTTTAAGTTATTCATCTAAGAAAAGAGTGTAAGTAAATGCATAAGCTTTTGCGAGTATACATTATGCGTATTTATGTCTATGCCTAACTTTGGACAGTTTTCTGTTATATACATTTTTAAAAATCATCTTATATACTATTTTTTCCTAGGGATTTCCTAGAGAGGACTAATAGGACTAATCTGTTCATGCAGTAGGCTTTAAGACCTTCACTGAGTCGTGGGATATAGTTATGTATTTGGTAATGAATATGGAAAGTGGGCCTACGCCTTTCTTATTTCTTCCAAGTCATGACCCTAATTTTTAGATTTTGCTGTTTTCTTGTCCAATGCAAATATGGGATGGATTATGTATCAGTCAGCTTTAGGGTTTAGTTCAATTTATCTGATCCCATAGCCTGATTCTGTATAATTAATAACTCCTAACCCATGTATTCATCTGACTTAGAGGCAAATTTTCTAGTCCCCTAAGGCATAAGTCTTGTGAATTAAAAGCATTTTAGTCCTGGAAAGTTGGACAGCTCTTTTGTACCACTAGGGAAAATAGTTCAAATATCTAATTTATGGCTCTTGCCAGTTTTTGAGAGTCTTTGCCAACAAATATTATTGGGTCAGAATGGTAAAAAAAACCCCAAACAACAAAAAAATAAACCCCAAACTCTTTATTCCAGTGGCAGCAACATGTATGATCCAGCTGCTGCTCTTTAGATTCTCAAAGGAAAGAGGCATTAAGTTAACTCTTTCACTGTGTGGATTTGAAGTTTTTTCCCCAAAATGTGTCAGAAATCCACAAAACCAAAAAGTTGTCATTTTGACTAGATTTGCATTTTATAATAACAATTTGAGCTGCTTTGTATATAAATAACATTTTTATGTATAAAAATTTCCTATTGTTATTCATTCTTGGATAACACAAAAACAAAGAAAAATGTACATCTGCTTTCCTAAACTTCCTTTCTGGAAGTTTCCATCCACAGTCAGTGGATGGAAATATTCGGATATATCCAACCATCGCGGCAAAATTAATTAACAAGGAGAAAAAAAAAACACTTTTCTAAGTGAAACTTTTAAAATGTTCATTTAGTAAAGCAGTAGAAATGGTAATGTTTGAATTTTGAAGCACTCAAGATTGCTGTTCTTAAATTCTTATCTCTTAGAAGTTACATACTGGGCTAAGGAATTGAACTGTTTCCTTCGCTATTTAAGTGATTATAGACATAAAGTGGTGCACTGTAATTCTGGATGGAAATCTTTTGGATGCTGGTAAAATAGTGATGTAGGTGATGAGACAGTAATTAGAGTGACCAATATTTGAAACTCTTACATATTATGATTAGGATAGTGGAAGGAAAAATTAGTGAGATCATAGTAGATAATTTATTTGGGGCAAGAGTGGAAAAGCATATTGGATAGGTAGAGAAAGGTCAGTTTATGATTATGGAGGACTTTAAAAACTGGAACCCTAAGTAATAGAGATTATATCTCTGTCATGTAGATTGTCAAAACATATGACTGCCTTGTTCTATATAAAATATATTTGCACTTCATATTCTTGCCAAAGATTACATACAGCCTTGAACTCTGCTTTCCAGTTCTTTTCAAAAGCCTATTTGTGAAGAAGAATACTAACAGATTGCCTCAAGGATATGGAGTTCAGTTTACCCCTGGATATTTCAAATTTCACCCATAGATCAAACCAGAGCTTCAGAGAGCTGGGTACTTGGGTGGCATTGTTTGGGTCATTGTTATGCCGTGAGGGTACTGGAATGGAAAGGGTGAAAGTTATGTAGCTGGCCTAAGGTCACTGAGTTCAGGAGGGAAGTATACATGGCAGCAATAGAATGGCAGAGAGTAGAAGTGGTTTTCTTGGGCTTTGGGAAGAATTGAGGAGGGAATGTGGATTTGGGGTATGCATGGGATGATAATGGCTAGTTCCTTACCCCCACAATGGAGAGAAGGAGGGAAGTGAGGATTCAGAGCAGGGGGTTGGAGGTGCTCCTATTTCCCCTACTGAAAGGGTAGAATATGAAGATGTAATAAAATTTTTCTTATTCTCCCTCCTGTTGCATTTAGGAAGATTAAAAAACACACAGCAGCATGTGATACGATGTAGGGAATAGTAAAAACCCATGGAAATGGACCATTTAGAAATTGAAATAAGGCCTTCTTCCCCCTCCCCCCATTCTCCTACTTTGTTTTTGGTTTACTGTAGAAAAAGCAGTACTTGGAAACTTCTACAATAAGGTGTAGAATTAGATTTAGTTAGTCAACTTTTACCTAAACCAGTCCTTTTCTGGAACTGATTCTCCAAAAGCCAATGAGTTGCTATCAGCCAACTTTGTCTCCCCCCACCCCCCAATCCCCTTTCTTTTTCCCAGTTAGGGAGTGAACTTTCCACAAGAATACAGTGCTTAAACTATAGCAGGGGCTCATGCCTGATTAATTCTATTCACACGTTGTGATTCTAGTTCCCTGCCACACACACACAGATAGCATCACTGGGTTAGAATTGAAAGATCACATCTAAAACTCTCCAGAGAAATGGGAGAAAATGTGACTAAATAACTCCTGTTTATTATGTCAGAAGGGAGATGATTTCTTCCCCAGAGGGATGAAACAATGTCATAGTTTTATCTTTAGAATGTTTTGTCACTACAGCGGTCCCCCCTTATCACTCAGTTTTGCTTTCCAAAGATTCAGTTAGCCACGGTCAAATGTGATCTGAAAATATTAAATGGAAAATTCTAGAAATGCACAATTGATGAGTTTTAAACTATATGCTGTTCTGAGTAGCGTGATGAATTCTCGTGAGTCCTGCTCTGTCCTGCCCTGGATGTAAATCATCCGTTTGTCCAGAGTCTCCATGCCATATAAGCTCCCCAACTGTTAGTCACTGAGTAGCTGTTCTGGACACAGATTGATACTGTGTCCAAGTAACCCTTATTTTCCTGAATAGTGGCCCCAGAGCCCAAGAGTAGCATTGCCAGAGATTCGGATATGCCAAAGAGAAGCTGTAAAGTGCTTCCTTTAAGTAAAAAGATACGTATGTATAGGAAAACAGTATATACAGGGTTTGGTACGATATGCAGTTTCAGGCATCTATTGGGGGTCTTGGAACATGTCTCTCTCAGATAAGGGGGAGCTATTACACTCTCTCAGTTTACTAGAACACTATGCTTCAGAAATTACTCCTAGAAAAGGCCTTTTAAAGCTTTCAGGACTTTACTGATTCATGGAAAATTTTGTTCTTGCAAATTATAGCTAGCTCTGTGATTTTGTCCCATTGGGATATAAATGGGCATGGCAGTTCAGACATATGTCAGATCCACACCCTTATGTCTGATTGGAGATAACTGCTTCATTAGTGCTGCGTATAATTAAACTAACTTGGAAACATGGTTGTATTGGGATTAGAATCATCATTGTAAATGAGACCAGTAGAACATTCAAAGACTATAACAAAATCTTACATGTAAGAATTTCAGAGTACCTATACTGGCTTTGGTCCTTGCTGTAATGCATCTTACCCAGAATATTGTCTGTACAAGCAGCACCAAAGGGTGAATTTAGTGATGAGCCCAGGATGAGTAGTTGGATAATGGCATCAATAGGAAGGTGTTACTGTTTTCTATGTAATGAATCACTTTTGGTCATGCTTACATTTCTAGAGTATGTCACCTTTTGATAAAATAAGCATAAAGGCATTTTAATAAATATATTGCCATGCAGGGTAGAGGAAGAGGAATGCATTATTATGTATATTCTAGTTGACCATATATATTCAGTGCTCATCTGAAAGTTTATCTTAGCTTTTTAAAAGCTCTAGATGGGAAGACTCTGCCCCTCATTCATTTTAGTACCTCAGTGGGTTGGGAATAGTAACAGTAGCTGCTAATGAGTACTCATTTTGTGTGAAATATCATATCCATCCATCCTGTAGGTTTTCAGGGCATCCTACAACAGAAAAAGGCAGAGTGGGACAAATTCAGATCTGGCTGATAGCAAGGTTCACTTTGTTGATGTCTGTTTAAAACAGCTAAAGGAAATGATGCTATTCATGAAAGGGAAGAGCCACATCATACTAAACTAAATCTATATTTTTTAACCCAGTTAAAATTTCAGCAATAAGATGCCAACAACTTACAAAATGACAGAAAGAAAAGGTAACGCCTTCATAGAGGAAACAAGAAACTGCTGCTTTGATATATTACTACAAAAGTTGCCGGTTAACCAGTCATGGTTTGTTTTGGCCTTCCGCCTATCCTCTCTTTAAGCAGATGCTGCCATTTTTGCCACATACACAACAGCCTAAATCCTGTGGGTGCTTCCTACTTAGGAGCAGAATAAAGGAGGCTTTGCAGTAAATCCACTATCTTTCTGGGTTTTGCTTTCCAGCACCACACCTGCTCAACCTCCTCGTCTGCTTTGACATCTGACACGTTCCAACCTGACAGTCAGGTCAAAGCTTTTTGCTGTGAATTTTCATCTCCCAGGCCACAAACTCAGATGTGCCAAAATATGGTTTCATTTTTCTATAACTGAACTTAATTCCTCTTTCGAGCTTCCATTTTTCCCTGGTGATGGAAACTTGACCTTTGTTCAGGATGTTTCCTTCTCTTTCTCCTACTCTTGGCAACACATCTTCCTTCAGAGGCAAAGTAGAGTGGAGAGCAAGGTGAATTATACAGCATCAAAGTTTGAGTTGGGTCCTTGGTCTTCATCTGTCCAGTCTGGTATCCTCTGAGGTGTATATTGTCCTGTCTTGTCTTGGTTACTGATATCTTTGCACATTGTCATCCTCTAATCGCTTTTGGTCTAAACGAAAAAAAAGAAGTTAAAAGGTTTAAAGCAATATGGAATAGGAAGGAAGAAATTCATAAGGTGGAGAGTATGATAATCTCAACATATTTAGGTAAATTTATCCTATTACCACAATTTATACTTGGGGTGAAACTTTTTAAAGCTTTTGTATGAGAATGGAACATTAGTGTTATCTCCAAAAGAGAGTAGAAAGTGCTCTATTATTTAAATAACGTGAAGTGGAATTGGTCCAAATGCTTCAAGAAAAGAAATTTTGAGGAGCCATTTAACTATTCTCTTGAGACTAAATGAATTGCTTCAGATATCTGTATTTTTAAAAATTTAGTGAGACATTGAGTGATTTGGGGGAAGGGTTTCTTTTCTATGTCTGCCCTATGAAGAATGTATAATGTTCTACTATCTAAATCTACTAGTTTATCAGCAGTGCTTTGGTATTAAATCTATAGCCAAAAGTTGAAAAGAACCATTCATTCACAGTTGGAGCACATCTGAAACAAAGACAGAAAGGTCACAACACAGCTCTTTTGATAATTATTGGCTTTTTAAGAATACATGTTTGCATTTCTAGCCCATTTAATTTTTTTGTAGTCATGTAATATATGTCTATGTTTTAAATAGTGATTTATGTATATGTTATTATTGTAATTTTCACTGGAGAAATTGGAACATAAACATCACAATCTTCCCATAATTACCCTGTGGCAGATAGAACAAGAACCATATCTTCTGCCAATTAATTATATTTCTTTCTTAAATTACAAATGCTTGGTCATTTCAATAAATGTCATGTTTCGTATTTTATGCATAAGCTTTTTACTCCTCTGGAATAATATTTTCCCCCCCATAGAAATAAAGGAAATGGAGCAGAATGGAACGAAGAAGATGAACATGTTTAAAACTGCTATGATTTAATATTTTCCTGGCATTACCTGAACATGAAATTAGAATTGATTGCAAGGGAGAACGTGGGGCAATAAGATAGAACTTAGCATAGTAGGTTCTCCCGATATGAGCCTGTCAGATGAGAGGGCCTTGTCAAGGTGGAACCCAAGGGGAGAAGAGTGAAGCGTCCATTACCAATCATGGGGGAATATTCACTTCCCATGTTATGGGAGGAAAAGCCCCTGGAAAAAGAGGGACCAAAGGAGCATTCATGAGATTGGTAAAGTCCAAATGATGGTAATTTTTGATTCCAAATAGAGGTAGGAGATGTCAGAGGGGTGGAAAATCGAGACTTTTGGCATGAGAATTTGGGAAGGGATATGGAGTGATGAGTTGCAATTCAACGGAGAAGAAGACCTAAAAGAGCTAATGGTAGTAGTAAGTTACATTTCCTAGATTATAAGATGATGTGAGAAATTGCTTATATGTGAAATGTTTTGAATTCTGTTCCCTCCACCATTGACTTGGTTTGGTCTTCCATCTATAAAATATATGATCAAGTAGCAATGACAAGAACAACAATTTATTATTATGTGCCATGTGCTGTGCAGGTACTTGTGACATGGTCCCTTGCAGTGTAATATGGAATGCATATAAGGACAATAAAATTATAGTTTGGTGTAAGTGCAAAAATTAAATGATTTTCAAGTTACAGAGAGAGCTCATAGACGAGATTGGTTATTGTTGCCAGAGGTAAGAGTAGGGAATTCTGGGGCGCTTTTGCAGAGTAGGGTTCTGGAAGATGAATAAGAGATGGTTAATCAGACAAAGAAGAAACAGGCATTGAAATGGAGGAGAAAGCATGTGAAAATTCACCAAATAAAGATATTTCAAAGGAAGTAATTCTCTTCAAGTATGTAGCACAGTATTGATTTTTTAAATTAATAGTTTTTAATATTTTAAATAAAATTCTTTTGCTATGGGACTATCATTTTTAATGTTATTGTGCGGAGCAGGCTGGGGGTCATGACTTGGAATAGTCATATTTAAAAAAAAATGCCTTTTAACAGTTGTCAGTTTTAGTACTAGGCTAATTTTCTTTCCTTATGCTGCTCTCAATCAAAAGTAAAATAAAAAATAATGTCTCTAGTATGTTTCATAATCTGTACCTTCCCCCATTTTTATCAGAGCATGAAAGAAGGAGGAACTGCGTTCTTTGTATTACAGAAGGCTCAAGTTACCATGAAAATATTGAGTCAATTGAAACTGGGCAGGAGCTATCCAGTAGTACTAGTAGTTTCTCTGCCTTTTTCCTAAGTTTGGGGGTATTCTTTACCTTCTGGGTTCATCTCAGATCAGTCTATCAGGTAAGAAGCAGCCCTGTTTCTGATGGGTGATAAGCATAGTGATTATATTTTGTGTCATTTTAGCTAAGCTGGAAATACATTTCCCAGAATTTCCTTGCCTGTCTGATTGTAGGTTAGCCCAAGAGAAAACTAGGTGAGATTGGGAGATGAAGGAAGCAGCCGCCATTTCACTGTGAAGGTCCGTTCAGAGTCCGAGGCACCACTGCAGCTCTGTGCACGTTGTGACTCAGCTCCAGGCCCACTTGTTGGCCATGCACCCCAGCTGGGACCCAGCTCCTCTCGCTTCTGCTGGATCTCTATTTTAGTTTCTGACATCCTGGGCAAGGCATGTGTGCAGCTCCGTGGTGAAGGACGCTAGCTTCTGCAGGTCACTTGTGTGGTTGATTGTGCGAGACAGACAAAGGTTCCACTTTGTCTTCACTCCCCCACTTCCTGTCCGGCTGTCAGCCCTGCTTTCCTATAGTCATTTCACGCCTACCACCAGACTCAGAGCCCATAGCCCTTCACAGCCTTCACCAGCATCCACAATTGCGTAAAATTCAATTCTTAGTAAATCTCTTTTTTTTCCCTATCACTTATAGTGGTTCTGTTTCCCTGATTGAACCGTAACTGGTACAGTTCCCTTACAACACATCATGAATTCTAACATAGCCAATTTGTGGTTATTAGTGGTGATAAAGAATGGGGATGGCATAAGTCATTGAAATCACAGGTGATCAAATGTCTTATTTAAACAACAAGAACAATAAAACTAGTCAAATTACAAGAAAAGGGTCTTGTTTAATAATTTCAACCATTTCTCCTAACAAATGGGAAAAATTGGTAACTCACATTTCACTGCCTTTTACAAATGAACTGAATGATGAATTCTGTTGTTGATTCTTCCATCTAAATGATGGAATAGATGGAATAGCTTTTTCTATAGAGCACAATTTAACGCCACGAGGGACTTTAGAACACTTGTAAAATTTATCTTCTTTGTGGCAGGGAGTATGTGTGGAGAATATTTGTAGATGTGATAAAAGGAGGAGGCTAAATATTTTTAATGATACTTTGGTGATAGTATATGCACACAAACAGAAAGACTTACACCATTTTTAGAAATTTCCAAGAGAACTTGTTCTTGCATATGTGACTCAGTCCTCCTTTGACTCTGGGCTTGACCATGTAATTTGCTTTGGCCAATGGGGTGTTAGCAATGGGGTGCAGCCTGAGGCTTGATTAGTGCTTGTGTATTGGGAAGTGGCCTTTGGACAGTTCCCACTTGGGAGTCTGTTGCCATGCTATAAAGAAGCAACTTGGAGAGAGTGTTGTAGGATTAGAGTTTGTCCTGGATTTATGAGCTGAAAGGCACTGCATGCGCAACATCCAAAGAGCAGAAAAACCACAAACTGAACCTTGCCAGAACTGGTAACAAACAGATTTCTGAGAAATAAATTGTTGTTTAGGGGTGGTTTGTTACACAGCAATGGAAGAGCTTTAATAACAAGCTTTATTCTGTCTTTTTTAAAAACTATGCATTAACTTAGTTCTGATTATTTCTCTTTTTGCTCCTTCCTTAGATTCCTTACTAATTCTTTCCATTGTCCCCACTTCCCTCTTTCCCATGGAAAAATGGATGGTCATTCTTCTCGGCAGTGTGAGTTGGGAGACACTGGGAAGCTCTGCTTACTTCAGAATATCTTCCTTATCATCCTCTTTTCGTACTTGAAACTTGAACATTATTTAAATAATAAATTCCCCCCACCCCAAGCAAAGAATTTCCATGCAATGATCCCTGGTCACATGAATGAACATGCAACGATCCCTGGTCACATAACTGTTTTTGTTATTCATCATTAAGCCAGGATTAGTGTGTTAGTTTTCTTTCCTAGGAAATGGGTACTTGAGGTGGACGGGTACCAGGGCCTTTCTTGCCAGAGGGCCTTGCCCACAGATTTACTTCTTCCTGCTAGGCATTCTCCCTATTTTGTCATCCAGTTAACTACTGTTCTTCCTCCAACTTTTGAATGCATTAATATTTTTTTAGGAAAGTGTCCCAGATCCCCCTGATTAAATCAATTCTTCTGTTATAGGTGCTCATAGAACTAAATATCTCTTCTTCAGAGTAGTTTCCACTTCAGCCTTTTTTATATGTAATTATATTATATTTACACTCCCTGGGACTATAAGCTCCAAGGGGATAGAGATCTTGTCTATTTTTGTTCATTGTAGTGTTCTAAATACTTAGCACATACTCTGACACATGGAATGTATTCAATACATATTTGTTAAGTGAATAAATGAATGAATGAATGAATGAACTGAAATTCTGAACAATTAAATTTTCTCTTATCTTCTTATGTTAGAAATTTTTATCCCTGGACTGTTTTATGACTATTGTGGGAAAGAAAACAGGCACATGGCATTCTAAAAGCTCTGTGAGATGTTTCAAGAAGGGAAATTAAAGCTGTGCTGAAATTAAGACTTATTAGAGTGGGCTCCCTTACAATGCCTGATGCATTTAAACCTATGGATAAAGATATACCCAGAAGGAAGAAAACTAGGAAGAGCTAACATGAGCACTAGCATGTATTGTAAAAACATCACTAGGCTGACATAAACATTATTTCTGTTACTTCATGCAATAATAGTTCAAAGCTTCCCTTTCTTTATAATTAAACAATTTTGGATTTATTAAGGAAGAACTATAATGCTTTAGTACACTTTACAATTATAAGAGTTATCTTCATTAAAGTCTGCAATAATTAACTTAAATAGAAAAATTATAATGGGTTTACTAAAATGAGCAGAGAAAAGGAAGTGTTGGTGTTTTATGTTTTATTTTGACATTGCTATTCTGACATTGAATGGGTTGAGCAAGAATAGCAATCATGGTTTAATCAATATTGAAATTATGAATAGCATTTTTATAATTCTCTGAGAGTTGTGAGTCAAAGCCTGCATTTTTATTTCCTTCGGGATAACCGCTGTTTGTTCTTGAATTTAGAATATATGGGAAATAAATTGACCTGGAGACGCACTTCTCAAAATGTGGTCCTAATGGCAGGTAAGAGAAAAATGGGTTCTATGGTCACAAAAGTTTAGGAAATGCTGGATTAATCAAAATTCAATAGTATTTTTCTGTTTTTAATCACAGCATTGATAATGCACACTGTAACTCTAAGAAAAAAAGGATATAATTATACAACATTTCCCATTATCATCTGATTACTTACTGACTTTTTAAATTTAATTAAGCATATTTATTTGTTTTTTCTTAACATGCTCTTTGGAATTTAAATGTGTTTTGCTAAACCCTTTGGGAAATGTAACATAGAGAGAAGTCTCCTTTCATGTATCTGAAGAGGTATAGACATTTACCAAATCCATGGTGACATGTTTCTCTCTTTTTCCTTCCCATAACTACAGCCTTCTCTGATCCTCTGATCCTCCTGTTCTAGGAACTACTTACTGTGTCCCTCCTATAAGTGTGCTAATTATAATAAGTGAACATTTCTTGAATAGTCACTACATGCCAGGCACAATTCTAAGAATTGTCAATGTAATAATTCAGTCACCACAGAACAATCCTTTGAGTAGCTATCCCATTTTATAGCTGTGAAAGACAGAGTCCAATTAATTAAGTAGGTGGTAGAGTCAGGATTTGAACCTGGGCGGTCTGGCTCCACTCTGAACCACAATACTATGCTGTCACAGAACTGACTTGCCAACACACTTTTAGAAAACAACTTCTTGGTAAATTGGGAACTACTTGTAATTTGTGAACTCTTTGGGTTGCTAAACAAAGAAGCAAAGAAGTACAGCTTAATGTACCAATTTGACATTTGCTTAACTTCATGCATGTGTTTGGCAGAGTCAATTTTTCTGAAAGATTTCTTCATCTTTTAGAAATACAGAATCTGTCATTTTGGTGTGGTGCCATGAGAAGGATCATGTGCTTCACTCCTAGGAGGAACTACTCATTTTCAAGTGCAGGCCGCGCTTGAGTTTTCCGTTTCTCTTTTTCTTTTTTAGTGGTGTAGCTAAAAAAGACCATTATACACTTAAGCATACAGATCCACACAACAAGCTACAAATAATTCAGCTACAAAACCCCATCATGGTTCTGGTGTTAACTACCACTCCTTCCTTACTAGACAGTTACAAAGCCTGTAGTCCAGTCTGGTTTAGGCAGTATCCCTATGCTGCCTCAATTTCTGGTCCTCTTTGTCATCATCTGGATTCTTCATCATCTTCGGACCTTCTTCTTTGTCTCATGCTGGCCCCATGTTCCCTGCAGACACTGCTTCTTTACAGTAGAGCTTTTCGTGTTTTTGTAGAAAACAGTCTTTCTGTTGGCAGTTGCTTACAGTTTTAGACTCCTCTCCTTTTTACTACTGTAGCCCAATAATTCTGCTAAACTATACTCTAATTCCTCTATATCACCCCAGAGCTAGTCTTTCTGATACACTTATTTATATGATAAATGTAAAACTAACATAAAATACAAAAACATGGATTATTAGAGGCAGAGTAGAGCTGAAGCTGGATAATAATCTAAGGCACTCAAATATAGCTCTTGAGTTTTAATTATAGTTTTGTTTTTTGCTTTCAATTGCATAAAAATTACCAAAGTTTTCTAAAACAAGATAGCTCAATATTAATCCGATCTTTGTTTATCTTCTTTACTTAAAAGCTATTTCCTTTACCAATCGAATCTCTCAAATGGGTAGTTTATTTTTACTCACACTCTCTACACTCAAAAACTTTTGTCGTTGGATTCTGTTCTAATTATTTAGCTGAAACCACTCTCTTGAGAGTCAATAATGACCTCCTTATCACCAGATGTAAATCTCAGAACTCATTTTCTTGGACATCTCTAATATTTGACACAACTGACTAGCCACTGTGGAAAATATGTCCTCTCTACTATATTTAATATAGTCTGTAAGTACATTACCTCTTTGACACTTTTTTAAGAAAACATTTTTAGGACTTAAACTAAAATCCTTAACTCTTTTTCTGCACATGCTGCTGATAATTAATTTTTGTCCAATTTACACACTGTAATTTTTTTTAACCTTGACTCACTTGGAACCATTTCCTATCCTTTGGGATCGTGATCCTGAATCTGCCATCCAATGTGTTGACTAGTCTTTCTAACTTTATGTCACTTGCAAATAAGGCATCAATTTTCTCATTGGATTCAAGGAGGAAAATAATAATGTCTTTATTTTGGAGGGTTTAGGATGAAACTGGACAACACATGCCACAGACTACTCTCCAAGGCTGACTTTGATCTGCTAAATCAGGACAATTTAGGTACAGAAAGCAATAAATCTATTTTTCACATTTCTTCACTTTTTGTTCAGAAGGGTATCTTTAAAAGCTTTGTCAAATGTCTTTTAAAAATACACAGAAATAAGAAATTGACTAGCCTAATAAACATACAAAAACAAATGAGTTAGTTTTGGTAGGAATTGTTTCCTATGAACTAATTGTGATTCACACTCAGCATTGTTCCCTTTTTAAGTACTTATAGACTGAGGTTTTAATAATTTGTTCAAAATGTAGTTGAGGATGATTAGTGTATTTCTAATCCATCATTTGCAATCTTTACTTCTTGCCAGTTTTGGAAGGCTAGGAATATATTTGCCCACTAGCAATCTTTTAACATTTCTCCTCCTTGTCTTGATTCCTCAAAGATGACTGACAACAGATTCAGCAATCTCAAGAAACGTCCTGGAGTTATACTTGGAAATAACATGTACAAATCTCATTTGGGCACATTGTAGAGGGGTTAGGATGTTGTTTATAAAGACCTCTCTTCTACCTTTTCCAGCTAAAGTTCACTCTACTTTATAAAAAAGGAAAATAAGTTTTGAGGAAATCGACTCTCTCTCTGTTGCCTGTTATTATCACATTGTTTACCATAGTCTAAAGACTTGTCCGTTTTGTGCTCTCATTTTTCTCTAAAAACAATTTAAAGAGCCCAGTTTATTGTTTTATGTTTCTACAATCTTGAGCTCATTTTGTACTTTGGCTTTGTCATTCTTCTTAAACCTCTATGCCACTTTTTAATATTATTCTTGGTAATTATTCCTTTTATCATCATTTGTTCACTTCCTTTTAAAGTTTGAAGTTCTAGGAATGCTGTGCGTTGTTGTTCTTGCATAAAACGTACCTATAAGCATACACTAAGTCTTCCAGGTTTTTAAAAAAAATTAGAGCAAGAGTATAAAAACTCCTTCAAACCTATTTGAATGCAGAATCCTTCCAGATTTTTGTGATTTCTGTACTTGTCTCACTCCCACCTAATTTGACATTATTTTTTAAACATATTTGATTGATTGCTATAGTATTTACTTAAATTGTGTAATTAATATTGTGTAACTACAACTAAAACTGGCATAAATGTATTTGGGAACAAAATCCAATTGCCTCTTGGTAAGCATTCTACTCAACTGGTAGGAACAGAAGTTCATGAGTGTTTTAGAGTAACTTTCTAGTTCTAAATATTCAGTGAGAAGTGGGCACAAATCAATATGTTTTACAGATGTAATGGAGAACTTCAGTTAATGTGGTGAGTTGGTTAAATGGAGATTGACTAAGAGAGCTCCTACTACAGAAAAACGTGTTCCTTGCCTGTGATGAAATTGCAAAATGGTAGCCAATTCTTTCTGACTCTTCTAATTAAAATTGATTACTTCTACTCTACACTATCATAACACCTGTAATACTTTATTTCCTTAAAGTCTACATCTACTGGATTGTGAGCTTCTTGAGGGCAGAGATTGTCCTTGATAAATGATTAGGTGAATATATTAAACATTTTTTTTTTTTAGTGTGATAAATGAGAAGGAAGAGGAAGAAAGCAGTTTGGGCTGATATAGAAAACCAAACTTAAAAAAAACCCCGAGATAATGGTACAGTGAAATGTGCTACTTAAAATGCTGTCTGAGAACCCATAGTCATTGGTAACAGGACAGCCAATGGGAGTTGGAAATAGCAAGCTAATTCTCAATTTCTAAACGTTCAAAACCATAACAAAACTTGAAATATGGAATATTTTATACCATGTCCATAATGTGTGCATTGAACAAATCTCATTCTGTTTCAGAACAATGGTAAAATGGTGCTCATTCTGGCTTCATTTAATACAGATTACATCGTGGTCACCAGTGGGAATGGTGCTGTAATTATTCTGTTTCTTCACTAGATGGTGCTTGTGAGTCAATCAGAAGAAATTGAATCTATGGTTTATTCACTTAAGTGAAACAAGGGAAATTTGTGAATTAAAAAAATGAGGCAATGAAAACATCAGAAAAATTTAAGACAGCCCTTTATAGTTGTTAGACTACTTGGAGAAAATTTCATCTTTCTTTCTGGTAAATATGTTAAACACTTGGAAGAAAAAAATTCTCATTAAGACCATTACAGTCACCAAATTCTGAGTGTTTTGTAGACTTACTGATCAAGGCTAGTGAATTAAAACATTTTCTTTACTTTCCTTAAACTACAACATGAATCTCTGGCTGGAAGCAAAACAATTTAAATTGTTAACATGAGAGTGTTGTTTCATTTCATAATGTTATTTGTGAAACGGGTTGTTGTACAGCTTTTAAAATGGTGTCTGAGAGGCAATATTCCTTTACTTTTATTCAGAGGCATTAAAGTGTAGACATTGAAAGGGAAGGCTCTGGATTCATACTGCTTGAGTTTAAATCCCATATCTGCCCATTTCTAGCTGTGTGATTTTGATACTTGATCTCTCTAACCTTTTTTTTCCTTATCCTGCATAATGTGGATGTCAAATAGTTTCCATCTCATACCATCGTTGTGACAATATGTGCAAAAGAAGCAGAACAGTGCCTGGCACATAGTAAGCTCTAAAAAAAAAAAGTTAACTTTCGTGTCATTTCTTACTATGTTTCATATACTAATGAAGACTGATATGTTCCTAGTCACAAAACAGCTATGGGAAATACCAATTTAATTAAGTTCATGCTTCTTTCCTTTCTTTCACTCATTCTAATATTCTAACCTATTACTATTCTGCTTCTATCTATGAAACTGACATATTTTACCAAGTATTTCTTTAGGGAGCAAACTGTCTCTTAAAGTTTGGTAGAAACTTTAAGAATTTAGAAACTTTTCATTTATGTTCTAATATGTGGTATTTGGGAGAACTTAGCTTCTTCTGAACTTTAGGAAAAGATGGTTTTGTTTTCTCATTATAGTTCCTGAAATTTAACGATTGCAATAACTGATAGCAAACTTCTCCTCGTGGAATTCTGTTGCTGATGGATATATCTGAAGATCGCCACAATTGTTGGCCAATATCATGGCAAAGAAAGAAAAGTGTATGAGGAAGAAATAAACTTTTTTTTCTTCTCAAAATGGTGGCAATATGGATGTAAAAAAGAATATAGAAGGACAAATATTTGAGTTGATATATCAAAGCTGAAGAAAGGCTATGTTCTCATCAGAGAAGAATCATAAACTCATGAGTCACAGCTTTTATTTACAGTTCTATCTATAGTGTACATGGACCCCTGTGTCCCAATTCACAGGTCAACGTGTGACATAATTGACAGGACTTGTGTCCTTTGCTCTCAAAGATAGGAGATAATGTGTGAAAATAAGGTGCTTTCTTTGATGGACACTAAGAGCCACGAGGCAGCAGGTATTTAAACAAAAGTTACTCTGCGCTGGGTGTGGTGGTAGGAATTCTACCTGAAATATCACCTTTAATCCTCACTACAACTCCACAAAATAGCCATTGTTACATCCCCAGTCTAGCATTGAGGAAATATTACATCGTCAGTGATCGGTGGAGCTAGTATTCAAACCCAGTTCTGTCTGATTCCAGAGCCTCAGCATTCATCCATTACTTCGAGATGTCAGTTCAAACAAAGACATTGTTTGGGTTGATTCTGAAAGTATAGGCAGTGCCCTAAATGACACATTTCCTAATTGGTCTTCCCTGCTGAGACATTAACTTGTCAACATAGGGCATCAGCCTTCATTAGTTTCCCTCATGCCTGGGTAGTTAAAGAATCAAACTGTCCTTCACAATTTGAAGATGATACCCCTGCCTGTGAGGCTGTGGCTGAGAAAAACCAACATCTGACAAGCAGTTCTTTCCACATCATATATACATGCAGATTGCTTTTTGGTTTGTGGCTCAAGCTTCTGTTGGCAGAGCCTTGCTTCTGCATTTTGTTCTGCCAAAGTGTTGTTAGCTGAAGCTTAGCATATACTCATCAGGGCCGCCTCTGTTCCTGTCCCCAGCCATTCTTAGCCTCGACACATCATCCTTTGGATTGAAGGATCATCAGAAGTCTTTTGGCCTCCCGGGTTTTACGTGCAAGACCTGTTTAAATAGTACGCTGTAGGCCTTTTAAAATACATGTCTGTTCCACTAGACCTGAGTTATGATTCACTATTTCAAGGATAGTGGATCAAATGAACTGCCAACCATGGTTCCCAGATCTTGCCATTGGTTGTTCTCAGGCCGGAGATACTTAGTGATGGGACAGGAGATGGTGGCTGTGTGTTAGCGATAAGGAGGTTTGGTTCCTCTCCTTGTTTTATAAAATTGCATTGTGGTGGGATGCTTGACTGCTCTTGCCAGGCCTACCAGTCCGTGACTCTTATCTAGGCACCCTCTGACCAGTTGTCCATGTAGAAAGACAGCTGGTACGGGATGAGGGGGTGCACTCGATGACAGCAGGTCATGGTGGCTTGACATTCACCAGAACAGAAAGCAGCTGCAGTGAACTCATCTCCTTTGTACAGCAGTATTGGTCCTCCCTCCTTTCTCTGGGTAACAATTACTGACTGCATACTATAAGCCAGGCAACAGGCAAGTTAAGGTTTCTCAGCCTCAGCACCTTTAATATTTTGGTCCAAGGAAGCTTTTGTCATAAGGGGCTTTCCTGTGCATTGCAGGATATTAAGTAGGATATTAAGTTTATTTACTAAACACCAGTAGCAGCCTCCTTATATCCTCCAGTAATGACAACCAAAACTATCTCCACACATACTAAATGTCCCTGAGGGGGAGGGAGGGCAAGATTACCCCCAGTTGAGAACCACTGGCCCATGATATTATCTAATTTAATCCTCATAATAATTCTATGAAATAGGTAGAATTCTTTATTATTTCCCATTTTAGAGGTAGGAAGATGGAGGCTTATACTGTTAAGTAATTTGCCCAGGGTAATACAAAGAGGAATTTCTGAAGCTGAGGTGATAGCACAAATCTGACTCCAAATTCCGATGTCTTTGACCTCTGTGCCATGCTAATTACTACTGTCTGAATTTTGGTTCCTGTTATTTATGCAGGAACTGTGTCCTCTGATAATCCACTGTTTAAATTGAATTATATCCTCCCAGACTGTATTTGAGTGTTTATCAAGCTCTGGATATATTTTATATTTCCGTAATTCTGTGCCCTTGCATGTGCTGTTCCTTCTGCCTGGATTAAGTTTACTTCCTCTCTCCACCTAGAGAAAGCAAATTAATTTTTATAGCTTGAGCTCTAATGCCACCTCTTCTATAGCATTAGATCTGGCCATTGCTCATATACCTACGCACTTCAGCTCCATAGTATTATAGGTAGAACACAGATGAAATAGTACATGACCTTCTAAAAATATGAAAAGAAAGGAAATAAGATTGTTTTCTAAGAGTTAAAATGCATGATAAACACATACTATATCAGATTAGAGATTTACAAAGTTACCTTGAAGAGATCAAATTGTTTCTTGGTTTAAAAGGTTTGACTATTTCCTGATAAAAGTATAACCATACTCAAAGAAAAAATTTGTCCATTAGAATAAGGCTTGGAAACATAGAAATAAAGTCAGGAACAACTGTTGATGATTTCCATCTCAGCATGGATCAGGCATAAAATGGGTCCTGTCAGGTCCATGGACGCTTCTGCTGGTGTATCTACTGTGGAGATTGGGACATCAGAATAGTAGACCAGATTTTGTTAGGTGTCTGACCAACCATTAAACCACTGTTTCCCAAAGGGTGGAGCACATACCACAGAGCTAAACAAGATAATGTAGGTGATATGTACATATCATTAAATAACGTAGACTCAAATGGTGAGAATGTCATCTACTTACAATTTTTTACCAGACATTCTGATACATCAAGCAGAAGGTTTCCTTTTGGAGTTTGTATGTCTTTAATGCCTAACTCATTAATTCCATATTAAGCATAGACTTGAGATCACCTAGGAGTGAGTATAGATAGAGAACAGAAGAGGTCTTAGTACACCAACATTTAAAGTTTTGGCAGATAAGGAAAAATCAGCAAAGGCGACTACTGTGTAAGAGCAGCTCCTGAGGAAGAAGAAGAATCAAGAGGGAGTGATGTCTTATAAGCCAAGGGCAGGAAATGTTTCAAGAAGAAAATAATTGGAATAAAACTGGAGTAAAACTGGAATAAAACTGGTGATGTAGAAGAGAGTAGGAACAACTGCAGAAGGCATGAGCTTGATTCAGTGAGAGCAGATGGGAAGTGCATACACAAGGACAGAAGCATGGCAAGTTCACCTTTTCTAACAGAGAGGAAGGCAGGGTACAGAGTAGTAGATGTGGGGGGCGCGGACGTGTGGAAGTTACACTTCTTATGGCTTCTGTTTTCTCACTGAAATTGAAACTAAGGCTTAGAGATGATAGGGAGGAGGCACAGATGTTTGCAGTTCGAATAGAGAAGTGTAAAATCCATTTCTAGGCGCGTAGGACAGTGAATAGACTAGGGCAATGAGAATTGCCAGGCAGCATCAAGAGCCCTTTTTAGAGAACTGGAAATAAACATAAAGTGTATGGTGGTTTGCTTTTCTCTAGCCACGCTGAATTTCTCAGGCTATGCACAGAGTAAGCAGACAGGTGGATTTTAGTAAAATTAGGAATCTACGCGAGGACCAAGCGAGTTGACTTTGAAGTACATAAAAAATCCGAGGCTCCTAAAATATTGCGTATGTAAAGTTCTCAGGGGTTTGGTATTAAATTAATAGATCAGAATTTTTTTTAACTTAAAATGTTCTTCTGTTGGTAAATGGGTAATAGTAAATTTTTCAGATCTGCTTAAAAAACAAAACAAAGCAGAATTTAACAACTTGACTGAAGACTTTGTATTTTTGTGTGCTATCAATTGATTTCTTCATTCTTCAAAGACTGATTGTCTACATATGTACCAGGATCAACTGGGGACACACAGATGAATGAGACATGATCATTACTGGCTTGGAGTTGTATCCTTATTATTTGATAAGTAATATGAAGAGCTTATACAATAATTACAAGACAGAATCCTAAATACTAATATGTAATAGTAATAATAAGAAGGGTCCTGGAATCTGACTTATTGAGCTTTAGTTTCAATTCCTCCATGTACTAGCTATGTGAATTGCAGAAAGTAATTGACTATGTTCCCTATGCTGTACATTACATCCCCATGACTTATTTGTTTTATACATGGAAATTTGAATCTCTTATTTCCCTTCACCTTTTCCCCTTTTTAATTTTTCAATTACAGTTAATGTTCGATTATTTTGTATTAATGTCAGGTGTATACAGCATAGTGCTTAGACATTTATATAATTTAAGAAGTGATCCCCCTGACTAGTCTAGTAATCACCTGGCACTGTACATAGTTATTACCATATAATATCAACTATATTCCCTATGTTTTACTTTACATCCCCATGACCATTTTGTAACTATCAATTTGTACTTCTTAATGCCTTCAACTTTTTCACCGTCCCCCATGCACCCTCCCATTTATTACCCCAATAAATCTAGTACCTATCTGACACCATACACAGTTGTTACAACATTATTGACTATATTCCCTATGCTGTACTTTACATCCCTGTGACTATTTTGTAACTACCAATTTATACTTAATCACTTCCCCTTTTTTCACCCATTTCCCCAACATTCCCTCCCATCTGGCAACCATCAGAAAGTTCTCTGAATCTATGAGTTTGTTTCTGTTTTGTTTGTTTATTTTTAGATTCCACTTATAAGTGAAATCACATTGCATCTGTCTTTCTCTATCTGACATACTCCACTCAGTACAATACCCTCCAGGTCCATCCATGCCTCTGCAGATGGCAAGAACCCATGCCCTTCCCTGGCTGAGCAATATTCCACTGTATGTATGTACCACCTTCTCTTTATCCATTCATCCATCTACAGACACCCAGGCTGCCTCCACATCTTAGACATTGTAAAGAATGCTGCAATGAACATATGGATGTGCACATCCCCTTGAAGTAGCATTTTGGGTTTCTTTGCATAAACACTCAGAAGTGGGATCACTGGCTCCTTTTTTATCTCTTGTTATAGCCTTTGTTTTAAAGTCTGCTTTGTCTTGCATAAATATTGCTACACCAGCTTTTTTGTTTGTTTGTTTCCATTTTCATGAAATATCTTTTTCCATCCCGTTACTTTCAGTCTGTGTGTGTCTTTCAATCTGAAGTGAGTCTCTTGTAGGGTATATGTAAGGTGCTTGTTTTCTTACTCATTCAGCCACCCTATCTTTTGATTGGAGCATTTGATACATTCACATTTAAAGTAATTTTTGATAAATATGTAGTTATTGCCATTTTATCATTCATATTTTTTATTTTTTTTCATCTTAAAGAAGTCCCTTTAAAATTCCGGTTTGGTGATGATGAACTTCTTTAACTTTTTCTTGTCTGAGAAGCTCTTTATCTGTTCTTCAATTCTAAATGACAACTTTGCTGGATAGAGTAATCATGGTTGTAGGTACTTGCTTTTTATCATGTTGAATATTTTGCGCCAATCCCTCCTGGCCTGCAAAGTTTCTGTTGAGAAATTAGCTGACAATCTTACGGAAACTCCCTTGTAGGTAACTAACTGCTTCTCTTGCTGCTTTTAAGATTCTTTCTTTGTCTTTAATCTTTGGCATTTTAATTATGATGTGTCTTGGTGTTTCTTTGGTTTCTTTGGGTTCGTCTTGTTTGGGAGTCCGTACTTCTGGGCTTGTATATTTATTTCCTTCACCAGATTAGATTGTTTTCCATCATTATTTCTTCAACTAGGTTTTCAATTTCTTGCTCTCTCTCTTCTCCTCTGGTACCCCTATGATGTGAATGTTGGTACACTTGATGTTGTACCAGACGCCCCTTAAACTGTCCTCATTTTTTTGGATTCTTTTTTTTTTTGTGGTTCTGATTGGGTATTTCCTGCTACCTTATCTTCTAAACCGCTGATTTGATTCTCTCCTTTATGGAAATACTGTTGATTCCCTCTAATGTATTCTTCAATGCAGTTATTGTGTTCTTTATTTCTGACTAGTTGTTTATCTCCATTTTTATATTTCCTATCTTTTTATTGAAGTTTTCCCTGAATTCGTTGAGCATCCTTATAAGCAGTGTTTTGAACAATGCCTCTGGTAGATTGCTTGTCTCCATTTTATTTAGTTCTTTTTCTGGAGATTTGTTCAGTTCTTCTATTTGGGACATGTTTCTTTGTCTCCCCATTTTGGCTGCCTCTATGTGTTTGTTTCTATGTATTAGAAACAAACAGTAGAGTGACCTTATGTAGTAGGTGTGATGTAGGGCTCTGTGGCGCAGTCTTTCTGGTCACCTGTGCCAGATGCTACAGGTGTGTCCTTTATATGGGTTGTGGGCTCTCCTGTTGTAGTTGAGCTTGGTTGCTGTTTGCCAATGGGAGGGATTGACCCTCAGGCTGATTGTTTGTGAAGACTGGCTGTGACTACAGTGGAGGAGCTGCTGTGCAGCGGCTGACCCCACAGTGCAGGATTCACTTTAGCAGGGCTCTGGTGCCTGCCCAGCACGTCCTGTGGGTGTGTCATCCCTGGAGGGAGCTGGGTGATGCTCTGGTGGAGTCTGAAGCTAGCCACTGGGCATGACAGCCCCAGGGCCTCCTGGAAGGGGCCCCACCTCAGGCCAAATTCAGCCAAAGCCTGTGCCCTGCCCGAGGCCACCTGGCATGAGCCGCAAAGCAATCCGTAGATGACCACCACCCATGTTGGGCTTGGAGGTGCCTCTAGAAGCCAAGCCATGAACTGAGGCCAGCAACAGCTGGTGGCTGGGTTTAGGAGGCTCAGCCAAATGAATGGGCCATGCTGAAGCCACATACTGCATGTTTGGGTTTTGTGAACCTTTGAGAGATTTTAGGAAAGTCCATAACATGAGCCAAGACAAGCTGTTTACATGGAAAAGCCACTGGAAGCTGCTTTGGTATGCCTGAAAGTTGGGTGGGGCGGGGTCTCGGGGAATTACGGCGAAGGAATGGTGTTAGCCAGATTGATGGAAACAGATATGGCTGCCACCTGTGTTTGCATGCTTGGATGGCGGAGGGCTCAACAAAGAAATAATGGCTTCCACCAGCAACTCTGTTCAAAGCTGCTCTTCCAATCCTTTCTTTGAAGTCAGATATTTCAGTTCCTCCCCATATGTCCCTGGTGCCTTTTGAGCTGCTGCCCCAGCACTGGAACTCAGAGTGAATGAGTCTATAAGCAAGTAAGGCTGTGTGTGGGTCTTTTAAGACTAACTCCTAGGACTTCAGCTGCCCTAGTCTCACTTAGCCACAATCTTCACTGGTTTTCACAGCCAGAAGTTATGAGGATTTCTTTTCCTGTCACTGAAACCCTGGCTGGGGAGCCTAGTGTGAGGCTGGGATCCCTTGCTCCTCCAAGGGGGACCTCTGCAGCCGAGATATCCCTCCTAATTTTTAATGGTCACCCATGTATGTGGGACTGGCCTATTCCGTGTCTCTGCCCTTCCTACCAGTCTCGAGGTGGCTTCTTCTGTGTGTCCGTGTTGTAGGACTTCCTGTTTAGCTAAATTTCAGGCGATTTTCAAAGATGGTTGTTCTGTAGTTTAGTTGTAATTTTGATATGGTCCTGAGAGGAGGTAAGCACAGCATTTACCTACTCTGCCATCTTGACTGGAACCTTGGCTTTTCATTTTGTTTTAAATGTACATAGAGTTAGATATCTGTTCCTACCACATCAGAGGAGACGTATTCAGCATTGATAAATGATCCATAAAGTATTATGCATCTAAAATAGTCTTTAAAATGGTTTGTTGAATTCTTCTTTTTCTAATTTTGTAGCAAAGTAGTTTTAGAGCC
Organism: Rhinolophus hipposideros; assembly: GCF_964194185.1. NCBI lineage: Eukaryota > Metazoa > Chordata > Mammalia > Chiroptera > Rhinolophidae > Rhinolophus > Rhinolophus hipposideros. The sequence continues at coordinate 71,862,554 of NC_138053.1, read as the reverse complement.
TTCCATCTTAAATGGCTAGAACATTTTGTTAACTCTATAACAGCTATTATTTATGTAGCCTGATTATGTGTTTTACTAAACAGTTGTGTGTTTGTGAGTATATGTATGTGTATGTTAGATGTTCTTTAATCCTTATAACAGCTTCATTAAATAGGCCTTTTTTAATATCCACTTGACAGATTAAGAAAGTGAAGCTTAGAGAAGTTGAACAGCCTGCCCATGGAAATACACAAGTGATGGAAATAGGATTTGAATGCAGCTTTGTCTGACCCCCAAATCAGTGTGCTTTCTACAACTCACAAGTATTTTTTCAGAAGTTTAATTTTTATCGTTTAAAATGGTATAACAGTTTTCTACAGCTAGCTGCTCTTTGTTTCAAAATTTTCTTTTTTCAATAGCACCAAATATTTCCTAAAGGGATTTAAGATGTTGCTTGGGGATTATTCAATATTGTTGCTTGCACATCCAGCCCACTAGTCCTGAAGCATCAGAGGATCACAAAGTTGTCACATACCCTGTCTATTATTATATTTCTAATGAGACCCTTCTGTGATGTGGTTCACAGAGAAGCAGTGGTGCCAGAAAGGAGTTGTAAATCCAGTTATGTATCTTGGGAATGTTTCATTTTTTTCATTTAGCTTTGATATCTAAATATTGTCTTTGTTTTGGAACATCTGCATTAAGGATCCTGACAAATATACTTCTCATGTGTCAAAGTAAACCCAATATTACGCTAAACCAGGCTGGCCCTCAAGCAAGGCATTTATGATGTCACTAGCTTGTGGAAGCAGCTGATGCACATTGTCTATTATTTTCTAGGTCTGTATTAAATCTCTCATTTCCTTGGCCTGGGGGAAATGTAGAATTGGGATATTTAATGAGTAAGGAGGATGGAAGCTGAACAGAACATAATGTAAGTGTGTCAAAAACATGAACTATGTGCTTCTTAGACATATGAGGGAGGATTTGTTAGAAAGGTTCTGGGAGGAGGTGTTGATAATTGACAATATCATACCTGAACTCGAACAAAAGTTAAAAAAATCTTTTTATTATGGAACTTTTCAAACATCCATAAAAGCAAAAATAATTAGTATGCTGAACTCCAATATATCCATCACTTATCTTCAACAATTGCCAGCACTTTGCCAATTTTATTTTCTCTCTGCCCCCATGCCTCAGCTTTCTTTCCTTTCCCACCAATGACTGGGAGCAAATCCCAGAATTTATATCATTTCATCTATAAATACTTTAGTGGGTATTGCTAATAGATAAGAGCTTAAAAGTATAATCACAACACCATTTCTGGGGACAGAGCCCCAGAAAGCAGTTTCCAGGCTCTCGGCCTCACATAGAAAGGTGCTGACTCAGGTAGTAAATGGCCATCAACTATGATTGCATGGCGATCAGCTGTGGCTAGTTGGCCGTCAGCTGTAACCAGTGAGCCATTGGCCACTAATATAACTGCTGTGGCTACACTAGCAGAAAAATGGGGGCTAGCAAGAGCGGATTACAGAGAGGCGGATGCCGCTGGTGAGAATATAGTGATATGACTCCCCTACTTATGGCTCCATGGGTGTTCCTTTTTGGCCTCACCATGTCCTGCGTTCTTATGTGGGGAGCGGGAGCAGAGACCCCGCAGGCCGACCTGCACGACACCATTGTTATACCTCATAAAAATATCACAATTCCTTAATATAATCTAAAATCTATTGCCATTTAAAAATTTCCCATGTTTTTCCAGATGGCTTATTAGAAGCAAGATTGAAATAGGCCTAAATTTATGTTTAATTGATGTTCTTAAATTTTCTTCAGTCCATAACAGGTTCTCTGCTCCTCTATCCCCTTTTTCCTTAATGCCATTAATTTGTGGAAGAAATCAAGTCATTGTTGCTAATGAATGTCCCTTACTCTGAATTTGGCTGATAGCATCTTTATGGCATCATTTAGTTTGTTCCTTTATCTCACATACTTCCTATAAATTTGTTGTTAAATTTAAAGACATTATATTCAAATTAAATTTTTTTGAGACTACTTCGTAAGAGGTGTTGTGTACTTCTTATTGTATCCCATCAGGAGGCATATAACCTCAAGTTATCTCACTCTGAACAATGTTAACACTGATTAATGGGCCCAGGTGTTTTCAGCTTGACCCCTATTTTAAAGGTTCCCGACAACCTTTACCTAATGGTTTTAGCAGCCATTTATGATGATTGCATGGTTTTATTATTCCTTCCACATTAAAGTTGGAATTCTTCTTATCCTCATCAACAAATTGGTTGCCCTCAAGTAGAGTGTATGTAGAAAAGACAAGATATTTTCCTTTATTAGTTTATTATTTCAGAATGAGTTGGTACCCTGGAAGTTCAACGGTGACCAAAGAGGTGGTGGTTGTAGGTTCTTTTTTCAGTATTGATAAACTCATGGATTTTTACATATTTGATGTGTTATTTTATTTATTTATTCATTTTTTTCTCCTTCTTCGGCCCCCGCCCCCACTCCGATTCAAGCTGTGTAGGACACAGCTCTCTGGCCGATGCTGATATTATGAGCCTTGCACTCTACCTGGCTGAGGCAGTTGGTTGCTGATTGTCGGTAGGCCGCTCACAGCAGCTTGTGGAACTCTTGCTGGTGGCCGGTCACTCACACTGGCCACTGGCTACTCCTGGCAGCACACGGTAGCCCACAGCAGCACACAGCTTCCAGCAGCAGCCCGTGGCAACCCATGACAACCTCCCGCTGCTCACAGCTGCCCAGCTCCAGGGAGAGCCGTTGTTCACAATCTTAGGTGTAGAGGGCGCAGCTCACTGGCCCATGCTGTCAACCTCAGGGTTAGGAGCATGGCGCTCCAACCACCTGAGCCACCGGGCCGGCCTTATTTATTTATTTAATGCTAAAAATTTCTTTGCTCTGCAAGAGCCCTCTTCAGCTAGTGAGCTCATTCAAGTTGGTTTCTCTGTCCTTATGGCATGACCCTGGTGGTCTCTGGCAGTTTTCTTGATTTCTGGCATGACAAGTTCTTAGGCTCATCTTGTATAGGACTTGCCCAACAAGTGGCGTTTAGAGATCTGGATGTTAGGTATGCTCATTTCTACTGTGTTGTCATTGTTCCCAGAACTACTTTGCAAATATTTGTTTTTTAGAAAGAGAAAAGTAAATCATGAATTTATTGTGATATTCCATATTGAAATGTAAGATTACAGGATTTTCATTTCATCACTGTAATTTTACAGGTATCCCTCTTTACAATGAATCTTGATTCCTAATGACATTAATATATTATTTACTTACTATATATGTAATATTGGAGTTATATATTATATATAATATTGGAGTTATATATAATAGTTTCAAAATAACAGTGATATCACTGCTAACAATAAGACATTTAAATATAGTTTAAGATTTGTTCGTGTGTGGTAGTTTGCATTCCTAGGATATAGCTCACTATTGATGTATAATACAAATGCTGTATTTTTAAATATTTGAAGTAATTCTTCTTTATGTGGTTATACCATCAACTTTGTATTCAGTTAGGTTTATTTATTTTTCAATGTAGGCAATTGCTTTTTTTTAAAAAAAACACGTTGTTTCTTGATTATGTAGAACATTGACATGTCCAAAATCAAAACCATAAAATGAGGTACATTTAGGGAAGTCGGACTTGCACTCTTGTACCCTTCCCGTTTCTTTCCCCAACCTCCACTTACAGGTGATTCTTTTTAGTTTATTCTGCTATGGTGGCTTTTCAAAAATATAAATAAATACAAATACATTTGCATTTCTTCCTTTTCTGGATAAAAGTTCATACTTTAAACACTTTCTTATACCTTGCCTTTTCCATTTATTTTGGAGTTTCCCCATAGCCTTGTGAAGAGATTATGTGGATCTTAGGAGTGGTACATGGTATGTTGTAGTTTCGATTTACATTTCTCTTCTTATGGGTGCGATTGAGCAGATATCCTATGTTTAAGAGTCAATTGCATGTCATTTTCTGAAACCAGTGGTTCTCAACTGCAGGTGATTTTGCGTCCTAGGGCACGTTTGACAGTATCTAGACACATTTTTTTTGGTTGCTACAACTGGAGGGTAGTTCTGCTAGCATCTTATGGATAGGTGCCAGTGGGGCTGTTCAACGTCTCATAATTTATGAGACAGCAGTCCTACAACAAAGGATTGTCTGGCTGAAAATGTCAATAGTGCCACCGTTCAAAAACCCTACAGCAAATGTATCTATCGATCATTTTGCATATATAGGTTTGTTTCCTATTTTTTCCAAATTGCTAGAAACTCTGTAGGGTTTGTTACCACTGTTCACAAAAATTAATACTCCCACCTATAGAACTCTGTTCACAAAAATTAATACTCCCACCTATAGAACTCTGCATCTTCATGAGACTTGCTTTGGCCAAACTGAAGTGCATTCTCAGCAGCTGCTTAAAGAACCTGGCATACCCTTTTCCCCCTGCCTCTGCCATGTCGGAGCACGTATTGAGATGAAGCCTCCATCAGTTTGGTTCCTGAGGCAAAATGATTAGAGAGCTCCCTGCTGAACATACAGTGTGAGAAATAATGTTGCTTTACTATGTCACTAAAATGTTTCAGATTGTTACTACAGCAAAGTCTAACTTATTTTGATGAATATAATCCTTTTATCTTAAAGGCGTTAACCCTTTGTGATAGAAATTTCAAATAACCTTCCTAGTTTGTCATTTGTGGTTTAACTTTGCTTATGGAGTTTTTTGCCTTGCAAAAATTACAGTAGTTCCCCCTTATCCGTGGTTTCACTTTCCGAGGTTTCAGTTACTGGCAGTCAACTGTGGTCCAAAAATATTAGGTGGAAAATTTCAGAAATAATTCCTAAGTTTTAAATTGGGTACCGCTCTTAGTAGTGTGATGAAATCTCGTGAATCCTGCTCCATCCCACCCAGAAGTGAATCGTGTCTTTTTCCAGCATCTCCAGGCTGTGTACGCTTCCAATGTACTGGCAAGGTATCGCAGTGCTTGTGTTCACGTAACCTTTGTTTTAGTTAATAATGGCCCTGAAATTTTGCCAGTGATGCTGGCAAATCTGATATGCCAAAGAGAAGTTGTGATGTGCCTCCTTTAAGTGAAAAGGTGAAAGTTCTCCACTTAATAAGAAAAAAACTCACATGCCGAGATTGCTAAGCTCTATGGTAAGAACAAATCTATCTGTGAAATTGTGAAGGAAAAATAAATTTGTGCTTGTTTGCTGAGAGAGACTACATTTGTGTAACTTTTATTATAGTATATTGTTATAATTGTCCTGTTTTTCTCACTCCCAGTTTATTCAGAAATTTGGCCAGTGAGGTCTTAGAACATATCCTTCATGGATAAGGGGGGGGGAGGTATTGTATTATTCTTATTTTTAAATTTGTGAAAAATGTACTCAAATATATCAGTCTTTTTCTTTTATTGATTCTGGGTTTTGAGTCAAGTTAGGAAAAATTTTCTCATTCTCAGCTTATTCATAAATTTGGCCATGCTTTCTTTTATCTAGTACCTTTATGTTTTATTTTCTCTCTACATTTAGATCCCTAATTCACTTAGTGTGAGATCTGGGTATGTTTTTCCCCCTCTATATGCCTCTTTAGTTGTCTTCAAACCACTTATTAAGAACTAATTTCCCCCAACTATTTGTGATGCTGTATTTATTATATGTTAAATTTCTATGTGCACTTTGGTCTATTTCTAGATTTTCTATTTTATTAGTCTGTTTATTCATGAGCCAACATCATACAATTTTAATTATCGAGACTTTAAAATATATTTAATGTCTGTAAGACCACTCCTCATTGCTCTTGTTTTAAGATTATTGCTTAATGTTATTGCTTATCTGATTTCTTCTTTCAAACTTTATAAGAAATTTGTCTAGTTTTTGAAAAAAAAATCTGTTTATTTGGATTTCATTAATTTATAAATAAATGTAAGGAGAAAAGAAATCTATATGATGTAGGGTTCTCTTCAAGAACATGGTATATCTTTTCATTTGTTCTACTTTTGTGAGTTTCAAAGAATTTTATAATTTTTCTCAAATAGGTTTTGTACTTTTCTTCTAACCTGCTTTAATAATAGGCTTTGGATTATTGCTGTTTTGAGAGGGCAGGAAATATTTCTTATTGATTTTTTAAAATCAGTGGAAAATTTGAGTCCTTATTTTATCATAAACTGGCCACTGATTAATCTGTAACCAAATTTTCCTTTTTGTAATAAAGAGAGCAGATCTTATTTGAGACCTAAGATTGTGGGATGAGAGGAACTATAAAATGCAAAGTAATGGGATGATATTCTTCAATTCATCATTCTTAGTTAATATATTTTTAAAATATGTGCTTGCTTCGGCAGCACATATACTAAAAATATATTTTTAAAATAATTTCTTCTTAACATTTCCTCTCTCAAAGCACATAATCTGTTTCTCAATCCCTGCCTCATATCACATGGCATGAGACAAATTCCCCACAGTATAGAACATTCTGAAAAATTGCTATCAAATATTATTAGATCTAATAGGAAAACTGAGCTTGTATAGTCTTAATTACATACAATCAGATGTATATACAACACAGACCTAGCCTAACTTTGTTTTTACAAATTGAGTAAATGAAATCCTATGTGAATTAACCACAGATTACAAGGTTTATAAATGAGTATTCCTGTGGAATAGAACCTCTTTCTGAAACAGGTTTTTAAATTATCAATGCAAGTGAAATTACCATTGGCAAAAATTGTGGTGTGACCTAAATCCAGGACACTAAATATTAATATTTTACTTATTTTCCTTCATAAACAAAGTTTCCTTCTTAAGCTAGGTGTTGCTAAAGTAGTAGATATGCTTTAAAACAGAAAATTGTGGTTGATTTTTGTTGCTATTCCATTTTTTAATTGACAGTTTTTCCAAACAGCTTTTTCTGTTAAAAAGAAAAAAATTGTAGATAAGATTTTGCTCTCTTCACTCTGTCAAACGCAAGCGGTATATAGGGCAGCATAGTTGTGGTTATTAAGTGTGGACTCTCTAGTTACACTGCTAGGGTCAAATCCTGGGTCTGCTAGTCTCTGGCTATGTGACTTGGACAAATCAATTAACCGATTAATCATACCATTGAACTAATAAGGTTGACATGAAGATTAAATGAGATATCTTTTAAAATGCTTAGAGCAATGTCTGACAAATAGTAGGCTATAGAACTCACTGATAAATTAAAAAGAAAAAGTATGTGCTCCACTTTGCTGTCTTTGTCAGCGTCTTTTTAAAAAAAAAGATTTTATTGGGGAAGGAGAACAGGACTTTATTGGGAAACAGTGTGTACTTCCAGCGCTTTTCTTAGTCAACTTGTTGTCTGTTGTCATTTCAATCTCAGTTGTTCAGCTCAGGTCCAGGTCCAGTTGCCATTGTTAGTTGCAGGGGGAGGAGCCCACCATCCCTTGCGGGAGTCAAGGAGTCCAAGTGACAACTTTATGGTTGAGAGCTCGTGCTCCAACCAACTGAGCCATCTGGCCACCTGAACTCATTGACTTCATTTTAGTTGCGGAGGGCACAGCTGGCCCATGTGGGAATCGAACCACAGCCTCTTTGCCCAGAGCTTGGGCTCTAACCAACTGAGCCACTCGTCCTCCCAGTCAGTATCTTGGTTCCGATGAAGTTAAATGAAAATTGTCACCAAAGATGCCTTCCGGTAGGGGTGGGGATGAAGGGAGAAAACCCAAACTAGGAAAGGCACAGCTCTACTACACTTCTGTAATAATGATGGAGGGATTTGCAGGTGGATTCTTCTCAGTGAATCCCATGTCACTCCACCATCTGGTCAACCTACTTCCTTCCATCTGCTAGAAAATTTCTCTGAGTCTGCTCAATACAAGAAGTAGAATTTCACAAAGCTTGTGGTGGAGGCAATGAGCTCAATTTGCTTCCTCTGAAAGAAAGCCCCAGAAGCAGAAAAAACAGTAAAATTATGACAAGTCAGCTGTTCCATTAAAAATAGATTTAACTCTGTCTACTAATATTTTGCTTAATGGAATCTTCGACTACTTCCACTTCATAGAGTGCTTGTTCCTTACCAGTTAACTAGCTCTTTTTTTTTTACTGAAGTATGAGTATTTGTAAATAGGAGATATTGAAAGTGTCTATCTTTTGAATTATATTGGACTCAAAGGAAAATGAGAAACAATACTACTCAGCACCCATTTTCCATTGTTCCTTTTTTTATTATGCTTAAAAGTGAAACAGAACACACTTCATATGCAGGGATATGTTTTTCTTCAGTGTTGTCATTTGTTTCCACTAATAACCGAGCAGTTTATGCTCAAAAGGACCACAAAGAGTGAAATTAAATGGAAGCTCAGGGAACTATGTATAGTAGTACAAATGGCACAGTGAATCTTTAGGGCCATTATCCAATTGTCTACCTTCATATACAATTTTAACTGTCTATGCTCGTGCAGAAGATTTAGTAAGATAAAGTACTAATACAAGATGAAGTGCATGCTAGAGTCAATCCAGACAAATTGCCTCCAACTACAGCTCTCCTAAAAGACTCAAAGTCTACATGTATTGTATCTGAATCATGTGTTCCCTTGTTAACCCCTTTCATTCATTTATGTTTTCATTCGTTTATTCAACAAATATTTATTTAGCACCTACTATATGCTATGCACTCTTCGAGAGCCTGGGGGTACTGTAGAAGAAAAAGCATGGAGCTACATTCTAATGGAGGAAAAGAGATAATTATATAATTGTGTAATATAATGTCAGGTAATGATCAGGGATTCAAAGACAAATATAGCAAGTTACATGGCTATTTTAAATATGATAATTAAAGACGGCTTCTCTGAGGAGAGGACATTTAAGTAGAGGCTTCAATAAACTGAAGGAGGGAGCCAATGACTTCTGGGGAAGAGTATTCAGGCATAAAGAACACCAAGTGCAAAGGTTGGTGGTTGGAGGGTTCTTGGTGCAGTTAAGGGATAACCAGAAAGGGAATTTGGTTAGTGGGGTGAGTATGGGGAGAATTTCTCATGATGAGGTTGGAGAGGTGTCCCAGGACCAGGTCATGTAGGACTTAGTTGCCTGTGGACTTCAGTCTTTGTGTGAATGGAACTCATTGGAAGGTTCTGAACAAGGGAATGAAAAGTGATTTATTATTTGCACAATTCATTGGCTGCTGTGTGAAGAATGGAATGTAAAGGGGCAAGAGTGGAAACAGAGGCTAGTTGGGGGACTATTGCACAGGTTGTATGGTGATAAGGGATCAGTGGAGAGACAAAGGAATAGAAAGTATGTATGAATAATCCTCTTTGTGTTCTATGTGGAGTAGACCTCATGCACTATAGCTATACAGAATAAGCTTTTATATATATCCCATTGTGTTTTACTTCTATTTGGATAGTACTGCATCAAATAGGAAAAGACAGGCAACAAAATGAATCTCCAACAGAGAAATGATTAGATTGTGGCAAATACTTACTATGAGCTATTAAACAACGTTAAAAGGAATGAGCTAAATTAATACTTGGAGAGATTTCCATGATATACTCTTAAGTGAAAAAAAAGTTTATTCTGTATGTAGCCTCATTTTAAAAAATCAAATTCCCAATATTATATAAATCTACATCTATATCTATCTATATACATATACATATATACACATATGTATCAAATGAGATATATATATATATCAAAATATGTATACGCACATGCTTATATATGGATATATGAGCATGCAGAAGAGTATAAAATATACATGCAGATTGTTAAGAGGTTATTAATATTGATGACTTTGTTGAGAGCAGACAGTCTATAAGTACTTAAGTAGCATCTATGAACTTTGATGGCGGAAACCCTGAAGTAAGGATATATTCCAGTACAAACCAGGTGGAATAGACCTAGTGTGGAATACAGAGAAAAAGATCCAGAATTTGTGCCCTATCACAGTGATTAAGGATTCTTAGCAGTAAAACCCAATGTATATCTTTTATGAGTAGTTTTGTACAACTATGTATAGTAAAATATATAAAGTTTTCACTTAAAAATGTTTAGACATAATTAAAAAAAGAAAAAATGTTTTGGACATAAATTGATCTAAGAAAAGATTTAATTCATTGTTATTTGCATCTTTAAAATATGCATGATGTAAATGTATTTCTGAGCATGTTAAAGAATGAAATGAGTCAATGACTCCAAAATGGTGTGTATGTGTTCAACCATTTTGAATAACCAAGTATAAAGAAAGATGTAAGGTTGCTAAAGACATACTTTATCCATTTGGTCTGGGATATACTCAGGAGACAGTCGTGACTACTAGGCTGGGTTTCTTAAGCCAACATCATATGCCTTATCTTTGGGGAACTTTTCTCCTCCATATTTTTGACCTTTAGCCAGCACATTTTCAATGAAACCTGTCTTTAAGCAAGAACATTTGGTCTCCGTAGTAACATTTGGTAATTAAAGCAATTTCTGTATTTGAACCTTCGTCACTGTGGCAATAACTACACGTCAGAGGGATTCTGGGAAGAGGAGTGATTTCTTCACCTCCTGAACTGTAGCATGCGACCGTCATTGAGAGACTTCTCATTCTGGCTAGTATGGCTTGGCCTACATAGTTCCCAAGTTGAGCATTTGGCAGGTTAGCTCACTAGTGACCAAATGGTCCTTTTAACAAGCTCTGCTGATCGTTGAGCTGTATTTCTTCATCTGCTTTGACTTTTAACGTGATTATATGTGAGTAATAACTCATGGGGGATTGAGGAAAAGGAAAAGGTTTTTTACCTTTTGGAAACGCTGTTCATTCAGTTTTTAAAAAATTGCCAGAAAACCCCACTGTTTACAAATTTTTCCATTGTGTTCTGTTTATTTGCCAAGAGAAATCTTGCACCATACCAACTTGTGTTAGTAAAACAAATGGCTCCTTTCACAATACAGCTCAGCGTATTTGTATATTTACATGAGTTTTCCAGCATTGCTTTGGAAGGAAAGATTCAGCTACATTCGCACATGTTTTGTTTTCCCTTGTGTGTAAGCTTTGACCTCTCAAACTAGCTCCCAATGAACCCGCAGGCCTTGGATTAGTTGTAGGCATTTTTCTAAGCCCGCAGTTGGATAGAATTTTGCTGGGTTCCTTGAAACAAATAGGGTGTTTTCAGGGAGCTTGAGCTAGTTTGAATATCTGGGTGAACTATGAGTTAACCAAGACTGTGGACTATGTCCCATGAGCCCCAACTTCCTGGGATGACCTGACGCTTACTGACACTAGTTGGCCATTATTTAATTTATGTCGGCTAACAAATAGCAAATTGCAATAGACTCACGAACACAGTACCGGGCTAGGCAGCTTGTCTGGACTGGAGGCAGAATTTGTGCTGTCCACGTGGCTTTCTATGTTTTATTAATTGTATTCCTGAATAATTCATGGTTCGTGTGGGAAAAAATTTTCATAAGTTTCAAGTAATTTATAATTTGTATGATGCATTTCTCCAAGGTGTTGAAAGAAATTTTCAATAGGTTCACACTTTTTAAATCTAAGCACTTGCTAGTTGGGTGATTTTGGACAAATTACTTCATTTCTCTATCTTTGGTTTCCTGCTCTGTAAAATGAGGGGAATAAAATCAATTTCAGAAACCTGTTATGAGGACCAAATGAAATAAAATAATAAAGCATCTAGTATGGTGCCAGGCATATGAGTAGGCCTTCTGTAAGTAGGAATTGTTGCTATTATTCTTAGTGTTTTGATAATTAGCTTTGGATAGACTGATGTAGGTTATTTCTACTTTCCTTGATTCAAGAGATAGGTAGTGTGAAAGAGAACTACCGAAAGGTCGGTTGTTATTCTGGTCCTTGATACACCAAGGAGGCCTCTGGAAATGAAAGTAAGAGGTTCTGGAGGCAAGTTTCTTAACCTCCCAATAACCAGAGTGTTTCATTCATAGCAAGGAGAATTTGGCCATCTCCTGTGACATATTCTAACTTTGGGCTGGAACCAATCTTGAAGCAGTTTTGGAACTCTCAATTCCACACTGTGAAATGAAGCATTGTGTTTCCAACAACACTACTCAGCATGTTGATGTTCACTGGGACATGATCACACCCCACCCTACTGGGGCCAAGAGAAAGGCCAGTAAAAACCAACAGTGCCTTAAGATGAAAATTTTAACATTAGCTCAAAATGTTGCTAATGTTTTGGCCAGTATAGAAAGGACCATGGTACCATCAAAGGATAGAGTCGCATAAGAGACCTTAAGAGACATTTAAAATCAGTTGAACTTCTCTTTATGTCCAGTTTTGTACATGCCTGTTTTGGGAATAGAGAAAGCAGCAATGGGGGAGGAGCCAGTGCAATTGTCATCTCTGCCACTTGAGGGAAAAGGGAAAGGCCCTAGTCTAAAAACACTAGTGTCAGAACATATCATGAATAGGATTCTTGAATAGAATATTTCCGTGAAGAGTGAGTCAGTTTCATAGGTGCCAGCTTCACGGTGCAGAGTAATAAATCATCCCAAACCATAGAGTATTGACTGCTTTTTGGGGAAAGGAAATAATTCCCCCTCCACTGCTTAATCCAGTGGTAAGTTTTCTTCCATAGATGTGGACAAACTGCTTTCCAGTCAACAGTCGGAGAGCTGGGCCCAGATTCTAAGTGTTATTCGACGGTGCCACTGCTCATCTGTCATTGTCATCAGCTTTCAGGATTCAAATCACGAATACTTGTATGTGTGGGAAATTTTCATGCCATGGTCCCTAACAGATAAATATTAACTCACAATAAAGCTACTCTTTCAGGTTAGCTTTAGTATTTAGAAACTTGGGGATGAAAAGTACAACAGAGCATCTCATGCATTTTTGCCTCCCATGTAAAATAAGTCCAACTGTTAGTGACACCAATGGCTGGCTGCCCTACAAAGAATTCTACAATATTCATTTCAAGAACAACTTTTAGAGGTCTTCAATATCATATCTTCATTCTTTAAGCAATGCTTTTGTCACTTGTAGCATTAGTAACTTAATAGTTAATTAATTAAATAGCAATAATCTGTGATATATTGTTAGTAAGACCAATGACATAACATGAATTTTATTTACTGAAATCATTTCTCCCTCTCATTTTCTATTCCCTTAGTTTTTCTTTGATTTTCCCCCCATACATATTTTAAAGTTATCTTGTTGTATTATAAGTTTTTAAAAACCTTTTGGAATAAGTCATACTATCAACAAACAAATAAAAAATAAATACTCATTTGTAATAATTAGACCACCCAGTTGAAATGTGCTGGTAGTTCTCCTTGAAAGGGTAATAGCATTGTTGTTATTTCATCATTCTCCATTCCTTTCTTTGAAACCATTATCCTGTGGCTTTAAAATTTTCTGCTGAGGAACAAATAGTCCCTTTTCTTCTAGAATTGCCAGCAATCTCATAAGAAAATTTTATCAGAAGTAACTTGTGTATAAGGAACAAACATGTAACCTTTTTTTCTTTTTCCGGCTTTCCTGAAGACTGTAGGCTGAGGCCTTGTAATAACCTTACAAAGTATTACATCTTACAAGTGAATTGACTATTGGACACGTTCTTCATCCTTCCATGAATAATGCCACAGTTTATCATGTCAAATTGGGAGTAGATCCTTGCCAGAATGTGGAATGGGTAAAAACAGTACACCAACTTAGACAATTTCAGTAAATGACAGAAATCACAATGTGGTCTTACATTATTAACTAATTTTAACATTCACTTAAATTCAGGAAGAGGAAGGGGAAACATGATTTAAGAACCAGACAGTGGGGTTATAGAATGACAATGGAAATTGCAGAGGCTTCTTTTTTAGTTCATCTGCCAAACACCTGTAGAACTGCATTTCAATTATGTGTCTGGGTCAGGTAAGAACTGGCTGGTTTCTGACAATGGTCTTTCAGACGGGACATCACCAAAAAGGCGAGATGCACAAGAGGCTAATGTTCATTTCCTATGACAGGAACTGAGGATGTCAAAGTAAATTGGAAAGGATAGAATCTGGGCAGGCTTCTGGGGCTTTGGCTCACACTTCAGGCAAATGTTGTGTCTAGATTGCCCACAATTACAAAAAGCAGAGGAAAGGGGCCCCACTTGACAACAATTGAATTTCAATAAATTTTGCTGCTGAGCCATCAGGAGATGGGTTTTCTTTAAAAAAGTTCTCAATAAAAGTCAAGTATTCACTGAATTCATTATTCTACAGACATCTGCATTTGAAAAATACTTAAAATTCTTCTCATATCAATGGATTTAAATGTTATTCACCAGTAATTCTTTGGGTCTTTGAAGCTTTCAGCTAAAGTTTTGGTTTATGACTCAGTGTTACCTTGTGTTATTGACTATCTGTTGTCATCTTTCATGTCAGGAAGCTCTTCATCTACTGAAACTATTTGTTAAGATATGCCATGTATTCTTCTCAAAACAAAAATTATTTCAATGTGCCTTGTTTCAACCAAGCTTGTTTATTTGTATTCACTTTAGCATTTTAATTTAAATCAGCGTAATAGAGGGGGTAATATATGTGGTACTAATGATCAAATGAAATATCAAGTTTGACATTGACTTTGGTTTTGATTATATTTTTCTCCAAGTGACATCAACTCTCTTTATGCATAAATATTATAACAATTTTTGAAACTGAAGTGCAGGTATTTGTTTCAGAAAGTCTCATGTTGTAAGGTAATATCTTATTCTTTCTAGATTTGGGGGTTATTTTTGATAAACATTTAAAAGAAGAGTCTTAACAAATTATTCTCTAATTTCTGAGCTAACTCACACATTTATTTAGCAGTTATTTGGGATAAAAATGAAGATTTTTTTCCCCTTTCAGAGCACTTCCTAGACCCAATGTCCATTTGAAGTTGTTTAAATAGCAGCAAAGTCAGACAGTAGGGACATCAAAATTATTAGTAATATATATTACTTTCTGGTCGTGTGTTATAATAATTCACCTGTGTGTGAACTTAAGTACAGCAAATTAATAGTCTCTGTAGTTTCATCTTACATGGAGAGGTTTAATTCTTAGTCTTGTTGCCATAAGGACAAATGCAGTCTAGTGTTGCTGCCGCTGACATGGATTCTTTTTATCACGACTTCTTCGATGGGGATGGAGAAAGGGTTTTACAGAGAGAAGTATTTTATGGAACAGATTTTAACGCCTTCTAACCCGTACATTCATGAGCACTCTCCCCCAAAGTTGCCAAGCAATGATGCCTGAAAAGGAGACTTACAGAAAAAGCACTATGTCTCTTGTTGTAGCTTGCTTTTGTATCATCCATCTCAGAGCATTTCTTTTGGTCTGTTTAAATCGCAAGTTATGGAAACACTGAACTCTCCATGAGTTTTGTAGAAGATGGAAGTATTTAAATAAAACTGTTGTCATTTGGGGGTATGATATTTATACCACTCTATGAATATTGCTTTTACTGTATATTTAAACAACGTATTAAGGATGAGTGAACTGACCTACAGAGTGTCAGCCTGACACAAACCAGAGGCAGATGGAATGAGGGGTCCAGGCATTATGTCTTCTACTGCATTATTGTGCCGTTTTCAAAAACACTGCATATTTCACTATTCACACAGTAAGTGACCAGTGGTGAACCCTAAGGAAGAAATGATTTAGTGATGTTGTGTAGAGTTATTACTAAAACTGAATGTGAAGATCTAAGTCTTACACATTTAGGAATTTCACCTTTGACGTTAAGATTGGAATGAAGAAAACTGTGGAAGAATGTGGCAAGATTTAAAAACTGTCCTAAATTATCTATGAGGCTGAAATATTTGATGGTTATGTAATGCCAATGCCCTTAAAAGGATTAACTTTTTTTTCTTGTGAAAGTGACACTTTATAATTCAACAACAATTAAAACCTGACTCCAACAAGTGTATACACATGTGGCACACACGTGTGGCTAGGGGACCCTCCTTGAATCATTAAAATACAACCCCAACTTTGCAATCTGGTAAAATTGTTTGCCAAGAAAATATAGTTCTGTCAATTGCCTCCTCAAATCACTTTAATTATAACTCTTGTTTGAAATGTCAGCTGACATCCTTTTTCTGCTTGTCGTGAGAACTGATGGAAACTATTTCTGGGCCTCTCATCATTTCTTCATTAAGTTGAAGGATTGGCTGAAGTGTTTCATGATATCTTCTAAGTTAGCATCTGGACTTAGCGGTAAGCAGTCAACAATGTTAGGTCAGGAGAAAGGAGGGCCAGGAGGCAGGGCCGAGGGTGGAGGGATTAATGAGAGTTTTAGGGATGCTTTGGAGGTTGGAGCCTCAGAGGTTAGGACAAACTGGGCTTCTTTTGGATTTTGATAAGACAGTTTGGGGTGGACATTCAGAGGTTCAAACTGAGCAGAGGTTATAGGCAAGTCCATGGTTAGAGGCTGTATAACTCAGCGTCTGCAGCAGCCTGGTGGAGCAGAGAAAGCACATATATAATCAGGGATCCCAGACAGGGTTTAGTACAGAGATTTAGGTGAGGTAGCTGGGCGGAGCCAAGGTTATGATTTTAACCTGGGGCATTAGCCAAGCATAAGGAAACAGGCCATGAGGGACATTTTCTCAAACTTTGAGCAGTTAATTTCAGAACAGGGTTAACTTCTCTTTTATTATTTAAAAAAAATTTTTTCTCGGAGCTTAACTAAATCCTTTTTTGGGGATCTTGTAATTTTATGAATTTCTAATTCTATATGAGGGAAAGGAGAACTAAAGAGTACAGGTTTCTTTTAGTGTTCTGAGACTCAATTTCCAACCAGAAGGGTTTTGGGGAGTGAGTTAGGAGGGGCTTCCTACACAGCACCAAACAATTCTCAGACACTAGCAGGATGTCCAAGAATTCAACTCCATTCTGACATTATCTACATTGAGACAGCATCTGATTCCACAGGTTAGGGGTTCAGTCCTACTAGACTGCTCTCCCTCACCACTCAGATGCTGGTCACAAGCCCAGGTTGTTCCCTGTGTTTCTGACCCACTGGCTATAAATCAGAGGTTCCCAGGACCCCCTCCTTGGGTTCAATTAATTTGATAGAGTGGCTCACAGAACTCAGAGAAACATTTTACTTAGTGGATCATCACTTTGTTATGAAAGGATATAATTCAGGAGCAGACAGACAACAGGTGCATAGGGCAAGGTATGGGGAAAAGGCAAGGAGCTTTCGTCTTCTTTCCAAGTGTGTTACTCTCCCCGAATCTCTATGTGTTCACCAACCGGAAAGCTCTCCAAACCCTGTCCCTTTGGGTTTTTATAGAGGTTTCTTTGCATAGTAATGATTGATTATATCATTGGACATTGGTATTTGATTCAATTTCCAGCCCTGTTCCCCTCCTAGGAGATGGTGGTATGGGTGGGTGGGACTGCAAATTCCAACCTTCTAATCACATGGTTGGGTTTCCTGGCAACTACCTCCCCATATTTAAGGGGGAATCCAAAGTCACCTTACTAACATAACAAAAGAGACCTTCAGTGGCTTTTATCACTTAGGAAATTCCAAGGGTTTTAGGAGCTCTCTGCCAGAAATGGGATGAAGACCAAATATATATTTATTATAAACCACAATAGCATAGGTTGCTGCAATTTATCCATGAAAAACTTACAGCCTGATCAAGGTTGGGGATGCAGGGAGAAGAATGGGTGTGTTACACAGGACTCAACATTTAACTTCTGGTATTCACCCCTAGTTTTACCTGGGAGAAGAGATACGCCTGGATCACCCTGGAACTGAACTCCTGCTTTCTTACATGATCCTCTGTTGGTGGGCTATGATCCTGTTTGGAAAGATAGAACTCAAACAAGGTGGCATGGAAGATGGGTTGGATCTTGAAGAACATGTAAGCTTTGCTACCATTTGTGTTTGTTGAATAATAATAAAAGATCTGTGATAAAGTTATAGAGTTTGATAGGTGAAAAACAGTGTTCTGGATATAGTTATACCTTTCACTCTGCAGAAAACGATATTCTACTCAACAGTAATACTGGTCTGGTCAACAGAAATTTATTTTCTTCAACTTATGGAACAACATAAGATCAATCTTTGCACTGTTTGTTATGTAATGAGTGATGGAGGGATCCCATGAGGGCATGATAGCATAGGTTTGGTAGACGAAACGGGTTCAAGAATAAGAGATCTTGGGGGATAAATTTGTGTGGAATTTTTGGGAAGAAGTTGTGAGAAGAAGGCTAGGATTATTGCTTTGATGGATAGCATCCTAGGGAGTATCTTATGTACAAATGTAGTCTATGCTTTTCACTTTTGTCACATTTATTCACTGTAGGCTTTGGAAGGACAATTAGTAAGTTCTAGAATGATAAAGAGAACCTGTAGACTATGAAAGTAAGGTGAAGGTTTCGTTGGAAATTCAGAACCATTATATTTTGGAATTCAGAACCATTATATTTTTGGAAAAAATATGATTGAAAAGCATGGATAGTGATGATCTTATCAAAGAACTATAGGAAAACATTTGACAATTAAAATAAACGGTTTCCCAGGAAACTGACAATACCTTGCTCACAGGTGGGAGCAAATACATGACCTGGAGGCCTGAGGTTTTCTGTTCCAGAATCATTCACTTTCTAGCTAAACTGCTAAAGGGTTAAAATACCATAGCCATTTTATTTCATGTTTATCTTACTGATTATTTCATGTTTATCTTACTGATTTTGGCTGGAAACTTAGGGCCTAAGAAGTTCCTTTTATTTTCTTTTATGTGCTTCTTCTGGACGTGGTGTTTTTCATGAGTGAGCAGCTATATTAAATATCTTAGAAGGTATTTTCTTTATATCTTATTTTTCAGATGGTTCAATTGTTTCTCACTAATGTAAATTTCTTCTCTCTTATCTCTAGAATTTTATGACTATTATGACTGTTTCTTTGGTATGTATAGCATTATTTGAATGATGATCTCTTGTTCCAGAAAGTCAAGAAGGAATTCTTATCTTTAGATTCTCTTGCATAATGCAGTTGTCTTGGATGGAAACAAAGATGGTCATGGTTTACTTGAGGCCTAATTCAAGTATGTGAAACAGTGGGCATGTAATTCAGGGTTCTTCTTAGCAATACTTTGTCAGTGTGACTTATTTCTACTTTTCTGAATCTCTCCTGGAAGCTTGTCTCTGATTATAAACTGTCTTGGTTTCTCTGACTGGCTCAACATGGACAAAATGCTTGGTGTACCCAGGTCAATGTTGACCAACCAAAGACATGGGAAAGTCCCATGTGACAGGAGGCAAGATCAAATATAAAAGCAGGACCCATGTGATAGAAATGAGTACACAGGTATACGGATAATTTAAGAATAGAGACCTTCACCAAGAAACTAAGACAAAAATACAGGACAGTGAGAAATAGCTTAATACCAATTGGCATCTCAAGATATAATGCAAAGCTCTTCTAAAGTTTTGACCAGAGAATTATAATATGTGGATCAAAAAAATTGGCTTTAAGGTTATTAACTGTTGCTGCCAAAAAAGGCCTACATATATGTCTAACCAAATGGAACTCCAAACCCCTCCTATATTAAAATGATAGTGTAATGCAGGGGTGTCCAAACTGCGGCCCGCGGGCCAACTGCACCCGTAATCTATTTTCAATTGGCCTGCAGCAAATTCCAAAAATATATTTAGTTTACTTAAATAAACCAGGTGAGGCAATATGTACTTCACCTCGAGTGAGTGGCCCGGCTGTTTGTGTATTTTACCTCATATGGTCCTTGGTAAAAAATGTTGAAAAAAGTTTGGACACCCCTGGTCTAAAGAATTGGAAGAACTGGCCTAATTATGTCCAGGGTGGGTGACCCTGTATAACTTTCTCAAAGGAAGTACAAAGAAGACATCTAGATCAAGTCAAAAGAAAGTAAAGGAGTAAAATGTGAGGCAGTTTGATAAAAATATAGAAAACAGCGCCTACTTGATCAGGACATTCTTGGCTTCTTGGGCTGACTGATCTAATTTTAGTAGTTAATGCCATTAACTGAATATATGAGGTTGAACAATTAAGTTTGTGAATTCATCCTAGAAAAAGTGCTACATACCTCATTGCTGAATATCACTATGGTCACCTTTGCGCCAATGCCAGGGCCTAGTCCACCCTTCAAAGCAATTTTGGAACTCTTTTTCTGGAATGGCCATCAGAGTTGTTGTCATATTACCCTTGATGTCCTGAATGTCATCAAAATGTTCTCCTTTTAATATTTCTTTTATGTTTGCGTGAAGAAAGAAGTCATTGGGGGCAAGATCAGGTGAGTAGGGAGTGTGTTCCAATATAGATATTTGTTTACTGGCTAAAAACTCCCTCACAGACAGTGCTGTGTTAGCTGGTGCATTGTCGTGATGCAAAAGCCATGAATTATTGGCAAAAAGTTCAGGTCGCCTAACTTTCTCATGCAGCCGTTTCAGCACCTCTAAATAGTAAACTTGGTTAACTGTTTGTCCAGTTGGTACAAATTCAAAATCCCTCTGATATCAAAAAAGTTTAGCAACATTGTTGCAACAAGTTCGCAAACTTAATTGTCAGACCTCGTACATACTGTTTTACCTGATCTTCTAATTGGCATCACTGTTGGAAAGAAACTACAGTATAGGAAAGGGCAAAAGTCTACTCTCCTGAAGTCTCCTCTAGAGTGGCTGAGATTGGTTCAGTCCAACAGGTCTAGTGGATTAGGCCTATCCTAAGTGTGGATTGGAAGAGAAATTCAACAATATCTGGGATGTTTATACTGACATTTGGAAAGTGAATGTATTTTGAAAATTTCAACGTTAACTTTCATGTCACACTTGACTTGCTTCATTATGGTGCCACTATCTGCATCAATATGATTGACATCTTTGGATGTGATCTTTGAAAGATTATGGGGTTCAATTTCAATCATTTGACTTCTTTAGTTGTTTTGAACCTAATATTACATGGTTGGTGGTTTTGCCATATTTGCTCATGGTATTTCAGTGTTCAATGAAATTTGGTCTACTTTGAAAATTTTCCTAATCACTTCCTCTTTGTCTCTCTCTAAAAATATCTTACTGTACTATACTCATCCTTCTTCTTCTTGTGATGATGTGAGATGACACAATGCCTATGGGATACCGTGAAGTGAGGTGAATGGCATAGATATTTTCGGATCACAGTTGACATGTGTAACTGAAACCAAGGAAAGCGAAACCATGGATAATGGGGGAGGGGCACTACTGTACTGCCTTTGATTGGCAACCCTAACGAGGCAATGTGAAGGATTGAGTACCCAAAATCTAATAAGTTCTATACCATACTTTTTTCTTCTCATAAATGTATTCATTTATACTAAAAAACAAACAAAACTCTTGTCAGGTATTATAAAACTGAATCAGTAGACATTCACTGGTATCCATAATAGTAATATCTGCTATTCATGGTATCACTTTTTTATGCCAGGAACTGTTTTCCATATATTCTTTCTAGTTCTTATAACAATCGTGCAAGGTAATATTATGCATGATTTATAGGTGAGAAAATTGAGGTTTGGAAAGTCCACACTTAGTTAAGTGGTAAAGCTGGTTTTCAAATCCAGGTCACCCCAAATTGATCACAAATATTCCACTGCCTCATGAAACTGTTCTCCACAGAAAGCAATACAGAACTTGGATCAACGTACTGTGTGTTACTGTTTGAGGCTGCTTCTATTGATTTGATGACAAATATACTTGCACATACTTCATTGGATCGTAGCAGCCTAAAAGAGTTAATGAGTTTCTAAAATGTCTTAGCATTTTGTTAGAAGGGAGAGATGGCCAAAACAGGAAGCTAGTAGTTTATTCAGTTTTTTCTATGCCGTTAGTCACTTTGTTGAGACATAGATGATCCTGTTCATACTTACACCTACTCTAAGACAGGTCTTTTATTCCAGTTTAACAAGTGAGGAAGCTAAGGCTCTGACTGGTTAAAACTTGTCAAAAGTCAAAAGCCAAAAGTTACTGTTAGTGGTGAGGACAGGGTTTGCACCAAAATCTGTCTTTAAACCTCATACTCTATCTTTTCTAGTATGGGGTAAATTGTATGTTAAAAACATTATGGTTTATTTTTTATCATAAACAATTTGAGAATAGGTTACATACATCATGCCTCTTTATTTCCTGAAATCTTCTTGTGTATATCCTAAGGAAAAGGATATTCTCTTATATAACCGTAATACAGATACCGAATTTAGGAAATTTAACATTGAGATGATACTTTATTCTGTAATTTATACTTCAACTTTTCCCACTGCCCGTGATGTCCTTTTAAACTTATTTTTCCCTTTCAATAGAGAATCCAGTGTAAGATCACTTATTGCATTTAATTGCTGTGATCCTTTAGTCTCCCTTAATCTGAAACAGTTCTTCAGCAATTTTTTTGTTTTGCCTTTAAGAGCACTGATATTAGTGAAGAAAATGGGCCAAGTATTTTATAGAATGACTGTTAATTTGAATTTGTCTGAATGTTTCATCATCATTTGATTCAGGTTATGCATTCTTAGCCAGAATATTACATAAGGATGTTGTATCCTTCTCAGGCTATCTCTCGGGAAGTATATGATATTTGGTCACTTTTCATTGGTGATGTTAATTTTGACAACCTGGTCAAAGTGTTCTCTGTTTTCTCTACTGTATAGTTACTATTTTCTTTCATAAAACTAATAAGCAATAGGGGAGACATTTTGGGACCATGCAAATATCCTTCTCATTAAAATTTAGCAACCACTGATGCGTCTTACCTGTACCAGTTATTATTGTGATGATTGTCAAGTACTGATTTTAAACTCTTACTCTCCCTTCACATTTATCAGTTGGAATTTCACTGTAAGGAAGAACCCTTTTCACGCCCCTATTTATTTATCTCTTTATTATCAGTATTGACTCTTGAATTCCTATTTTATTTAATATGTTGTAACATATTATTTAGCCTTCTTTCTTCTTCTTCTTTTTTTTTTTTAAAGATTTTATTGGGGAAGGGGAACAGGACTTTATTGGGGAACAGTGTGTATTTCCAGGACTTTTTTCCAAGTCAAGTTGTTGTCCTTTCAGTCTTAGTTGTGGAGGGCACAGTTCAGCTCCAGGTCCAGTTGCCTAGTTGCAGGGGGCACAGCCCACCATCCCTTGCGGGAGTCGAACCGGCAACCTTGTGGTTGAGAGCCCATGCTCCAACCAACAACTGAGCCATCTGGGAGGCAGCTCAGCTCAAGGCACCGTGTTCAATTTTAGTTGCAGGGGGTGCTGCCCACCATCCCTTGCGGCAATCAAGGAATTGAACTGGCAACCTTGTGGTTGAGAGCCCACTGGCCCATGTGAGAATCGAACCAGCAGTCTTCGGAGTTAGGAGCATGGAGCTCCAACTGCCTGAGCCACTGGGCCGGCCCTAGCCTTATTTCTTTTCATGCTCAAATTATTATGGATTTGGCTAGTTGGGGGCCTTCCAAAGGGTTCCAGTGTCTTTTTGATATGCTCTTAACATATTTTGAGCACTTTTTTTCCCACCAGTAAGATATATCAGGCTCACATTATAATTTCCCTGACATCCCTGAAATCAGCCACTTCTCTTAGGAGCTCTGTTTCCTTTAAGTAAGGAATGGTTTTTAGAAAACAAGAGGGATCACTAGTCATTGCTACTAGAGTTTATGGGTTCTAAGCTCATTGCCCTTGTAGCCAGGCCAACAAAATGTATTGTTAAGATTTCAAATATTTATCTGTCAGATAAGAGGAAAGATAGTATCTCAGTTTATTTTAAATGTGCTTTTCTCTTATTATAGTGAATTTGAACTGTTTTGTCTATAGAAGAATAGCCATGGGATAATGCTCCTCTTAGAAAAAGGTTTGTAGAGTGATGAAGCAATGCCTTTTGGGAGACTGTAAAGGAAAACACAGACTGTTCTTACTTGGACCTGGAAAAACAACCGTGTTTCCCCGAAAATAAGACTGGGTCTTATATCAATGTTTGCTCCAAAAGACTCATTAGGGCTTATGTTTAGGGGATGTCATCCTGAAAAATCATGCTAGGGTTTATTTCCCAGTTAGGTCTTATTTTTGGGGAAAAACGGTAGGGTCAGTAGTAGAGAGATCATATAGGAGTAAGCTGAGAAGCAGAGGGGTTAAGTGATATGTCCAAGGTCACACAGCATACTAGTGACAGAGCTGTGGTTTAACACAGATGCTCTCCCAGCCTCTTGGCAATGATTTATTGGATACTTTTTTTGTACAACTGCTTCTTTTAAGCTGCTGTATATTTGTGTGTACATTAAAATTTGACCTTGCTATATAACTTCTGGCACAAAAAGTTATTGGTAGCCTGCCTATACCCCACTTAAGTTCCTGCTGAAGTTTTTACCTAAAGAATGAAAAAATTGTTGGATGGGTTTGGAAAGACAATTCTTCTTATAAATAGTGTTAAAACTCCTTTTTTATATGGACCTGTTCAGCTAAAATCTAAACAACAAAGACATTTGATTTACTGCAGGCATTAGGTTGGAGTGTTAAGTGGTTGTTTTAATTTCAGAGTTTTTATAAAAGAGCTGCTCTCACCCTATAGTTGATTACAATTTAAAAACAGAGACATATGATTTATTATAAACAGTGTTTTTGAAAACTAAACTTTTTTTGAAGAACTGAAAATATGTATTTCAAAAATTTTTAACTCCAGGAGATGTGGGGACCTGACTGTTCTTTTCCTCCTTTGGAAATGGTATGTGGCTGTTGGGTTTTAAATGGTCCTTGGTGGTATCAAACAATAAGAAAGAAGAATAAGAATCTTCTGGGTTCTGTGTTTGACTGGGTTGAAGACAGGGCTCTAGGCAAAATGGGTAAGTTACGTGGAGCGTGGGCTTGGTTTGGTTGGTCCACTCTTCAGTTACTTTGTCTCCTCTAAACATCCCTCTCATCCCCCCACCCCCCAGTCCCATTATCCTCTCTCAGTCTTAGCCAATGACAGGAGCATCACTGATCAGTGGCAGCACAAGCATACCCAGTCTATTAAAAGCTGTACTGTCTCCACCATCAAATTCTGTGATATCTGGGAATGCCAACGTCCAGTTTAAAAAAAAGTGTACACTTCCCCTTTCAATAGAGAAACCCATGAAATGTTTGGTTTTGAAATGCTTAGTTTGTTGAGCAGTCACAATGCAGAGTATTTCAAAATTTTTGTGTGGGTAGAAGTTTTCCTGAAAGATAAAAGAGTGAGATATTTTTTCTTGGGAAGCTGTTTTTAAAGTTGCATTTAAATGTGAGAGACTGTATTATTTAGAAGCTTTGCTAAATGAAAAATAAAAGTGATTCTGATGAAGGTCTACATGTTGGACAGAGCCCAACATAATGGTTTTTATATACTATGTCCAATTATTATATCCCATTTTCCATCTAAGCTCCCTGTTTTTTTCATTGCATCTTGAAAAGAGATGACATGATCTCTAAAATGGACACACACACATACACACACACACACACACACACACACACACGCAAACAGGTAAAGCAATAGTGGTGTCCCAGCACTAAATGAAGACCTGGAAAGACCTTAAGCACTGGGAAGACTATGCCTTTCATCTCTCCTACCCCTAATATATTATTCAAAATAAACCAATGCTAAGCTATCTGAAACTTAGAGGTATGCCTAAATTAAGATGGCTTCTGTCTAGATTTCCTAATAAGTCAATCAAAACTCAACTTTTCTCACTCTCTTAACATTTTTCCTTCTCTTATTTCCTCTATCCTTGCCTAGAGGGTGTCCTAAGTATGTGTTTAGTTGACATGTTGGATTATATAGCACTGGATATATTGACAAGCCTTCTATGCAATTCCTTGGAATAAATAGGGAATTACTTCAGCTGAACAGGTATTTTTTCCAGGTTTTGTTGCACCAGAATTAACCAAAATCTTGTTGAGGTCAACATTTCTTGAGTGAACGGAATAATAAAAATTTTTGCATGCTTCTAACTGTTTTACATGTATTAGTTACTTAATTATCACATTACTTCATGAGGGTTTTATTTTTATCCCCATATGACAGAAGTAGAAAGAGGGAGAGAGAAATTAAGAAACTTGTTGAAAGTCATGGTCCTAGTAAGAGGCAAAACTGGAATTTGATTCCAGGCAGTATGGCTTCAGGTTATTTGCTACCTGCTAATCTACTCAAAAAGAATAATAGAAAAGTACTTTCCTAGTGCTAGACAATACTGTAAGCACATTATGTATGTTAGCACTTCCAGTCTTTTACAAGGTATGCTCATTTTCTATTTATCTCTCAGACACTCTCTGTCCTTCCACACTCTGCTTTGGGCCTTGAGAGGCCAACCTTTGGGACTGAACATTTTACCTTATTGTCTCTGGTTGTGTTTGGCCAATGAGATTTTCCAGCATGAGATCAGAAGGTAGAAGAAAAGTGAGGACATCATACTTTTTACCCTGGTTCCCTCCCTTTCGGGTCACTATGGGTTGGCTGCATCTGTTTCTCAAAGACCATAGTTCCTGTTTATTTGGTCTTTCCTAACACTCTCTCTGAATTCTGGTAAAAGCTTTCTCTTCTTATCCATTAGGCTGAGCGGTGGTAAAATCTCTTTGCTGTTGCTAGCTCAGGGATGCTCTGACTCCCTGCCACAAATTTGTCAATAGTACCTTCATTACATTCTCCTAAAACACTGTTTGAGTGTGCCATTGTTTTCCTGCTAATACTCATACTAAACAAGATATGGTCTGTTATTATCAGCACCCGTACTTGACTTATAAGACACAGAGAAGTTAAATAAAGGGTCCAAGGTCATCTGGAGCATAAGGATTAAAATCTAGGCTGTCTGACCAAGAAACTACTAGAACTGATAGATGAATTTAGTAAAGTAGCAGGATATAAAATTAATATTCGGAAATCAGTTGCATTTGTATATACCAATGATAAAATCTCAGAAGGAGAAATTAAAAAAACAATTCCATTTACAATTGCTCCAAAGACTATAAAATATCTGGGAATAAATCTAACCAAAGATGTAAAAGATCTGTACTCAGAAAATTATACGACATTGAAGAAAGAAATAAAAGAAGACATAAATAGATGGAAACACATTCCATGTTCATGGATAGGAAAAATTAATATAGTTAAAATGTTCATACTGCCTAAGGCAATATACATATTCAATGCAATTCCTATCAAACTACCAACGACGTTTTTCACAGAAATAGAACATATAATCCTGAAATTTATATGGGACCATAAAAGACCACAGATAGCCTCAGCAATCTTGAGAAATAAGAACAAAGTGGGAGGTATAACGATACCTGATTTCAAACTATACTACAAGGCTACAGTAATCAAAACAGCATGGTACTGGCATAAAAATAGACACATAGATCAATGGAACAGAATAGAGAGCCCAGAAGTGAATCCATGCCTATATGCCCATCTAATCTACGACAATGGAAGCAAGAATGTACGATGGGGTAAAGACAGTCTGTTCAATAAGTGCTGTTGGGAAACCTGGAGAGACACATGCAAGAAAATGAAGCTGGACCACCTCCTTACACCATATACAAAAATAAATTCAAAATGGCTTAAAGACTTAAATATAAGATCTGAAACCATAAAATATCTTGAAGAAAATATAGGAAGAAACTTCATGGACATTACCCGGAGTAAGATTTTCACTGATATATTCCCTCGTGCGAGGGAAGTAAGAGAAAAAATAAACATGTGGGATTACATCAAACTAAAAAGTTTTTTCACAGCAAAGGAAACCATCAATAAAACAAAAAGGGATCCTACTGAATGGGAAAAGATAATTGCCAATGATATATCTGATAAGGGATTAATATCACAAATCTAAAAAAAACTTACTCAACTCAACTCCAAAAAAACAAACAACCCAATTAAAAAATGGGCAGAGGACTTGAGGAGACATTTTTCTAAAAAGGACATACAGAAGGCAAGAAGACATATGAAGAAATGCTCAACCTCACTAACCATCAGAGAAATGCAAATAAAAACCACAATGAGATACCACCTCACCCCAGTCAAAATGGCTATCATCAATAAATCAACAAACAACAAATGCTGGCGGGGATGTGGAGAAAAGGGAACGCTAGTGCACTGTTGGTGGGATTGCAGATTAGTGCAGCCACTATGGAAAACAGTATGGAGGTATCTCAGGAATCTGAAGATAGAACTACCCTATGATCCAGTAATTCCACTCCTAGGCATCTACCCGGAGAAATCCAAAACTCCAATTCAAAAATCTGTATGCACTCCTATGTTTATTGCAGCACTTTACCCAATAGCCAAGATATGGAAACAACCGAAATGCCCATTGGTCGATGACTGGATTAAGAAGCTGCGGTACATTTATACAATGGAGTACTACGCAGCCATAAAGAAAAAAGAAATCTTATCATTTGCAACAACATGGATGGATCTAGAGAACATTATGTTAAGTGAAATAAGTCAGAAAGAGAAAGACAAGTACCATATGATCTCACTTATATGCGGAATCTAAAGAAAAGAATATGTGTATGAACTAATCAGAAACAGTTTTGGGGACACAAAAAACCGAGAGTTGTTAGATGGGCGGTGGGGAGGGGGTTGGGGATGGGGAGAAGGGTGAAGGGATTGGGGGGCGGCTGGTGACTACAGGATGGCCTCAGGGTTTTTTGAGAATTACTTTGGGGAACTTATTCAATAGTGTTTGGGGATTTCGTTGGGTGTCCGATGGACATGTGTCCTGTTTGGGAGACCACCTCAGGGATGCTGTGGATGCCTGGTCATGGCATTGTACACCAGAGACTGGACATTAATGAATGCCAACTATAATTTTATGTGTATAATGTGATGGCTCAGTGTGAGGTCGGGGTGGTGGTGGATGGGGGGAGGGGGGTTCACGGTGTGAGGGATGTAAAAATAAAATAAAATAAAACTATAAAAAAAAAAAATCTAGGCTGTCTGGCCATTCCATGCTTTTGGTCACTACACTATTCCGCTTCTTGGTTTAAGCAAGTGTTGCACTTTCTGCCAAAAAAGCTTGCAATGCAGGTTAAAACATATTAAATGATAATTTATGGATAGGTTACTGTAGTTAATAATAGTGATGTAAAAATTTATAGCATAAAAGTACTTTGGGATAAATGTAATGAATTCTATCATACATTTATCAAAGTTGTTCCTTGTGTCAAACACTTCGCTAGATTTGGGGAATAAATCATCAGAGAAATAGATGATCGGTTTCAAGAAATTGTGGGTGGTCAAAGGCTCAACTATTTGTTCTCCAGTATTTTGGATTTGATTATTCAGGAGTGATATAGCAAGAAAACCTTGGCATTTGATACACTTGTGCCATTATTGCCTGATATATATAACTTTTAAAAACTTGGTTTTGAGTCGATATTGTTCAGTGATTCATTGAGTGTCTTTTTTCTCTTAGGCAGTAGAGATTCTCTCATTAGGCACAATATAATCCAGGTATTGAGTCTTACTATGTCTTACAAAATCAAACGATACTTTTTAAATTATAGTACTACAAATAGAATGAATGGCAGTTAACATATCTGTGAATTCTTTCCCCTGCTAATTGAAATATCCCTTTTGGGGGATCATTTCACTATAAGCTTTTAGAGAAAAGAACCCTGGGCAGGAATATTAGTCCTGGATTCTGATGCCAACTTTGCCTGTATGTGATTGTGAGATCTGGTTCACATAGACTAGTTGTTCTGGATGGCAGTTTTGTTATCTGTGTCATAATGAAGCTGGACTAGGTGACCTTTTAATACTAATGTTCTATGACTCTGATTAACCTCTACTGCTTTTGTCCCTAACAAATATTAGGAGATACAAAGAAGTAAAGGAATTCATCTAAGGTAAAAACTATATTTAGTGCAGATTTGGAGTGATTTATAGGTATCTTGATGTGTGTTCTTTGATTATAGTCCCTACAAAGAAATGTGTATTAGTTAGGGTGACACTAACTGCTATGACAAGTAGATGCAAAATGTACAGTCACTGAAAAATGATAGACATTGATTTATTTTAAGGTGGCTCTTCTTTACTCAGGGACTCAGATTCACTGAGGGTCTGGCATTTTCAGTACATGTCTCTTAAGATCATTGTGTTTATTGCCTTGTCTGACAGCCAGAGGCAAAAAGAACGTGGAGGAACATATTTAATGTTTATTTTGGTTAGGTCTCAAAGTGGCACATATCACTTCCATTCATATTCTGTTTGCTAGAATTCAATATACTGCCGACCCAAATGCGAGGAAAGCTGTGAAATCGATTTTAATTGTGTGGCCAGGAAAAAGGGAAGAACATGGATTTTTGTGAACCATTAACAATCTTCGCCTTAGAATGGAAATGACCTATGCAAGAACAATTATCTTCAGTGAAATTGCCTTATTCTTTCCAGGTTGTCAGGGGGCCTCATTTTATCATATTTCAGTAGCTCTTTTTTTCTTCTTTTTTTTGTAAATCCTCTTTCTATCAGCTTTGTAATTTCTGTTTATCGCACTTGCTTCTCAAAGCTTCTTATATCAGTTACTTTGATTTCAATAATAATAATAAAAAAGATGATGAACTGAAGTAGGAATGAGAAGAAGTATTTTTTTTTTCCTAAACTGGACCCTGAAGGAGCCAGTAGAGGAAGAAGAATGAAAAGAAAAATCAACATTAAAAAAAGAAGCAACAAATAAATGCTTAAAAGAAGGATGAGAATGGAAGGTCTGGGTAGAGCAGGGGCACTCACAGTGGCGCTCTGAAGTGCCATTCTTTCAAGAGAATTCAGTCAAGAGTCACGAGATGAGACCACAGTGGGATGTGCTGCCTTTGGGAGTGTCTCTGGCAAAGGAGACCTGCAAATAATGGCTTTGGTGGTTTTCTTCTTGTTTCTTGCTAACAAATAAATGGAATCAGAAGATTATCAGTGGAGTCTCTTTTTCCCCAGGCTTCCCCTCTCCCAGGGTTTGTTGCTTTCTCTCCCCAGCAGCCACAAAATACTGAGAATGCCTTGAGATCACATATTTTCCATCCTGAATCATGATTCATGTAGCCCTTTTGTTGTAAACTAACCTGCAGAATGGGAGAAGGACAGAAGAAGCAGGCAGGAAAAACACGTTTTTCGGGTTTGTAATTTTGAGACGCGGGTACTGAAGCATTCCAAGAACTTCACTGAAATTTGACTTTTCATCATAGTATCTTCGAATATATAAGCAGGAACACAACAAATCAAAATAAGAAAAAGGGGACTGCTTCAGTGAACCTCAGTGGTAACTGAAATAGATAAAAGTGACTTGGGAATGCAGTATAATTTTGTTCTAACTTATTATCAACATCTATTTATGTAGTATATATCTAATTACGTCTTTTGGGGAAGCAAGACTCATATTCTTATGAAGGCCAGCTGTGATGTTATTAGCCCTTAGTAGTGTATTAGTCCAGTCACTTGCATATTTGGTAAGACTTGTCAGTTTATTGATTCATTCAGAAATAAGAGAAGAAGGATGATCCAAGGCATGTGAGAGATAGGGTACTTCATTGCTAAACGTTTAGGCCTGGGTTTTAGCTCTGGCTTGCCATGATCTTATGTGACATTAGGCAAATTATTAACCTCTTTAGACCAAGGTTTCCCCATTCGTAAAATATGTTGTTGTAGTTGATTATCTTTAACGATTCATTGAATACTGACATTTTGCAACTGTTGGTTATTGTCTTTCTTTTTCCAGAAAGGCTCTGAGGAAGCTGATTGTCGAAACATGTATATTTAGTTCTGTATGCCAGGGTACCAGCAGCTCTTTAATAATGTATTTTGAATGAGATACTTGATTAGAGTCAACAAATATATATTTGGTTAAAAGTCTTCCTTCAATGTTCAACCAATCTTTGTAGAGTTTTCTGACTGAAATGAATCCATTCAAAAGATTATTTGTGCCTACTATGGGAATCTATAAATGATTAAGTTATGGTTCCTGCTTATAAAAGGCTTACAGAAGAGTAGGAGATCTAAGACATTTATTTGAATGATTATAATATATGATAGAGTGTTAAGTGGTACAAATTATCCACTACTTATATGGTAGGAATTCACCTAGGAAAATTTCTGTCTTCATTGTCTTCTCTTTTCAGGACGGATTATCTTTCCAAAAGTCCATGTGAGAAGTAGCATGGTGAGAGAGAGTTCAGAGATCCTCTTAAGAAGTCAGAAAATCGCAACTTATGTAGAAGATGTATTTCAATATCACAAAATCTAAACTCTGGCTTCTTTATTTAATAAATCACCTTTAAAAAGTAAGTTTCCAGTAACCACAAAGTGTAAAAATTATTTCTTAGTAGAAAACAACTCTGTTCTCGTTTGCTGGAGAAATTAGAAGATAACTATGTTTTTCTGTGTGGCCCAATTGAAAAACCATGTGGTTTTAGAAGCAGATACTCCAGATTTTTAATCTGGACACTGTTTCTTAGTTGCCAGCTGTGTAATTTTCCTGTGTGTAAAAGTAGTTGTAATAGCACTTGCCTCATAGAATTGCATAGTTTAAAAATCAATAGCACTCACAATGGAGTATTACTCTGCCTTAAAAAAGAATGAAATCTTACCATTTGTGACAACATGGAAGGACCTAGAGGGTATTATGCTAATTGAAATAAGTCAGACTGAGAAAGAGAAATACAATATGATCTCATTTATATGTGGAATCTAAAGAACAGGATAAATGAACAAAGAAAAGAGAAATAGACTCATAGATACAGAGAACAAACTGGTGGTTGCCAGATTTGAGAGGGTTTAAGGGGATAGGTGAGAAAGGTGAAGGGATTAGGAAGTACAAATTGATAGTTACAAGAGTCATGGGGATATGAAATACAGTATGGGGAATATAGTCAATAATATTGTAAAAACTATGTATAGTGTCAGATGGGTATTAGACTCATCTGGGAGAATCACGTTATAATTTACATAAATGCCTAACCACTATGCTGTACACCTGAAACTAATATGTAAAATAATATTGAATGTCAACTATAATTAAAAAACCTATAGTCACGGGATATAAAGTACAGCATAAGGGATATAGCCAATGGTATTGTAATAGCTATTTACAGTGTCAGAGGGGTAGTGGACTTGTTGGGGTTATCACTTTGTGAGGTGTGTAAATGTCTAATCACTATATTGTTTTGTACACCTAAAACCAATAATAATAATAATAAAATTAATAGTGCTCAATAAATGTTTTCTCCTTTCATAGTCAAGGAAACCAACCATAATATATTTATTTATTTACCTGATTTTTACATTTAGTTATCTGTTTTCCATTGATGAAGCTACTCTCATTGCCATATTGACAAATACTTACACAGCTATTTTTCACTTTTAAGAAAACATATTGCCTGAACTCTCAAAACTTTAAGTAGACAGAATCCATTGGTATGAGGAGTGAAACTACTGACTCATTTATTTCTTGAGTGTTACCAATAAATGACCAGAATATAAGGGATTTGTTTGGTTATGATTCATTATCTCTCAGATGCAATGTGTGTGCTCAAAGGTCAATTTTTCTCTTAATTTTATATAGTTGTCTTCCAATAGTGCAAACTGAGCAAGGCAAGGGCACATAGTCTTTAAATATTGATGTCATGGGACAATGAATGTTTAACTAAGCAAAGCCTGTCTCCCCACATCTCCATTTCTTCCTAGTATTCTCTTCTCCCTTAAATACTCTTACACAAGCCAGATTGTGTATTTTCGTGCACATGACTCTGCAAATACGTCCACACTCTTGTTGACATCTAAGGGAGAATTCCATTATATAAGAGAGAGCCATCTGGATTATGAGAACGTGGCTTATACCACATTCACTCCATCAGTTTATCATAGTTAGTATGATAGATATCAAAGGAAGTTATAACAGCTCTTTCCTTGGAGATGTTTAACTGTTTGTTATCATTAGAGAACGTCTGACTTGGGTACAAAAAATGGGGCTATGTGACATCTGGAGGCTTTTTTCAATGCTGTTAACTCTATTTCCCAGATGTTGTTATCGTGGTTTGCAGATACTATGATCAGGAGCAGTATGCAAAGGACAAGGGATTTGAGTTCCCTTTGTGGTCTTGTAGTTCCACATCGTCTTTATTCTCACACACCTCTTGTGGAAACACCAGTTGAGTGGGGAGCGAATGGCAACAAGGCTAGTGGGAGTGGGTAAGAGCTACACTCAGACTCATGGAAGGCACTGAAATGAATCTCCATGGAATCTCACTTTTTCAAGTGGTTTGAGTTCATTGTTCCCAAAGTTACTCTCTTTTAAGGCAGATAATTATCTGTACGGAACGCTACATAATAGCAGTGAATGTGAATCTTTGCACAAAACAGTGATCCATGGCTTTGGCTCAGTGGGTTTGGAGATAAACTCTGTTTATGAATTTCTACTGTAGTTCACATCATGATATTTCAGTAGCCTCGTTAGTGTTCATATATTACATAATTAGCAGTGCATAAAGTAGCTGGGCACAATGACATTAGACTCAATCAATGAAGCCAGACAGATTATGTAGAGAGTTTGTTCAGGAATCTGGATGGGGCAGAAGTTTGATGAGGTGAGAACACAAGCCCAGTTTAATGCCAGCAATTAGACCGTGTATGAAACTGAGGAAATAGTCAACTAAATTAACATATTATGTCAAGGGAGCCTATTTTTTAGGTTGTACAGTGTGAATATTTATTCCTTGGAAAATTATCTCTTTGAAGTATTATATAAACAAAAAGAGTTTTTAGGAAACTTGTAAGATAAAACATGCTGTTATGGAAAAATGATTAATTGCTGTGTCAGCTACCTAACTATTAAATTTTGGGCAAGTTCCCAAGGCTCTGCCAAGAGAAAGTCTCTAGATTTCAGTTTCTTCATTGCAAAATAAGAGGTTAGATTAGTTGATTTTTAAGGCCTATTTTTGTTATAACATTATAGGATTGTCTAATAATTAATAAATTCAACAGTCAATGTGTTTTGAGGGCCATGATAATCCTGGAGTTACCCTGGGTGCAGTAGACACAGAAATAAATAAGGCAATAAGCCTGCCAAAGGTCTGCAGACCTGTCTCCTCTGTGTCTGCACATGTTCTAAAAACCTTGTTTAAACCTTGTTTAAAATTATCTTGTTTTTTCAGTCATATTCCAAGATCCACATATATAATAATATGTTACTAGAGGTATCTCTGGATTCATGCAGCTGGCCATGAGTTATTGCCAGAAAATGAGACCTTTAGTAAGATATTGATTAGTGAGGGAAAGCTCTAAAAGAAAACTAACTGTGGGGACATCTGTTTTCTTGGCCTGAACTGAGCACTAGGACATTACCTGCATCTTGATTAATCTCTTGTTTCTGTCCTTTCCTGGCCATTGATTCCATACCAGTCCACTGAGATTTAAGAGTCCATGGAAAATTTAATTTATAAACTTGCTGAAAGTGTTTTAGAAAGAGATAGAAAATGCTTTTTCACTGTCCCAAACGGTTCTTGTTCTATTCTGAGCCTTTGGAGGTCTGTCATGCTGTTGAAGATGGTGGTGGGAAGGGGAGGGAGCAATTAGATCAGTTAGGAGGAACGAACATGGGGAGGAAACAAATTTATGACAATGGACTAGGAAGATTAAGACCAGTTTCAGTGGAGGCCCATGCTTGAAGAGGGCCAAGGTGAGGTGGGTGTGGGTTTGTAGGCAGTGGCAGGTTTACTGCTTTTCTACATTTCAGTATCTTAAAAGTGGGGAAACTCCTTGAAGAGTGAAAGAGATAAACTTTAGGAAATAAAAGAATAGCACCATGAATAGAGCAGTAAGATTTTAGAGAAAAAAAAGTGTAGAATGAAAATATACTAATAACAGTTTAAAATAAATTAATGTATAATAAGTAGTAAGTGGGCCATTAAGGCAAGTTTGAATGATTAAAATGTGTTTCAGAGAAGATGACTTTGTTTTAGGACTGACTTTGTTTTTGTTACAGCTAAGCTGTATGGGTCACAGCCCTGATTCAAATTCTCATGTTCTCTTGGACTGGCTTTTATTGTCAGGTTTACAATATTTTACATGTTAATATATAGTATCTATTATATTGTGCGGTGATCTGTTCTTTGTCTACAGATGTGTTTGCATGCTGGACATAGTGAGCTGAGGTTAAGTATTATATCTGAGGAATAAATGACTAAATTTTCCAAATACTTGTATATAGAATTTTCTTATGGTTTGAAGTTAGCACAGAAATTTGGCTGAGGATTTTAGAATTGTTAATTATCTGCTAAACTTTACATTTTTTTTCAATAAACAAATTAATGACTTATGAGCAAAAAATTTTAATTTACATTAACATAATCATTCACCCAGAAATTTTGCCAAACGTGTGCCACTGTCTCAGTTATGATAGAGGAATATCCATCTTTGAGCAAGCTTTATGGTTAAAATCTGGATATATAAGCTAAGTTAAGGTATGCTTGTTCTTGCTTAGAGTAGGATCTTTCAATTTTATGAAAATAATTACAGAATTATTTATGTATATAATTTGTTATATATAGAGATTTTCAAACCAAAAATGAAAGTTAGTCACAGATATTGAAGACTATACTTAAGAAAAGCAATGAGGCATAATATTATTGTTTGACATAATGTGGGATCCAAAAAGCTTTTTGTTTGATTCTGAATTATAAAGAAAATTTCTGTTACCTAACTTACTAATAATTTATAATGCACACATATTCAAGATGTGGTGGCTTTAAAATATGTCCACAAATTTTGTCTCTCTTCCCATTGAGAGATAGAAGCTCTGTCCCCTCTCCTTAGATCTGAGTGAGTGGGCTTTAGTGACTGCTTCAACCAAAAGAGTATCAAACAGCTGCCTTGTGCGTTGAATACTTATTCTCAAAGCCTTCAGCAACCAGACAAGAGTTCTGACTGCCTTGAGGCCACCATGCTGTGAAGAAGCTCAAACTAACCATGTAGGAAAACCGGATGGAGAGACCCTACGAATCCATGAAGAGACAGAGATGCTTGGCGAGCCCCCAGATCTCCAGCCTCCTGATGTTCAGGCTTCAGCCACCATCTCACTGCAACCACCTAAGAGACCCTGAGCCAGAACTGCCAAGCCACGCCCTTCCTGAATTCTCCCCCAAAGAAACTGTGAGAGGTAATAATTTCCCTCCCAGCTTTATTTAGAAATAATTGAGTTACATCACTGTATAGGTTTAAGGTGTACAGAATGATGGTTTGATTTACATATATTGTAAAATGATTACAATAGTTTTAGCTAACCTCCATCATCTCATTTAGCTGTAAGAAAAAGAAAGAAGTAAAAAGGGAAAATATTTTTTTCCTTGTTATGAGAAGTTTTAGGATTTAATCTCTTAACAACTTTCCTGTGTATTGTACAGAGGTGTTAACTATAGTCATCATGTTGTACATTACAGCCCTAGTACTTATTTATCTTATAATTGGAATTTTGGAGCTTTGGACCATCTTCCTCCCTTTCTTCCACGCTCTCTGCCCCTTGGAACCACAAGTTTGAACTCTCTTTGTATAAGTTTTCCTTTTATTTTTAGATTTCACATAAAAGTGAGATCATATAGTATTTATTTATCTTTCTCTGACTTATTTCACTCAGCATAATACCTTCAAGTTCCATCAAAATGATAGGATTTCCTTATTTTTAAACAGCGGAATATTATTCCATTGTATTTATATACCACAACTTCTTTATCTATTCTTCTGTTGGTGGACACTTAGGTGGTTTCCATGTCTTGGCTATTGTAAATAATGCTACTATAAACATGGGGGTGCAGATATCTTTTTGAGTTTGTGTTTTCATTTCCTTTGGATATATTCCCAGAAGTAGAATTGCTGGATCATATGGTAGTTCTGTGTTTCAATTTTTTGAGGAACCTCCATACTATTTTCCACAGTGGCTGCTCCAATTTATAATCCCACCAACAGTACACAAGGTTTCCATTTTCTCCACATTCATGCCAGCATTTATCTCTTGTCTTTTTGCTGAAATGTTTTAAGCTACTGAATTTTGAAATAATTTATGCATCAATTTTAGCTGGAAAAAGGAGAATTTGAGAAGAAATTAAAATCAAGACATTAAAAACCAGATAGGGCAGTGATTTGTAACATTTTGAGAGAGGTGTCATGAACTGCTTTGAGGTTTCAGTGAAAGTGTTGGGCCTTTATTCCAAAACAATTTTACATAAAATTTCAAGATATTCATAACCTGCATGAAGCACAGTCTTGCTGAAGACCTCAGTTTTAGAAGCAGATGAAAAGCGATTTTTTTTTAAGTACCTGAGGTGAGGTAATTATTGCAAAGAGAGCAAAATTTAACTCCCTATCAGTTGACTAAAACGGAAATCAGAAAGATTATACAAAATTCTCTAGTTTGTCTAGTAATTGTCTAGTAAATAAAAGCATAGATATTTATCTGGGAAGACGTGCTTTTACATGGCACAAAATTCGTGGGGAAACATAGTTTGGAAACTCATTTGACTTGATTAACTAATGGACAGGTCAGTTGCAGGTTTCCAGGAATCATCTTCAAATGGCGATTTTTTACATAGGTTGTTTGTCTTAATTATTGGCTAAGTAAATTTTGGCCTTAGGAAAATAGACAGTTTTAAGCTGGTGCAAACTTTATAAAGTTCAAAAAAGTGTTTATTTTATTACTTTATCAACTAAAAAGAAATAAAGCCCCTTAAAATTTATATTCCTTATTGGTAAAAATTTGCTTTAGGCTTCTGAGTACCAACTATAGTAACTTAACAAAATAGTTATTTTATTTTTATTACGTGACGAGTAGTTCAGGGACAAGCAGTTATTGGGTTTGGTTTAGCAGATCAAGGATATCAGGGCTGAGGTCTCTGTGATTCTCTTGGCTTTGCTTTCGCAGTTGCGAATTGGCTGCTGCAGCTCAGCCATCAAATGCATGTTCCAGGAAGGAATAAGGAGGAAATACAGGAAGGGGGTTTTATCTATATCAGAGAAGCAGAGCTTTCCCAGAAAGCCTCAACTCAGTTTTCCTAGAAACCTTGGTCAACTTTCACTAGTCAGAACTAGCTGTCATAAGGGTACTCCTCGCTGCAAGGTATATTGGTTAATGTATTAAAAACAAACAAACAAACATGGGAATCTTGCTATCTTCTCTCTCTTTCACCTCCCAAGTAGGAGTTATCTTGGAAAGGAGGAAGGAAAGTGTGGATATTGGTTAGGGAACTAGTTGTATATGTCAAATATTTGATTAGTAAATTAAAAAAAATAAAAAATATATAATCGAGATGTAATTCACTTACCATAAAACCCACCTTTTAAAGGTATATAAATCAGTGGTTTTTAGTATACTCACAAACTTGTATAACGATCACCACTATCTAATTCCAGAATATTTTTATCACCACAAAAAGAAATTCTGTACCAATTAGCAGTCAATCCCCATATCCCAGTCCTTTGAAGCTATACTCTACTTGTGTGGATTTGCTTATTCTGGACATTTCATATAAAGACATCATCTAATTGGTGTCTTTTTGCATCTGGCTCCTTTCATTTTCAATATTGATTCATGTTGTGGCCTGCATCAGTACATCACTTCTTTTTATTACTGAATAATATTTCATTGCATGCTTATACCACATATTGTTTATTCTTTCATCAGTTAACAGACATTTGAGTTTTTTCCACTTGTTGGCTATTACAAATTATGCTACTGTGAGCATCTGTGTGCAAGTTTTTCTGTGACCTTGTTTTCAATTCTTTTAGGTAAAATAACCTGGGAAGGAAATCGTTCTGTCATGCAGTAATTAATTGTTTGCATCTTTAATAAAAAATTAAAAGAACTGCCCAATTATTATCTAAAGTAGCTAGACCATTTTTATTCCTGCAAATGATGTATGAGAGTTCCAATTTCTCTACATTGTCACCAACCCTTTTTATTGCCCATCTTTTTGTCTTGTTCTTTAATTGCCCATCTTTTTGAAAGTAGTCATTCTAGTGGTGTAAAGTTGGAATCTCATTGTGGTTTTGATTTGTATTTCACTTTGATAAGTAATAAATATTTTAAATGTCATATTGCATAGTCATCTCATGTCTATCGACTTCCCTGGCCTTATTTCACATCTAAATGCTTATGATTACTTGCTTGCGGTATTCCCCCACATGTATCTTTAAATAAGATGACTTGAAATTTGATGCTTAGACACTGGGGTATGTAAAAGTGTAAATATGGGCTTGTAGGAAGAAAAAAACTTATAATGTCTTTTTACTTAAAGAGTAGTTTAACGATTTAACCCTAAGACAAAGAAAAACTTACATTTCTATCTCCGTTTATCTGTGTGTTATCTTCTATTATGGACAGCTTTTGCTAGTGGTTGTAATATTGGCAATATAAAAAAGATATTCATATTAATTTCCTACCAGTGAAAGAGTTCTTAGTAAAAGATGATTGTCACATGAGTCTTGCCATGTTGCCCATCAGTGAGTCTGTCTATTGGTGTATAATTTCTGTGGGGGCTGAAAAATGTAAAGTAACGTTGTGACTTTACGCTGTAAAAATGAACATTATAAAAGTTCATTTTCAACTAGTAATTTATATCGGTAAGCAGTGTGTTCCACACTTCAGAGCTAATTAAAAATTGGTATCTTATAGCCAAATGTTGAAATTTCTTATTATTTTGAGACGCCTAGCAAGAAAAATTCATGAATCTCAAAGAATAAAGAGTGAGAATGTTTTGAATTGGTATGCTATTGTACTTTCCAATGGCTGCTGCTTAATTTTTTTTTGTAAATGAAGAAAAATCAGGATTTGAACTGACCACAAATTAAATAGTCAAATTGAAAATTCTCAGTAAACATAAAAGATATGGATTATTCTTATTTTCTGGCAGACAAGTCTCAATGGCACCACTTTTGAAGAATAATCTTCTTAAAGCTTTAAGAGAGTAAAGATTTGAATAAAGCGTGTACCATTTATATGTGTCGGGGTATGTGGAGCCAAAAGCTGTGAAGGGGACAGATATAAACTATCAAAGCATCTGAAAAATAGGGTTTTGAATTTCTTTCTGAAGTTAAGCTCTACATGATTAAAGGTAAAGGGGATTTGGGGAAGAAATTAACAAAATATTGTTCAAAACCACATTTTAGACTTGAAGATGGAAAATAAATTCTATTCTGTTCGGTTCTAAAATCTATTATAAGGGGCAACTAAGGCACTTTTTATTTACTATCTAAAAAAACTGAATTATGTTTCCAGCTCAAAGATAAATATGTATTTGTTTCAGTAAAGTGCTTTGCAAATTTGACTTTACTAGTGAATCTGTAATTTTTAAATCCTTCAGCATTCTTCTGTAGCCTCACAAATGGGCAGAGAAATAAATGCAACATTATTTCCCCATAAATTGTTTTAAAAGTAATTTCTTCATTTAATTTGGAAATTATGGAAAGTTTGGAAAAATAGCAGAATAACAGGTGGAAGGAAGAAAAATGACCCAGCGACAACCAATGTTTACATTTTAAAATAATGTTCTTGAGAAGGCATTTTGGACATCTCCTTTTGAAAGTTTTCTTTGATATACCAGATAGTTCACATAAAATGTTAGAAATAATGAATCTTATTCTTAAGGAAAAATGTTATTACTCAGAAAACATTTTTATTGTAGGAAGTAACTATGAAAATTTAGATTGATGTAAAAATATAGGTAATTGAAATATCAATTTGGCATTTACACTTTTCAAAACTTATATTGTGCTGGTTATTAGTGTTTCTAGGGATATCCCTTGGCCAGCTTATGAGGTTGGTGTTAGTTAGATAGCTAAAATTTTCTTATTCCATAAAAATATACCTGCCTCATTCTCTGGTTGCTGTGCTGGTTATTTAATCTAATAAACTAATTTCACATAAATTGTTAACAACTTTAATGGCTTAATATGACTATTTTGCTTCTAATTAGAATATACTAATTAGTATACTAATTAGAATATACTAGATTGGTTGCAGTGAGCAATTTTATTTCATTTGATGGTCGTGGAGGGGTTGGATTTTTGTCGTTTAAATCAATATCACATATTTGGTTCTTAACTCTATGTATGCATGAAATTTATTCATCATTCATAAGAATACACAAGTACAATTTCACCTCAGATAATTATTGTGAAGATTAAATTATGATGTGTACTTAGTACAATACTTGACACGTCGTAACATGATGAACTT
The DNA here is from genome assembly GCF_964194185.1 of Rhinolophus hipposideros. Taxonomy (NCBI): domain Eukaryota; kingdom Metazoa; phylum Chordata; class Mammalia; order Chiroptera; family Rhinolophidae; genus Rhinolophus; species Rhinolophus hipposideros. Next base: position 71,820,341 of record NC_138053.1, on the reverse strand, counting down.
TTAAGTTAGGCTTGAAAAATGATAGCTTTTAATATTATAATTATTTATTATTCTTATTAACTGGAAGAAGTGATATTTTATAACTGGATCTGAAAAATAAAAGAAGTTCTGATTGTTAGTGTTTGTTGATTTCTGTGGTATAAACAATCCCATTGTGGCTGATTCAGGCTACCAATATGATGTCAGCCAGATGACCAAATTCCTGAAAATTTAACTATTAGCTTTCATGGGCTAGTATGAGCCAGCTCTAGCATATCACTGGATGGAAGACTGTCATTCAGAACAGCATCTGGGCACTTATTTACTTATAAGTATTTATAAAAACATTTACACATAAGCTTAAATTGCATTAAGGTTGTTCCTCTAATTGTTGGCAAGAGAGAAGAGGGTTAATAATGAACCTATTAAGTTGTATTTCAATCAGATGTGATAATTCTGTTATTGGCTATTGCCAAAGTCTTGTTGATTGGTGTTACAAATGGAGATATATATATATGTATATATATATTATGTATAATATATATATTCTATATCTATCTGTCTGTCTATCATCTATCTATCTATCTATCTATCTATCTATCTATCTATCTATCTATCTATCATCTATCTAATCATCCAAAGAACTGAAAGGATCTGGAGAAAAATCCTCAGTTTACTTTTTCTTCTTTTTAAAAACGTTTTGCTGGGACATCTCCCTTAAATATCTTTTTTTTCTGAGAACCAGCACTGTTTCCTTGGTGACAAATGCTTGATGAAAATTCTATCCCAGTCATTTAGAGTGGCAGATGCCAAGCTTTTATATGTATTTGTCTTTATATATATGTTGATATGTGTTTCTATGTTTATGTATATATTTTTATTTGCATTGATATGTTAAACAATTGGAGCTATTTTATCTGGATTTATCTTGTTCATTTATTTGTTTGTTTTCTTGTTGTTTATATCCTCTCCATTAGAGTAGGGATTACATTACTGCCTTCCTTACTTTTTATTATTAGTGCCTAGGATAGAACGTTGGACATAATGGGTGTTCAGTAAACATTTGATGAATGAATGAATGAATAAATAATACATCTAAATATACGGAAAAATCACTCTTCTACTCCATTTGGCCTTTGGCGACTTGATTTTCATTTTCCTTTCCTTTGGCATTTTATGCCTTTTAACAATTTTATTCAAGAAAGAAGGTAAGAATAAGCTAAATGAACACAGAAATTTGCAGCTATTAATAGAAAGTATGGTTTAGCCACTTCGTTCTTACTGGCTCTCTGTCAGAAACTTAGAAAAGATCAGGTGGGTATAAAGGACCAATTTCTTACTTCCAAATGTGTAATTATTTCTTCAAAAGGAGTATATACAAAAAGGAAGGTTCTATTGAAAATTGAATGCTGTATTGGTAATCAACTAGGTGGATAGCATTCCCTAAAAGACAAAGCCTGCATGATTTATCGGATAAGGTGAACAGTAAACAAAAAATGCAATTTTCTTACTACAAAAGCAGATTCAAGATAGAATGCTTCAAACTGTTTTGAAATCTCTAGAGTCTATAGACTGATAGTTGGAATTTTACAATTACATCATTTTTTTATCTAAGACTGTCCGGCAAGCTCAATTTCCTAGATTGTTAGATCCCTTCTTTCCATTTAATTAGTCTGAAATGATCAAGGTCTGAAATTCATTTAGGGACTTTGGGACAGTTTTATTTGATAGAAACTCTCTTAGCATGTGACTCTCGAGTGCATTAAATGGTCATTAGGGACTGAATGGGTAAAGCAGCTTATCAATATTGTAGGCTCTCTCTGAGATTGAAACTTACTCCCAGAAGAGTTTATGTTCAAATGTGAAGCTAACTGAAAACACAGATCCATAACATTTGGAGTCATGGTGATAAAATTAGCTTTGAATCTTCTAATCTTAAAATGCCTTAAGAGGGAACATAGAAAATGAAGGAGTTGCCTAATGTCTTAAAAGCTAATGAGAATTAAAATCAATTCATATGCCAACACTGCTAGCTAAATGTAGCTAAAATCAGTGAAAACAGGTTTCAAAATAGCACACATTTTAAAAGTGAAAAAATCTGATAGAATAGCAAGAAATGCTGATATTAAATCTATAAAAATAGTTACAATTGTTTCACTTACCATTTGTTTTCTAAGAAATGCTGATATTAAATCTGTAAAATAGTTACCATTATATCATTTACCATTTGTTTTCTAAGAAAGATGCATTCATTCTCAGAGCAAAGGGCTAACTCTTTCAGAGGTTAAAAAATATTTGAAACTTTTTGGAATCAATGAGCTTTGAATTTTTAGTAATGCACTATTATTCCATTGAAAGAAAAACTTCAGAAAGTTCTCAGCCCTCGTATACTCATTTAGAATTCCAAATGAGTCTTGTTAAATCATAATGTAGTCTAACTGTAGCAGATGAATCTTTAATAATGTATTTTACTTTTTACACTAGGAAGGGAAATATACAATATACATTTATTTATAATACATAGATATATAAAATATATAAACAAATGTGTACATGTATAATATCTCCACTAGTTATGTTTTTGGGAAATTTCAACCATGGTACAAGGTTAAAAAAAAGCTATTCTGCATTAGAATTGAATTTCTTAGCTTCCAGAAATTTCATTATTAAATATATACACTTAGTCCTACAAGAGTTCAACCTGTGTTAAAGATATTCTCTTTGAAGAGCTGTTGTACAACTTTGTGCTTTAAGAAAGTAGATCTCATGTTATGTGTTTTTTTCCACAATAAAAAAGATATTTATTTGAGAGGCTATCTATCTATCTATGTATCTATGTATCTATGTATCTATGTATCTATCTATCTATCTATCTATCTATCTATCTATCTATCTATCTATCTATCTATCATCTATCTATAATCTATCTATCATCTATCATCTATCTGCCTCTTACCTATTTCTACATATTAAAATATGTCTATGTCCAAATAAAATTTTTCAGGACATTCAATATCTGTATCTGTTCTATAGGTGGTTTTGATAATTATAACATACCAGTGGACTTTCTGCATAATCACCAATTGAGTAGGTTTGATATTTCATGTATATAATTTAAAATATTGGTGGTAAATTGGAATCCTGAGCTTCATATCCTTCTCTAAAATCAGATATTTTTAAAAAAAATGCTTAAGTTATTAGAAAGCTCATGATTTTTAATTAAAATATTTTTTCTAATGGTGGTTTTTTTCATGGTATTTATCTAAAATTAAAGATGAGTTTCTTAAGAGATTAAAAGTATTATCATCTAATCTACACTTTTTGAAAGCAAGTGGCCTCCCTTCCTTCCAGCCCAACCTTACCATTTCCTCAAGGTTCTCTTACTCTGAGCCCTTGTGTCAATCCTTTGTTGATCTCCTTTGTTTGCTGCTTCCTTCTGATTTTTTTTTTTAAAAAGGAAATAAAATGTTACTTTTCATTTAAGAAAAAAAAGTTTTGACCAAAACCCTTCTCCTGACTTTCTCTGTAGCCCAGATTAGGTAGATTATAATTTTTATGAAATTCTAGGAGGCGAAAAAAGAAATAAATTGATAGAGAAAACTTAAACTGGTCAAACTTACATAATTCAGCTTTCTGAGTCTGCCATTTTAAAAAAATGTATTGGGGTGACAATTGTTAGTAAAATTACATAGATTTCAGGTGTATAATTCTGTATTACATCATCTATAAATCTCATTGTGTGTTCACCACCCAGAGTCAGTTATCCTTCCATCACCATATATTTCATCTCCCTTACCCTCACCTCCCACCCCCCACCCCCCTTACCCTCTGGTAACCACTAAACTATTGTCTGTGTCTATGAGTTTTTGTTTCTCATTTATTTGTCTTGTTCTTTTGTTGTTTTTGGTTTATATACCACATATCAGTGAAATCATATGGTTCTCTGCTTTTTCTGTCTGACTTATTTTGCTTAGCATTATACTCTCAAGATCCATCCATGTTGTCACAAATGTTCCTATATCCTCTTTTCTTACCACTGAATAGTATTCCATTGTGTATATATACCACAACTTCTTTATCCATTCATCTATCGAAGGACATTTTGGTTGTTTCCATGTCTTGGCCACCGTAAACAAAGCTGCAATGAACATTGGAGCACACGTGTCTTTATGTATAAATGTGTTCCATTTTTTTTGAGTAGATGCCCAGGAGAGGGATTGCTGGGTCATATGGTAATTCTATTCATAAGTTTTTGAAGAACCTCCACACTGCCTTCCATACGGCTGCACCAGTCTGCTACGTCTGCCATTTTTAACTATTCCCAAGACTCATGACCCTGTTCCATTCCATAACTTAGTTCTCAAAGTAACAAATCTTTTATCTCCCCCAAAGGTAATATCACATAAGAATAGTATAAGAATATCATCTTATGCTATTTTGACCAAAATCCAAAGATAGTTCTAAACTTTTCTCATGGTTCCATTTTCTGTTTATAGTGATGAACTAATTCCAAGATCTGTTGTTGGTGAGATTCCAATGACTGACAGAATGAAATCATCTGTCTTTGGTGAAATCCTGTCCTCTGTATACTGAGTGGTGCCTTGGACGTATAACAAAATGTGAACCATAAAATTAGCCCATCATCCATACAACTTCAATTACATTGTTTCATCTTCAGCATTTGTTCTATTTCAGAACCACATAACAGAATTTTTTGTTATGAACGTATATGTGTGTATGGGGATATAGTGAGGGCAGAATGATCACTATTGTATGATCTTACTTATATGTGGACTTTGAAAATTTGAACTCATAGAAATAGAGAGTAGAATGCTGGTTACCAGGGGCTGGGGTGTGGGGAAAATTGGGAAATGTTGGTTAAAGGCTACATACTTTCAGCTTATAAAATGAATAAGTTTTTGGGCTCCAATGTACAGCATGGTGACTATAGTTAATAAAACTGTTTTGTATAGTTGAAATTTGCTAGGAGAATGGATTTTGAGTGTTCTCACTCCTCTCTCCTTCTCCCCAAAAGGTAACTATATGAGGTGATGGATGGGTTAATTAACTAAATTGTGGGAATTATTTCACAGTGTATACATATATCAAATCAGCATATATGCACTTTAAATATATACAGTTCTATTTGTCAATTATGCCTTAATAAAGCTGGAAAAAGGCTATTCTCCAGTATTTTTATTTCCCTACTCACATTCTATTTTTGGGTCCTGTATGCTAATCTATAGAAAAAACAAATACACTCAACACTTACTTTTATCTATTGGTATATATGTACAAATAATGCTTTTAACTTTCCAAGTATTGCCACCTTCCATATTTGAGTGGATATAACATGTTTACCAAATCTTAATAATAGCATTAAAACAAAAGCAACTATTTCCCTACTTTAGGAAAGATGTGTATTAGCAAATTTTCAGAGTATCAAGAACATTGCTAAATTTTTTTATATTAACTTGACAAATGTTTAGCCCATTTTGAATATAAAGTGGGTACTGGGAAGATGAAAGGGCTAGTTATATATACAGGGTTGTTTTATTTTAAGCTTTCTGAAATAGTATAATTGAGCTGATTCAAGTAGGAAAAAAAATCCTTCTAAAGTAGGTTTTTGGATTGCCAAAAGTAGGTTTGGAATCATCCATATACCTGCTTCTTCCTATTCATTTGGCTGTTGGAGATACACATGATTTCTTTTTCCATTTTCTTTAAAGCAATGTCTCCCCTCCCCCCTTTTTTTCCAATTACAGTTGACATTCAATATTATTTATATTAATTTCTGGTGTGTAGAATAGTGGTTGTACATTTATATAATTTACAAAGTGATCCCTTGATTAGTCTATACCCACCTGGCATCATACATAATTATTACAACATTGACTGCATTCTCTATGCTGTATTTTGTACCTACCAATTTGTACTTCTTTATCCCTTTACCATTTTCATCTAGCCCTCCAATCTTCCTCACATTTGGCAACCATCAATTTCTTCTCTGTATCTATGAGTCTGTTTCTGTTTTGTTTGTTCGTTTATTTTGTTCTTTAGATTCTACATATAAGTGAAATTATATGGTCTTTATTTCTCTGTCTGACTTATTTCACTTAATAATACCCTCTAGGTTCATCCATGTTGTAGCAAATGGTAAGATTTCGTTCTTTTTTATGGCTGAGTAATATTCCATCGTGTAAATGTACCACATCTTCTTTATCCAATTATCTATTGATGGGAATGTAGGTTGCTTCCATATCTTGGCTATTGTAAATAATACTCCAATGAACATAAGGATGCATATATATTTTCTAATTAGTGTTTTGGATTTCTTAGGATAAATAACCAGAAGAAGTGTAATTGCTAGGTTATAAGGTAGTTCTATTTTTATTTTTTTGAGAAACCTCATTAATGTTTTCCATAGTGGCTGGACCAATTTGCAATCCCACCAACAGTGCATAAGGAATCCCTTTTTCCCACATCCTCACCAGCACTTGTTTGTTGATACATTGATGATAGCTATTCTTACAGTGTGAGGTGATATCTGATTGTGGTTTTAATTTGCATTTCTCTGATGATTGTGATACTGTGCATCTTTTCATATGTTATTGGCCATCTGTATGTCCTCTAAGGAGAAATATCTACTCAGATCTTCAGCCCATTTTTTAATTGGATATTTTTTCTTTGTTTTTGGTGTTAAGCTGTATGACGTCTTTATAAATTTTGGTTATTAACCCTTTTTGTATGTATATTTGGCAAATATCTTCTCCCATTCAGTAGGTGCCTTTTTTTTTAATTGATGGTTTCCTTTGCTGTGGAAAATCTTTTTAGTTTTTTAAATTTGTTTCTTTTGTTTCTCTTGCTCAAGGAGATATATCAGAAAAAATATTACTAAGAGCAACGTCAGAGGGTTTATTGCATATGTTTTCTTCTAGAAGTTTTATGATTTTGGCTCTTACAATTAAATCTTTAATCCATTTTGAGTTTATTTTTGTATATGACGTAAGAGGATGGTCTAGTTTCATTTTTGGCATGTATCTGTCCAGTTTTTTCAACATCATTTATTGAAGAGACTATCTTTACCCCGTTGTATATTCTTGCCTCTTTTGTCATAGATTAATTGACCATATAGGTGTGGCTTTATTTCTGAGCTCTCTATTCTGTTTCATTGATCTATATGTCTGTTTTTATGCCGGTACTATGCTGTTTTGATTACCATAGCCTTGTAGTCTAGTTTGATAATAGGTAGCGTGATACCTCCAGCATTATTCTTCTTTCTCAAGTTTGTTGTGGCTATTCAGGGTCTTTTGTGGTTCTATATAATTTTAGAATTATTTGTTCTAGTTCTGTAAAAAATGCCATTGGTATTTTTATAGAGATTGCATTAAATCTATAGATTGCTTTGGGTAGTATTAACATTTTAATTATATTAATTCTTGCTATCCATGAGCACAATATATGCTCCCATTTATTTGTATTTTCTTCAGTTTATTTCTTCAATGTCTTACAATTTTCTGAGTACAGGTCCTTTACCTCCTTGGTTTAATTTATTCCTAGGTATTTTATTGTATTTATTTTATTTTTGGATGCAATTGTAAATGGGATTTTCTTAATTTTTCTTTCCAATAGTTTGTTATTAGTGTATAAAAATGTAACTGATTTATGAATATTAATTTTGTATTCTGCTACTTTAAGCAATTTATCAGTTATAATAGTGTTTTTGTGGAATCTTTAGAGTTCTCTCTATTATAGTATCATGTCAACTGCAAATAATGATAGTTTTATTTCTTCATTTCCAATTTGGATGCCTTTTATTTCTTTTTCTTTTCTCATTGCGGTGGCTAGAACTTTCAATATTACGTTTAATGAAAGTGGTGAAAGTGGACATCCTTGTCTTGTTCCTAATCTTAAAGAAAATATTTTTAGGTTTTCCCCATTGACTATGATGTTAGCTGTGTTTTGTCATTTATGGTCTTTATTATGTTGAGGTATGTTCCCTCTATTTCCACTTTGCTGAGAGTTTTTATCATAAATGGATGCTAGATTTTGTCAAATGCTTTTTCTGCATTTATTGATATGATCCTATTATTTTTATCCTTCATTTTGTTTATGTGCTGTGTCATGTTCATTGATTTGTGGATATTGAACCAACCTTGTATCACATGAATAAATGCCACTTGATCATGGTGTATTATTTTTTTAAATGTATTACTGAATTTGGTTTGCTAATACTTTGTTGAGAATTTTTGCATCTATGTTCATCAAGGACATTGGCCTATAATTTTCTTTTTTTTGTAATGTCTTTGGTTTTAGAATCAGGGTAATAAGTCTCATAAAATGATCTTGGGAGCCTTCTCTCTTGAATTTTTTGGAATAGTTTGAGAAGGATAGGTGTTAATTTTTCTTTGAATGTTTGGTAAAATTCATCTGGTCCAAGACTTGTTTGTTGGGAATTTTTTGATTACTAATTCATTACTAATTTCATTACTAGTAAGCAATCTGTTCAGATTTTTTGTTTCTTCTTGATTCAGTCTTGGAAAATTGGATGTTTCTAGGAATTTATCCATTTCTTCCAGATTGTTCAATTTGTTCACATATCATTATTCATAGTATTTTCTTATAATCCTTTCATTTCTGTTGTGTCACTTTTCACTTCTCCTCATTCATTTCTGATTTTATTTATTTGGGTCCTCTCTTCCTCTCTCTTTTTTTCTTGATGAGTCAGTTCAAAGGTTTATCAATTTTGTTTATCTCTTCAAAGATCCATTTCTTGGTTTCATTAATTTTTTTTCTATTTGTTTTTAGACTCTATTTTATTTATTTCCTCTTTGATCTTTATTGTTTCCTTCCTTCTACTCACTTTGGGCTTTTTTTGTTGTTCTTTTTCTAGTTGCTTTAGGTATAAGGTTAGATTATGTCTTTGAGATTGTTCTTGTTTTTTTTTTTTTTGGGTAGGCCTGTGTTGCTATGAATTTCCCTCTTAGAACTGCTATAGCTCTGTCCCATAGATTTTGTGGTTATTGTGGTTTCATTTTCATTTGTCTCCAGTTATCTTTTGTCTTCGTCCTTGATCTCATTGTTAATCCATTCATTATTTAGTAGCATATTATTTAGCCTCCACGTGTTTTTGTGTTTTTCAATTTTTTTTCTTGTAATTGATTTCTAGTTTCGTACTATTGTGGTCAGAGAAGATGCTTGATATGATTTCAGTTCTCTTAAATATATTAAGACTTGTTTTTTGGCCTAACATGTCATATGCTCTGGAAAATGTTCCATGTACACTTGAAAGGAATGTATAATCTGCTGCTTTTGGATGAAATGCTTTAAAGATATCAATTAAATTCATCTGGTCTAATGTGTCATTTAAGGCCACTCTTTCCTTGTTGATTTTCTTCCTGGAAGATCTATCCATTGATGTCAATGGGGTGTTAACGTTCTCTAGTATGACTGCATTACTGTTGATCTCTCCCTTTATGTCGGTCAATATCTGTTGTATATATTTAGGTGCTCCTATGTTGGGTGCATAGATGTTTACCAGGGTTATAACCTCTTTTTGGATTGATTCCTTTATCATAACATACTGTCCTTTGTCTCTTATTATACTGTCCTTTGTCTCTTATTATAGTCTTCATTTTAAAGTCTGTTTTGTCTGATATAAGTATTACTACTCCTGCTTTTTTTTCATTTCCACTTGCATAAATAGCTTTTCCATCCCTTTACTTTCAGCCTGTGTGTGTCTTTCGATCTGAAGTGAGTCTCTTGCAGGCAGAATATGTAAGGATCTTGTTTGCTTATCTATTCAGCTACCCTATGTCTTTTGATTAGGGCATTTAATCCATTTACATTTAAAATGATTATTGATAGGTATGTCAATGTGTTATCGCCATTTTATTATTCATATTTATGTTCTTTTTTTTTGTAATCTTAGAGAAGTCCCTTTAACATTTCTTGCAATACCGGTTTGGTGGTAATAAACTCCTTTAGCTTTTTCTTATCTGGGAAGTAATGTTTTTTTTTTTTTTTCTTGTTAGTTTCAGGCATACAGAACAACATAGTGACCAGACATTTACATAACTTACAAAGTGATAACTCCAACAAGTCTACTACCCACACAAAACTGTACATAGTTAGGAAGTAGTATCTTTTTAATTGGTTTAACTAAATGAGTCCTGTGTCACTAGTATCAAAATTAAAAAAAAAAGTAGTTCAAACACAGTAATTTGGATCTAATTTATTCAAAATTTGTGATGATGTGATCTAAGACTAACTCAAGTTTATTTTGCACAGTCTCTGAAAGAATGGTTGCTGAGTAAATTATTAGCCTTAATGGCATCAAAAGGAGAGTCATATTTCCAGAATAAGGCATAGATGTTATAAAACTATTTCAAAGTCACACAGTAATTAACGGTGGAGACAGGACTACAGTCTAGGACTCCTAATTTTCATTTAGAGGCAACTTATCAGAAGAAACTTTTTTCAGGTAATTTGCAAATTCCATTTGTATATAGAACTTGATGAAAGCTTACAATTTTTCTGATTCATCTACACTTTGCTAAATGTGCATACTACCTCCACTGCTGCATAACAAGATGTAACTATTTCACCCAATTTGGAGGTAAAAATTTCTAACTAAGTGAAGTTTGAGAGTAATTGAGAGAGTGAGAAGACCTTTATAGAACTGTAGTATCATTGTTAAGCAACTCAAAATTAAATTTAGTCATAGAGTAAACTGATATGAGGAATGTAGCTAATGTTGTCTGAGGAAATGGAAAAACAAGGAGAGGGTTTATGAAAAGGATAAATAAAGGGTTATGGAAGTGTTCACCCATTTGGACATAAACTGGCCCACAGGATGTTAAAAGAAATCAATTTAACTCCACATTTGTGTACATGGTAGGGTCTAGTTGGTTACCCAATATAGACTTTAAAGGAACAAACAAGAAAGGAAACGATTTATGTCTGTCTTTTGAGTAACACAGAGGAAATGATCAGCGATGTAGACATAAGGGACTGCTTAACGGAGTGATAGGCATCATAATTCAGTTAGATTGTAATTGGGAATCAAGTGAGACCTAGAAAAGTAAAACTTATGATGATGATTACCAAATTAAAGTAGAGAAAATGCTAAAAAGAAAGGTGATACTTAGACGTAACGTCAAAGGAGAACGCTCGGGGGGACAAAATTGAAAGTGTAAAAAGAAATGGCCACCAAAAATATACATAAGTTTTGTTTTTAAAATTTTGGAGTGACTAAATCACATAAGGGAAATTAAAAATAAAATGTGTAAATAATAAAATATGAAACGCAGATGAGGGCTAGAAAAGATTACAGAATTAAGCTAAAACATAATAGAAACTACATTGGCAACAGTAAATATTATTGCACAAGAAGCTAACACAAATAAAGTAAAACTTTTTTCAAGATTCTAGCATTAAAATCTCAGAGATGGGTTCAACAACTAGCCCTAGAAAAATGGGAAGTAAAACCTATGGGTAGAAGAAGTGGTATATTGTTAAAATAGGAAAATACTTTTTAAGTTGAGTTTATAGTGACCATAGCTTAACCTGACCTCTTAGCTTTGATGATACAAGGAATTCTACGAGGGGTAGGATAAAGACCATGATTTATTTGAGCTTTAGAGAGATTCTGTATAGAGCATCACATAGAGATCGACCTGTTACTGAGCCGGAGGACTTTGCATCCCCTGGCCTGACGAAGCAGTGCGTTCCTTTGGCAGAACTGATGAAGCAGAGAAAGTGCTGCCTTGGAGTCAGTAGATGTGGGTCTCGTCCAGGTCTGCCACTTTGACGCTGCATGAATTTAGGCAAATCATGTTTATTATGGGGTTCATTTTCTTTAGAGTTATTTGATAAATAAAACCATTTCTCAGTTCCTTTTAAGCTGAAGTGTATTTAAAAAGAAAACAAAAATAAAAACAAAACTGCCCTTTCTCCTGTTCCTGGCTTTGTGCAACAGAAATATGGGCTTATAAAAGGGAAGCCTAATTTCTTTCTTTTTACCCCTGACCTCTGATCCTGACTCTAAGACCAATGCCAGGTAGGGGATTTCATAACAGTTTGGAGGAATATTTTGTGAGATTCTGAAAGTCTTGCAATTTTATTGAATTTTTGCTTAGAGATGGAGTTGGGAAGCTTGGGCACTGCTGTGATTTACCAGTGCACAATAATTATACTCACTCATCCAAAGATGTCAGCAGAGACATCTTTGGAGTCGATCATATGCTAGCTATATACTAGAGTATATGAATACAAAGTAACATCACTCTTATTCCTGAAGAACCCACTATAATGAATTGAATACCATGTACAATATTACATTAGTTGAAATGAATATGATGTTGTTGAACAGAAACTTGGATGCTTTTATGAAGGACCATAAAAAATTAGTTACTTGACATCAGTGTATTTGTTTTTTAATAACTGCTACTTGCTGCATCATTATGAATTGAGCATGTTTTTTAAAATTAAATTTAAAATATCGTTAGTTATTAGACATATCCCAGTATAACACCCCAGTATAACAACTACTTTGTGGGGGAAAGAATAAACTGCCATATTTATGTACACATTGATTTTCAGACATATTCCAATTTCTGAACTCTTAAAATATGAGAGAAATGTGATTTAGCATTCAAGAAGTAGAGCGGACCAATAAGTAATAAAATAGTTAATTCTTGTTTACTTGATTTTGGAGATGAGTAGGGCCACAGAGAGTCATAAAACAGCAAACTATCCTAAACCAGAAGTATTAACTAATGCATTCCTCCACTTAGAGTAGTGTATAGAAAGACATTTGGCAATCAGGGCATCTGCAGCCTTTCAAACAAATCACAAGACCATTTGCAAAAATCCCATTTGTGAGGAGCTAGAAAACGATGTAGCTTCCTCACGTCAACCTGTGTTATTTATCCCAAATATACATTCCTCACTGAATAGGCCAAAATATTGAATGGGCCAAGCTGATTTGCTACTTCTGAGTTCTCATTTAGAGTAGAAAGCGGAGGTACGGGGGGAGAGGATAGAACAAATATTGTTTCCTTTTTTGTATCATCTACACATCAGGAATAATTGCAAGTCATAGGTGTAAATGATTGAATTGCAGATGGTAGCAAGCTGCATAACGAGCTGCAACTATAAATAGGGCAGGGAAATACATTTTCAAGCTATTGCTTTGAAAATATTCACATCACTTAATGCACAGGATGGTTGGATGTCTTTGTATTTTTTGTTGTTGTTGTTTTTGTGTGTTTGTGTGTGTATGTGTTTTACATAAATCACATTTCTTGCTCCTCCAAGAATATAGCACATGTGTAATTACACATATTTACCTATCATGAGACTAAAATGCATGCTCATACAATTTTTAAAATACCATAATTTCTTGTAAAACTAGGTTTCAAGTGATATGTACAGTAAGCTTTGGGCCAATTAGATGTAGAAATGGATCTTGAGTGCCAAATCTGATTTGGACAGCAAATTATCTACAAAAATTGCTGCCAAAAATATTAGTAGTAGGTCAGAATTTCTTCTGTATAAACTTATGGAAACATTTTCTGTGTCAGGTACATGGTGTGTCATGTTGAAAATCATCTTGAAATAAGCCAATAAACTATTTGTTTTAAAATATGCACATACTTAACATATTTTAACCGTGGGCTAGAATTATACCATAACTGATTCTGTAAGATTTTTCTTATATAAATCATACATCCATTCATTCAATCATTTATTCCGCTAAAATTTGTGGAACGCAGAAGAAAATAGATAAGCAAAAATTATGAAGTACTATGATGGGTGCTCTTATTGTGGTAAGCATGTAGTGTGGCAGGCTCTCCTGACGTGGTCTAGTGGAAGAGGGGCAGGGTTAACTCCACAGAGGGATAAGAACCATACAGTTTGACCTGGGAGTTCATGACCAGATTAGAAAGTCAGATTCCTGCACGGATGGAGCAGCCTCAGCAGTACTGCTAAAAGTAGTCGGGCTATGAACTGTTAGTTACAAGTCCCCGAAGAGATGAGCTTATGCCAGCATTTACAGCAATGTCTTGGTTCATTTACTGCGAAAGAATGACTACTAAAAAAAAGTCAGGAACTAAGCAGTGTGCTTAGTGACCTTTTGGTGCAAGCTCCTTATCTCTTTGTGGATAAGAAATAAACAATTTGCAGGCTGTCATCAGACTGGGGACCATAATTTGAGGACCACTTGAGTAAGAGATATACTGGAAAAGGGAAAGACTGGCTTGAGGGATTTAATTTGGAGATATTAAATCAAATTAAACCAAATTTGTGTTGTGCCAGTAGGAATTGGGAGAATGGAACAAATTCCAGGAATATCTAGGAGGAAGAATATACTCAAAAACAACTTGGAGAATAATTGGAAATGGGGTTGAGGGTAAGCAAGATAGTGGTTAAGTATTCTAAAATTGGTGGCTTAGGCAACTGGTATTCATCAACACAAGTATAAATGACAACAAGTTTGGTGGCAAGATAATGGGGTTCAGTTCTGAATACATTTTCTGTGAGCTGGAATCCTCTGGGGCAGCTCAGGGGGTATTTGGATATATGCATCAGGATCTCAGGCAAGAGGTCTTGACATAGATTTAAAAATCAATGGAGTGAATAGTAGGGGAAGTCTTAGTTTTATATGAGATTGCCTATGGAGAGTAAAGTAGGAAGAGAAGAGAAGCAAGGTTTTATTTTGGGGACAGCACTGATGGTTAGCTTAAAGAGGAGGAATTTTCAGGGACCAAGAAGGAGCAATGGAAAAGGTTAGGGGAATGCTATTGGAGCCAATGAGCAAAGAAAAGCCAAAAGAAAGAGTTATAAGAAGGAGAGAGTCAACATGGTCTGGTCAAATTCTTCAGATAACGATTGCAAAGGTCATTGGATTTGAGAAAGGTCATTGCTCATCTATCGAATAAATGTTTGCTGAGTGCCTATTATACATGTACTAGATGCTGGAGATTCAGTAATGTAGAACAAAAATAAATCTGTTCTTGCTCTCATGGAACTTATTGTCTTGTGGGGGAGAGAGACATTAATCAAAGAATTGCTAAAATAAATGTAAAGTCACACCTCTGATAACTTCTTTTTTTTTAATTTTAAGAGTTTATTTGAGCAAAACTCTGTTTGATTTTGGCAGCATCAAATCAGAAGTAGTTAGAAACACCCCACAAACAGGAAAGATTTTGATAGAGAAAAAGCAGAAGAAAAGTAAGGCAATCATTCACTGACTAAAGCCTAAAGCTTGGTTGGTTGTGTGTGATGGTCGTCCTCGGCATTTTGATCTCATAACCTTGAGGCATTTACTGTCTTAGATTTTGGTTAGCTTATGTAGGCTGTCACAGCACTACCGCCACACAGGCTAATGGTTTCCTTGTTTAATTAATTTAACAATTCCCCCCTTTTGGTCGTCCTTTCCTGTATAAAAGATTGATAGGAAATTTGTTATTAGTGCCACTATCAGTCACTATCAGAGTTAAGTTGCTCTTGTCTCATTGCAGAATGATGTCAGATCCCTAGAATTGTTTTTGCTGTTCATCTCATTGTTCATCTTGTTCCTGTTTCTCCAAGCTCAGTGAGAACAGCTAATGTACTTCTGGTGGCTGTGTACATGCATTTAAGACCTTTGAGAGAACATAGCACACCAGGGAGACTATCATGACAGTTATTGGGAGGATAATACCAAGAGACTGAAATATACTCCTTAGCCAGGGTCCCCAGGAACCAAACCAGTTGATAATATAAGTCAACTTGTTTTGGCCAGGTGGCTTATTTGTTAATTTCTTGTATTTGCTATAATACCAGAGGTGTTGATCCAGGTACAGCAGGAGGTATTTGCTGTGGCGAAGACTCTTCCTTGTTCAGCCAATTATTTTAGTAACTAAAACAATCCTATTATCTACTACCACCTTAGCAAGAAAATCTAGGGACTTTTGTTCTGCAGCTATGGCCTTACCAGTAGATTGAGCTATAGTTATTAGAGTTAAGGAACATTTTCTTCCCATGCATTAACAGACAGGAAAAACAACTAGATAACAAATAATGAAGGTTTCACACTGGACATGAAAGTTTTGATTTGTGATTTTTTAGGACAGCTATCCACGACAAGATGCTGTCTGACTAGGGCAGAAGTTTCCCTAGTCAGTTACAATTTTAGATCTCAAAATGGTGTGCAATTTTAAAAGACTGGAGGATCCATTTTTAATTGGGGAATGTGAACCCAAAGTTCAAGTTTCTGAAGTTTGCTGCTGTCTGGGTAGTGGGGAGGACCTGGTTTGCTCCCTTTCACAGAGGTTCAAGGGCAGTCTTTGTTCTTAGTGATTTCAAATCATAAGGGTGGGAGAAAATTGGAAATGTTAGTTTGGAGAGTTGTAGCCAGAGATCTGAGGAAACCAGAAAAATTCAGTATCCAGTTTGGTTAACAGATATGTAAAAAAGCCGTAAAGACAATGAGCAGGATTAGCATTTGATATCCACAGGAGTGTTATAAGTACTGAAACATTGTTTTCCTCTATATTACCTTATTTTTATCAAAGAACTACAGTAAGACTAATTTGTTTGCAAAATGAGTTTAACCTCATAAAAGTTGGTCTGATTATTTACCTAAGTGCAGCAAAATAGTGATTGAACATATAGACTCTTTTTTCTTGTTTCTTTTTTTTTTTGAGGTAAAACATTTATTTATTAGTTTGACACATATAAAAGATTGATAATGATATAGAACATTAAAAAGTACATGGGGAATTATTACTCTCCTGACATTTTGCCTGAGGTGTAAATTGACTTTAGTTTTTCTTTTTTCTTTGTTTTTTGTTAGTTTCACATGTACAAAACAATGTAATAGACACTTCACCCCTCCCCCATATAGAGTCTTTTAAAATCTGCTTTGCTGGAACTTTTCATGAGGAATCTTAAATAGAACTTAAAAGTCTCTCCAGGCTAAGTAGCTAAGCCAAGAACTCAACACCAGTCTTTGCCTGAAGTACCTATAGATTTGGGTGAATTCCTCTCTTCATGAGGTTCCCCAGAGTATCCTGAGATTTCTGGTCCTGCCAGGAAGTGACCTTCCTAACTCACCTGGTAAGGCTGCTGGGAACCCTGTAAATGAGGTACCACGCTGGTGTTTTTCAAGGAGCTTTTATTGGTTTCAAAAAGTCAGTCTTAGTTCCTGAAAACTAGTCATATCTGATTTTATGCGTATTCTCATATATGACACTCCAATCAAAGCCTTAGTAACATAATCAGTGTTTCCAATTGTGTCCTGTTATAAGGAGTACGGATTCTTACTGAACTTACACAAATAACTATTGCCATGAAAATAAAAATTCTCAGTAAGTTTCTGAATTCTGGAGGGATCAGGTAGGGAGAAAAAGTAAATATTTCAATTCTGTTTAGTGATATACTTTACAAAATTACTGTACGTCATACATAGCTTAAGAGAAAAGAGAAAAAGTTTTCCTTAAATTTGGAAAAATAAAAGTCGTAAAGATATATGTACCCCTATGTTCACTGCAGCATTATTCACGGTGTTCAAGACCTGGAAATAACCAAAGTGTCCTTCCACAGATGATTGGATAAAGAAGATGTGGTATATATATATATACAATGGAATATTACTCAGCCATAAAAAAGATGAAATACTGCCATTTGTGACAACATGGGTGGATCTTGAGATTATCATGCTAAGTGAAGTAAGTCAGACAGAAAAGGTCGAGAACCATGACTTCACTCATATGTGGGATATAAAATTGAAAGCAACAGATGAACAAGACAAACAAAGAAAGTAACAAAAACTCATAGACACAGACAACAGTTTAGTGGTTACTGGAGGATAACAGGGAAGGGGTGAGGGGATGGTAGAAGAAGGTAAAGGGGTCAAATATATGGTGATGGAAGGAGAACTGACTCTGGGTGGTGACCACACAATGTGAAATATAGATGATGTATTATAGAATTGTACACTTGTAGCCTATATAATTTTACTAATCAATCTCACCCTAATAAATTAAAAAAAAACATTAAGGAACCAGCAATATTTCGAAGAAAAAGTTGTAAAGAAAAACATCATCATCCTCATTGGTTCATTTAGTCCAATATTGTTAATTCTTGTTCTGCTTGAATCCAGTTTTTCCATTAGTCCTGGACATTCGTACCCAGTTCAATTTTATCATCTAGAAACTTATATTCTAGATACTTGTCAGAGAAATTTCCATGAATCTCTCTGAAGATGAAGCATCTTTGCATCAGAGTGAAACAATAACTGTCAGTAAATGATACAAAGACTTAAAAAAATTGGCTATGGTTAAAGATCTGATGAGAATTAATTTGATAAGGAAATGTAGTTATTTCTATGGCATACAATAATTTGGGATAATAATTGGACAATGAGAAAAATTTCTAGAAAATTTAAACAGTTTCTGTAATACATATATTAGTAACATATATCCATACATATAACCAAAGAAAGTAGATTACTGAAAAGGTAAGAAAAAAAGTCTTTCACAATCTCTTAATAAGAGCATACCAATAGTCCAAGAAAACTTTGTTCTTTTAACAGAGAGAAAACAAAATTCTAATTTTACACCAGTGTGCTTTTGATATTAAAAATCATTTTTTAAAAATGTAAATAAATGCATTTCAGTTTTAGTGATCTTGACTACATGTAAAATTCCTTTTCCATAAAACTTCTGCCACTTTTGAAAAATATCCATTCAGGTTTTGTCCTGTGATTTTTCCTCTTTCTCGTTCTGGAACAACGGGTCACTACTTTCCATACCAACTTTTCAAACATAGTTGTTTCCTTTCACCATTATTATTTGGGTTAGTTTCTGTATTCTAAGAGTATATTTGATTTATATAAATGTTTGTTTTTAAGCCAATTAAATTGAGCTCTTTACAAATTAATTTTGGTAATACCATATCTGGCTACAAATGGGGCGCAATCACATTTTTGTCTGGTCATATTTTGGCGGCCCCCCAACCTGAGAGTTGCCAAACCAAGTTCTCAGAACACAAAATGAGAAAACAAGAAGGGAATAGCTGTACTTGGGAGAGAAAGGATATGTTTTTCCTGCCAATCTGAATTTGGAAAGGAATGGACAATATGAAATTTTATTTTTCTCTCTCAACTAGGCATCACAGATAAAGATCTGGGAGAGCTAACTTTGGTAAGAATTCTTACCCTTTCCTGATGTCTGCCAGTGTTCTCAGGATGCTGTCTGAAGCTTTGGAGTGAATGGGGATGTCCCAGCTGGTCTCATCGTAGTCACCAAAAATCACAGGGGCAGAAAAATAATTTTCCCTCTTTATAGTCAGTGCCTGGCTGAGATCTTTTTTTCTCTAGGCCACCTGGTAAATGGATACACTTATCTAAGACGGTTATGTTTTCCACTGTGGCCACTGTATTTCAAGATTACCTTTGGTAAATTTGTCTTACTTGTTTAGAATTAAAACAAAATCTTATTCACCCGAGGCCTCACAGTGGACCCAGTCCAGCTTAAATCAGACCCAGTCTGACCCCAGATTCAGTCTGGTTTCTAAGTCAGACCCAGTTTAGTTTTTAAGTTGGACCAGTTAGACTCAGGCTGGTGGTTCTGAACTGTCCAGAACAAGAAATGCTCAAATAAAGTCTGAACACTCATAATGCAAAAGCTGTGGACCTAGGATCCAGCATCTGAGAAGAACTTACTCATGACCTCTAGAAGCAGCGAGAAAGCAGTTACCTAAAATGGCTCCACAGTTACCCATGTCTGGTTACTCTTGGGGGCTGTTGGGGTCTCCTTTGTTTCTTTCTTCTGTTACCAGAAATGTCAAAAGATAAACTGAGACATTAAAAATTTTAAAAATTTGGGCAAAAATCAATTCAAATTGGCCAGCACTGAACCAGAAGTGTTTCAGAGCACTCCCATTCAGCTAACTTTTATTGAAGCAAAGACATGGTGACTCTAATAAGTTCAGTGAAGAGGGGAAGAGCAAAATCCATGTAAGTGTGTCTCTCCATTGATTTATAGTTTACTATTGTTTAGTAACTTCATTTCCTATTTTCCCTCCTGGATTTTAATTCCTTCATAAACATTCATCAATAGCCTTTACTATAAGAATAATGGTGTAACAAATATATCAGCATCCTGAGATATCTTGAGTGCCTGATTCACTACTTAACCAGCTAAACAAACTTGGGGTCACTCTCTGAACCTTAATTTTTCTTACAGGATTTTTATGGAGATTGATCCAAATAATGCATTTGAAATTATTTTGTAAGGTAAATAGAAAAGAACAAATGTTGGTAATTATTATTTTTAGCAGTTATTATTTCCATGTGGTATATAGAAATTTCATTGGACTTGGATGTTAGGCTGAGTTATTAGTTGTGTTCTTCGTTTTATCACTAATGGTATAACTTTAGGTAGTTACTTAACTTATTTTGCTCTCAGTTTCCTCACTGGTGAAATGGGAATAATAGTACTTACCTTACAAGAATGTGGAAAGTAGGAAATTGCTTAGTGATGCATGAAACATGGGTTGGTCAATCAAACCCCAGCATTAGGGGTTTCAGGTTCTGGGTTCATAAGTGGTTGTTTCACTTCAAGGAAAGCAAATAATAGTTTGTGCACATTGTAGCGGGCCTTACCCATCTAGGCAGCTAGTAGTTAAGGGTCAAATACTTGCTCACCTTTCTAGCCTTGTTCTGGGCAATTTCCCTAGTAGTTCCCTGGGTTCCAGCTATAACCAGCTAGATGTATTTTTCCTTACTAATTGCTCCTATGTTTCTGTGTATTCTGCGCAAAAAGACTTTTCCTCTATATTGCTTCAAAGAACTCCTACTCATTTTTTTACACTTATATTTAAGACTCCCTTCTTCAAGGTAGAATTATATGTCCCTCCTCATAGTATTATCCATGTTGAGTTGAATTGCTGGTGCTATTATCTTCTATATACAGGTGGTAACAAATGCCTTTTGTTTTGAGGATTGTTTCTTATACTTTAAAATGACCTCACCAGTAAGGTATAAAGGAAAAATAGTTTCAGTTTTTGAGTTTTCTGTTTAAAATGTGTCTGAATTATCATAATTATAAAAACTTTTCAAACTGTATTATGTAAGGGGTTTGTCAGTCTTGACTTTCTGAACTTTGAAAAATTAGGCTCTTTCTATTTATTTAAAGGGACAAAAAAAGGTCAGCCCTACTCTTCAGGGGTGAGTATATTCCATAATGGAGGAAATATGATTTATGTCGAGAGCTGCATCTCTTGTTGAATACTTGGCTGGAATCCTATAACAGGAAAATACATTAAGTGTCAGTTATGTCCTGTAACTCTCTGTCATTCTTATCATCATGTTTTATGCCAAATGAGACGATAACATTTGTATAGAAACATAAAGATAAGGGACACTTGGCCAGGGGGAATCTGGAAATAAATAAGTGGATTGTTATGTGATCATACTGGTGCAATGTTCTCTGCTCGGCAAGAAAGTCTGGGCTGGGCTTACTGATTTTACCACATGGGAGAGGACACCATTGCAAAGCTGTGTCCTGTCTCGCTATATTTGAGTGGGCAGTATGAAGTACAGAGAGAACATGGAACTCAGTACCAGAGTTTGAATTCTGGGAGCTGGAATTCTCAGTTAGCCTGTAACAAACTATATGACCCGACTTTCTCAAAGTCAGTCTCCTTGTTTTTAAGTGAGATCAATGGTCTCTGCTTTACTGGTGTGTGGTGAGGATTCAATAGAATACTTATGCAAATAAAGTGATATGCAAGTAGAATAATTTTAATAGGGATCTCTTGAAAATACAATCATTTTAAGCTAATGAGATGAATTTCTTGTTTAATATTGGGCTTTTTGCCAGTTGGTGATGGTGGAGGGGGCCATGTTTAGGCAGACAATGCTCTCTTTCTACATTAAATCATGCTATGTGAACAACATGATACAGAGTCAATAAAATGCTGTATCAATGATGAGGGTATGATTGATTTGATTTATCATTAAAACATGCTAAACATTTCTCTCCTCATTCTGATTAATTTACTTCCAAAACTTTTGACATTTACATATAGAGATTAACCAAAAGAAAAAGTACACAAATCTATTTACATTATTATTTTATAACTTCTCTCATTGATTCCATTATTTTTCCTTCATAAAAAGATCAATTTAAAAAAAGACTAATTGATTCTTTCAAGGGGGGTAATATCTAGATATATCAATTGAGTGAACTTTCTTTTTTTTTTTTTTTTTTTTTTTAAGGAGGGCATAGCTCACAGTGGCCCATGTGGGGATCGAACCAGCAACCTTGGTGTGATCAGCACCGTGTTCTAACCAACTGAGCTAACCAGCCATCCCAAACTGATTTTCTAATGAGTCTTATTCTGCCTTTTGCTTTATCTCTCAGCAAGTAATTTGGAATTGAGATAATAGGAGTATTGAGAAAAAAATAAGCAAGCAAAGAAGGCAGGGGAAAGAAGTCAGAGATAGCCAAGGATATTTCTCACTTGACTTGAGCAGATGCAGGGAAAACCTTCCAGACATCTGGTAGTGAGTCTGGTGGTGGGGAATCACAACCTGTGCCCTGGCAACAGATACTACAATACGTATGTGAGCAATCTCTGGAGGGTGGGTGGTGGCATTGGGTGGATTCATGGGGGTCTGGTATTTGGGTTAAATCAGAAAGACTAAATTTTTTCTTGCTACCAATGTCTTGTGTAGGAAATTAAGTGTTTAGCTGGAATCTCAGGTTTGGTAAACTGCAAGGGTGAGGAGGAAGAGGGAAAAAGGAGGGTTGATGCAAATGAACTGACCACAGCTGGAGGCTCATGGATTCCTTAAGGACCCTGCGTCCTTTACAAGAGTAAAAGAGGAGGGAGGATTAGAATGTGAGCTTGGAGGGAAGATTGGGTTGGTGGTGTGTTTGACAAAGTTCTTTTTTTTAAAAAAAGATTTTATTAGGGAAGGGGAACAGGACTTTATTGGGAAACAGTGGGTACTTCTAGGCCTTTTTTCCAAGTCAAGTTGTCCTTTCATTCCTAGTTGTGGAGGGCATAGCTCAGCTTCAAGTTGTTGTCCTTTTAGTCTTAGTTGTGGAGGGTCAGCTCAGCTCCAGATCCAGTTGCCGTTTTCTAGTGGCAGGGGCCACAGCACACCATCCCTTGTGGGAGTCGAACCGGCAACCTTGTGGTTGAGAGAATGCCCTCCAACCAACTGAGCCATCCAGGAGTTCAGTGGCAGCTCAGCTCAAGGTGCCATGTTCAATTTTAGTTGCAGGGGGCGCTGCCCACCATCCCTTGTGGGAGTTGAGGAATCGAACTGGCAATCTTATGTTTGAGCGGATGCACTCCAACCAACTTAGCCATCCGGGAGCTCAGCTTAAGGTGCCCTGTTCAATCTTAGTTGCAGGGGGGGAACCCACCATCCCTTGAGGGACTCAAGGAGTTGAACCGGCAACCTTGTGGTTGAGAGCTCACTGGCCCATGTGGGAATCGAACCGGCAGCCTTCGAAGTTAGGAGCATGGAGCTCTAACCGCCTGAGACACCGGGGCCGGCCCTTGACAAAGTATTTTGATGACAGAGCTCAGCTATAAACTGGGCATGTGACTGACTTGGGAAGACCTAAAAACATACTGCAGTAGATGTAGTTTTTCTTGATGCTTCTTCCCCCCCCCCCCCCCCCGAATCTACATTTATTTTTTCTCTTTTCTTAACTTTCTTTTTGACACAGCTCTATTAGTTAGGAGAAATTTATGTGACAATTTCTTTTTGGGTCATTCTTCCAAGGAATACCCACATATCAAACATATTAATTAGTAGAATGTATTGATTAGACATTATAAAGGAGGTTGAAAACAAGGCTTTAAACTAGATAAAATTTCCCTACTCTTCCTCTTAAATGTCTGAGTAGGTTTGGTGATTCTGCATATAGAGTCATCAGGAACACAGTTTTTCTTATGTTGTTATTCCATTCTCAGTGTTGCTGTCATCTGCTTACCACCTTGTCTACATTCCTTGCCAGCATGAATGAGAAAGGAGGAGAAAAGGGGAAGATGAGGTCATACCCTTGCCTTCAAAGGGCATGACCAAGCAGTTGCATTTACATTCCCTTGGTCCAGACTCATTCATATGGTTCCAATGGGATATAAGGGAGACTTGCATTTTATTTACTTATTTTTTCTGAATGCCTGTCTTAGTCAGCTTGGACTACTGTAACCAAATACTATAGACTGGGGCCTTAATCAACAGACATTTATTTCTTAGAGTTCTAGAGGCTTGGAAGTCCAAGATCAAGGTACTTGCAGATTCAGTTCCCACTGAGATTTCTTCCTGGCTTGCAGATAACCATCTTCTACTGTGTCCTCACATAGTGGGGAGTGAGAGAGAGCCAGCTCTGGTCTCCCCTCCTCTTCTTTGAAGAACACTAACCCTATCATTAGGACTGCACCCTCATGACCTCATCTAAACCTAATTTCCTCCCAAAGATCCAAATCCCATCATCATATTGGGCATTAGAGCTTCAACATATGAATTTTGGTGAGACTTAAGCATCAGACTATAACAGTGCCTACTCCTGGCTAAAAATTGGGGATTCTATTTCAATAGAAAGGGAGAATAGATGTTCAAATATTAATGATTAATTTCTGTGGCTTTAGTTGAGAAGCTCATGTGGTGGGATAAGATTTTTATGGAGTTTTATTGGAAGATAAATTTACTTGGAAATCAGGTGCAGTAATATCCTAGGGTTTATTCCTTCATTCAACCAAATGTGACGGGTACCATGCTAGGCATTGGGGATACACTGATGAAGAAAACATGTATATTTCTGATTCTCATGAAACTTACATTTGTAGTGGGGGTGAGAGAAATCTATAAAATAACCACACATATAAATATGTATTGCAAATGGTGGTAAGTGTTATAAAGGAAAAAAATACTGAGTCCTATTAGATTGTATAATAGGGCAACTTATCCTTGTCTAGCGGTCAGAAAAAACATCATTGCATGAAATTTGAGCTGCGCTTTGAAGAATGAAAAGGACAGAGGGAAGAGCATCTTAGGCAAAGAGACAGTAAGTGCAAAAGCCCTGAGCTGGAAAGAAGCCTGGCTTCTTTAAGGAACTTAAGGTGGAACTTAACATCTGAAGGGAAGAAGGCTATGTGGTGAAGCTGTAGACATAGAAAAAGGCTAGCTTAGGCAGAGATGTGAAGGCTATCATAGGATGTTGATCTTTATCCTAGGAGCAATGTGGTAATAATGAAACGTTTTTAGCTGGGGTTGACATGACCGGATTTGCATGTGGAAAAGCTCACTCTAGTGGCCTGGGGGAGAATGGATTCCAGTGGATGTAGAAAGATCAATTAGGAAGTTATTGGAAGGATCCAGGTGAGAGATAATGGTAGTTTGAATTAAGCAGTAGTGATGGAGAGAAATGATGTATGCAGGAGATATTTAGGGCATTAAAAAACATCAACGTATCTGGTGATATATTGGATTTAGAGGATGTCAGAAAGTAGGAGTTAGCGATGACTTTTTGGTTTCTGGTTTAAGCAATTAGATGAATGGTGGTGCCGTTCACTGACATGAGGGCATTGGGAAAGGACTAGGTATCAAGGGGAATGTCATAAGTTTAGATATGTTGAACTTGAGGGCCTTTGAGATATTCAGACAGATGTTAAGGAGACAATTGTTTATATGACTAGGAGTTCATAGAGTGATCTAGCTGGACATTTAAATATATTTGGGCAACAATAAAAGTGAGACGTAATTGGGACCATACAAAATATATCTAGGGAAGTACCTGGAGAAGCTAGGACATTTAAAGGCCGATTAAGAAGTAGATGAAACATCATCTGAAATAGAAAGTGAGCAGAGGTAGGGGGCAAAGCAGAGGCCTATGGTATTGCAGAAGGCAAAGTAAGAGCGCTTCATGAAGGAAATGTCAAATGCTGGTGATAAGTTAAAAAAGAGTTAAACATGGATGAACATGGAGGACATTATGTTAAGTGAAATGAGCCAGACAGCCCAAGACAAATACTATATGAGCTCACATATATGTGGAATCTAAAAAAATTTAAACTTATAGAAATGGAGACTAGAAAGATAGTTCTCAGGGGCTGTGTGTGTGTGTGTGTGTGTGTGTGTGTGTGTGTGTGTGTGTATGTGGAGGATGAAGAGATGTTGGTCAAAGCGTACAAATTTGCAGTTATGTAAGATGAATAAGTCTAGAGATCTAATGTACAGGCATGATGACTATACAGGCATGAACACTGGAAATATGTTAAGAGTGGATTTCAGGTGCACTTATCACACACACAAAATGGTAGCTATGTGAAGAGATGATATGCTGCTTAGTTTGACTGTAGTCATCATTCATTGTGTTTATGTACATCAAACCAAATGTTTGATATACCGACAAAACAACAAACCAACCTAAATATATACATTTTTATTAAAAAAACCCAAGAACTGAAATTTCCTTATAATTTAGCATAAAGAATTATTAGTGACATTAGATAGAATCATTTTGAATGCATGAAAGCCACTGGATTGAGAAGTACATTGAAGGGGAGGAAAGAGAGATAGCAAATTGGTACTTTAGGAACAAATTGGATTGTTCTATTATTAGGTCATGGTCACACTTTTATTTTATTTATTTTGTTTGTGTACCTTTGATCCCTGGCCTCAAACTCATTGCCCTTTTCTCTCACATTGTTCCCCGTTTTTATGAATTTAATTTGCATCATTCATTCCAATATTTGTCCTTTTAATTACCAATGTTTATTCATGAAAAATATATATGATTTTCAGTTTTTCTTTTTTTAAAATAATTATCTAAATGGTATTGTGCTACATATATTCTGCTGTTTTTAAATTTTTTACCCAACTTTTCAACACTGTATTTTTAAACTCTACTTATGTACCTACTTTGTTCTTTTCTTGCTGTATTATAGTTTATTTTGTGCATGAAAGGCATTTTTTCTGTTTTTCTAATGTGGAAATATTAGGTTGTTCTCAAGTCTTTGATATCATTAATGATGTTTTAAGCACTCTTTTTGCGTATCTTTGTATTTGGTACAGGAATTTCATGGAGGTGTATGCCTAGGAGTGGATTTATTGAATTATAGAGTATACACAGACAGTTTCATAAAGTATTGCTGAGTTACTCTGTAGAATGAATGACGAGGTTACATTCTTGGCAGTAGTACATAGGGGTTCCCATTTCCTCATAAGCTCTCCAGCATTTGATTCTGATATTTTGATTTGGGGCATTTAGTGTGTTTGATTTGTGGAGATACTATAATGGTGAATATCATGGAAGTAAATGATTAGATCTATATGTTGAAATTTAAGGAAAAAAAGACTATATGTGCAGTTAATTCTCAAATATTTTCTAATAAAGTTATTAAATTCGGCAAATTTTTCATGATAGCCCCCATTTCTTCTGGCTTGGATTACTGTTCCTCCTCATTTATATTATGTGCTTAAAGAATCCAAGAGCTAAATAAAATATTTATGTTCAAATTCATAAAAATATATTCTCTAGAACCTAAGTAAAATGAACAATTACAAGTTAATAGTAGACATTTATCTAATTGTAAGAGTTATATTAAACTCTTAGTGGAAAGCTGCTCTTTGGATCTATTTCTCAATTGTCTTTCTTTCAAGGTTTTGAGTTGGCTGAGAAAACCTTCTGAAATTTCTGGGAGTACTTTGAAATGATGATAAGACGAAGCCACCTAGTTCCAGGGAAGTCATTGAATTAAGGTAAATGAACATAGAGTTTATATTCTTGTTTCCTATTTGTGTGTTTTATATTTGTTTTGTAATAATACAAAATATTTAGTTTGTATTTATATTGGAATTCTTGATAATTCTATAACCCCATCTTCGTTGCTTCCCATTAGCTATGGATGGATTTATTTCCAAAGTACTTCTATTCTGTTTATACTCCACATTATCTATCAGAAGGTTGTTTCAGTTTACCCATTTAAATTCAGATATTTCCACTATAAAAAAGATTTAAAAGAACTCTTTAAATAGTAAATTTAGTAAAAAAAAAATAGTAAAAAAATATCACTTGTAGAAGTGATTATTAAAAATAAGCACATGTAACTCATAGGGATGGCTCTAAGTAACTCATAAGACTATGGGTTGCTTGGCTACCAATCTCTTCTCATTAGGGATTTGCGATTGTTTGATAGCCTAAGGGCTTGGTTTATTCTTCAGTTTATTATTTTATTTTTTGACTTTTTGGTCTTAATTCTCATATTTTATCCCATTAATCTTGTTGACTGAGGAAATAATTATCTCTTAAGTTCTTTAAACTTGTGAGAAACAAGAGATATGCTAAGATTACCTTAGTGGGGTTTATTGTAAAAATATCTTGGGAAATAAGGAAGGAAGAAACAGTTTCAATCATCTAACATTCAGGCCTCTATCTATTTTAGGAGACTGCTATCTATTTTAGGATAATTTTTCATAGCTATGACACCCTGAGACTCAGAAACACGGAAACTCATTGCTCCTTATTCTGAGTCACCATTGGGTTGACATTATTTACAATTCTTGCATCTACTGCTCCTGACACTTCATCCTGACCTCTTCTTTGTAAACATCAAGTTCAAACCTACGCCTAAAAGGATGGTATAGTTAATGGTCAAAATTTTTAGAGCTCTTCCACAACCCCCACACTGGGCTGAGTTGTTATATGAGATTATCTCATATGAGATTGCCTCTAAATGGTTGTCTCTAGGTCAACTGCTCATTCCTGGTCCAACTATTGTGGTCAGGATACCGTATATGTGAGTTCAGTATGTGAGCATGGAAGGACATGAAGACTTCCTTGAAGTGGTCAATATAATTAGAAAGCACTTTGCTTGACCAGACAAATACAAATTATATCTGACTATTTTGTTAAGCCATGTAGAAAATACTTACGTACTTCATCTGCAGGCATTTCTATGTCTGAGATGATTGTTTTCTAAGGGTTTCCTTCAAAGCTTGTGTAACCAAATTGTCCTGTGTTTCCTGGGTGACTTGAGCACTGAAAGCTTCTCTTCCTGGGAAATTCCTCAGTTTTCTCAGTTTCAGGCAAACTGGGAGGACTGATCATCCTAAAGCCTTATTCTTTTCCTTTTCTTCTTCTTTCTTCTTTTCACAAATACTTATTGAGGGCTTGTTATATCAATCTCTGTGCAGGGTGGTGGAAAAATATAAGTGGCAAAGAAATAGTGGTGAATGGGATGGACACATTTCATGTTTTTTTTTTTTGAACTTGCAGTCTATGGTGGTAGACAGAACCTGCACAAGTAATTCTAAGTATGATGAGTGAGTGGAAAGGGTATCCTGGAAGAGAAATGGGACCTGTGGAGTCTCTATTTGGTTTAGTGGGTGGTGAGGAAACAACTGAGAGCAAGAAAGACAAGCTCTTACTGTCATGGATTACATTCAAATGTGTGTGTGTAGAGGGTGGGGTGGGATGGGGTGGGGGAGATAATCAACAAGTAAACAAAGTGCTTGTTGAGTGCTCTGAAGAAAATAAAACCAGGTGATGAGATAATGACCTGGCAAGAAATCAGGTGGTGAGAGAAATTCTCTTTAAGAGGTAACATTTTGGCTGAGACTTGCATAGCAAGAAGGAGGTAGCCATCCATAACCATGGGAATAGACAGGAGGCTAGTGTCACTAGGGTTACAATACTGAGTGGTAGGAGATGAGACCAGAGAAACAGACAAAGTTTAGATCACATAGGGTAATGGGTTTTGTAGGCAATGGTAAGAAATTCTATCCTAGAGGTGATGGGGTAGGTTTTATGTGACCTGATCTCAATTCAAGGCATTGTTCCCTTCTTGAGTAAGATGATTAAAGTAGTATCAAATAGTATCTGAGTTAGAGGAATTAAGAGGTTGATATGCTATTCAAGGTCATAGAGAATTTAAGAAATGATGGCTTGAGAAAGAAATTGCTTCATAGTTAAGATGTTAAGTTTAAGAGGGGCAATGAAGCATAAAAATTGCTGGCTAATATTTTTAATTAAGGCTTATCTTTAAACTAATATTTGGAAGCCATTATGTATTTGTACCAGTGGTTTGAAGATCCTACTAATTTCCCAGAGCAGTGAGTACAGAAGGAGAATATGAGAGAACCTAGGATAATGTGAGAAGACAAGTCCAATTTTACTGTATCAAATGTTTGAACCTTGCTTTAGAAGCATTTATAATGGCAAAAATGCATTGAGCTCAGCAAATAAATGATCAACAACAACAGTTTACTTACTAAAACAGACTTTCAAGACCTACATTTGACCAGCTATAAACAACACTTGCCTCAGGGAAGATGACCTGATTCTCAAACTTCTAAAGTAATGCTAATTGTCCATGGAAACTCTCATTCCAATTTTTAACTTGGGCACTACACAAAATAAATGACTAGATGGTATTCTTTCAGAATGGGAAAGTTTTGGATGACATTTTAAAGAAAACATGCAAACTATTAATTTTATGGAAACATCAGAGACAAAAATCATGAGTCTAGTCTGTGTCAATTTGCTGCTTTCCCTTAGTAGTCTATTTTTGGTGAATAGTTAAGTCTTTTAAACAAGAAAAGTAGTCAGGACAATTGCAGTGTCTTCCATTTTATATGGACGTGAATCAGAAAGACCCACCTGATACTCAGTTCATCCTTCAGTAGAAGATTGACAAGGAACAAATGAAGAAGTGGTAAGGGAAGAAACAGGAGAGACTAATGAAGAGCCAAGGAACAGGGTTCCAAGGGTAGGGGGAACTAGTTTTAGGTGAATTTTATATATTCCTTCAAGAGGCAGGGAGTGGAGTAGTGGACTAATTTTTTTTGTCAGTATAAGCTAGGACAGACGCAGGGAGAGGAATGAGAGGAAAGACCCCATTTCCCGTGTTATGTATGATAACAAGTGTGCTGAGTTCAGTAAGGTACATGAATTCCATGTACAGATGAGACAGGAGCATGGTAACATAACTTGTACAAAATCTCAGACAGAGTAAATATGAGAACTAGAATGAGAGCTATAACAATCATGTGTTCCTAATTTTTCAGCAGTCATGATTTCAGATTTCTGCTCAATGATACCCATAGAACACTTTTATTTGTGAAACCATGTGTCTCAATTTACCAGAAACTATTATTTTGGGTCCCGGTCCAGTACTCTTTCCACTGTACTTACCACATTATCTTTCAGAAGAAATCTGTCAAATTCTGTTACTTTGATGCATGTTATTCAACAAGAGGTTTACTCAATTGATGTCTAAAAGGGAAGTGAAATTCTTCTCACAGTTGTGATGATTTACTCTTAAATTATGGGTGATCACTGGTCAATCTATTTGAGATGGAAACTTCTGTAATATGAATAAGCTATTAACAAAAAAGGCATTTGTTTTGTTCCAACAATAGATATGGGAAAACCATTGGTTTGTATGGAAGAATAAGGGGAAGCACTTTATCTCCCTGGCTAAAACATTAAAACACTGGCAGTGTGAATGAGAAAGATATTAGAAATATGACTGAGATGTATACCCCAGAAAGAGGAAAATGCCTTGGCATGATACTGATCTACTTATCCCTCAGGGTGAGAATGGCATCTATGATTTAATGCTTAGGAATAATTTTTGTCTAAAAAAAAATGAAAATTTAAGTCACAGTCGTTAATAATTGGGCCATGGGAAATATCGATGTTCAATAATGATTCAAGAACACCACAATACAACACATTTTGAAACAAACATCTTGACTGGTGAGAAATTCAAATAGATTTAGATCATATTTGTGAATAGTAAGCGATAACTTGTTTTGGATATAGGTTATATGCAAAGTAAAGATCCTGATTTATGAAAAGTAAAAGTCTTTGAATGTTTAATAACTTCTAACTAAAGAGTAGACTAGTGAATATACTCTTTGACCTTAAAAATATGTCTTGTAGAGAATGTCTTATCTATTTACTTTCCACTGGAAGCACAGGATGTCCTGTAGTCTGGTGATAATTAGAATAATAGGACTTATAGAGAATCTCTGCTCTATAACATTTTTGGCTGGACAACAGATGGTTGAGTTTCTAGAAAACACTTATTGAATATGTTACTAGATAATGTAGAGGATTAAAAATAATCTCAGAGGTGCCTCTGCCCTCAAGAAGCTTATAGTCAAGTAATAAAGATAAGACATATAAATATAAATAGCTCATCAGTCTCATTTTGATTATTATCTCCCTTTACTTCCTTTTATACCATTTAGGCAAAATGAACTATTCCTATTTCTATCAAATACTAAACACACCTGAATCTTCTTACATAGTTCTTCTTAGATCTCTACATAGCCAAATCCTACCAATCTTTCTGGTCCAATATGTGATTGTGTTTAGATAAGTTGGAAGAAATGACTTTGAATTGAGAAAGTTGAGAAATTAGACATTGGGGCATTGGAATCTTCAGCCTGCATGTTAAAGTCACTGAGAGATCATGATTGATGGCAGGGTAGAAAGGAGGATTATGAGCCAGTGGTAGATATAATGAAAAGAGACAAAAGTGTTCTAGGAACCGGTATTTGATGGAACAGAGGGTGAAGAAAAGATGGCATAAATGGAGGGTTTCCCTTTAGAAGAGGAAAGGGAATTGTGAGGGAATTGTAGAAAAGAGATTTGGGAACAGAATTTAGGAGGAAAGGGCAACTTTTTAAAAGAGTCCAGAAATGGAGTATTTAATGCTGGATATGTAGTTATCAGCCTTGTGGTATCCCCAGATGGTGGCCTGGTTACATTTAAGAGCAGAGGTGGAAAGACCAATCAAATAAAAGCCTTGGGCTATAGAGACTCCAGGACTTTGTTCCTGATTGAATAGGATTTCCACAGAGTACAGTGGGAGGGACAGATTGGGCAGATTAGGTGTTGGCATTGGAGGGACCATGTGAGGTAGGAAAAAGGACATGGAGGAAATTGGAAAGGATTGAGGCTGGCTCCCAAGATGCTGAGAATGAATAACTGGGTCAGAAAATGCAGCAGATTAGGAGACAGCTGAGAGGATATTGTAATAAAAAAGAAAAAAAAATGGAAGAAGTGAATGTGAAAGAAGTTGAGACTATGTTTAAGTATGATTATTTACAAGATTTGGAAACAATGGGCAATGGATTTCAGAAAGCTATTAGAGCTGTCTGGCTAGTAAATTTTCATGTTTAAATTTATTCCTTGATCTGTAAAATGGGGATCATGACACTTGTCAGACATTTCTCCCAAGTTGTCTTGAGAGTTATAGTAAATATGATCATAATAAATACTCGTATTTCTTCAAGGAAAGGAATCTAATTTAGTTTAAATTACTTGGTAAACTAAATTGTTGTTTAAATCCAGCAATTATATTTATTTTTTTCCTAGGGAAGTTAGAATTTATCAGCCGAGAGTTCCTAGTGGAACGATTATATTCGTCTGAAGGAATGACTTCCTCCACACAGGAAATCAGCATTTCCTTCTCAGGTGAATTGCACTAGGTGAAATGGGGTTCAACAAAGTTGCCACAGGGAATTGAATCTTGGAATCCAAAGAAAGATGGAAGGAGATTAAAATTAGTGGGGCCTTAAGAGCTGTAATTGTTTTTAGATCTTGGGGTTTACATGCAGGTATTAAAAAAAGGAAACAAAACCTCTATGTCTTTTTTTCTATTGATCATTAGCTATTGCTTCAATCTCCTGAGTTCAAGCTGATCATTCTATTGAAAATTGTTGCCAATGCTATGTGCTGTATTTGGGAAAAGGGTGAGAGAGGGGAGTAATTACAAGCACTTCTGGCCTTTCATCTAAAACCAGGAATCTGAAGTGACAGCTGTTTGAGGGACTTGTCATTCAATTAAGCGGTTTGAAACTCTGCCTGTGGTTTAAAAACCTGTGGTTCATGAGTTTGCAGCCACTGGGGCCCATACCAACTCACCAGAGCACTCACATTTCATCAGAAACCACTGCTTTGTTGGGGTCGAAGGATGCCGGGCAGACTTCCTGACCACGATGTTTATTTCTTGAGGGCAAAAATCACAATGGAAATTGGACCTGAGTCTAGCAGAAAATGATTTCTTCCCCCACAATATATAACACGGCGGTTAGAAATGTAATGTCTGTATATGTTTTTAGTACACTGAGAAGATGCAGAAGGGTTAGTACTAAAGGAGGGTGAGGTTTGCTTTATGCTCTTTTTTCATTCCCATCAAGTGGAGACCCCATTTCTACTTCAACTGATAAAGATTACATTTCTTGTTCATAAATGGTGTTGCACTAGGTGCATGTGGGATGAAAAGAAAGTAGAAGGCAAAGTGCTTTCTAGAATTTTTAAATACTGAGGTAGTTACAATTGATAAGGAACAACTTCAGGGCAATTCATAAGCCTCGGGGAGGCTGCTAAGTACTGAGAGTTCAGGAGAGCCTGAGTGTTAGGAAATGAGTTCCCTCAAGTGAATTTCCTAATGAACAGTTTTTCAAAGAGAATGACAATGACACCAAGTCCATGTTGCAAGAGATGGAGGTAGCACCCCTCCGAACCAGTTCCCTAGAATTAGTCTGGTCCATCTCTTTGTTTCTTCTCTTTTACTTGGCCTCCACTACTGCCTTTTTTCTTTTCTTTTCTTTTTTCTTTTTTATTGTTGTAATTGTATTGCCCTATATAATTGGAGGCTAAATATTTATTTACTATCCATTTTCTATGGATACAATATTGTTTTTTACTCTGAAAATTGGTTAGGACTGTCTCGACGAGATCTCTTTTATGGAATAAATTCCTAATCCTAAAACTTTTAATATATTATACTAAAACCTTTCAAGAGTCATTATAGGTAAATAAATCGACTGATTTATAATAAATAAATATAATAGAAATACATAGTAAATAACAAAGTAATTTCTTAGTGCTCTATAGGCTTGTAGAAGCTACACAAAGTGTTCTTACCTCAATTTTATGCTATTGTAATTAAAAAACATTGGATGAGTGTTGTGGAACTAATGTAAGATAAAGATACTTAAGTATAAAAAAGCAAAATGAGGTTAACCTACTCTCTTGTTTTATGTCCTTCCTTGGTGTCATCCAAATTACCTATTGCCAGAATTATATTACCTCTATTTAAAATTTAGTGGTCAAGCAGGAAGCATTTCTTATCAATGTCTGTCCTTGCACCACCAATTTAAGAAGCCTATTCTCTGAGAACAAAGGACATCTCCCTTCACAAAGTTGCCCCCTGTAACCCTAACCTGATACCTATTTGCCTTTAAACTTTCCACAGTAGATCATTCCTCAGGCACACAAAGGCAGATCCTCTCCCAGCTCCACATTTATCAGCAGAAAAAAAGCAAACAGCGCCATTTCACAGGTACACAGTGTCTCCACACCTATTACAGTTGAGAGCAGTGGTGACCTCACCCTGGCCCAAACCACCCACGAGTAGCCTTTGATGTTACTGGAGCCTCACGTTTTAATACAGTCTAAATACCCCACGTTTGAACTGCGGAGTCCTGTTTCCAGCCATGTTCGATGTAATATCAAAGACAGTCACATTTTAATGGTCTTTCACTCTCAGTGTAACAGGCAGGGGAAAACTCAATGAGGCTGTGTTTCTTCCCTGGTTTTAACTCTCCTGCCCATCCACACTCCATCTTTCCTTCCCCACACTATCCAGATGCTACATGTCTGTCATTGGAGAGACTGACTGGTTCTGGGAAAAGAAAGAGCCCTCAGAGAAAACGAACCCACTTCTTTTTACAAGTAAACACTCCATGAGATGTAATTCTATGTGGACTTTTCCCTGTAGAGTGAGTGATATTCATATTTAGGGTTAGGCACTTGGAGTCTTTATATAGCACAGCGGAAGAGCAGTCAGGAGAGAATGATAATCAGCCAGTGCGCTAAGGAAGTCAGGAGTTGAGGATATAAGACTGATGATCATTTGAGCAGGAACAAAGTTTAACAACCATATTGCACAAGAGATTTATTTTGCAGGTGAAGGTTTTCTTGGTACAAAATAGAGTTGAATGAAACCTTTATGGAAAAAGATTCCGTGATCAAATGATTTCAAGTGTGGGATGATATTGAAAGGCTCTGAGGAGCTGTCTTTCATTATAACACACACACAGGACAGTTAAATCATATGTTCAGACACTAAAAGGTCATTTTTGTTTATAGATTCATAATAATAACAACACACACTTCCTATATGATTATGTGTTTCATACTCTTCTAAGTCCTTGATAGATTTAATTCATTTAAACTTCACTACAACCTGATGAGGTAGGTACTATTACTATCATTCCAATTTTCCAGATGGGACAACTGAGGCATAGAGAAGTTAAGTAAGGTTGCTGAGCTAGGAAGTGGCAGAGGTAGGATCCTGAGCCAGGCTTTTGGCTGCTGAATTCATGCCCTAAACCACCACGTTATACTATGTCTCTCTCTGACTGAGAAAGTCAGACATATAATTTTTTCATTTCATTTTGACTTTTAAAGTCAAAATTATTAGATTAGATTTATTTTTTTAAAGAAGCATACACTTTCATATTTGTGTTGCTCTCACTGTGTACGCACAATGATAGATACATATTCAATTGATCAACTTCTCTGCTTCCCGGCCAAGCAACAATGTGTACAAGGAAGAAAATTCTTATGCAGCTTGGACTAAACTGTCCCATGTGTATGCCTCTCTGGAGGGAAAAAATGTCTTTGGAAATTGTTAAAGCCTTTTGTTTACCAAACACTGTACACTGTTGAAAGTAAAATTTCCTCTGTGTTCTAAATTTTGGCCCAGTTGGTTAATCTTTCAGGAGTGTTGAAAACAGGGCTTTAATTAGCAATTTTATCAGTTAACCCAGTCACTCATCTCCAGTTCTTATCTGAATCTGTGGTTGTGCAGGCACTTAGGGACATCAGAAAAACGCCGACTTGTCAATGTGACAGTTGAGAGGACTTCTGTGGAGGGAAAAAGAAAGATCTCAGAAATGGACAGTATTAAATGGAATCTGATACCAATCCAAAAGAAATTATCTCACCAAAGGAAGTTAGAATAGGACTCGGTTTCTCTTGTATTTCTCTGTAATCCTCTATGGTATGTCACCTTTGTTAATCAAGACAGAGTCAGTGGTCTTGTGTAACGTGAAGATGGGACCTAAAAAGGGGACATTTCTAAACCAGTTAGTCACTGAGTTGAACATAACCCTGGAGCGATTCTTCACTATGCAAAACCGAAGGATTGTTTAGGAAAGTAACATAGGGCTTGGAGAACTTAGTTTCCTGGTAAAAGTGAGAAAAACTGGACCAATAACATGAAATATATAAAAAGACTATTAACATTTTGCCTTCTCTAATGCAATCCAATCAGGGAGGCTTGATTCTTTTCAAAATACAATTTATATTTCCTTGTGGTATCTCTTATTGATTGTATTCCTGACTTACTATAACATCTTGTTTTTCCTGTATTTGAACTTTGTTAAAATGTATCATTACCTGGAAATAAATTTTTACCCCTTAAAAATGAGAAGCACTTAAACTATAAAGAAGGTCCATAGTTATATTATCTTAGCATGGGCCTGCTATCATTACAACAGCAGAGCAAGTAACAGGAAAAAAAAAAATCCATAAGGGAAACGTTGAAGCCAGGAGATATATATGCTTGCCTAAGCAGTTCTGATGATTTGATAGTTGAAATGTTTATGCTTTTGTTCACTTAGATAACGTACTTAGGACATCTATTTTAAACAACAGATAATCGTAGTGTTGTACTGAGGGGGCTGACAT
Organism: Rhinolophus hipposideros; assembly: GCF_964194185.1. Lineage (NCBI taxonomy): Eukaryota > Metazoa > Chordata > Mammalia > Chiroptera > Rhinolophidae > Rhinolophus > Rhinolophus hipposideros. The sequence continues at coordinate 71,782,569 of NC_138053.1, read as the reverse complement.
AGTGGTAGTTGGTATCTGAGGATTATTAAAACAAACTTAGATGGTTGTAACATAGGGTGACTATTTTTGGCAAAGTAATTATTTAATGTTTCATGCTAAAAATGATAGTGTTTTAGATTTATTATAAAACAACAGAAAAACATATTTTTCTTCATAAACAGAAGGGTGGAACATTAGTTAGAGCTTAAGGAAAACTTATTTTGCTCTTATTTTTCTTTTAGCTATGCTCAAAAGTAAAATTGGTATATGACCTTATTTTGTCTTTTATTCTCCATATTTTCCCCCCTCTTTATTGTTCGATGTAATTTCAAAGTAGCTAAAAGTGCGAAAATCAAAGACCAGGTTGAATTTTCCCTGAAAGATATTGAATATCATGGTCATTATTCTCATAATAAGAGGTTTGTTTAGCTGCTTTGATTTCCACAAGCTTGATAACCCCTATTCTGAGAAAAAATGCCTCTTGCCTAAAGTTTCCTCACAAGTAAGCAAGCTAAATATCATGCCAATCTTTGAACTTATAGCAAGCATTGAAATCCCTGTTGTCGTCACTTATTTATTGAGATAGAGGGAATTATTAGCAAATGAAATGCAAAACTTGGCTTAATAGGCTTTATTAGGCTGTGTTTTCTATAGATGAACTCTATAAGAGATTTGAATCTTACACTTTACTAGTTTCAATAATGGGACACTTGCCACACAATTTTTGACTCATCGTGGGGCTAAAAGTTTCTCAGAATTATAGGATGACTATAATTATTGTATATGTATATAATATGTAATAATGTGTGTATATGATTAGTAATAACCTTAAGCAGTAATGAATGAGTTTCAATCATCTCTCTGACCATTACCTCATGATTTTCCAACTAATATCCTCTTGTTCCCAGATACCTACATCTATCTGGAATCTTTAACATGTTATTCCATCATCTTTCATTGTTCCTTCCTACTCTCATATCCCTCCTTTCCTCCTTATCTGACTTACATTCTATTATTATAATCACTTACTTGCATATACCATCAACTCTTTGCCCCTTTTTGGCTTTGTTTTATTAACTTCTTGCCTGCTCTGATCCTGTGCAGCTGAAGTTGGCTGGAAAAACACACATAAGCAAGCTGAATGATCTCATTTGAAATCCATGACCACTACTAACCTCAAGTGAGCATCAAGACGACTGTAATCTGTTTACATTTCCCTAATCCATTCATTCCCTCCGTCTCCTAGTTTTGTGTAAGACTAGGAGAGGTGTAGGCAGTGGTTCTTAACCAGGGGTGGCTTTTGCCCTCCAGAGGACATCGGCGATGTTGGAGATGTTTATGGCTGTCACAACCTGGAGGAGGGAAAGCTACTGGCATCTAGTGGATAGAAACCAGGGATGCTGCAAAACATCTTCTGATGCACAAACAGCCTTCCCCCCACCCCCAACAAAGAATTAGGCTGCTCCAAGTGTCTGTAATGCCACTGTTGAGAATCTCTGTGTAAAGCATTTATTATCTTTTTTCTCTTTAAACTCCCAGTACTTTCAGCTAATGATCTTTCTTTTTCACCTGAGAAAATAAAAGCAACTTGAAGAGACTTGCTCAATGACCCACTACACACCTCCTCAGTTTCCTGTATCTGTGCTTTTCTTTCTGTTACTGTGGATGCCCATCTGTGGTCCTAGTACATAAGGCTGACCCCACTACATGTGTACTAGATCCCATCCCCTCTATTCTATTCAGGGGCAGGCAGAATGCCAGTAATTTTCCATTTTCTCTCTCAAATTACCAATTTATTCCTTGTGCTAGATCATTCCCATCAGCAAAACAACTCACTGATAATATCTTCTATCTTAAAAATGAAAACAAACAAATAAAATCCCCAAATTTCTCTTGATTCCACATTCTTGTAGTGGCAGCATGGTCCCTAATTTGTCTCCTCTGACTCTTTCTTGAACATGCACCAAACAGACTTTGATCTCTTCCACTCCTGAGAAGCAGTTTTTTAATTTTTTTAAGTTTTTATTTTTTATTGGGGGACAGTGTGTTTTTCTATGACCCATCAGCTCTAAGTCAAGTCATTGTTTTCAATCTAGTTGTGGAGGGCCCAGCTCCCTGGCCCATGTGGGAATCAAACTGGCGATCTTGGTGTATGAGCACTGTGCTCTAACCAACTGAGCCAACTGGCTGCCCTGAGAAGCAGTTTTATTTTTTTACTTTTTAAAAATTTATTTATTAATTAATTTTTTTTATTAGTTTCAGGTGCACAAGACAAAGTCATACTTAGACGTTTATCATTTATATCCCTCACAATGTGGACCCTCTTCCCCCATCCACTATCTCTCTGACATCGCACCGAGCCATCATATTTCCATTGTCTCCACTCCCAATGCTGTACTCCACCTCTTGTAAGTATATACATACATATATACATATATATATAAAATTATAGTTGGCATTCATTATTGTTCAGCTTCAGGTGTACAGTGCAGTGATCAGACATCTACATCTTCCCTGAGGTGGTCTCCCAAATGGGACACATGTCCATCGGATACCCTGCAAAATCTTTACAACATTACTGATTATGTTCCCCAAATTAATTTTCAAAACCCCGTGGCATCTTGTGGTTACTGACTATTTTCTAATCCCTACCCCGCCACCCATCTAACAACCCTCAGTTTTTCCTCTTTGTCTCCAAAACTGTTTCTGATTAGTTCATTCACTTATTCTCTTCTTTAGATTCCACATATAAGTGAGATCATATGATACTTGTCTTTCTCTGTCTGACTTATTTCACTTAACATAATGTTCTCTAGGTCCATCCATGTTGTTGCAAATGGTAAGATTTCTTTCTTCTTTATGGCTGCATAATACTCTATTGTATAAATGTACCACAGTTTCTTAATCCAGTCATCTACCGATGGGCATTTCGGTTGTTTCCATGTCTTGGCTATTGTGTATAGTGCTGCAATAAACATAGGAGTGCATAAAGATTTTTGAATTGGAGTTTTGGGTTTCTCCGGATAGATACCTAGGAGTGGAATTACTGGATCATAGGGTAGTTCCATTTTCAGATTTTTGAGATACCTCCATACTGTTTTCCATAGTGGCTGCACCAATCTGCAATCCCACCAACAGTGTACAAGCGTTCCCTTGAGAAGCAGTTTTTGTAAAGCTTGCCAATCATGTACCCATTGTTTAATCCAGTAATCATTTGTCGTCAGCTTTCTTGTGCCATCCATGACTTTTTACACATCAATCACTCCCTCATTCTTGAAATCCTTTCTTCACTTGGCTTTAGGACACTGGATTCTCCTAGTTTTCTTTCTCCTTCATCTGTTTCTCCTCTCAGTTTCCTTTGTTGGTCTATCTGTGCACTATAATACAAAATATATTTGATTTTTGTCCTTGGATTTCTGGTATAGAGCTCCTAAAATCCTTGGAATTTCTTGAGTGATAAGGGTGATAAAAGCACCTTTTGTTCTAATGTGATGATTCTTGGTGGGCCTCTAGATAGCTTCAGGATGGGGCTGGTCACCAGAAAGACCAAGTCTTGATTAGAAGCTTGGAAATTTAAGCTCCATCCCCCAACTTTTGGGGAGGGGAGAAGAGGTAGAGATTGGTCACAACTAGTGGCTGTAACCATGCCTATGTAATGAAACCTCCATAAAAACCTCTCAATGATGGGGTTCTGGCAACTTCTGAATTGGCAAACACACCGAAGTGTGGAAGAGTAGCATACCTCATCTGTATGGGGACAGAGGCTCCTGCAATTGGGACCCTTCCATACTTTGCTCTGTGTACCTTTTAATTTGGATATTCATTTGTGTCCTTTATAATAAAACTGTAATAGTATGTATAGCATTTTTTCTGACTTCTATGAATAATTCTAGTAAATGATTGAACCTGAGTGTTGGTATTTGTGATAACCCCTGACTTAGCTAAGTTGGACAGAAGTGTGATAACCTAAGGACTCGATATTGGCAACTGGTGTCTGAAGTGAGGGTAGTGTTGTGGGAGTGAGTCCTTAAGCCTACGGAGTTTGACACTAGCTCTGGGTTGTTAGTGTCAGAATTGAATTAAATTGTAGGGCATCAATTTGTGTCAGAGAATAAGAGAATTGGTTGGTGTGAGAGTAAGTCACTCATTTGGTGTCAGGAGTGGGATTTACAAAAAGCAGCCCTGGCTCATGGAAACATGTTGTTTGCAAAGAGAAAGGGTGATAGGGTGAGGATGAGGCTCCTCTGATTCCTGGGTGGCTACATGGTGATCTCTGTATGGTATGGAGCAACAACTGTGCTGTGATCAGTTACTAAAGGTAAAAGTTACCAATGACATTTAGAGATGGATCCAACTCCCAGGTGATTTGTTCACTGGATGCATAAGAAAAAACAAACTAATAGGAAAAAAATCAAAATATACAATCCCTTGGTTATAATTGTGTGTAATAGCTAAAATAAAAAGAATGCTAGTTCAGATCTTTTTTTTTTTTTCTAGTTCAGATCTTGATGTTAGACCAAGCTCAGTTTCTGGTCAGTCTGAGCTTTGACCATTAGCCTTAAAACTGACCCTAAAAGGAAAAATTACATTGGACAACGAAGAGTAGCTCTAAGTTCTCTGGGACCAAGAAGGTTGTCCATGTTGGGGGAGGCAAAACCAAGAAATTGTTGAAACCAGGGGCTATGTTGTAAAAGAATTTCCTCATTTTGTGGATTTGTATCATCATCTTCCTAAAATAATCTTTACTAAAATGTGAAGGTGATATGTTTAGCAGAAGTTGTTGTCTTTGTTATTGAATGCTGTGGAGTGGAAGAGCACGTTTGGGCTGATACAGGACACACAGCTCAGTATGGAATAATCATAGTTGGCTGTACATGATCCAGACACACACCAGGCTATTCCAAGGGAACAGGCATCCTGATGAACTGGATAAAAGCTACCGTAAGTTCTGTTTACTCCAAGAAGGGAAACTGTCTGTCTTCTGCCTGTAAATGCCAACTGGAACATCCAGGTAAAACAGCTGATATGCTTTATATACAAGCCATGTGGGATTGGTTTCATGATGTTCAGGATAGTCACCCACTAAATATGCCTGTTACCCATGTCATGATAAATGCTGTGGGTGGGGGGACCCTTTCGCATGAGTACCCCAAGTAATGTTACTGCTGCAAAATTGAGCAACACTTGGGGAAGCCTTATTGAATTTGCTGCCTTATCTTCCCCTCATGGGTCTTACACATGCTAACAAAAACATTAGATTAATTAACAAGAGAATAGAGAAAGGAAGAGGAGAAAGTCAAGGGACTTGTAACAGTAGGCTGGGAATCTTTCAATAGTTATTAAGACATCAGATGAATAAAATAGACATTAATAGGGTAGAAACAAAGGTTTGATACAGCACTATCAAAGGTTAACTAGACAAAAGGAATTCTCTATGGTCTTCCAAAATTAAAGTGTCCTAAACAACTCACTTCAATTTACCTCAGTTTGGAGAAATTTCAAAAGTCATAATGCAAAGATTATAATAAGAAATCACTTGGGACAATATTCTGGCAGATTAATCAAGGTAAAGATTGACAGAAGGTCTGGGATCCCTTGGCTTGACCCCTGCCTGATGCACTCAACTTGGTGGTTGACAAGCCAAATTATCAGCACACAAAACAAGACAAAAAAGAAGGCAATAGCTGTCCCTAGGAGAGAAAGAACTGACAACCCATGGGTACCTGAAAGCAAATTTATGAGTCACAATTCACAGATCGAAGTTTTACAGATTTTTTTTTTTTTTTGCCTGCCAATCTGAATTTGGAAAGGAAGGGACAATGTGAAATTTTATTTTCCTCTCTTGACCAGACACCACAGATAGAATTCTGGGGGAGCTGACTTTGGTAAAAATTCTTACCCTTTTCCAGCTTCTGCTAATTTTCCCAGGATCCCGTCTGCAAGTTCTGGAGCAAGTGTGATGTCCCAGGGGGTCTTATCCTAGTCATCAGAAACTGTAGAGAAGGAAAAGTTATTTTCCCTCAACTTTTTATGGTGAATTCTTAGCTGAGACCCCTTTTTCTCTAGGGCACTTGGTAAATGGATAAGCTTATCTAAGATGGTTAAAAGTTCCCTACTATAGCCACCATAATTCAAGATTATCTTTGTTAAAGTTAACATACTTTCAGCCTTAAAACACAATTTTATTCACCTGAAGCCTGACACTGGACCCAGTTCAGCTGAAGTCAGACCCACTCAGACCCTGGACCCAGTCCATTTTCTAAGTCAGACTCAGTCCACTTCTGGACCCAGTCTGGTTTTTATGTCAGACGCAGTCTGAATCTAGCCATTTTGAGACCCAGTCCAGGTAAAGAAATGCTCAAATAAAATATGAAAGCTCATAGTGCAAAGCTCTGGAGCTTGGATCTGAGAGGGGCTTACCCATGACCTCCAGAGGCAGAGAGAAAGCAGCGAATCAAGAGGCTTGACAGGCACCAAAGCCTGGTTGCTTATTGCTTCTAGGGATTGTCAGAGGTCTCCTTCAGTTCCCTTTTCTGACACTAGAACTGTTAAAAGGTAAACTGAGGCACATTACAATTTTTTTTTTAGAGTTTATTTGAACAAAAATTGATTTGAATTGAGCCATATTCAATCCAGCAGATCGAAAGGAGCTCTGAGGAACTATACAAAATAAGACTGTCACGTGGGGTGGCCTGCAGGGTCTCTGCTCCGCTCCCCACATAAGAACACAGGATGTGATGAGGAGCCATAGGTAGGGAAGTAACACCCACGGAGCCATAGGTAGGGAAGTCATACCAGTATGTTCTCACTGGAGGCTGGGTTCACACAACGTGTGACCTGCTGTCTGCTTTGCTGCCAACCGACCGACTCTCCTCGCTAGCAGCAATCCGCCGTCCTAACTGCAATCTGCGCTTGCTAGCTGAGCCACCATCTTCTTGCTAGCCCCCATCATTTGCTCCTAGCGTAGCCACGGCAGTTATATTAGTGGCCAATGGCTCACTGGTTATAGCTGAAGGCCAACTAGCCACAGCTGATGGCCATGCAATCACAGTTGAGGGCCATTTACTACCTGAGCCAGCACCTTTCTGTGTGAGGCCGAGAGCCTGGAAACTGCTTTCTGGGGCTCTGTCCCCACAAAGACTTATATAAGCAGAAGGAAGTGGGAACAAGGAAGTTACAGGAGGAAAAAAAGTGGGTCGGTTATTGCCAAGTTATTTTCCTTTAGGGGATGGTAGGAGTCTATCAGCAGGTGACCTTACTAATGCTGATCAGGCGATTCCTGAATGATTGGTTTGAGATTCCATTTCTGGGACAGCTAAAACTGTAATTAAGTCAAATTTTGGTTTGGTGATGTGGGACTTAGTATAAGTGACTCTGTTTTGGGCCTGTTTTCTTGTTTTTAACACTGCAGTTAGTGTGTGAGGTGAGGGCAGTCTTGTGGGACTGAGCCCTTAAACGTGTGGTGTTGGGTGCTAGCTCTGGGTAGTTAGTGTCAGAATTGAATTGAATTGCAGGGCACATACTTCATCTTGGAGAGTAAGAGAATTGGTTGGTGTGAGAAAAAACCACTTACTCTGGGTCTGCCAACATCCAGACACTGCCCCAGGGCTGTCTTGGATCTTTTCTCTGCCCTGTCTACACTGGCTGCTAATTGGAGATTACATTGAGTTTCATGACTTTAGAATATCATCTAAACATTCTTGAATCCTAGGTTTCCATTATCAGCCTGAATTTTACTGTCAATCCCAGACTCTTATCCAGGTGCCTTTTTTACATATCCACTTTCAATGTCTAGTTGCATATCTCAAACTTAACACGTATGAAACCAAACTTCTGTTCTTTCCTCCCCCAAATTCTCTTTTCATAGTTTTTGTCAATAAACGGCAAGTTTATCCTTCCAGCTGCTCCAGCCAAAAGCCTAGGTGCCATCCTTGTCCCCTCTTTTTTGTGATCTCACATCCTGCCTCCAATCTATTAGCAAATCCAATTAGCTTTGCCTTTAAAATATCAGAATTTGACAATTCCTCATCATCTTCGCTGCTTCTACCCCAACCAAGCCACCTTTATATTTCACCTGGAATACTGCAAAATATATAACATTAGTGACCTTTCTTTCACTCCTGCTGCCATCTACTCAATTTTCAGATACTTCCCATTTAACGTCGAGTAAAATCCACAGCCCTTAAAATGGCATAGAAGCATGTAGATGATGTAGCCCCATTCTAACCTACCGATCTCCCAGCCATTCATGGCACTGCTTCCCTGGCCTCAATGTTTTTCTAACAGGCCTGACTTGCTCCTGTATAAGGGATTTTACACTTACTTTTTTCCTGTACCTGTAAGGTTATTACCAGATATTCCTGTGGCTCTTCCCCATTTTCTTCAAATATTTGCAGAACTATATCCTTCTCAATGAAACCTACTCTGGTCATCCTATTTAGAATTGTAAACAATCAATCAAAGCATTCTATGTCACTTTTTCTTGTCATGCCTTCTTCATAGGAATTAAACTCAGATATTATACCATATGTTTCACTTTTCTTAAAAAAAAAATCTGTATTCCTCAATGACCATGTAAGCTTCATATATGTCAGGACTTTTTTTTTTTTTTTATGTGTGTGTCTGTTTTGTTCACTGTTGTATCCTTAGCACCTTGAACAATTCCAGGAGCATAGTAGATATACCATCCATTCATACCAGGGGGTTAATGAAAAAGAAAATTGTAACTGGATATTATACAAATTATTCAAGTACGAAGTCTGGCTGGTTTAAGAAAAAGCCCTAGGTGACAGTATTAGGGAGATAAATGCTTCAGTAAAAGTCATGGAGAAAAAGGAACCGATAGCTTATTACTCTGTTTCAGGTATTATGTTAGTTTCTATATATACAGGATCAAATTAAATATTTATAATAATTCCTGTGATATGGGTATTAAATCATTTTATAGAAATAGTAACTAAGAAGAGTAAAATGAATAGCTGAAGATCACATAGTTAGTAACTGGAAGAGATAGATATCAAAGCTAATACTCATTTCAAATACCATAAGCTATCCATGTTAATTGTGCTTATTACATAGGCGGGAAAATGCCAAAAGACACTGAAATAGGTTATTGGTGCCATGGCTTCCTCTGTTGGACATCACTGAGTTTTGATTTTACTTTTCCATAGTTCCTTAAAAATATTTATATCAAAGAATAATTACATATCACAGAATTTGGATAATATTTATAGGAAAATTAGCAAGTGTTTAATCAGCATTGTGTTATAATTATATTACATTCTTTATTTTAGAAACTCCTGTTGGGAAAACCATATCAAGGTTATTCTGTTATATAGAGTGAAATACCATTGAACTCTTAACTATAATTTGACAGCATTTTGTTTTGAAGCTGTTGAAAAACTTTTATCTTTCTGACTTAATTTTCGAAGATTGCATCACCTTATACATTTTGAGATAGCCTCTATTTTCTGTCCTATTATAACTATGCACTATGCAAAAGATAGTGCAATATTATTCACTTTCTTTTGAATTTGTTGCTGAGCCCATAGAGATATTTCTCAACTCCTGCCCTCCCAAGCTTTCAAAAGAAGCTTTACCCTTTTAACAGAGAAAGTGAAAAACTAGATAGTGTTCAATGAACTCAGCTGACTATAAGGACGTGTTCCCTTTTGGAAGGAAAAATAAATAACCCTCACAATAAATATGTCTATATTTTATTTTTGACTTTATCATCTTCAAATAAGGCAGAGAAATTAATAATTTTGTATGCAAATAAAGGTCCAAGAGCAGTCAGTGACTTGATACAAATCTCTGATTCACACTGGTTCTTGTATTTTGTAACCTTTTAAAGGACACTTATTAACTTTTGCAGAATATCTTTCTGTGGGATGTGAGAAAACTTTATCATATGGAACAAACTCAAAGGAAGATATTAACTTGTATGGGGTTGAACAGCACAAAATCAGTGGTCCATTACTCTAAATGGCAGCTGTACATCAGCAAATAATTGTGAAGAAGAAATAATCTTTTTTTATGATAATAGGATCACAAAGTTCTTTGGATTATGTATTAATATTGAAAAAAATAGAAGTTGTATAAAAAAGTGAAAAATTGAAAGCATGGTATCACCACAGCTTAGAACGCTAAAGAGTCATTACAAATTGTAATATTGAAGCGTCCATGAACATGGGAGATTGTTCCCAATATAGTGTCAAATAAAAAGACTACAAAACAATGTGTACAATAGGGTACAATTTTTAGAAATGTACATATATGCACATTTGCACATAAAAATATTGAGTGATTATACTTGAGAACTGGTGTATTTCTTAAGGTAATTGTAGCAACCTCATTAATTTTACTGAATCGATTGCTGGCAGGGGGACAGACAGGTTGGGGTGGGGCTATTTCACATAGTTATCCAAGGATTCAGGTTGACATAGTTTCTACCATCTTCAACTCAGGGTTTCCAGTGTCTCCATGACAATCAACTGGAAGATAGGAAAAGAGGAGATGGAAAGTGGAAGATCTTTGGAGGGTTTTATGGGCCAGGCTGAAAGTGGAACAAATCACTTCTCCCATACTGGCCAGAATCGGTTGTATGGTTCATTTCATTGTAAGAGGGGTAGGAACTGTGATCTGCCTGTATGCTCAGAGGATAAAGAATACAGGTTTTGGTAAACACAGAACCTTCTCTGTCTCAGGTAAGACCCTGGGTGATATGTGTAGCCTTTCTCATACTTTACTCTGCTTTTAAGTGGTCATTGAATTTCTATGTACCAATGGAGAGCTACAGAATGAAGGCATTGTCTCTGCCTTCCAGAATGGGTAGTAAATACCAATATTTACTGCCACTGCCACCAGCAGAACTTGAGGCTGGCAACAGAGTTCTATATGAAGGGACCTAAGATAGATACTACCAAGGACTGTTTTTTTTTTTTTAAAAGTAAATTTTATTAAATTTATTGGGATGACATTGGTTAATAAAATTATATAGCTATCAAGTGTACAATTCTATAATACCTCATCTGTATATTGCAATGTGTGTTCACCACCCAAAGTCAAGTCTCCTTCGTCATCATATATTTGACCCTCTTTATCCTCTTCTACCTCTCCTTCTACCCTCTTTCCCTCTGGTAACCACTGTACGGTCATCTGTCTATGAGTTTTTATTTGTTTGATTTCTTTGTTCTTTTGTTGCTTTCAGTTTTATATCCTAAATATGAGTGAAATCATACAGTTCTTGACTTTTTTCCACGTGATTTATTTTGCTTAGTATGAAATTCTCAAGACCCATCCATGTTGTCTGAAATGGCGGTATTTCATCTTTTCTATGGCTGAGTAGTATTCCATTGTGTATATGTACCATATCTTCTTTATCCAATTGTCCATTGAAGGACACTTAGGTTGATTCCATGTCTTGGCCACCATGAATAATGCTGCACTCAACACAGGGGTACATATATCTTAATGAATAAATGTTTTCAAATATTTCAGTAGATATCCAGAAGAAGGATTGCTGAGTCATACGATAACTCTCTTCTTAATTTTTCGAGGAACCTCTATGCTGTTTGTCATAGCGGCTGCACCAGTCTGCATTTCCACCAACAGTGTATGAGGGTTCCTTTTTCTCCACCGCCTCTCCAACGCTTGTTATTTATCTTGTTGCTAATAGCCATTCTGTTTAATATTACATTGGCCATGCACACTCTGTTGTGTCAACCATTATTTTATTGTGACAACTCGCCATCAATCTCTTGAACATACAAACCACAAACCATAATAACAAATGACCACAAAAATAAAATGACTAATTACAGCCACAAAAGTTTTATGTACTTTTCATTTAGTGCATAGTAGGTGCTAGAGGCATGCTCATTACTGATTGATAGTCTTCCTAAATTTTCTTTCTGTGCACTGGGAGCCGCTGGAAGGCAGAGACAACCCCTTCATTCTCTGGATCTCTGTTGGTACATGCTTGGGTCATTGGCTTTCAGTCTTCTGCCACATGACGGGAATTATGTCAGCTGATGTTGTTCATGTCAAACGAGAAGAACTCTGGGTTTAGATGTAGAAGCTTAGCTTGGGAAATAGCTCTCTGACAGGTCCATAGACACAGTGACATTTTTCATCTTTTTCAGATGATTCAGGCAGGTAATTTCTCCTCTCTGTCCATTATTTCTTCATCTGTAAGATGCAGATAATACTAACAACACCTGCTCTCTCTCTGTTATCCCTGTGAAGATCAAATTGTTTTAGTTTTCACTTATGAACTTAAAAGATGTATATGACCTATCTAGACTTTAGTAATATTGGCATTTACAGTATTCAATTAAATTCTGCTGGATGTTCTCCATTTGTCTTCCTAGTTCTATTATTTAGTCTTCTCCATTCTTCTCTGTCACCCAGGCGGCTGATCTCTATGGATTATTATCAGCTAGTCACTCTTGACTTATGAGTTAGGCCAAAGGGAAGTACCAACACGATAGTGGATGACTGGAGGAAAAGAGAATTTGGGGTTTTTATTCTATAGCTTTCCCCCCTCACGATTGTGGGTTGACCGTTGGCTGTATTCCTCTACCAAAAGCCATGACTCCTGTCTGGTGTCTCTCCTAAAGTTATGGCTTTTTCCAGGTTCCTATCATGTCTCTTTCCCTTTGCCCTTTCAAGCTTAAGGGTGGTGGTAGTGTCAGGATTGAATGTTTTTATCATCCGTTTAGTTGCCTTTACCTCTGCCCATATCTTTGTTAATGGCCCTTCATTAAACTCTAATTATTCACCCTTTTTGAGTGTTGGGACTCTGGCCTATACATACTTCAAGTGGACATCTGTGCTACATTGCCGCACATACTGTAATGTGCCACACTTAAGAAAATGATAGTGGTTAATCCATGAACTATAATAAGAGATTTCTTCAGAAGCGGAGGTAAACTTCATATCTCCCCCCACCCCCCAACCCCATGGATTATGTAGTAGCAAGACAGGCTAAGCCTGAATACAGGAAACGGAACAAAATTCCTGACATTTAGGGCCTTAAACTTTCACAGACGTCACCAACTTAGACAAAACAAGAAAAAGCGTATAAACATTGAGAAATTTCAGACGCAAATTATTTACAAGTTGTGCAAATATTGTGCATGCCCAATAATATAGGACATTACACACACAGTCACATCCATCTAGGTCAGCTCCTAAGCAGAACCCTCTCCAAGTCTCTTCTGGTTGGGTAGCTTTTAGCCACCTCCTCAAAGAAGTTAAGTTTTTTCTCTGAAGAGTTCAAGTTTGGTGTCCTTCCTTCAAAATGTTTCTCTGGCCTAATATAGGGGTTTAATATATAATTAAGTTGACCCTACATCTCAGTTTGAGACAATTTTAACTTAATTAAGGACCAGTTTAATTATTAGTAGGACCTCCTTATACCCTGAAAGCTTCCCAGTTTGAATGATAAATTATATGGTCCCCTATGTATAATGATCCTTTACTGCTGTTTGTGGAGCTTTTGGGATATCACTTATCTATAACCTGTATAAGTTTCCAATACACACACAGCCTCATTCTGATATGCTGCTTTGTTTATACATGCTCTTCTGTTCTAGTCTACAACTCTTGGTTTGTTTCTATGATTGGCTGTCCAAGTACGACATGCTTAATTTTCTGGTCAGTTTTTCTTTCTTGGCCCTAGGTTTAGCATCTGTTTCCACATTGAAATAGCTTTGTCTGTAAGCATTTTAACCTTATATAAGTCCTATATTTCTTTCTAAAGCAGCAAAGTTCTTTGTTTTTCTTAACTATAAGCTGTTCTCTGATAGTTTGAGTAACAATTCTTTTTTTCTCCTCTTATGGAAGTCCTTTTGAATTATTTTATTTTTTTGCTTTCCTAGTCTCATTCTGTTCCCCAGTTTTCAATGTATCATGGTACTTCTGGATATCTCTGTGCACCTTGTAGAATTTCAGTTTCTTATTCTTTAAGTTCTTCATGCTTTTGAACTCAATTTCTCTCTAAAAGGCCTACATTTTACTTTACCACTACACTCCCTCCTTTAAATCGTAAGTATAGTTCTCCCACAGTTTTCTCAGTATAAACATTCATAAACTTAAAGCCCACATTACATTATAATTGTGTCAACCCTGGGAGATGGTAGACTTTTGATTCTCCTGGGGAGTTTGAGGAGAGGAGTTTTAACCAAGATACATCATTGAAGATTTCTGAAATATGAAGCCATCGGCAGAATTTTATCTTTTGCAGTCATACCACATAGTCAGAGGTAGAAAGCTTATTAAAACTCTGAGATAGGATGCATGGAAGTTAAATAACCTGGCAACTGCATGGAATTTTCCCTCCAGCAAATATTATTTGTTAAAGAACCATCTAGTCATGAAACATACATCATTAATAAAATGTTTCATGTTTCAACGATGTTGTTGAATAACCACTAAAATATCTGCTGCTATCATTTATTCCAGTTTCTATGTATTTTTAAAATAGTTTGATTAGTCAAACATTTATTTTGTTATTTGTTTATCTGTTACTTATTCAGTCCAGAATTATTTATGGATTGTATGTCAAGCATTGTGTTAGGCCCTGGGGATAAAATGGCGAAGTAAGGCACAATCATTGTTCTAGAAGAGCTTACAGACTCGTGGAAAACAAACAGGTACCTAAAGAACAGTGTGATAAGGGATGTTCAGGTGTAAATGGTGCACCTTACTGAGAACTAGTGATCAGACAAGGCTTCCTGTGAAAACTCTGGCCCAAGTTGGGCCTGAGAAATGAGTGTGAATTAGCAAGGCCAGAGGTGGAGGGGTTGAGAGAAGGAAAAGGGTGGAGAGTTTTCCAGAAAGATAAGGTAATATGTGTATAGGTCCACAGGTCAGGGAGAAAAGGACACATTCAGGAAACCAAACAGTCTGGCTAGAATGTAGAGTGTAAAGGGTGGGGTGTGGGGGAGGTTAGGATGGGGCTGGAGTGGAAGCAGAGGGCTGGTATGTTGTAAGCCAAGAGGAGGAGTTAGGACCTAATGGGTAAGGGGGACGTTTGGATAGTCTGATATCCAGAGCTTTCAATGATCTGTCCCGACATCCTTTTCTGGGATATATTCCTACTATTGAGCAATATGGGTTCTAGGGTTCAGGCAAAGTAGGCCAGGGGCCGTTGTTCTTTCAGGAAAGTCCTCTCCCATCCATCTCCAGAGACTGTCTTCTCCACTCAACTTTCCTTGATTTTCACAATTGGAAAATGCCTTCTTACTGTGTACCTTCCTATGAGGCTTATGCCATAGCTTATCTTATGTTTATGGCATACCTTAGCTTCCTGCTAGATGATGCCTTGAGGACAAGTATTTGTCTTATTTATCCATTTTTATCTCTGATAGTGATTGTCTAAGAACAAATATGATTTTTGTTTGGACTGTATTCATTTCTAAAGAATCCATTTCAGGATTCATCTTTGCATGATCCAGACATTGGACTTTTGGGACCTTCTTGGTTTTTTCTATCCCACATGTATTTGCAGCATTCTTGGTATAGAGGGAGCTAGTGTGAACGTCATTACTCTGACTTCAACAGAGAAAATGTCCAACACCAGTGGCAACAGTAGCTTTGGGGGACCCTGGCAGGAGCTGGCTTTTCTGCTACTACAGTGACAGGCCACCTTGAAATGGAGCAGAAGGAAAACTTGATGTAAAGTCTAGATAACAGGATTAGCAGACGGCCTACTACACAAAGTCTATAGACTTTCAGATCTCTCTGGGAAGAATTGGAAGATTAGAGTTTTTGTGAAATAGGGGGTGGTTAAGCTAGAGAATTATTTTTTTGTAAGGCTGCATTCATGTCCCAGTTTTGACCCCCAGGCTAGTATGCATGGTAAACATAAACTACCTACATTATATTTTGCTTCCTCAAATGCACGTAAAAACATGCTGGGTGGGGGGGGGAAGGGGTGGGCGGGGACCCTAATCCTGTGGGACTATTGAGCTGCATAATTCAGGAAGCACATGCCCCTGCTGTGATTAGGTCCTGGGGTACAACAGCAGGATGACATTACAGAGCCTGTCTCCAGCTCTAAACTGCCAGCTCACATTGTGTTGGTGGTGGTGGTGACATCAGTCTCTCTCCCAGGGTGGTCTAGTTCCTGGGGTCTAAGCAGTGCAGTGGCAGTGTATGAAATGACAGACTCTCAGCCAAATTAGCCTCATCTGTGTGAAAGGGATCACAAGTCCTTTTCCTGACCTGACAGGGAGCTGGAGTCCAAACCGTGCTAATGATCAGGTTTGACTGCTGTTAAGCACTTGGTCATAGCCAGTTTCCATAGAGCTTTGTGCGAGGTCAGCCCTTTCTTTGGGAGGTCACCTGCAGGAAACAGATTTTGGACAAGTTATTCCTTACCTCTCTCTTCCTAAACATACAAGGTTAAAGATGTTGAAAATGTTTCATTGCCTTTTTCTACATGAATCATTATTATATTCTGCTTGTACATTGTTTATCTTTGTAACAGGCACAACTCAGTTTTTAGGTTTATTTTTAACTTAAAAATCTCTTTCTTTTACAAAAGTAATAATGCTCTGTAGAAAAATTGAAAAATTCAGGTAATATAAAAGAAATTAAAACAGAAGTCATTTTGCCATAGCTTTTTTCTTTCTCTAGAAAAAAAATATACATATACACCCAAATATATTTTCACTCAGATGTTATATACATCTTAATTACATTTTTATTGCTAGTCTGCAGACTTCCTATAAAATGATACCAGATTTTTGAATATTGATGGTTTATATAGAAATTTTAATCACACAGAAGTGCACATATATGGGCAACTTAGGACAATAGAAGCAGCTATTTAGGATTAGATTATTGAATTAGATTATTTATAGAATTAGGTTAAAATTGTTTATAACCCAAAATAAAGAAGCCCTACATAAAACAGAGAATAATTCTGGCAACAAAAAACTAAATGTTAACAGATTTGTAAATGCACTTAGAGAATTCTATCAAGTGGTAAACTTATTAACTAAGAAATTGTGTCCAATGATGTAGAAAGCCCATACTGAGCAACAATCATGTGACAAGGATCACATGAGGTAATGACACAGGTTGTGCTCATTGTGGTGTTCCATTTGCAGTGTTCTCTGATGTAGTGTCCATTCTTTTCTGTGTTGGCTAAGGCTCTTCCCAGGTGGGTCAGCACAGCTGTGAAGAATCTCCAAGTGAGGTCTTGCTGTTCCTTTTGGGGAGAAAACACTTCCCAGGTAGAACTCCTGAGAATTAGCTTGTTGAGTCTGAATATTATTACTTAATGTTCCAAGGAGTATTGATTCTTTTCTTTGAGGCAACGGATTTTGAGACAATTTGTGTTGGATACAATATATTGTTCAGTAAAGTAAAATTAAAATGAAATTTTATTTGTTTTCCTATCACTGAGAGTTTTAAAGAAAAATGAAAGCCACAGAAAAAAAATACTGACTCTCAACTATCTAAAAGGAAAATCACAAGGAAGAAAGAAAGGAGTAATTTGTTGGGAGAAAATGAGACAGTTCTTCCATGATATGTAGAGATCATCAAAGTGATGTTCTTTGGTGGTAAAACTTGGTGGCTGCCAAGCTCATCATTGATATTTAACATTTATTATTACCAACGTTGCACAGGTTCTGGATAAAAGCATTGGCTTGCGAATTTGAAATCTATGTTAAATCAATTGCAAAAACTGAAGAAATGATAGCTTTTAGGAGTGCCAAACTGATTCAAATAAGTAAGATATTTTAGATAAAAAGTTCATTTTTGAGTAGTTTACATTTGGTGTATGAATAGCTTGTTTACATGGAATGCTTGTTTACATAGAATTAAGGCAGTGTTCCATGTAAGATAATTTGAACATATCAATGCTTTATGTTTTAGGCAGTTATATTATCATGAATCACATACCTAACTAGTGATTTTAAATGCAAATCGTTTGAAAGATGATTTAATTTTTTTTGATCACTTGGTGTCTGTTGTGCATGGCGGCCTCAGGGGTCTCTGGTCCCGCTCCCCACATAAGAACACAGGATAAGGTGAGGCCAAAAAGGAACACCCACGGAGCCATAGATATGGGAGTCATGCCACTATATTCTCGCTGGTGGCTGGGTTGGAGACACAGGAAGCAGGAACCACACTGTCCGCAACCCACCGTCCTAACCGCAATCCGCACTTGCCAGCCACCATCTTCTTGCTAGCCCCCATTTTCTGCTAGTGTAGCCACAGCAGTTATATTAGTGGCCAGTGGCTCACTGGTTACAGCTGACGGCCAACTAGCCACAGCTGATGGCCATGCAATCACAGTTGATGGCCATTTACTACCTGAGCCAGCACCTTTCTGTGTGAGGCCGAGAGCCTGGAAACTGCTTTCTGGGGCTCTGTCCCCACAGTGTCACAAATGTGAATAGCAGATATTACTCTAGCACAGAAACAACAAGGCCCTGAGAAACTAGTAAGGAGCAGTTTTTTAAAATTTCCCTCTTGAAATGTTAGAATTTACAGCCCTCCTTTCTCTGGTCCTTGTTATCAATGTGATTTCTCACGTTGTCATGGTATGTTATTCCTTCTAAACTGCAGGTTTTTTATGTGTCCTTTTTATATTTCCTGAAAAAACTTGAGAGTAATTCTGCCTCTCTTGAAGAATACAATGTATGGGTTTTGTGTGTGTTTTGTAATTTGAGGGCTTCTAAGTTCACGGGTGTGTTCTGTTCAACTAAAGTGTTAGAAGCATGACAAAAATAAATGTATGTTTTATTTATCTTTTCCAGGAAGAGCTTTTCTATAATCACTTAGAAAAATCTTAAAAAGCTTCAGTGCCCACCATCTAACTGTTAACATTTTTGGTCATTATCAGATAAATTCACAGAAAAATAAAGATATCATTTGAACTCTACGCTTATAATCTATTTCCAGTTTGTTGACATTGACAACTAGAAAGATTATTTGGAATTTTTGCTAAGTTTATATAAACAAGCACACCATAACTAAATGCTCTTAAATTTTAAACTGTTTACATTGTACTCTGTAAATATCTGTCATTGCATAATGTTAGATATCACTGATACTGTTTTATCTGTGGTGTCTGAATAATATGGTTAAATGTAGTATTTCTTTTTTACATTTGGTGCAAATTTAATTAAGTGGGTTTGAACACAAATGCTTTGTTAATTCTCTTTGAGCAAGTAGTTTTAATTTTCTGCTTAGTAAGACTCTAATCTGATGAATTTATTCTGGGTCCTTGTGTAATAGGTGATACGAGCGATGAAATTTGCTGACTGTCACAGACCTGCCAGTTCCAGTGTATCTTTCCTGCGAATGTTCGGCACATCTCTGCCATTAGCTCCTGTAAGTGTAAGTATAAGTATCATCATGAGCTTATTTTGATATCTCTACATTATAAATATTGTGCCTATGAAAGGTAACAACTCTTCCATTTCTCAACAGTTTTGTTAATGTGCATATACCTGCAGAAATAAATGGGAGGACAACTATATTTTGATAGGGTTTGAGGTGAAAAGTAGTTTGAGCTTAAGTGGCTGCATGGGAGAGCTGGTTGTGATGGCACATTCACAGTGACACACAATCCATTTGTGCCCTTCTATGATTACATCTCCTTTCTTTTTTTTGCCTCTTCTCAGGGTAATTGTTAATCGTGAATTTTTTGTTTCTCATTTCATTAAGAAGTATACAGTTGATCATATTTAGTTTTGCCTGCTTTTGGATTTTGTATAAATGGAGTTATACTTTTATAACTTGCTTTTATGACTCAACATTATATTCTGGAGATTCATTCATGATGATGTATGTAACCATAGTTTATTCATTTTAACTATATAGTAGTTTATTATATAAACATAGTAGTGTATTATATAAACTACATAGTAGTGTATTATATAAACATACAACAGTTAATCTGTAAACATTTAATTTTATCTATAAATATAAAATTGTGTTGTTTTCTGCTTTTTATAGCTATAAATAATGCTGTTATGAGTATCCTTTGTTCACTTAAAAATTTATTTTTCAATTACAGTTGACATATAATATTATGTTAGTTTTAGGCATACAACATAGTGATTAGCTATTTATATACCTTACGAAGTTATTGACTCTATTGCCTATGCCGTACTTTACATCCTTGTGACTAGTTTTATAAATGGAAATTTGTGCTTCTTTATCCCTTTCATCTTTTTTCACCCATCCCCGCAACACCTCTCCCATCTGGAGACCATCAATTTGTTCTTTGTATCTGTGAGTTTGGTTCTGTTGTTTGTTCATTTATTTTGTTTTTAAGATTCCACATGTAAGTGAAATCATATGGTATTTGTCTTTCTCTGCCTTACTTATTTCACTTAGTGTAATTCCCTCTAGGTTGTCACATGTTGTCACAATAGCAAGATTTCATTCTTTTTTGTGGCTGAGTAATATTCCGTTGTACCATGTACCGTATCTTCTTTATCCAGTCATCTACTGACAGACACTTAAGTTGCTTTCATATCTTGGCTATCGTAAATAATATTGTAATGAACATAAAGGTGCATATATCTTTTTGAATCAATGTTATGAATTTCTTTGGATAAATACCTAGGCATGTATTTGGGTTGTACGGTAGTTCTTTTTAAAAATATTTTGTGGAAGCTCCACACTGTTTTTCATCTTGGCTGCACCAATTTACAATACCACCAACAATATATGAGGGTTCACTTTTTTTCCACATCCTCACCATCACTTGTTGTTTGTCAATTTGTTGATGATAGTCATTTTGACAGGTGCAAGGTGATATATCATTGTGGTTTCGATTTGCATTTTCCTGATGGTTAGTGATATTGAATATCTTTTCACGTGTCTGTTGCCATATGTATGTCCTCTTTGAAGAAATCTCTATTCATGTCCTCTGCCCATTTTTTTCATCGGATTGTTTCTATTTCTGATGTTGAGCTGTGTGAGTTCTTTATATGTTTTGGATATTAATCCCTTATTAGAGATATCATTTGCAAATATCTTTCCCATTAAGTAGGTTGCCTTTTTGTTTGTTGATGGTTTCCTTTGTGGTGCAGAATGTTTTTAGTTGTTGCAGTCCCATTTGTTTATTTTTGTTTTTGATGTCGTTGCCATAGGAAACATATCCAAAAAATACTGCTAAGGTCAACTTCAAAGAGTTTATTGCCCATGTTTCCTTTTAGGAGTTTTATGGTTTGAAGTCTTACATTAAAGTCTGCTATGAGTATTCTTGTACATATCTTTTGGTGTGTGCTAACTTATGAATTCTGAAGTCAATTTGATGGGTTCTGAGTAACATTGAGAAGAAATTCTTACAGTAGACTAGAGTAGACTAGAAAACGTCAGAGTGCACTATACATATGAGGGTGAGGATTATTTCATAAAACTTTGTTTTAGTATATGTAAATGTATGTGTGTGTAACATGTATGCATGTATTGAATTGTGATGTAAAATATTTTTTATTAGGGATCATGGCCTAACATTTTGAAAGCTACTGCTTTAGCATACATGGTTAGGAGTAGGTTTTGATGTCACAATTTACATCTTTTTATATTGTATATCCATTAACAAATGATTTTAGCTACAGCTATTTTAATATTTTTGTCCTTTAACCTTTTTAAAACATTTTTTAAAAAATTTATTGGGGTGACAATTGTTAGTAAAATTACATAGATTTCAGGTGTACAATTCTGTATTACATCATCTATAAATCCCATTGTGTGTTCACCACCCAGAGTCAGTTCTCCTTCCATCACCATATATTTGATCCCCCTTACCCTCATCTTCCACCCCCCACCCCCCCCTTACCCTCTGGTAACCACTAAACTATTGTCTGTGTCTATGAGTTTTTGTTTTTCATTTGTTTGTCTTGTGTCCTTTAACCTTTTTATACAAATTAACTTGTTAACACACCACCATATAATTTTAAAGTATTCTAAATCTGACTATATACTTATTTTTGCCAGTGCATTATATATTCCCATGCTAATCAGCATCCTTTCATTTCAGCTTGAAGAACTCTTTTCAGCATTTTTTCTAATGTAGGTCTTGGTGATAAACTCCCTCAGCTATGTTTGCTTGGGAAAGTATCCTGCCTTCATTTCTGAAGCACAACTTTTTTGAGTAAAGTACTCTTGGTTTGCAGTTTTATTCCCCAGCATTTTGAATATATCATCCTACTGTCTCCTGGCCTGCAAAGTTTCTGTGTAGAAATCTGCTTATTGCCTTATGAGGGTTCCCTTGCATGAGAGAAAAAAAGTTTTCTTTTGCTGCTTTTAAAGTTCTCTATCTTTGATTTTAGAAAGTTTTAAAAATAATTTGTCTCATAGAAGATTGTTTTGGATTGAAATTGTGGAGTGGCCTATTATCTTCATGAGTTTGGATGTCTCAGTCATTCCCTAGGTTTAGCATGTTCACAGCCATTATTTCTTTAATAATATTTCTGCACCTTTCTGCTTCTTTTCTTCTTCTGGAACTCCAGTGCTGTGTTGATTGTTTTTCTTAATAATGTTCGGTAAGTCCCGTAGACTTTCTTAATTCCTTTTCATTCTATTTTTTTTTCTTCTCCGGCTGGATTATTTCAAATACTCTGTCTTCAGGCTCACTGAGTATTCCTTCTGCTTAGTCCAGGCATTGTTGAGGCTCTCTATTGAATTCTTCAATTCAGTCACTGTATTTTTAAGCTCCAAAGTTTCTGTTTGGTTCTTTTTTGTTGAACTTCTCACTTTGTTCTTGTATTATTTTTCTGATTTTGTTAAATTGTTTAACTGGTTTCCTTTGTAGCTCTCTGAGAATCTTTTAACAATTATTTTGAATTCTTTGTTGGGCAATTTAATTTATATATCTCCATTTCTTTGGGTTCTGTTACTAGGAGTTTACTGTGCTCCTTTGGTGATGTCATGTTTCACTGATTCTTCATGATCCCTATAGCTTTGCATAGGTGTCTGTGCATTTGAAGAAGCAGTTATCTCTTCCAGACTTTATGGACTGACTTCAGTAAGGAAAGACACTCACCTATGGTGGGAGGGGTGGGTGCTATGATTCCAGGTCTAGTGGTTTAGGACATCAAATGCAAGTGTGTGTACTACGTCTTGTCTAGGAGGTCGTGCTTTCTCATTAGCTCAAGTGGCTGAGGTCCACAGCATCATCAACTGCACGCACCTTGGCTAGTGCTGTATTGGGTCCACAGTGGCTTAAAGGTCTGTTGGGGTCCTCAGCAGAACCTCCAGGTCTAGTAATTAGGAATCAGGGCAGGCAGGTGGTAGTCATATCTGGTGATGTGCCCACAGTTGACTGTGGATACCAGCTGCAGGTGTCTGGGAGTGATAGATACTGGTTGCTGCTAACTTGGGTGCACTGGCAGTTGCAGGGGCTCTGGCTGTTGGTGTGCCCTCTTATGCCTGCAGGGTCTCACCTTGAGTGTATGCACAGCAGTGGAGTCAGGCCAGCAGGGTGCAGGTGACAGCTGGAGGGGCTAGTTGCAAGCCAGCCCAGCAGTGAAAGCCAGTGATAGGAGATAGAGCCAGAGCTGGGTTGACAAGCTGCTGAGAGGGCCTGGCTGTCAGCATGCACTCCTGTGGCTGCAGGGTCTCACCATGGGCAGAGGGCATTTTAGACCAGTGAGAGCAGTCGGGCCAGTGGTATGCAAGTATACAGCCTGAGGAGTTAGCTTCAAGTGCGTGTATGACAGTGGGGGTCAGCCTTAGAGGTCTAGGCTAGCATGTTGCACTTGGACAGCTGCACAGGCCTGGGCTATCTGTCCATGTAGATTCCAGGCTGTAGTAGGGAAGGAAAGTGAGGGATTGCGGAGGAACTCATGTAGCTGGTGTCTGCAAATGTGAAAATTGTGTGAAAATTGATGAAAACTACAGGGGGAGAGAGAGAGAGAGAGAGAGAGAGAGAGAGAGAGAGAGAGAGAGAGAGAGAGAGAGAGAGAGAGAGAGAGAAAGGGGGAGAGAAACTTTCTTGTATAAAAGTAGCTTTCAAGTTGCTGGTTCAATTCCTGCATGGGATGGCTGAGCCCCCTGCAACTAAGAATTAAAAATGGCAACTGGACTTGGAACTGAGCTGCGCCCTCCACAACTAGATTGAAGGACAACTTGGAGCTGATGGGCCCTGGAGAAACACACTGTTTCCCAATATTCCCCAATAAAATTTATATATAACAACAACAACAAAACAAAGTAGCTTTCAAGTCTGCCTTATATATTTTAACAGCCAATTTCTATATTAAAAAAACAGCAACTCTTAAAGTATCTACATCATCCCATTGTCACCTTTATTTTGTTATAGTCTTTCCCATCATCTTCTAACATTCTTCCAAATTTCTGTAAAATCTTTTCAGCGTTTGTTCTTTAAATTCCAACACTTCAATGAAATTACTCACATGGAATCAAGGCACGTATATTTTAAATAATCTCAGATTTAGAATCACTGTTATTATCTGAAATATACAAAGTTATTAAATTAAGAATCACATCTTGGACATGATGTGGCTTGTCTAAACCACAGCGTCTCATGTGTAATTTTATAAGAGTTGTGGGCTCATTGGATCAAATTGATATCTTGCTTTCAAGCTTCAGACATGAATGGACTTAAAAAGTAAGAAAATATTTACTATAAATATAGAAATAAATGAATAAGAACACCCCAGGTGGCTGCCATGGCTCCTCACCTGGCCCCTCTTGAGAAACACAGGAAAAAGAAAAATGAGAGATAAGGACAGAGCTGGACACAGCCCTAGGCTAGGATTTTCTAGTGAATAAACAGATTCTGACCTGCACTTGAATTTCCAGCATCTGTCTCTCAGAGAGAGACCAATATATTAGAGTTCTGTAACATTTCCTTAGAGTTTCCCTAAATAGATAAGCCTGTTCCCATTTCCGTATTTGTATACAAGTCAGTTCTCTGCCTTCCTACAGCCTGCCCACTTTGCACCTTCCTCTTACTCTTTGTCTCACTTCAAATACGACTGCACCCTCCTTGAGGCATCCCCTGATTAGTAAGGAAAGGGTCTTATGCCCCTCAGAGCCTCCCAGTACATGTTCTATATACATTTAATAGTTGAATGGATTATTTCCATAGTGTTTTGCAGAACTCTGCTTCCTTGAATTTCTCCTCAAAACAAAGCAAACAAACAAAAAAAGCCAAAATCTGTTTTGTGATCAACTAATTTTGGGAAACTCTATTATAGTCCCTCCTTACATATTTGTTATACACATTTCAATATTAATGGTCCTGAGAAGTACTTCAAGAAAGAAACTTGTTTCTTTCCAATGTTTCCAGAATTAATTGACCATGTTTCCAGAATTAATTGACCAAAACATCTCTTTTGAGAAATGTCTTTCTGTAGATTTCTATGGAACAAGTTTGGGAAATGCTGTCTTATTGTATTGTGATTTGTTTTCTTTGCACTGCCTCTCTACTAGGCCACAATTATTGGTTTTACCAGTGCTTAGTACAGTACCTGACGGAGTAGGTCCTTAATGAAATTTCATAAAATATGGCCATGAGAAAGGGAATAACTTCCATATTTGAAGCTTGGATAAATAGTTACTTATTGTTATATAACAAACCACCCCAAAGTTTAATGGCATAAAACGTTCTTTTTTTTTAATGTTCATGGTTTTGGTGGGTCTGGAATTCAGAAAGTGCATGGTGGGGACAATGCCCCTGTGCTTCACAACATCTGGGACCTTTAATTTGATGACACAAATGGCAGGGGGTGCTTGAAATGGCTGGGGGCTGGAAGGATTGTGCAGGAGGACTCATTTTTAAGATGGTCTCTTGACTCACATGAGTAGCTGGAGCACCTACATGTGACCTCTTCAGCATGATAGTTTGAGCATCACTGGCCTTTTTGCATGATGGCTCTGGGCTCCAAAAACAAGTGTTCTCAGAAAACAGGCAGAAGCTACCAGGTTTTTAATGACTCACCCTCAGAAATCTCATGTATATTAAAGAATTGAAACCATGCTTCAAACTGCCACAGAAAATGTGATGCCAATAATTGACTTAAGGGATTCATAGGAGAGCTTGCTGGGTAGAAGAGAGTGGTAAAAGAATGTGTTTGAGTGTGAGACACATGTGAATATCCAGGTGGGGATGTCTCGGGACAGCTAGAATATATCTGGAACTCAGGCAAAAGGTGGGAGTTGAAAATGAGGGCTAGGGTTTACCCCATGTAGGCGATGCTGCAACACAAACGAGATTCTCTAGGGATAATCTGCAGAGGAGAGAAGAGAGACTCAGACGTAGATATGATGTTATGGATTGAATGTATACCCCCCTCAAATTCATATGTTGAAATCCTAACACCCAGTGTAATGGTATTAGGAGGTGAGGCCTTTGGGATATGATTAGGTCATGAGGATGGAGCCTTCATGAGTGGGATTAGTGCCCCTAGAAAACAGACTCCAGGGAGCTTTCTCATCGTCTTTTTGCCTGAAGATGGCAGTCTGAAACAAAGGACAGGATTCTCACCAGAACCCGATCATGCTGGCATCTTATCTCTTTGGACTTCTAGCATCCAGAACCATGAGAAATAAATTTCTGTGATTTGTAGCAGTCCGAATACACTAAGACACCTGCCTAATGTCAACCTTTAAGGGGAAACTGGAGGAAAATAAGCAGGGAAGGGATCTGAAAAGCTGCAGCCACAGTGCTGGGAGGAATAGGACAGCATGCTCCTAGGCAGCCCAGAAAAAACAATTCCAAGGGCGGGATGGTCAACAGTATCACATGCCCCAGGCAAGTCAAGTGACAGGCCCGAGAAGTGTCCACTGGTTTGGGCAATTATGGAATTCTTTAATAAGGGAAGTTTCAGTGAAGAGAGATGGGGGCCAGAGGTGGTGGTGGGGGACAGTTGAGTTGTTGGGCTGGGGGTTGGTGGTGGGAAGCTGGAGTGCAGGGTGCTGAGGGAGGAAGCTCTACTTTCACAAATGACCTGCATTCAGGTGGAGAGAGAGCTCCTTTCTCTACCCACAAAAGCCTTTCCTTCTGATTGCACCAGGGAGTCACATGGCACCTCATTCACAATTGTTAGAAATGTGTAAAAGTCACTGAATGGAAAAAGCTTTTAGGAGCACAAGGCAGCCAGGGTAGATCACATAACAGCCCAAACATGTGACACATCCCCAGATAAGCCTGAAGCCACAGCTAGTAACAGCTCTGGAATCTGCCAGGGAGTAGCTGATGTGAAGAGCAAGTATACTTCCTCTGTTTGGCATCTGTGGGCTGCTGAGAAGGGCAGTTCGCCAACTCCGTTTTCCTGAAGGGTTCAGAGTAGTACGGGTTCTGTGATTACAAAGTTACGGCTACATATGGGGAGTGAATAAGACTGTTGGGACGGGGAAGTGTTGTGTCATCTTACACCTTCTACTAGTCCTCCTGACATTTCCCTTTCAGAAAAAAGCAAATGCAAGTATACAGGGGAAACAGTTTAAATGTTCAATTTTTTGACCCTTTGGGAAGTGAATATGGCTATTGCAAAAATTTTGTTGCAGTTGATAAACTATGATTAAATGAATTAATATATCTGAAGCTCTTCGAACAATACCTGTTCTAAGGATGAACACTATATAAATGTAAAGTATTACTATTAATATCATTTTATTATTATGTTGTAGTTTTCAATACAGGATTATAGTTTGAGTTGACGGAAATTCTTCTTCTCCCTTATCTTACATTTCACAGATAAGATAAACTTCATATTTTGGACCTTTTCAGGAAGCATTATAAAGATCCGGGTAAATGTCTTTAGCCCTAAATAAAATCACTATTACGAGAAAACAATGTGCACTCAAAATAGAGTCCATATTTGACAACTGAGTGGATGTATTTAAACTAAGTGGATGTTCTTTGTGGCTGGTGGGCTTTGATTCCACCGACTTGTTTTTGACTCTGATTATCCAGCTTGAGAGAGCGTCCTTTTGGGAAAAGCGGTGTGCTCAAGCGATATAATGTACGGGTGTAAAATGATCTAACTTGAAGGCCTACTGAAAATTAGGAGCCCCATTGTACTCCTCCTGTCTCTTTGGTTCTCTCAGAAAGAGAGAATGCTAGCAAGTTCAGGTCAGAAGCTGTTTACTTACCAACAAATCCTAGCCTAGGGCTGTGCCCAGGCTCTGTCCTAATCTCTCATTTTTCTTTTTCCTGTGTTTCCCAAAATGGACCAGGTGAGGAGTCACAGCAGCCAGATGGGGAGGTCTAGAGTGGGATCTATGGGGATTATTTTATCCTTTTATTCCTACTCTGAGAATAAAATCTTATCTACCAAAATCATCTCATACTTGCACTTTTGAAAGCAGAATTCCATTTTGATTTAATGCCTGCAAAAGTTTGATATAAATCCACATCAAGCTGCAGATTAGATAGTAGAAAAAAAGTAGATGTGATTTCTGACTTCAGGAAATTCATAATATATTTTAGACATGTTTGCAATTCATAGCCAGCTATCTACCTATCTATCTATCTATCTATCTATCTATCTATCTATCTATCTCACATATACACATGAAATGTTTATTTTGAAATATAAGTTTTTGATCCGAAAAATAGTGGGACAATTTTTGTAAGTTTGGAAGGACGTTTTAGAAAGATGGAATAGACTATGATGGAGTTAATGTGATGAATTAGAGACAAAAAGTTAAAAAGAATTTTTCCATTAGATAAAAATAAACTTTCAAAAAATTTGAGACAGAAGTAATTGTGGACAAACTAAAAAGGGGCATAGACATGATTAGTCACCCCACGAGTGCCATCACTGGGCTTTCCTAGCACTTTTTTGAGTCAGAACCAGGTTGACAAGTGTCATCTACTATAGTAGGAAGGGATGCAGTGGCCTGACAGATATGTAGTCTTGTGTGTCCAGATAACACAAGTAGGGTGGTCTCTGATGCTTAAGTAGAGGGGATTTAAGTTAATCACAGGGACAAGCAGTGTGTTTTGCACACAGCAGGTGTTCTGTGCTTGTTGTTCATAATGCAACTCACATCTGACTTTGTGAGGGTTTCATGGATCCTAAATTCCTGAAATGCCTTTTTTCTTTTACTGTTACTGCGCTCTGAAATTCAGCCAGATCTTGGATTTCCTTTAGACTGCACATGCATGATTGAAAACCTCCTGGAAGCTATAATGTTATGCTCAGACTGGGAAAATAGCTTAGATATATCTATTTCTTTGGACCTCTTAAGACAATAAAGTCTGCAACAGGATTTTGGGAGTCTTTAAATATCAATTCAAGTGATATGTCTATATGAGTATTGGTACTCAGTAATTTTCAAAACTAGAGTCTCTTACCCTCTATGATGTTAAGTTTAAAGTCAACTGTTGCTAAATTCAATTTTTGGGGGACTTGGAATAGAGTTAGTGTCTGTGCAGTTTTTATGTCTCTGTAACTCGCAATCTTGTTGGTTTAGAGATCTTGTGTCTTTAGGAAATGAGGCAAGACCTACCATTGGTCAGAAAGCATTAATAGTAAACTAATCTGCTCAAGTCAAGTTTTGACCGACTGAAATTTCTGGCAAGATCAAATGGACTAATACAAATATTATTTCTAATTTAATTTTTGATTATTCAGACCAATGGAGATACACCAAGATATCATGGAATATTATGGGCAAAAATAAACACACACTCTCTCCTCTCTCTCTCTCTCTCTCTCTCTCTCTCTCTCTTTCTCTCTCTCTCTCTCTCTCACACACACACATACACACACAAATTTGGAATATGAGTGACTCAAAGAAGAAAATAATTAGCCATATTGGACTTCACATCTAAAATATTCATTTGAATTAGCTATCCCTAATAGTAACAATATTTTGTAAGAGGCAGAAAATTGTTTGGTGATGAATGAGATCATTTTCATCATCATAGTGAACCGTACACAAAATAGTGATACAAGATAACTGCACCCAGTTAATGGTCTAACAAAAGTTACAAGTCTTTGATGTCTAATGCCATAATAACTAGCCACACGTGGCTACTGAGCAAGTGCAACTGAGGAACAAAATTTTATTTCATTTTAATTTATTTTAAATTTAAATTTAAAAACTGATACATGGTTCAGTGATTGGATGACTTTTATGAGTATTTGGAACAACTTGCATATGTCAATTTACTTTTTGAGTAAATTCTATGAAGTCTAAATATAGAGCAAGTATTTCCTATGAAAATTTAGTGTCTGAAATGAGATGTGTTATATGTGTAAAACACACACTGGATTTTAAAACAATACAAGAAATGATTTAAAATATCTCACTCATAATTAAAAGAATTATTGATTACATATTGAAATGGTAATATTTGTATATATTGAGTTAAATAAAGTATTTTATTTAATCTTACCTGTTTCTTTTTAAAGTTTTGTAATGTGACTACTGGTAAATTTAAAATTACCTATGTGGCTACATTATATATCTATTGGGATAGGCAGTACATGGTACAGTATTGCAAAACAGCAAAAAAATTCAGTAAAAGCCTGAGGAAGATCTGGAAATAACTGAAGCTTTTAGGTACTCAAAGGCAAAGACACATTCCAGAGAGAGGTAATGATGTGTGCAAAGGGCTCAGGTGGGAGTGTGTGTGTGAGGTGCTCTGATACCAAGTGTGCAGTGTGTGCATTGACTTGATATAAAGCAGTGGGAGGTTCAGTTATAGAGCTAAGTCCTGATAAGGCTGATGTGCAGGGTGCTGAATGCCAGGCTAAGGAACTTGGGTCTCATTCTCTAGGCACTCAAGGAGCAATTGCAGGTTTTTTGAGAAAAGAAGATACTTTCTGGAGCTTAATTTTGTTTTATTTGAGTGGAGAAATGTTGGAAAAGAGACCAGCTAAGAGGATATTATGATACTCATGGTGTAAAGCAGACCTGATTTCAGTTGGGTGTTGGCATTAGAAATAGACCTAATGGTAATGAGAATAGTAATACGTAGCTAATATTTACTAAAGGCTTATTTTGTGCTAAGAATTGTGCTAAATATTTTTACATGAATTATCTTATGTAACTTTTATAACACTTCTCTGAGGTATGCTCCTTTTTTGTCCCCATTTTATAGCTGCAGAAACTGAAGCATACAGAAGTTAAACATTTTAATGACAGCAAGTAAGATCATAGCTCTAGTTATGAGGTGGACCTGGCATTTTACTGAAGTAATGAGATTGACTAATAATGATTAGGTTCAATTTTGGGAAATAGATGGCATCTTTTTCCTGTTGCTCCCATCTTTCCTGGAGAGTAATCAGTCCTGGGGAGACTGGGTTAAGAGACACCTTCCTCTCTGTCATCTAATCTGTCGAGTTTGAGGAAGCTCTGAGTTGGTGGTTAGCATGTGTTGGCACCAGGATTTAGGTTGCCAGCCATCAAATCACCACATGTGTTCTGAGACTTGGTTTCTTCCTCTCTTTTTTCAGAATCTTGGAATATCAGACATATCCATCTCACAAATTGTAACCAAAGAGCATGAAATTTGATGACAAAAGACATGAGTTTAGTTATTTACTTTGACTCATAATAGCTATAAGACTTTGGGTGACTTCAGTTTTCTCTTCTGTAAAATGGTGCTGATGATAATCCACGACTCCCAGGAGAACAGAGAGGATAGAATGAAGTCATGCATATGAAAATACTGAGGTAACCTGTAAAATTTAGGGTCAGGAATTTTTTTCTTATAGTGGAAAGAACACAGGTTTGTTTCCAGACTTGCCATGGGCCAAGTTTCAGATTCTCTAAGTTTTGTTATTTCTAAAATGGGGATAAAAATATATTCCTTGCCTACCATTAAATTGTTTTAAGGGTCAAATAAATGAATATACATGACTATGTGACTTTGGCTTGAAAAATGACACAATAAAATGTAAATATGAATTCGTGATATTAAGTACACAAAGTTTTACAATACAAAAAAGTCATTCACTGGATATTTAAGAAATATTATTCAAAGGAATATAAAAAGCAATAATCCAGACTCAGAAAAGGGACTTGAAAATTTAAATGATCTTGTTCATAGTCACATAATGTTCTGACAGAACAAGAAGTAGAATTTTGTCGTTTTGGGTTCCCAGTGCTTCCTTCAGTCAACCGAGTCTTGATACCTCAAATGTCAGATAAAAGGAAACCTGAATCAACTGCAAAGTTTTTAAAAGGCAAGTTGCCGTATATCGAGTGAATTCCCATTTATTTGTAGGTAACCGATGTGTGTGTGTATGTACATGTGCATTCATGTGTATCTGAACCCTTTTATGAAAGAAATTAAGGGTTGAATTAAGAAGATAATATAATATCAGGGATTTATAGTTAGTAATGCTCTACAAATACTATAACATCAATATAGATGCAGTCCAATATTTTACAGCATTTTCCTATACAAATCAGTACAGTGTGAATTAATTTTTATATTCATGACCCAAAGGTGCCATAAATCAGAAATGGCCTCCTATATTATCCAATAAAAATTACATCCTGTAAAGTTATATTATTGAATGAATTTAGATGTATTTTATTTTATTGAATATATTTTATTGAAAATTGATAATCCATCTACATATTATTGCCATGATTACTTTTACAGCCAGCATTTTATATATATATGTCTTATATATATATGTCTTATATATATATATATATATATATATATATATATATATATATATAATATACACATATACATATATATTTTTAATTGGGGAATGTTGGGGAACACTGTGTTTTTCCAGGGCCCATCAGCTCCAAGTCAAATTGCTGTCCTTCAATCTAGTTGTGGAGGGCGCAGCTCAGCGTCAAGTCCAGTTGCCATTTTCAGTCTTTAGTTGCAGGGGGCGCAGCCTACCATCCCATGCGGGAACTGAACCAGCAACCTTTTTGTTAAGCTCTTGAGCTCTAACCATCTGAGCCATCTGGCCACCCTAACCAGCATTATATTTTTATTTAAATGCAATTTAAAATTCATGTGCTCTTGGAAAAATTTCTCTCTTTTATTGGTAAAATATTCTCTGGTGTTGACTGAGAATTTTGTAATATCAAGCGCTATCTACATGAACAGTATTAATTGTATGAAAACAAGCGATAAGTACAAGAGATTGTAAAATATGCGCTGGTGCACTGTGCAGGACACTGCTTTCAGGACAAAGCACACTTCATCAGATGTCCGATGGGTGAAACATGGTAAATCATTGCAGTTTCAGTTTCCATTTTTCTTACACTAGAAATTGCCCTCAACCAATGGGTGCCAGCAAGTTATGTCCTCTACCCCGGAGCAGCCACATTCGATGACTGATCAGTGCAGAGTACAAAAGTTCAGCCCCTTTGCCTCAATGTGGTACAACTCTGACAGGCTATCCCAGCTCCATGCTCCCTGAGGGACTGACTATGGCCTTTCAGCAGCTGTCTCACAGCTCAGCTTCTCTTTCTGCTCTGTCTGCTGCCTCATTCCTTTACAGGTGTTGTTCTCAAGGTTCCTCAATAAACTTCCTACACAGGAATCCTCTATCAGAGTCTGTTTCCCCAAGTTACCCAAGAGAGGGGAGAACAGTGTTAGTAAACTTAATCCTGTCAAGTCAATAGAAACTTCAGATTGAAGAAAGACAATCATAGAAGTTTTGAAATGTATTTAGTTATGCCAGGAGAGAGTATTCTTCCCTCTTTTTTGGAAGAGCAGGGGATGGATGTTGTTAGTTTACAAAGGTTATCAGGGAAACATTCTCTGATAAAGTCAGAGTTGAGTAGAGATCTAAAAGAAATGAGGGAGCAAGGCTTATAGTTCTTTGGAAGAAGAATGCTCCAGGGAAAGAGACCATTAAGTACAAAGACTATGAGGTAGGATCATGTTTG
This sequence comes from Rhinolophus hipposideros, assembly GCF_964194185.1. Lineage (NCBI taxonomy): Eukaryota > Metazoa > Chordata > Mammalia > Chiroptera > Rhinolophidae > Rhinolophus > Rhinolophus hipposideros. The sequence continues at coordinate 71,748,753 of NC_138053.1, read as the reverse complement.
GCATAATCCAGGAATAGCAAAGAGCCTCAGTCTAGTGTTGGCTGGAGCAGTGTAAGTACAGGGGACAGTTGTGTGGGAGATAAGTTCAGAAATTCAGGTATGCCAGACCATGTCATTATGTAACTTTGGATTTTACTTTGAGTGAGATGCTAAGACATTGGTGGAATTTTAATAGAGAAGTGACTCAACCTAATAATAAATATAATAATAATAATAAATAATAAATAATAAATATAATAATAATAATAAAACATATATTATTAGTTTTAGGTGTACAAAACAATGTTCAATCTGATATTTTTAAAAGGATCACTCTGGCTAGTATTTGGTATTTGATATTTGACTTTATGGGACAAAGATGAAAGCCAGTTAGGAGGATACAGCAATAATCCAGGTGAGAGTTGATGCTGGCTAGGAGCAGCAGGATAGGGGTAGTGGCGATAAGAAGTGCTGCATTCTGAATATTAAAACCAACAGGATTTGCTGATGTATTGGATACGGGGTGTGAGAGAAAGAAAGGAGTCTAGGAAGACTTCAAGATTTTTGGCTTGAACACTTAGAAAGATGAAGTTGTAATTTACTGAAATGGGGAAGAATATGATTAGAACAGATTTTTTTTGGGAGACAGAAATCAGGAGTTCTGTTTGGAAAATTTAGAGATTCCTATTATCCACCTATGGTGAGATGTTAAGAAGACAGCAGACTATATGAATCTGTAGTTCAGCACACATATTTTGGTTTGGAAATATAACTATTACTAATGCTTTCATTAGTAATATAGTTAGTATATAAAGTAAGAAACTGAATGAGATCACCAGGGCATGAGTATAGGTAGAAAAAAGATCTGAGGTCTGAGCCCTGGGATGTTCCAACATGCAACATTTATAGATTGGGAAGATGAGGAGAAATCAGACTGAAAAAGAGTTGTCAGTGAGGTAGGAGGATAAGCAAATAACGTGGTGTCCCGGGAGCCAAGTGAAAACAGTGTTTCCAGAAGAGAGTGATCAAGAATTTCAAATACAGCCAATAGGTCAAGTAAGATGATCTGGGAAATGTCCATTAGATTTAGCAATGTCCATTTAGATTTAGACCTGGAGGTCACTAGTGACTTTAAAAAAAAAAGCAAAAAACTTTTATTTATTTTAAGTGTGTTTTTCCAGGACCCATCAGCTCCAAGTCAAGTAGTTGTTTCAATCTAGTGGTGGAGGGCTCAGCTCACAGTGGCCCATGTGGGGATCGAACCAGCAACCTTGTTGTTAAGAGCACTGAGCTCTAACCAACTGAGCTAACCAGCCACCCCTTCACTAGTGACTTTGACATGACCTGTTTCTCTGGAGTGTTGAGGAAGAAAGACTGACTACAAAGTTCAGAAGAGAATTTTGAGAAAGGAAAAGTTGATAGTGAGTAGAGAGACTTCTTTTGAGGAGTTTTGCTGTAAAGGAAAGCAGAAAAATGAGATGAGATCTGGAAAGAGATATAGGGTCAGGGAACACTTTGATTTTATTTTGTTTTTAAGAGTGAATGCAGGGTGCTTGAAGGCAAATGGTAATGTGGGCGTAGGAGAGAGGGGAGATTGCTGGAGAGCAGTTGACAGAGGATAGGATCTCGTGCACAAGTGGAGGAGCTGGGCTTTGTGAGGAACAACTGTAGTAACAGGAATAATTAGATTCAACAAATTCATAGTATCAAATCGTTAGTAACCAATTTACCATGTTGTACTTTGAATTTTTTTTTCTTTAAACATGCATCCTTCCACAAATTAGTCTGGCAAAGATAAAAAAGTTTGATAGCAGACTGTGTTGGTAGAGTGTGGAGAAATTGTTACTCTCATGCACGACTGGTGGGAGTGTAATTGGTACAGCCTGTATGGTGGGAAATTTGGCAAATATTTATCAAATTTACAAATGCAAAATACCCCTTACACCAGTAATTCCTCTGCTAGCATATTCTATAGATATACATACTTATGTAGAAAATAACATTTATTTAAGAATGTTTAATGCAGCACTGTCTGATAATAGGAAAAGATAACCAATTGAAATATTTATCAGTAGTGGACTGATGTATAAATCATGGTGCACCCATACCATGGAATTGGCTACAACTGTAAAACAGGAATATGGAAGCTCCTTGTCTTCTGACACAAAAGATCTCTGAGAAGTACTGTTAAGTGAAAAAGTGAGTTATGGAACAGTGTGCTACCACGTATGAAAAAAGTAATATACATATATGATTCATATATATATTTGCATATATCTGAATATCTCTGGAAAGATCTATAAAATATTTTAAATAATATTACATGGAGGATACTGTGGTAGTTCATTGTTCACATATTCTGTTTTAATGATGAGATTTAGTTTTGTAAAAACAAAAAGAAGAAAGTTTGAAAATTAAAAAAAGTAAACATGTTTATGACTTTAGCTCTTTTGATCAAAACAGTAGCTAAATATTTTAATTATAGACAGCTACTTAATTAAATCTAAAAAATCAAGAAATGAAAAATGTATTATAATCAATAAGTCAAAGCAATCTATTCCACAGTTACTTTAAACAATACTAAAATTACTATCATTTTTAACATCTGCGTAAAATGTAATAAATTGTAATTTTTTATAATATGTGGTATGTGCTTTAAAATATTTTAAGAAATTACATATAATCTATTACATCAAAAATTATTATATATTCTAGAGTATATTCAAATATATTATTCTAAATATAATGTTAATAAAATATTAAGTGCATTTATGCATTAAGCATAAACAATGTTAATATTTCTAAATTTTTCTTAGATTTTGATTTTTTACAGGTATATATATTTTTTATTGTTATTACAGTATTGCATCAAAAACAGGCTATATAGTTGCTAGAAGAATGGGCAGTGCAATTATTCCAATTTAACTCTCTTTTTGGTTTAGTTATATTTCTTTCAGATTCTAGGCAATTGAAACATGGCTTTGCTTTGTATATTTGACCTAAATCAATACAAGGAAGTTATGGCAATTTAGCTTTTCCTTCAACTACTTAAATTTGCCCAAGTTTTTGGCTTCTTTTTTTCTGGGAACAGAGGTTTAATATATATTGAATATGTCATAACAGATGCATGTTGAAATCATACCTGAGAATAATCCTTTTAGTTTCCTTAAAACAATATCACGTTAACCTATGTTAAATATTTACACTGTTTGGAATGTTTTTCAGTGTTAGGGAGTGTACTTTCTAAAGTGCCACTTGTCAAATAAACTTATTTCTAATAGTCAACAAGTGGTGTTAATTTCAAGATTTCTAAAATATAGTCTTGAAACACTAGAGTGATATCTTTTGTCAGAACAAAGTACTAGTTGACAATTCAAAGACATACCTTTTTCTGAATGGTGTATTGTTAAGAGGAAATACTTGTGAACAAAAGGTGGAAATAACTGAACTGGGAATCAGGTATCACAGGCTGAGAACAAGAATAGCAAGTAGAATATATGGGCAAAGACTAAGGGCTTGAATGACAGCTCAAAGACAAGATGGGATTTCACTCGCTTTAAAAACATTACTTTTGTGCTCTACTTTAAAGCACCGACTGCTTTTCTTTAATTCAAATGGTTGTAAATATTCAGTGTTCAAGCATATATATGAGATCCCATTTACTCAAGGGTGGTAGAAGTATTTGTATTTTATTGGACTTCATTCAGAAACTAGATACTTTTAAAAGATTCACATTCTCAGGTGTATTTTGTATATTAGTTCTTTACATGTAAATGCTATAAATCTAATTTTATTTTTTCTCATTGCAAATCCTAGGATTGTGAAATAGGAAATATAGTCACAAAGAATTAAAAAAAATAGTCTACCTTTAAAAGCTAATGTCAAGATATAAAAACACCTGTTAATGTGTTAAATCATGTGAATAATTCTAGCTGTGTAATTTTGAATATACTCGTAGGAATATTTTATGCTCCTCCTTTATAATGGTGCTCTTCTAGGAAACTCATCGGTAATCATTTAAGTGATGTTAATAAGCGCAATCTAGAGACATGGAAAGTGCTTGCAATATTCCTAGCAGAAAAAAAAATTACTGGACATTTCAAGACATGTAGTATTAGGACTGATGTTTTTGCGAAGGAGAGATAAATAGCACATTATCAGGAAACAAATACCCAGGGGAATAATTTGAAATAGGGCAAAAGACTACAAATTTGAAAGATCTCTCTGAAAGGCACAATTACGGCTTTATAATTCTTTGGGGGGGAATCACAAATCAAACTAATACAAGATCTGGGTAAGTAAAATGAGATAACGGATTTTGGATGAAAGCTGGCATAGGATTTTAGAGCTAAGTTCTTTTAAAAAATATGAATTTTATATTGTAATGTTAATAATGAGAATATCTAATCTATTTATGCTATGATGTAGTTGTTTTTTTTTTTTTTTTTTTTTAATAAAGCTCCTTAGTTAAAGCTAAGAACATTTTGGTTAGTTAAAAATCATTTGAAGAGAGATAGTGAATTGGCAAGTTTCATTTTTGGTATTTTACTGAATAATTAGACTATGAGAAATGTTGCCTTAAATGTAGTTGACCATAAAATTTTAATAGAGAAAATGAAATAGAAAATGAATATAACCAGAGATGTAAATATTCTCAAAATATTTACGCAAAGAGCATTTTGGGGTTTCTTTTAAGGTAGATTAAAATGAGAGCAACCATGACAAAGTAATTCTGTGATTAACTAGAAATCCTACTTATTACCTTATCTGAGTAAATTTTCATTTCAGATTCTCGACATTTTCCTTGAAAGGAACTAGAGTGGAAACTACATACTGTACAGCACTGATTCAGAAACAGAAACCTATCTTCAAACCATAGGATTACAAAAAAATGAAAGAAAAAAAAGCTATCATTTCACTGGATTTTGAAAGACATGACTTTTGGTATATAGGTATTTATGAATGTTAGAGCAAAAAGGAGGCACCTTTGAGATCTTAGAGCCATTGGCTGTGAGAAGTAACACTGATAAACATTTACTATGCCTCATTTTTATATGGGAAGTAAATGAGGTCTGGAGGGATTGAATAATTTTCTCATGATCATGTAGCTAGTTAATGGCAGAACTGGATTGTAACTTGGGCCTCCTAATTGCCTTCTGAAATTGTGATTCTTTCAGAGAGTCACTCACATTTACATGTGCCCTTGCATTCATGGGCCATCATCATTCAGCCTGTGCTTTCCCCATCTCCTACGTGGTCTGCTGCCACAGTGCTATTTCTAGGATGTGTGTTTCAGACTTCAGGGGCCTGCCCTGCTGTCCCCTAAGTAAACTCAGTGAGCTGGCAATGCGATAGGTGGATGAGGATAGATGATCCGTCTGGCACTCATCCTGCATTCATCCATCTGTTCATCTATAACAGAGTTCTTCCTTCTTGCTCTTAAACTCATCTCTCCAGTGGCCTGCGTTGCATGCTTTCTGTTTTTCCACGTTAAGACTGCCTTCAGTGTTCATGTTAACTTGATTTCATCTATTAAAATGCTCCAGATTTTTTTTGGGGGGGTTGGGGAACGATAGAGTGATCATAGTTAAAATACATCCTATGACCAATATCTTCCAAGTTTGCCCTATCTGTGATACGCTAATTTCCTGATACCCCATCCCAAACTATTCCACACACAACTGTCAGGTTAATTATGTTAAAGCACAGATTTCCCCAATGTCATTCTTATCATTAAAACATGAATTTGCTCTCTATATTTACAGAAATAATTCCTTAGTTGGATGTATAAGATTTTCCATGATCTTTTCCCAAGTTTCAGTGTCATCTCTAGCCATTCATATCAATGACCCCTCTATTCCAGTAATAGTGGTATTGTTACTCACTGTCCGTTCAGTGAACTATGCTTTTTCCTGCTTCTTTTATTAGGTCAAATGGTGCCTGGTGTTAAAAATGCCATCACAGGTGAATCTTAGCTACTAATGTGGGCAATTAAGAAACCTATCCAGCTAATGTTACCAACACTATCACCATTGCCATTATTATTTACCATGGCAGGGTCATAAATTTAACTCAGAGTATAACTTACATGTGCAGAGGAGCTAATAAATAATTTATTAATTTTATCAATAATTAATCTGATCTCTCACTCAACTCTACCTCTATCCCTGAGATCCCCTGCCCCCAAAGTAACTAGACTAAATGTTCAATTGTGTTTAAAGCTTAGAACAATTGTAATTTAAATATATTACTAGAATAATTTTAAATCTCTCCAAGATGAAATGGCTCAGTATTTTAGATGTTGTAATCTTTTGCTGTCCCTTCCTGCTCCTTTCTAAGATGGTATCTGTTGTAGGTGTGAGGTGAGGGGTCTGGATGACAGAGGGGAAAATGAGGGGCCCTTGGGCAAATTGTCTCTTGCTTCTCCCGTCTCTGAGTCAATGCTCCATGCCTATATGGTTGGTGCTTGTCCCGCTCACCTTTGCAGCTGAAGTCAGCAGCTGGTGTACTTCCTGGACTCCCAGGCAGATTCAGTCACATCCCATCTTATGGGGTGTCAGAGACCTCTTTGGGCCCTTTCTGTGTGGTGTACTTTGCAGCTGTTAATTCAGAGCCTTCCAACCCCCAACCTCTGCAAATTCCCCACTCAGATTCAGTTCTCTGTGGTTCCATTTATGCTACATGGATAGATAGCTGAGGAAAACCACATTTCAGGATTTCTCTCTGCCTGACCTTAATGCATCATTTTCTTAACTTTTGGGGACTTCCTCCTGCTATGGGGCTCCCTGTTCAGAGTTTCAGATTAGGAGGGGAAGAGAACTGCCTGAGCTTCTCTAAGTGCTAATTCCTTTATCTAATGCTCCTTGCCTTTCCAGGGTAAAGTTGGGACCATGTCTTGTCTACTGCTACTTCTTTCCTACTGCTCTCTATTTTTTCATACTATACGAAGGTCTGACAATTAAGTTCATGAACTAACCCTAGGACAAGTGCTCCATGCCTCATTGCTGAATATCACTATGATCACCTTTGAAGTATTCCCCTTGGGAAGCTATGCACCGACCGACACCAGTGCCTAGTCCATCCTTCAAAGCAATTTTGGAACTCTTTCTGGAATGGCCATCAGAGCTGTCGTCGTATTACCCTTGATGTCCTAAATGTCATCAAAATGTCGTGTTTTCAATATTTCCTTTATCTTCGGGTAAAGAAAGTCATTGGAGGCCAGATCAGGTGAGTAGGGATGGTGTTCCAATACAGTTATTTGTTTATGGGCTAAAAACTCCTTCACAGACAGTGCTGTGTGAGCTGGTGCATTGTCGTGATGCAAGAGCCATGAATTGTTGGCGAAAAGTTCAGATCATCTAACTTATTCACGCAGGTTTTTCAGCACTTCCAAACGGTAAACTTGGTTAACTGTTTGTCCAGTTGGTAAAAATTCATAATAAATAATCCCTCTGATATCAAAAAAGGTTAGCAACATCGGTTCAAAAGTTTGCGAACTTAATTGTCACACCTTGTGTATATTTGTGCCCAGAGAGACTAGCCTTTGTCCCATCTTGTAACTTAGATGCTTTTGTTGTCAACTTCGGAATGTCATGGTTATCTCTCATTTCAAGATTAACATGGTTCAGGAGAATCAATAACATTTACCTCCTCAAACTTGACTTTTCTCCTTTGTCTACTATTTCTGTTACTGGCAGTATAATTTCATGTTGTAGGAAGTCTTTAGTTCCTTACTATTTTCTAAACTCTCCACTAAATTAGCCTTTAGCTTTACCTAGCTTTCTTTAAAATTCCGTCTTTTCAGTTTCTTTTATTCTGCCCTCTCTTACTTGTGTACCTCTATCCTCTTTCCCCTGAATATTTATCCTAGTTTCTTAACTAATTTTGCCACCTTTAGAATTCCTATCTTTAAACCATCATCCATACTGCCACACTATCAGAATGATAAAATACAGATCTTAAAATTTCAATCCTCAAAAATATTTGGTTCTTCATGGTTTAGGAATAAATGAATTTATTTGGCAAATATTCAGCATCTCCTATGTTTTACCTACCTTTTCAATAGTAGGTAAAACTACTATAGTTGTCAACTCTGTTACTTCTTTCTTCATCTCCAACCACTGCTATCCTACTATCATTTCTTGCCCAAATTACAAGACTAGCCTCCTTTCTGGCCTCTCTCCTTTCCCCTTATGCATCTTCAATCCATCCAGTAGCAGCCACATTAATCCTTTAAGTATCTTTCATATATTATATTTCCTCAAAGAGTTGTCAAGTTTATTTAGCAATTTTAGTTAGCTACTTTCTAAGTGTTAATGACTATAGTGATATTTGCATTTAAAAAACCATAAATTAATGAGTAATTGCAGAAGTCAGCACCTACCAACCATAAAATGAACTGGGTGTGAAGAAGGGGAAGTTCGGGATGACTTAAGTGTATTCTACGCTTCGTCTAGTTTCAAATGACACCATTGCAGGCACATTTCCTCAGACAGTTCGTCACACTCACACACTGTACCTTGCTATTCTCACTGGTCCCCAGTGAATACTAGAAACCGTCTCATGACATCTTTGATTTGTACCATTTAGTAAGCCTGAAATGCCCTTCCAATTACCATTGTCAAAATTAAACTAATTTTTTAAAGTTCGCAAGAAATATTTATTCTTTCTTCAAGACTTTCCTCTTCCTTTCCATTGAAATTAATCACTTTTTTCTTGGTGGCCCATGGTGCCTTAAAAAAACACAAACAATAGATTTTTGGTAACATACATAATAGATTATGCAATGGTTAGAATGAAAGTTGGCATATTGCTCTTGATTTCAAATTTAATTATTGGAGGGAGGCATCCTATATTTTCTGTGTGTCCTCCCCAAACCCAAGTTCCCTTTACTGAGTATATTGCATGTGGTAGCATTCAACAAACATTTGTTGTTTCTTTCCTATATTACTTATGCTAAGGACCCGGAATTTCATAACTATGTCCAAATGCACACTGGTAGCTACATGTCTTGGGATCACCAATTTTCTGGGTCATAATGATAAATAGCCATACAGGTCTTAAATATACTTGTATGCTGGTCTTTCTTATTTGCTATTTTCTTTTCTCTTGGCCCACTGCTCATTTCTTTTTAACTTAAGGAAAGTTTCTTTAATAATGATTTAGAAGTTTAACTCTCTAGAAAGTAATCATGGAAAGTTTAGGCACTGAAAGTTTATGGCCATATGATTATCAATTGTAATTTAATTGGAACATGATTGAGGACTTTTTAATTTTCATAGTATGAAAAAAATAATTGCACAATATAATCCATTTAACAATATATTTTTAGGAATGAAGGCTATTAGTTTATGATGACTATGGTTCATCTTCCTTGGCTCTTCAAGACTTGAACCAAAATCCAGAACAGCTCTAACATACAACTGGAGTAGCAACTCAATAAGTTGTATAGTTTTATGAGTGTCCACAGACTACACCTTCCTTTACGATTCCTGAAATTTCCCATTAGTTTACATTAAGTTATTTAAAATATAATTATAGTCACTAAAACTTGGAAATTAACTAATTAGAATTGATAACCAATTCTTGAAACTTCTTAAGGAAAAATAATATAGGAAAGATAAATTTGGAAGCAGAGCAAGGACATTTTATCCATTACTCTTAGTTTGAGACTGACAGGGGATAAGGAAAAGAGTGCTGAAATAGAAGCCTAGATAAAAGGAGAAGAAAACTAAGCTGAAAATGGGGAAGAGAAAGGGAACCGATGTTTACTGAGCACTTATGAAATGTCAAGTACTATGCTAGACTTTTCTGTTAGCTCTAAGGGAGTCATGAAGACTAGCTCTGCCTAATTTACAATTTTACCTCGTCATTCCCTGAATAAATCTATCTCTTGCAGTCCTTTACTTATTTAACAAGAACTTATTTTTTACTTCCTGCAGTATGTCACTTGCACTAATGATCTGAATTTTTGTTCCCTTCCTGTGTCCACGCCCTCTGACAGTGCCCACCCCCACTGACTCAGCATGGCCATGGGACTTGCTATGGCCAATATACTACAGCACATATGATAGAAGCAGAGGCTTACGAAGCACTTGTGCATTTTTACTTGTCCTTTGCACAATTGAGCTTACTTGCTCTTGTACCTCTGCCCAGTCGTGAGTTAGTGCCTGAATAGAAACTCAGTAAGTGGGTGTAGTTTTATGAGTGTCTATAGAGGGACGTGGCGTGCCCATGGAGAAGAGCCAAGGCTGGTTGACCTTGAAGATGGAACAGAATAGCCAGGATACAGCAGAGCCTATGCAATCTGCTGATCGCTGCAGAGTCAAGAACAAACCCACAAATTCAAGAAAAAACACTCAGTTGACCTGCTGACTTGTGAACAATAACGAATAATAGTTTGGTGTCTTTTTGGGAGTAATCTTTTTTTAAAAAAATTATTGGGGTGACATTTGTTACTAAAATTACATAGATTTCAGGTGTACAATTCTGTATTACATCATCTATAAGTCCCATTGTGTGTTCACCACCCAGAATCTATGCTCCTTCCATCACCATATATTTGATCCCCCTTACCCTCATCTTCCACCCCTCTCCCCCCTTACCCTCTGGTAACCACTAAACTATTGTCTGTGTCTATGAGTTTTTGTTTCTCATTTGTTTGTCTTGTTCTTTTGTTGTTTTTGCTTTACATACCACATATCAGTGAAATCATATGGTTCTGCTTTTACTGTCTGACTTATTTCACTTAGCGTTATACTCTCAAGATCCATCCATGTTGTCACAAATGTTCCTATATCATCTTTTCTTACCACTGAATAGTATTCCATTGTGTATATATACTACAACTTCTTTATCCATTCATCAATCGAAGGACATTTTAGTTGTTTCCATGTCTTGCCACTGTAAACAAAACTGCAATGAACATTGGAGCACACGTGTCTTTATGGATGAATGTTTTCAGATTTTTGGGGTAGATACCCAGGAGAGGGATTGCTGGGTCATATGATAATTCTATTCATAATTTTTTGAGGAGCCTCCACACTGCCTTCCACAACAGCTGCACCAGTCTGCATTCCCACCAACAGTGTATGAGGGTTCCTTTTTCTCCACAGCCTCTCCAACACTTGTTACTATTTGTCTTGTTGATGATAGCCATTCTGACTGGGGTGAGGTGATATCTCATTGTGGTTTTTATTTGCATTTCTCTGATGATTAGTGATGATGAGCATTTTTTCATCTGTTTATTTGCCATTTGTATGTCCTCTTTGGAGAAATGTCTCTTCAGGTCCTATGCCCATTTTTCAATTGGGTTTTTTTTTTTTTTTATTGTTGAGTTTCATGAGTTCCTTGTATATTTTGGATATTAGCCCCTTATCGGAGGCACTGTTTGCAAAAATCTTCTCCCATTCAGTTGGTTGCCTCTTTATTTTGTCGATGGTTTCTTTTGCTGTGCAGAAGCTTTTAAGTTTCATATAGTCCCATTTGTTTATTTTAGCTTTTACTTCCCTTGCCTTTGGAGTCAAATTCATAAAATGCTCTTTGAACCCAAGGTCCATAAGTTTAGTACCTATGTTTTCTACTGTGCAGTTTATTGTGTCAGGTCTTATGCTTAAGTCTTTGATCCATTTTGAATTAATTTTGGTACATGGTGACAGATAGCAGTCCAGTTTCATTCTTTTGCACGTGGCTATCCAATTCTGTCAGCACCATTTATTGAAGAGGCTGTCTTTCTTCCGTTGTATGTTTTTAGCTTCTTTGTCAAAAATTATCTGTCTATCTAACAACTCTCGGTAAAAAAAATAAAATAAAATAATGTACATAAAAAAAAATTATCTGTCTATATTTATGTGGTTTTATTTCTGGGTTCTCAATTCTATTCCATTGGTCTATGTGTCTGTTTCTCTGCCAATACCATGCTGTTTTGATTATTGTAGCCCTGTAGTACAAGTTAAGTCAGCGAGTGTGATACCTCCAGTATTGTTCTTTTTTCTTAAGATTGCTTTGACTATTCGGGGTCTTTTGTGGTTCCAAACAAATCTGACGATTTTTAGTTCTATTTCTTTAAAAAATACCATTGGGATTTTGATGGGGATTGCATTAAATCTGTATATTGCTTTGGGTAATATGGCCATTTTAACTATGTTGATTCTTCCAATTCATGGGCACAGAATGTCTTTCCATTTCTTTATGTCTTCTTCAATTTCCTTCAAGAATGTCTTATAGTTTTCAGCATATAGGTCCTTCACTTCCTTGGTTAAATTTATTCCTAGGTATTTTATTCTTTTTGCTGCAATTGCAAAAGGAATTGTTTTTTGTATTTCTTTTTCTGAGATTTCATTGTTAGTATATAGGAATGCAATGGACTTTTGTATGTTGATTTTGTAGCCAGCAACTTTACTGTATTTGTTGATTGTTTCTAATAGGTTTTTGTTGGATTCTTTAGGGTTTTTTATATATAGCATCATGTCATCTGCAGAGTGATAATTTAACTTCTTCATTCCCAATTTGGATGCCTTTTATTTCTTTCTCTTGCCTGATGGCTCTGGCAAGGACTTCCAACACTATGTTGAAAAGCAGAGGTGATGGGGACAGCCCTGTCATGTTTCTGAATGTAGAGCAAAGGGCTTCAGTTTTTCACCATTAATTATGAGATTAGCTGAGAGCTTGTCATATATGGCCTTTATTATGTTAAGGTATTTTCCTTCTATACCTATTTTATTAAGTTTTTCAATCATAAATGGATGTTGTATCTTGTCAAATGCTTTTTCTGCATCAATTGATATAATCATATGATTTTTGTCCTTTATTCTGTTTATGTGATGTATCACATTGATGGATTTGTGGGTGTTGAACCATCCTTGTACCCCGGGGATGAACCCCACTTGGTCGTGGTGAATAATCTTTTTAATGCATTGTTGTATTCGATTTGCTAGAATTTTGTTTAGGATTTTTGCATCTGTATTCATCAGAGATATTGGTCTGTAGTTTTCTTTTTTTTGTTTTGTCCTTACCAGGTTTTGGTATCAGGGTAATGTTGGCCTCATAAAATGAGTTAGGGAGTACTGTCTCTTCTTCAATTTTTTGGAAGAGTTTGAGCAGGATTGGTATTAGATCCTCTTTGAAGGTTTGGTAGAATTCACTAGTGAAGCCATCTGGTCCCGGACTTTTGCTTTTTGGAAGGTTTTGGATGACTGATTCAATTTCGTTACTAGTGATTGGTCTGTTTAGATTTTCCAGTTGTTCATGGTTCAGCCTTGGAAGGCTATGTTTCTAAGAACTTGTCCATTTCTTCTAGGTTATTAAATTTGGTGGCATATCGTTCTTCATAGAATTCTTGCATGATCCTTTGTATTTCTGTGGTGTCCGTGATAACTTCCCCTTTTTCATTTCTGATTTTCTTAATTAGTGCCTTTTCTCTTATCTTAGTGAGTCTAGCCTAGGGTTTGTCAATTTTGTTTATCTTTTCAAAGAACCAGCTCTTTGTCACATTAATTTTTTCTATTATCTTTTTGTTCTCTATTTCATTTAGTTCTGCTCTGATTTTTGTTATTTCCTTTCTTCTTCTGCTGAACCTGGGTTTCCCTTGTTCTTCTTTTTCTAGTTCTTTGAGGTGTAACATGAGGTTGTTTGTTTGGAATTTTTCTTGTTTCTTGAGATAGGCCTGTAATGATATAAATTTCCCTCTTAAAACTGCTTTCGCGGCATCCCAAAAATTTTGGTAGGATGTATTTTCATTGTCATTTGTTTCCATGTATCTTTTGATCTCTCCTCTAATTTCTTCTTTGACCCAGTCGTTCTTTAAAAGTATGTTGTTTAATCTCCAAGTATTTGTGTTTTTTCCTGCTTTCTTTTTGCAGTTGATATCCAATTTCAAAGCCTTGTGATCAGAGAATATGCTTGGTATGATTTCAATCTTCTTAAATTTGCTGATGCTGATTTTATGTCCCAATATATGGTCTATCCTTGAGAATGTTCCATGTACACTCGAAAAGAATGCATAGTCTGATATTTTAGGATGAAGTGCTCTATATATGTCAATTATGTCCATTTCACTTAATGTGTCATTTAGGGTTGCAATTTCGTTATTTATTTTCTGTTTGGATGATCTATCCATAGCTGTCAATCATGTATTTAAGTCCCCTAGTATAATTGTGTTTTGGTCAATTTCTCCCTTTAGTTCTGTTAGTAGTTGCTTGGTATATTTCGGTGCTCCCTGATTGGGGCATAAATATTGATGACTGTTATGTCTTCTTGTTGTATAGTCCCCTTTACCATTATGAAATGTCCATCTTTGTCTCTTGTTATCTTTTTCGCCCTGAAGTCTGTTTCATCTGATATCATTATGGCTACACCTGATTTTCTCTGGGTACCGTTTGCTTGGAGTGTCAATTTCCACCCTTTCACTTTGAGTCTATGCTTGTCCTTGTAGCTGAGATGTGTCTCTTGGAGACAGCATATGGTTGGATTTAGTTTTTTGATCCAATCTGCTACTCTGTGCCTTTTTATTGGTGAGTTCAGTCCATTTACATTTAGGGTGATTATTGATACGTGAGGATTTCCTCTCATTCTATCTTTAGTTTTCTGGTAAGGCTGTGTCTCCATTGTTTCTTTGCCTTTTTGTTGTTGTCTATTATTTCTGTGTGGTGGTATTCTATGATGTTTCCTTCTGTTTCTTCTTTTATTACAGTATATATTTCAGTTCTGGATTTTTTTTGAGTGGTTACCCTTAAGATTATGTAAAAGAAAGTTTGATATTTAGAGTATTCCATTTTCTTCAGCACGCTTACTTTCTCCATTCCCATATTCCGGTTCAGGCCTTTACGCTCCCCCTTTTTATGTTTCGGTTGCCACAAATTGTCTCTGTTGATGGTGGTCGAATAGCCTCCTTTAGTATTTCTTGTAGTGCAGGTCGTGTATTAGAAAATTCCCTCAGCTTCTGTATGTCTGGAAAGGTCTTTTTTCCTCCTTCATGTCTAAAGGATATCTTTGCAGGATATATTATTCTTGGCTCATAATTTCTCTCTTTCAATAGTTTGAATATTTGGTTCCACTCCCTCCTGGCTTGTAGAGTGTCTGCTGAAAAATCTGATGATAATCTAATGGGCTTTTCTTTGTAGATTACCGTCTTCTTTTCCCTGGCTGCCTTGAGGATTCTTTCTTGGTCCTTGATTTTAGACAGCTTCAATACAGTGTGCCTTGGAGAAGGCCTGTTGGGATTGAGGTAATTAGGTGTTCTATTTGCTTCTTGGATTCGAGGATCCAGTTCTGTCCACAGGTTGGAAAGTTCTCATCAACAATTTGTTTGAATATCTTCTCTGTTCCCTTGTCTCTTTCTTCTCCTTCTGGTATGCCCATTATTCTTATATTGTTCTTTCTGATGGAGTCAGAAAGTTCTTGTAGAGTTCTTTTATTTCTTTTAAGTCTCAAGTCTCTTTCTTCTTCCATCTGTGTAATTTCCAGGTTTCTATCTTCGATGTTACTGATTCTTTCCTCCATCTGGTCAACTCTACTACCTAAGCTGGTTATTTCATTCTAATTTCTTCTATGGAGTTCTTAATCTCCAGAAATTCCATTTGGTTCTTTTTTAAAATTTCAATCTCTTTTGTAAAATGCTCATGTTGTTCTTTGATTGCGTTTCTTAGTTCATTAAATTGCCTTTCTGTGTTTTTTTGCATCTCATTGAGTTTTTTCAGAACTGCAATCTTGAATTCTCTGTCATTTAAGTCACATATTTCCATATCTTTAAGTTCCTTTTCTGGAGACTTTTCACTTTCGTTCTGAGCTGTCATGTTGCCTTGGTTATTCATGGCAATTACTGATTTATTACTTCTCTTTCTAGACATCTACAGGAGTGGCTTCTGGAACAGGTTGATAGGAAGAGGTCTTTCTTTTGTTTTCCAGTACTTGTTGGTAGAATGTTTTATTTTCTCTCTGACTGCAGCCTTTTTTTTCCTCTCTCATACAGTAGTGCTACGCTTTCTCTGCACTATTCCAGCTTCTCACACAATGGGGGTATTCCCTGGGAAATGGGCTTCTCCTCTGTTAACAGTTCACTGGGTCATAGGGCATGACGTCCCTGTGGGGATGCGGAGAGCTTTTGAAGTTCCAAAGCTCTTCCTGCACCAGATTCAGAGCCTGTATATTTCAGCAGTTCTGTTTACTCCTGCAGGGATCCACCCAGATAGGTGGGGCCAGCGGTGGGGTGAGTTGTGAGAGGTGGCCCAGAGCAATGGCGGCGACCACCACCACAGCTGGTCCTGCTTCCACAGCTCCCTCCCCTTTGCCGGAACTAGTTTGGCTGTGAATCTGTGTCTGCGGTCCACAGTTCTCAGAACAGCAAATATTCTGTTCTTTTGATCTGACAATGCTACTGTTCCGCTTCTAGCACCGGTCAGGTGGGGGCGGGGAGAGCTCTGGGATGGTAGGGAGGGGGCGGCTAGTCTCAGTGCCTAAGGCTTCTGTTCTCTGCTTGGCAGTGAGGGCTTAAACCACTGTTTTCAGCCTTCTTCCCTCAGTCTTTTCTCCGAGGTCTTTGCTGTGAGCGTTGGCTTCAGCCGTGTTATATGTTGTCCCCTCAGCCCTGTGGGTTATAAGCGGAGCCCTAGCAGTCCGAATTCTTCCCTCTCCCCCAGCTGTGGTAGTTCTGGGATGCAGTGTGCTCAGAGCACTGAGCTAGGTCTGCGTCCTGAGCCCGAGTGGCTCCATCTCCGCACTTCTCTCTTCCCTCCTCCCCCGCTGGTGCGATTCTCCCACGTTTCGGTGAATTCAGTAGTGTGCCTCTTCGTCTTGCCTGTCTGCTGTGCAGGGAGTCCTTTGTGGAGTTATTGTTGTTCGATTAGTTGTAAATTCCAGGGAAGCTTTACAGAGGCTCACCTCACACCGCCATTTTGATGATGTCAGGGAATATTAGTTTTTTAAGTCGTTGAGTTTTGAGGTGATTTGTAACACAGTATTATTGTGGCAGTAGATAACCTGCTACGTAGCAGATATTTTGATATGCACTGGGAATACAAAGATAAATAATAAATGGCCCTGTCCTTAGGTGTTCAATTTCTGGTGAAGGAGCCAGCAATAATGGGGTCCCTGCTATAAGTATAACAGTAATTATCGTGCTGTGGGAGTCAAGAGGAGGGACACTCAGCCACCTGAGAGAGTGTGAGAAAAGGAGGAGGTGACATATAAGCAGGTTTTTGAACAATGGGGAAGAACTCCCCTTATGGAAAAGAGAACATTTGAGATAGAGGGAAAGGTATGCAAAAAGAACAGGAAGTATATCAAAAGAAAATGTAAGAGGAATTGTAGGAGATGGGGCTAGAGAGATTAGTTGGACCAAATGGGATGGGTTTTGGGTGGTTTTGGTATTCAACTTACTATTGGAGTATTCAGGACACAAGTTTGTTTGTAAATGTTCATGATCTACTATATATGTCCTTGAGTAAACTATGGTCAATTTGTCCCTTCCATGAAGCCATCATTACTGATAGTAATAACAGCAACAACTGAAAATTATGAATAGTGTGTAATTATAACAAAAATCAATAGTACGTGTTAGGGTTACAGATTTATCTATGAAAAAAACAGAAGATGGGCTTCTAATTGAGTAGTGTTATACACTAATTGCTTAGAGATAACATTATTTCTCCTATTTTATAATATCTATGGGGAACAATGATTCCTCAAGAATCTCTATTATCCAGTGTTCGCAAGGCATGAATCCAGCTTTATGGATATTTCACCTTTGTCTGACTCTTTTTGACATCTTTTAGGTTATTCTTTCTTCATCTACTGCATCTGTTACCTCGAATATTAATCTTTATTATCCAATGTGTATAGTAATCTTAACTTATTGCTTATAAGGGAACTAAGATGAGTATTATTAAAGTGAAAATGAATAGTAATAGGCCTAGCGAGATTGTGGCTTTTAAAAAAATCCCTGGTTTTGTTCACGTCTGTTCTTCTTATACTGTATCTGGTTAAGTAATCTATCCTAAAGATTATTTAGTGCTATTTTGGAAAGTGCCTACAGGCTTAGCTCTTATACCCAAGTATAGGTGACACAGAGGAAGAAATGAATGAAAACCAGAAGGTTATACAGCAGTGACTGACACTGATGCTTTCGAGGACTACCTAGATTTCTTATGCTATTTGGATTGAGACGTCTCTCATAGGGAGGGAAGGTGAAGGTGCTTTTGATTAGAATGCTATTCTTCTTTTTCTATAATAAAATGCAAAGTCCTTCAGGAAATACTAGGTCCTGAATCAACTGTCACAGAAACAAGTTGTTGCACATTTCTTAGCAGTAGAACATTCCCTGTCAATTTTCCTTAAAAAAGTCATAACAAAATTATTATAGGACAGCTTGAATGGTGGAAAGAAGCAAAACTTGAAGATGTAGGCTGCTCATATCACTCATAAGTATCTTTTTTTCTGTTTAAACACAGACTTCAACCAAATTAATCCTAAAGGAGGGTTGAAAACTAAAAGTGGCTTTAAAGTACAACTGTCTTTTGGTCCACTCATTTGATTTTCTTTAACTTGTGGATAAAAAATGCTAATCTTTTATTTTGTGTTTATTTGTTAAGTTTTATTAAATTTATTGGGGTGACATGGTTAGTAAAATTATATAGGTTTCAAGTGTACAATTCTAAAATACATCATCTATATATTGCAGTGTGTTTACCACCCAGAGTCAGTTAGCCTTCCATCACCATATATTGGACCCCCTTTTCCCTCTTCTACCACCTCCTCCCCCCTACCCTCCAGTAACCACTGACTTATTGTCTATGTCTGAGTGTTCGTTTGTTTATTTGTCTTGTTTCTTTGTTGTTTTCAGTTTTGTATCCACGTATGAGTGAAATCATATGGTTCTTGACTTTTTCTGTCTGACTTATTTCACTTAACATGATAATCTCAAGGTCCACCTGTGTTTTCGCAAATGGCAGTGTTTCATCTTTTCTTATGGCTGAGTAATATTCCGTTGTGTATATGTACCACATCTTCTTTATGCAATCATCTGTGGAAGGACACTTCAGTTGTTTCCATGTCTTGGCCACCGTGAATAATGCTGCAGTGAACACAGGTGTGCATATATCTTTATGGATAAATGTTTTAAGATTTTTTGGGTAGATACCCAGAAGAGGGATTGCTGGTTCATATGGTAATTCTATTCTTAATTTTTTGAGGAAACTCCAAGCTACTTTCCATAGTGGCTGTACCAGTTTACATGCCCATCAAAATGCTAGCCTTTTACAGGCAGTAGTTAATTTTGGAATTTTAATCAATTTGTCTTCCTTAAAAAAAAAAAAAACCAAGAACTCCACATATTCTTAACCTTATCTCTCCACTTTTGTACACTTCTTTCATTTAGCTCTCTTTTTTTCTTAAAATGTACAACTTTTGGTATAAGAATTTTTGTCATTTGCTTTTGGTGCCCTAGGATTTATATTTTTAAAGATTGATTTATTTTTTGTTAGATGGCTTGGTGCAGTGGCAATGTTTTAGTCCAGACGTATTTATTAGTTTTATCTATCTCTGCTTTTTCAATGAACTCAGGATACAAAGAATTTAAACACACAGCACTCCTTTAACACAACAAACAGTAGCAACAGAAGCAGGGCTGGGGAAATGAAGAAAGAGAGAGGACATTTTCTCTTTCTTCATAGCTCCTTGTTCTGTATTTTAAGGTGGTAATTGTTTAATTTTGTGGAATGTTTAAAAATGCAATATACCAGGAGAAAGCATAGAAGTTAAAGTTGTCCAATATTATTTTTATCTTTTTAAAAAGAATAGTGGCTAACATGTACTTTAGCTCAAATGTTGACTTACGTAGAATTAACTTAGTAAACTCATTGCTTTGCTTTCTTTTAAAAAACTTTTAATTAAAAACAATTTTTAAGGGAAACTGTAGAGCAGCATATCAGTGATAGAACCTAATAAAATCTTACCTTCAGGCAAGCTTCTTGTATATAAAATCAGAGACTATAGTGCCAGAGCTTTCTATTAGTACCATCCATTTTGTTAGCATTTTTCCAATTTATCTTGCGTTACTAACTCTCAGCGTACTATGCCTATTGTAAATATTTAAGCATTACTGTTGACATAAAGATAATACTGACGAATTGAGTTAACATTTCTGCTGAGGATTACCGACCATGTGTAGCCCAGAACAACTTTAACACCCGCACCAAACCCTATACTCAGGCCAAATTGTGTTTAGTCTACAATACAGTGCTGTTCCTCAAATGAATTTTTAGCTTTGATTTACACAAAACATGAAACAACCTTTCTTGCATCAATTAATTGTTTGACTTTCCTAATACATTTCCATTTTAACTAGATTATGTCTATATCAAAGGAAAAGGGATGTGTGCAAGATGTCAGTGTCTGGGGCTCCCATACCCACCCATCCTGGTGTATCGTAACTTTCTGTGATCTGAATAAAAGGGAATCTGTTCTGTTTCTCAGCAGCCTTACCTGAGACTGCTGTCTCTTTCGCTGCACCTCAGGTTATATACATGTTTCACATTGTGACTAGCTTTAACACTATTTAACTGGTTATAATATCTTCTCCAAAAGGAAAATAATTTGGAGAATTTTGTCTTGTGGAAGAATGCCAGATTCATCAACAAGAAATTACCAAGTGACGTGAGAAAGACTGGCGAAAAGTGAAATCCCACTCATAGATATCGATATATTTCTGGTAACCTATAGGGAGACGTATTTCCCTTATTGCCAAATTAAACAGAAAATGGCCATTTTGAGGTTTAGTTGATATCATATCAATCTTCTTATCAATCTTAGCTTCATATTTATAAAGTTGTCATCACTGTAAATATATTTAAAGAGAAAGTTTTATTAAAAGAAATGCAATGGCATTCTCACATATCACTTAACTATGGAGGCATTTTGGAATCCTGGTCTTTTCAGACTATAATATGTTAATAAATTAGCATGAACAGTTCTCTTTCCTATTTTGATTAAATTCAGCTTCCATAGAAAAGCTTACTGCTACCAGATTGATGGAGTTCAAAACACACATTAATTTGAGTTATTTCCTTTTTCTTAATTCACTGACTTATTTGAGAAAATGGTAACAAAAGCCTGGTGACATCAGGAAGGCAAATTTATAATTTGGTTAAATTGCATCTTTCTTAATTACTTTGCAATTTAATTTCCCTCACTGCTTTAGTTCACAGCCCTGGGACTCTTTACAATTATAGCTTACCCTACGAAGAAGAAAAGTTAGATTCTTCAGCTTATTCTTATAAAATAATTAATGCATCTACTAGTTTATATTTATTTTGCAGAAATTTTCCAAGTGGCTATTTAGGCAAAGAAAGCCCTTTTAAATTGTTGTTACCTTTTTATTTCTATATAAGATATTTTTCTCAAAAGCCTATCTTCAGGCTTGCTTCATGAAGCAACTATTTTTTTCTTAGAAAAATGTCATTATTGCAGGATTAAAATAAAACATTTAAATACTTATTGCAAGGGTTTTATTTCCTCAGATAGTATGTCCCCTATCTGTGACATAGTGGTCAGAATGAAAATGTATTGAAAAGATAAATATGAGCAAGATACCACATTTTGAAGTGTCTGACTAATGAAGCTGTTGGGGAGCAATTTCCTATTGAGATGCTCTTTAAAAAGGAAACTCTAGAAATGTGATAGAGGTCTGTGAGGTCTAAGATGCCTGAGGTTCTAGTTTCATTAATTCCTTGGAGAGAGAGATCTATAGCCTTCTGTTGGGAAGCAAATGGCTTTGTTGAGACTCATCAGGCTTTGTGACATCAAATAGCTCTTACAAAACAACAGCGTTTTGAAGAAGCAGAACCAGATGGATTGAATTTCCTTTGAAACACAATAGGGTTTAAAAATGATGGGGAGGAAAACTAAGGCCAAATCCTCAACTTTTGTAAAAGGGTTTGAAACATTTCCCAGTCTCTGAGGGCTGTTGTGTTCACTTATCAGAGCATATTGACAGAGGATCCTGCAGAACCCCACCTGTCTGTAAAAATGCCATAATTGAATCACTTCTTCAGATCCCATGATCTGCCTCACCAGGCCACAGACAGCACATTCCAAAAGAAATTATACTTGCACCTGATACTGAACTCCAGTTTTTCAAAGTCAAAAGTGAATGACTTTAGTAGAGTTTTCAAGGCTTTAGTTTAAGAACAAAATGTGTTAATGGTTGTTTCCTTTTTTGGTTTTGAATCAGAAGAAGAACCAAAAAAGGATAACAGCCAAGGCCCTGGGTATTTGGAATATTGATGACAAAGTAGAGAAGCATTTCGTATGGTGTTTTCGATACCATCATAAATAAGAAATGCTTTAAGTGCAAATAAAACAAGTTCCAGGAGAGAAAAAATTAGTAAATAAGTTCTGAGGATTTAGGTAGTTAATAAATGGAATCTGAGCAAGGTAGTATCATGATATAAGTTTAATTAATATTAGTCTGGCTATAATATATGATGCATTGGATCTGGGAGAGGTGGTAATGATACCAGCAGCTAAAATTTACTGAGTTCTTATTAGTTGCTAAACATGGTGCTATGTCTTTTTATATGCATTATGTCATCTCATCTTCTCGACAATCCTATCAAACCATTAATATCATTATCAACATTTTACAGGTGAGGAGATTTGAGTTTAAGAAGTTAAACTTGCTTAAGGCTACACATTGTGGTCAAAGCCAGTCCTGGATTTTAAGGCAATGTTTTTCCAACATTTTGCTGTGGAGGAGTGTCGAGCATAGTTTATACAACAAAAATATTATAGTTATTAATTCAAATATGAAGGCCCTAGAGATGAATGCACATTTGGAAGGAAATATTTAAAGGAATGAATGAAACAGAGGAGCGAGAAAAAGATGAAGTCAGCATTTCAAGGTTGATTGACTAGGGGAATATGGGGCTTTGAATGGAGTGATGATGGTAGGGTGAATTGGTTCAGAGGTGGGAGAGAGATGATGATAGATTCTGCTTTAGATTTTTTTTTAAGTTTTAAAAATATTTTTTGGATTGAGTTTGAGGCATCTGCAAGAAATCATGTGGAAATGTCCAGTAGACACAAAGAGAAAAAGGGGTTTTGATTTAGGAAAGATGGAAAGCCTGGAGCTACAGAATATTGAGAAGGGAATGGAAACTGTTGGAATAGATGGGCTCTCAGATGGAGTAACATGAAGAGGGAAGAGTCAAGGAGTACGTATTGAGCCTTAAGGGATGCTGAAAATACATCTCGTATTTTGTCCTAGAATATTTCTCTGAAGACTCCATGTGGAGAAATAAATGATAGAGGAGGAATTTTAAGAATTGCTTCATTATATATAGGTGATCTTCTGTTTGAGTACAGACATGCTTGCTGTTAAATCTTTTTAATATTTTTGCTTTTAACAATAATTGATACTATAATAACAACTTCTCCCATATGATATTGATTCATCTTGTATTTGTATAATTGCGTTACTTTTTGTTCCCTTACTTTAAAAGCTGAAGGAACATTTCCTACTTTTTCTCATTCATTTTCAAAGAAAGTTTATGGAGAAAGTGAAGTGTGATTGAATCATGTTTGAGCCATGATTATAGCTTTAGCTCTTTATTACAGAGCTTCCAATGTTTTCTTTATTGTCATATGTAAGACAGAAAAACCACGCTGCATTCTTTCTAACAGAATGATAACTTCTATGCCATTTCATTGAAACAGATGCATTTTAGAAACTTTTTCTAAAATGGAGCAATAGTGGATCAAATGAACATTTTGGTTAATTATTTGTAAGTAGAAAATATGCCATTAATTTATACAGAGGAGTAGTATGGATTAGGAGGAAAATCAGTAGATTTGAGCTGAGACCAATAATATCTGGATTAACAATTATGTAACCTGAAACAATGTACCAAATACTTTTTTGTCCCTCAGTATTACTGCTAGAATTAATGCACTATCTCCATTTTGTTTTTCAGTTTTCGCAGTCTTTTTTGTTTGTTTCTTCCTTTTTGTGCCCACTATTTCAGCCTTTTGCTGGGGCTGTTATAATTTTACACCTGGTCTATTTCCCTCTTCCTTTAGTAACCTTTCATTTATTGGTTTATTACTCTGAATAACACTTTTAAAATTTATGTATGATCATTTCACTCTCCTGTTTAAAGATCTATTATTTCCTATAAAATTATACCCAAATACATTAGTTTGGCATACAACATCCTGTATTACCTGGTTTCAACTAAATCCTGAGACTTGTCTTTTTATTATTCTCCCTCATGTACCTGAATTCCTGCCAACCTCTTCAAACACCAGTAATTTGCAGACTCTGAACTATTCATTCTTGTAGAATCAGTCTTTTGCACTTTCCTTCTTCATACATGGGTTAGTTTTATGTGGGAGAAACATCTATGAGAAGACTTGTTGGAGATTTTGAACTTAGGAAAGGTATATTTACTTAATAGAATGTGAGATCCCAGAGAGCAAGAGCAATATCTTCTACATCTCTATCTTTTCAGTTCCTACCAGTTTTGGGCATATAGTAGATGCTTATGAAATACTGATTAGTCTGAGACTTTTTAACTAGTTCTGTGTCCCCAGAGTTAGTGTGAAGGGCAAAGGATAAGATGGTCCTGATGGTTCAGAAATATCTTCAGAGGCTATCCTTTCAACAGGATTTGGGTCTGTGTTTGATAAGAGATCACACACAAAATCAGTCAGGATCCCAGCAGAAATCAGGTGTCACAGTCAAAATGTTTTAATTGGAAAGAATTTAATGAGGGAACTATGAAGAGACGCGTGGACAAGGTTAAGAAAACCAACAAGGGATGGTGACATACCCAAAGACTAATTATAGCAGGAAGCTGGTATTAATTACCCTTTCAATTTATTACAAGAAATGATATTCCACAATGCGACTTGCCGGGACAATCTTTTGCCATGAAGTGACACTTAAACAACTAAGAACTCTTCCACCAACGCTTTCTTGCCCTTAATAATTTCATAGAAAACAGCAGAAGAAGTCATATTTTCGAGTGATGATCATGGGAGCTTTGTTTTTTTTGTTTTGTTTTGTGTGTTTTTTCCCCCCAGAAATGTTATTATACAACAAAAGGCCTGCAGTAAGATTAAGGAAAAACATTCATTGGCCTGCAAAAAGTTTCTATGGTCTTTTAAATTTTCATCAAATCTCCTAACCCCACTTTAACTGTTCCTAAGACATGTCAAGTCCTCTGAGCTCTTCTCGAGATTTCGAGGTTTAAGGAGCTGCAGCTATACAGAAGTTTCTCTAAAAGTCTAACACAAGATAATGGAGAGGCAGAGGTTAATGGGTTGACTTTCAAGATTGACTTCTTTTACGCTTCTGATCTCTGGGCTGAAAAACTGGAAGATGGTGTTTATTTGACTTGTCTGTACTGTGAGGTCAGTAAAGCACCCCAAATACCATCTTATTTTTATTTATGAATTCCATTTCCTAAAAGCAATAAGATACTCATTCCCTACCATGCGTTGTTAGGATATGACTGAATAGTTCAAGTGGCTAAATTGAGTTGGTTTGGAGCCCAGTGACTCATAACACTCATACCATTCATCAATTAAAGCAGGCCTGCCTGTCTGCTTGTAATTTGGCAAGCAGCATTTTTGTCTTCCAGAAGCACTCAGGAAAATTCTTCCGTCAGAAGTGAAGGATGAGGAAAAGTGTTCAATGAAATCAGCAAGACAAGATACTTGCCCTGATTAGACCGCAGCCTCAAACTTGCTACTGGGGTGCATTTTCCTTAGTGGTGGTCATTATTACATGTAGAGAATGGAAAATGAATTAATCTTACTATGTCTCAGTCTCTAGCTGCTAAACGAATAATGGCATCTATACTGGGAGAATAAAATAGATGGTAATTTCCAAATAATACTGAGTTTCTATGGGAGAAAGCTACTCCATAAATCCAAGCCAGGGATTAAATTCATTGTAATTCTCTTTTTGTACCCAAGAATAAACTTGTTTAAACAATATTATGAGAAATAATTTCCTTTGTAATGTAAAGCAACACCCTGGTCACAACTGGCTCCTGTTCCTCTTCCTTGAGCTGGTTAAACTCTTTCTCATTTTAGAGCCTTTGCATGCATACATCGCTCCCTACACCTGAAATTCTCTTTCCTCAAATCTTCATGGACCTGACTCCTTATTTTCACGTAATTTTTAGTTTAAAGGCCATCATCTCAAAGTAACTTTCCCTAACCATCCAATTTAATGTTGCTCTTGAGATGCTTTCTTACGTTAGCCTCTTTTAGTGGCCTTGTATTTGGCACCATCTGAAATTAACTTACTGATTTGTGTAATTGTTTATTGACCTCCTTCCATTGGAGGATAAGCTCTGGAGAGCAGGAAGCTTATTAGACTTGCTCTCTGCTGTATCCTTGGTACCTAGAAGAATTACTGACATGCACTTAGTGCTCAGTAAGTAGTTTGGTTGTTGAATGAATGCTTGAATGAGTAGATATCTCCCAGGGATTTAGCAAGCATGTAAAGATAAGTATTATTTTCTCTACTGATAACAAAATCAGAGAATCACATCTCCATAGTCCTTACCCAGTGTACACTAAAAAAATAGAGCATTCAGGATGTTGGGTTTTATTATTTTTTTTTAATTAAAATTTATTGGGGTGACAATGATTAGTAAAATTATATAGGTTTCAAATGCACAATTCTTTAATACATCATCTATATATCACATTGTGTGTTCACCACCCAGAGTCAGTTCTCCTTCCTTCACCATATATCTGACCCCGTTTACCTTCTTCTACCATTCCGCCTTCTGCCTTACCCTCTGGTAACCACTAGACTATTGTCTGTGTCTATGAGTTTTTGTTTCTCTTTGGTTTGTCTTGCTCTTTGTGGCTGTGTTTGTCTTTGTTGCTTTCAGTTTTATATCCCACATATCAGTGAAATCATTTAGTTCTCGACTTTTTCCATCTGACTTATTTCGCTTAGCATAATAATCTCAAAGTTCATCTATGTTGTTGCAAATGTCACTATTTCATCTTTTCTTGTGGCAGAGTACTATTTTATTGTGTATATATACCACGTGTTCTTTATCCAATCATCTATCAAAGGACACTTTGGTTGTTTACATGTCAACTAAAAAAGCTCTGAACAGCAAAAGAAACCATCGACAAAGAGGCAACCAACCGAATGGGAGAATATATTCACAAACAGTGCCTCCGATAAGGGGCTGATATCCAAAATATATATAAGGAACTCAACATCAAAAAACCAAACAATCCAATTAAAAAATGGACAGAGGACCTGAAGAGACATTTCTCCAAAAAGGACGTACAGATGGCCAATAAACATGAAAAGATGCTCAACAACATTAATCATCAGATAAATGCAAATAAAAACCACAATGAGATATCACCTCACCCCAGTCAGAATGGCTGTCATCAACAAGACAAATAGTAACAAGTGTTGGAGAGGCTGTGGAGAAAAAGGAACCCTCATACACTGTTGGTGGGAATGCAGACTGGTGCAGCCGCTATGGAAGGCAGTGTGGAGGTTCCTCAAAAATTAAGAATAGAATTACCGTATGACCCAGCAGTCCTTCTCCTGGGTGTATACCCAAAAAGTCTGCAAACATTTATCTGTAAAGATGTGCTCTCCTGTTCATTGCAGCTTTATTTAGGGTGGCCAAGACATGGAAACAACCAAAGTTGGGTTTTATTTTAATTTTATAGGTTATCTTGAGTTGATTTAAAAAAAAAGTCCTCCTAATTTTTTTATAGGGTAACTTTATTTTAGCTGTGGTTCTATTAAGTCCTTAGCCATATCATTGAATTCATTTAATTAAAATACGAAACATATTTCTAAGTATGCTCCAGTACCACTGTAAAGTAGTTGACCTCTGAAATTAGATTAGCAGTTTTCCAATATGTAGCATCCTTTTAAATTGACATAAATGACAATACTTGTGAAACATTCTTTAATAATCGTTTTATTTTTATTTTCAGTAAATGTGACTTGTATAATTGTATTTTAAGCATTTTATCAACTTATATTAAATCATTCTAAATTTGCATTAAGTTAGCATGCCTCTTAAGTTTTGGGTGATCTTAGTTTTTCACATGAGCTGCTGATGAAAAATTCATCCTCAAGTCTTACTTTAAAGTTGTCCTGAAGTGTTAATTGAATTCTAAACAAAATCAAAATATGTTGGGCTAAATTCTCCGAATAAATATTAGCTCTGCAAATATTACCATTGGTTGAAAAGAGTGAAAAACTAATTCATTTATTGATGTTTATTAAGGAGAAATGACATGCCAAAATCTTCAACATTTCATAATAGATAAAAATGAGGTTTAGAATAATATCATTTGTGTTTGTATTTTAGGAGCAATCTATATTGAAGTGAGGAAGATAAGAGTATAAAATTTGATGTCTGACAAATATAGATTTGAATCCTCGCTCTGCCATTTTCTAGCTATGAAATCGTAGGAAAGTTATTTCACCTTACTGATTCTCAGGATAATAATACTCATCTCACAATGTTGTTGTGAGGATTAAATAAGAATATATGTAAAGCCTTTAGCACAGAGTCTAACACATATTAAGTACTAAAAGATTGGAGGCCATGATTATTAGGTTGAAAACTTCTGAAGTTATGTTTTAAATGGTCACTCTCTTATGAATTGTGAAACAGATTGACTGGAATTTGCAGTCTGTGTGTTTATAGAAAAGCTCGCGTGGAGTCCCTCTTGGATTGTCTTTATCTAGTTCCAGTTTGTTAATGCAGCCAGTTTTTGTTGTTAATGTAGCTTCAAGTTAATTAATTCATAGTCAATCATTTATGTTAGTTCTGTATAAATTTTTGGAATGAAAATAAAAAATAATTTTCTCTCTAGACTAGCCTGTGAGTCTGTTAGTTACAATTATTGGTTAGATAATTTTTTATAGAGTAGTTATATACATTAGTAATATATATGTTAGTAGGAATATATGTTAGTAACATAGTAATATATGTTATTTGGCTTTTTTTGAAGATTAGTCTATTGCATTCATTCAACAAATAATTTTTTTGTTCAAAATGTATTTGTGAGTACAACATAACTAAGCCATGTAAGAGAGATAAGATTTATTGAGGAGTAATTATATATATTCAAGAATAAGATACAGTCACTGATGAAAAATGTGATAGTTTCAGAATGCTATTTGCATTAAAAAAAAGAAGGATGACATGTCTGTGGAAACTTTAATGGGATACATGCTATTGAGCTGAGGGATGTGCAATAGAGCACCCAGGAGAAAAGAACAACATGAATAAAAATGTAGTAGAGATAAAGAGAAAGATCATCTCGGTGAAACATGGTCTCAAATAGGCTTAGGGGAATGCTGAGGGATAACTCGGGCTCCTGAAGTAAAGACAAGAAACTTGTATCTTTTAATAGGCCAAAGGGAGCTCTTACAGCTTATTCAAAATCAGCAAGTGATCCATCCTAGTAGCAATGTGGAGGATAGGACATGATGCAGAATATTCATAGTAAAAGGATGAGCCATCGAAAGACACTTTAATAGTGCATACATGATGTAGTAAAGCCCTAAACCAAGGGTGGAAGCAGTGGATCTGGAAAAGAAGGGAAATAATCAGGGATTTGGTGTCTGATTGAACAGATGGATGAAGAAATGATGGGGTTGAAGAAGAGGCTGAGGAATCACATTTATACAATAAGGAAAATTGTTCTATGATTACTGGTAATAAGGAAATCAAGATATGAGTATGGACTGAGAAATATATGATAAAATGAATCAAAGTTTTAACCAAATAATCTTTAGTATAATCAATGACCAAAGCTGTTTTGTTTTTGTTTTCTTTTTATGAATGATGTAGATAGTGGTAAAAAATAACAGTTACTTGGAGCTAAACCTTTGTATTTAGATTTAACTGGTCTGGAACTTTGACTCAGAATAAGCCACTTTTTGCCTTAGAGCTTTTTCCTTAGTAAACTCAGAGTCACGTCTTTTACCAGAAATCCACATATGGGAGATTAAATGGTATTGATTTATCTGTTATTACAGATAATTCCAGTTTTTTTATGGACCAAATTTTCTCTCTATCTCTGTCTATTTCTCATATATCTACTTCACTGATATGATTATCTTTCACTTAATATAATTATTGGTGAAATAAAGTTAATATAATTATTATATAATATTAATATAATTATTGGTGAAATAAAGTCTATACATAAATTTGTCTAGCATTTTGGATCATTTGATCAGTGTTTGTGAATATAGAATTGGCATTTATGGATTCACATGGGTCTCCTAAAATTACCTTTTAGGAAGAAAATTTCCATGCTTTTTCTTAATCCAAACTAATTTTTAAAGTGAAGATTTTAGATCTAAAGCAACATAATCTGTTTGGCTCACTGAGAACTAAGAAATGGGAACAATTTAAAAATTGTAACTTTCCATGTGGTTTGTGCTCACTTAGAAAGAATCTCTTGGCTAATTTGGGAGAAAAGAATGTTTAAATAAGGAGGTTAGAAGTGAATCAAAAATAACATTTGAATATGAGAAACCAGAAATGCCCACTTCCTTTAGTTGTGAAACTACTTCTGTTGACTATAAAGAATTGTAAACATGCATTCTCATCATCAATTGCATTGTGTAGTCTGTGCTAATGGTTTATCAGTTTCCATATATGGACCATTTTCTGCAGCAGTGTAAATATTCTGTAAGAATATGGAGAAATAGAAATCATCTCACTGTATCCTCCCATTCCTTCTCCTCTTTCCTCTTGTATCTACTAAATGGAATGGTGAATACTATTACCATAATTTATTGAATTATTTCAATGAAATAAGGCAGGACTGGAATGGATACAATTATTATTTTCCTCTTTTTTGTTGGTAATGAGTTTTGTATAGG
Source organism: Rhinolophus hipposideros (assembly GCF_964194185.1). NCBI lineage: Eukaryota > Metazoa > Chordata > Mammalia > Chiroptera > Rhinolophidae > Rhinolophus > Rhinolophus hipposideros. The sequence continues at coordinate 71,717,870 of NC_138053.1, read as the reverse complement.
GCTTTTATCTTGGAGAGCTGGGTTTCCTCTGGATTTAAATGCTGGTAGTATATCAAATTTTTAACATTTGAAAAAACTGATAATGACATAATGTTGTTTTAACAGGATTAAAAAATTCTGTTGAGTTTCAGCACTTTACTGTAAATCTCCAATTCTTATTGTTACTGCATTATCATGAAAGGTGTCATTTCCCAAGGAATTTTATTAATGATTTAATATATATATATATATATATATATATATATATATATATATATATATATATATATATATACACACACACACTTCAAAGACAACCTGAAAACTTTTTTACTCCATGGGATCTTATTAAATAATTCCTGTCCATACTATATTCTCTATTCTTTAGGTGCTTAGAAAACCAATGGCCTATATCATACCATTGCCCTTTTGATCATATATTTTATTGTATTCCTCTTTGGGCCTGTAGCAGATTATCTCTAGAGTGGTTCCATGACATATGCCTCCTGATGTTCATGCCCTCCTTTTCAGTGTAAGTGTAAACTATGTCTTGCTACTAACCAATAAACTGTGATGTAGCTCCTTTGATGATTATTATTTTTTTAAATTAAAGTTTATTGGGGTGACAATAGTTAGTAAAGTTACATAGATTTCAGGTGTACAATTCTATATTACATCATCTATAAATCCCATTGTGTGTTCACCACCCAGTCAGTTTTCCTTCCATCACCGTATATTTGATCCCCTCTACCCTCATCTACCACCCCCCTCTCCCCTTACCCTCTGGTAACCACCAAACTATTGTCTGTGTCTGAGTTTTTGTTTCTCATTTGCTTGTCTTGTTCGTTTGTTGTTTTTGGTTCATATACTACATATCAGTGAAATTCATATGGTTCTCTGCTTTTTCTGTCTGACTTATTTCACTTAGCATTATATTCTCAAGATCCATCCATGTTGTCACAAATGGTCCTATTTCATCTTTTCTTACTGCCAAATAGTATTCCATTGTGTGTATATAGCTTCTTTATCCATTCATCTATTGAAGGACATTTTGGTTGTTTCCATGTCTTGGCCACCGTAAATAAAGCTGCAATGAACATTGGAGCACATGTGTCTTTATGGATAAATGTTTTCAGAATTTTTGGGTAGATACCCAGGAGAGGGATTGCTGGGTCATACGGTAATTCTATTTGTAATTTTTTGAGGAACCTCCACACTGCCTTCCATAACGGCTGCACCAGTCTGCATTCTCACCAACAGTGTATGAGGGTTCTTTTTTCTCCACAGTTACTATTTGTCTTGTTGGTGATAGCCATTCTAACTGGGGTGAGGTGATATCTCATTGTGGTTTCTTTTCATTTCTCTGATGATTAGTGATGTTGAACATTTTTTCATATGTCTATTTGCCATTTGTATGTCCTCTTTGGAGAAATGTCTCTTCATGTCCTCTGCCCATTTTTCAATTGGGTTGTTTATTTTTTGTTGTTGAGTTGCATGAGTTCCTTGTATATTTTGGATATTAGCCCCTTATCAGAGGCACTGTTTTACAAAAATCTTCTCCCATTCAGTTGGTTGCCTCTTTATTTTGTCGATGGTTTCTTTTGCTGTGCAGAAGCTTTTAAGTTTAATATAGTCCCATTTGTTCGTTTTATCTTTTACTTCTATTGCCTTTGGAGTCAAATTCATAAAATGCTCTTTGAACCCAAGGTCCATAAGTTTAATACCTATGTTTTCTTCTATGCAGTTTATTGTGTCAGGTCTTATGCTTAAGTCTTTGATCCATTTTGAATTAATTTTGGTACATGGTGACTGATAGCAGTCCAGTTTCATTCTTTTGCACGTGGCTTTCCAATTCTCTGAGCACCATTTATTGAAGAGGCTGTCTTTTCTCCATTGTATGTTTTTGGTTTCTTTGTCAAAAATTATCTGTCCATATTTATGTGGTTTTATTTCTGGGTTCTCAGTTCTATTCCATTGGTCTATGTGTCTGTTTTTCTGCCAATACCATGCTGTTTTGATTATTGTTGCCCTGTAGTACAAGATAAAGTCAGGGAGTGCGATACCTCCAGTATTATTCTTTTTTCTTAAGATTGCTTTGTCTATTCAGGGTCTTTTGTGGTTCCAAACAAATCTGATGATTTTTAGTTCTATTTCTTTAAAAAATTGCCATTGGGATTTTGATGGGGATTGCATTAAATCTGTATATTGCTTTGGGTAATATGGCCATTTTAACTATGTTGATTCTTCCAATCCATAAGCACGGAATGTTTTTCCATTTCTTTATGTCTTCTTCAATTTCTTTTAAAAATGTCTTGTAGTTTTCAGCATATAGGTCTTTCACGTCCTTGGTTAAGTTTATTCCTAGGTATTTTATTCTTTTTGCTGCAATTGCAAAAGGAATTGTTTTTTAATTTCTGTCTCTGAGATTTCATTGTTAGTATATAGGAATGCAATGGACTTTTGTTTGTTGATTTTGTAGCTGGCCTTGGAGAAGGCCTGTTGAGATTGAGGTAATTAGGTGTTCTTCTTGCTTCTTGGATTCGAGGATCCAGTTCTTTCCACAAATTTGGGAAGTTCTCATCAAGTATTTGTTTGAATATACTCTCTGTTCCCCTCTCTCTTTCTTCTCCTTCTGGTACGCCCATTATTCTTATATTGCTCTTTCTGATGGAGTCAGAAAGTTCTTGTAGAGTTCTTTCATTTCTTTTAAGTCTCAAGTCTCTTTCTTCTTCCATCCATGTCATTTCCAGGTTTCTGTCTTTGATGTCACTGATTCTTTCCTTCATCTGCTCAACTCTACTACCTAAGCTGGCTATTTCATTCTTAATTTCTTCTATTGAGTTCTTAATCTCCAGAAATTCTATTTGGTTCTTTTTAAAATTTTTTAAAAAATCTCTTTTGTAAATTGTTCATTTTGTTCTTTGATTGTGTTTCTGAGTTCATTAAACTGTCTTTCTGTCTTTTCTTGCATCTTGTTGAGTTTTTTCAGAACTGCAATTTTGAATTCTCTGTCATTGAAGTCACATATTTCCATATCTTTAAGTTCCTTTTCTGGAGACTTTTCACTTTCTTTCTGAACTGTCTTGTTGCCTTGGTTATTCATGGCAATTAATGATTTATTATTTCTTTTTCTAGACATCTACAGGAGTGGGTTCTGTGACCGGTTGATCTTTTGTTTTCCAGTTTGTGTTTGTAGAATGTTTTATTTTTCTCTCTGACTGCAGCCTTTTTTTCTCTCTCACACTATAGTGTTATGTTTTCTCTGCACTGTTCTAGTTTCTCACACAGAGAATCTTCCAGGGGGGATTCTCTGGAAGGCGGGCTTCTCCTCTGTTAACAGTTCGTCTGGGTTATAAGGCGCCACATCCCTTTAGGGATGCAGAGAGCTTCTGAAGTTCTAAAGCTCTTCCTGCACCAGATTCACAGGCCGTGTGTTTCAGCAATTCTGTTTACTCCTGTAGGGATCCACCCAGAAAGGTGGGAACAGGGGCGGGGTGAGTTGTCAGAATTTGCCCAGAGCAATGGCGGAGACCACAACCACAGCCGGTTCTGCTTCCACAGCTCCCTCCCCTTTGCCGGAACTAGTTGAGCTGTGAATCTGTGTCTGCGGATCACAGTTCTCAGAACTGCAAACATTCTGTTCTTTTGATCTGACACTGCTATTGTTCCTCTTCTAGCACTGGGAAGGTGGGGGCGGGGCAAGCTCTGGGAGGGTAAGGAGGGGGCAGGTAGTCTCAGTGCCTAAGGCTTCCATTCTCTGCTTGGCAGTGAGGGCTTAAACCACCGTTTTCAGCCTTCTTCCCTCAGTCTTTTCTCTGAAGTCTCCGCCATGAGCATTGGGTTCAGCCGTGTTATATGTTGCCTCCTCAGCCCTGTGGGCCATAAGCGGAGTCCTAGCAGTTCGAGTTCTTCCCTCTTCCGCAGCTGCGGTAGTTCTGGGATGCAGAGAGCTTGGAGCACTGAACTAGGTCTGCATCCTGCGCTCGCCCGGCCCCATCTCCGCACTTCTCCCTTCCTCCTCCCCTGCTCGCGCAACTTGCCCACCTTTAGGTGAATTTAGTAGTGAGACTCTTCATCTTGCCTGTCTGCTGTGCAGGGAGTCCTTTGTGGAGTTATAGTTTCTCAATTTGTTGTAAATTCCAGGGGAGATTTCCTGAGGCTCACCTCATGCTGCCATTTTTTTTTTTTTAAAACAGGACTTTATTGGAGAATAGTGTGTACTTCCAGGACTTTTTTCCAAGTCAAGTTGTTGTCCTTTCGATCTTAGTTGTGGAGGGTGCTGTTCAGCTTCAAGTTGTCCTTTCAGTTTTAGTTGTGGCCGGCGCAGCTCAGCTCCAAGTCCAGTTGCCGTTTCTAGTTGCAGGATGTGCAGCCCACCATCCCTTGCAGGAGTCGAACCAGCAACCTTGTGGTTAAGAGTATGCTCTCCAACCAACTGAGACAGCCAGGAGCTCAGTGACAGCTCAGCTCCAGGTACTGTGTTGAATCTTAGTTGCAGGGGTGCTGCCTACCATATCTTGCAGGACTAGAGGAATTGAACCAACAACCTTGTGGTTGAGAGCCCACTGGCCCATGTGGGAATCAAACAGGCAGCCTTCAGAGTTAGGAGCATGGAGCTCTAACCTCCTGAGCCACTGGGCTGGCCCCTCACGCCCATTTTGATGACATCTCCTCCAGTTTAGATTTTTATGCTTAGGTCTATGATCCATTTTTTTAAAACTTAATTTTTGTGTATGGTGTGAGTTAAGGGTCAAGATTCTTTTTTTGTTTTTATATGGATATCCAACTGTTTCAGTATCAGTTGAAAAGACTATCTTCCCTCTATTCAATTGTTTTGGCATCTTGTTTAAAATTCCATCAATCACATGTTTGTAAGTCATTTCCTAACTCTTTATTCTGTGTAATGATCTATTTGTCTATCCTTATTCTAATATTATATTACTCTGATCACTGTAACTTTATAGTGAGTCTTTCAATCAGGCAATGTAAACACTTATTTTTGTTCATTAAAAAAAATCTTTGGTTTATCTAGGTACATTGCATATCTACATAACTTCTAAAATCAATTTTTGAATTTCTGAAAAAACAAACAAACAACTAAAACAATACCCACCCCAGAAAAAAACCTCAAGCAAACCAAAAAATAAGAACAAGAACCACAAAATGCTAAAAACCCACTCTCCTGGATTTTTAAAATGAGATTGTGCTAAATTTAAAGATCAATTTGTTAACTGACATCTTAACAATCTTCAGTATTTCAATTCATGAGCATAATATATCTCTTTATTTAAGTCTTTAAATTCTCTTGGCAATATTTTGTAGCTTTCAGTGTGCAAGTCTTGCACACAGTTAAAAAAATTTATTCTTAAATATTTCAGGATTTTAGGTGCTAATATATCCACATATATTCCAAATTTTACGTCCTCATTTTTCTTTGTTAGAATTGTTTATGGAAATACAATTGATTTTTCTAGATTGACCATGTATCCTGCCACCTCTGTAATTCTGTGAGTTACTTATAATTTTTGATGTATATAATCATAGTGTCTTTGAATAGTTATTATTAAATGGAAATATTTAGACCATTTACTTTTAGTCTAATTTTTATACTGTTGGATTTAAATCTACTGTTTTCTTATTATTTGTTGTTCTATTAGTTGTTTGTTTTTCTGTCTTTCTTTTCTTCCTTCATTGTTTTTTATGTATTGAGTTTATTTTTAGTATTGCATTTTATCTTCTCTATTGTCTTTTTTTTTCTATACCTCTTTGTTTATTAACTTAATGGTTACTTTAGGGACTACAGTGTGCATTTGTAAGTTATCACAGTCTTCCAAATAATATGAAACTACTTAGGCATATGTTTCAGAAATTATTTCTTTTAAACTTGTACTTTATTTAACCATTTTATTATTTTAATTTAAAGAGTTAAAGTATTAATTCTATTTTTAAAATGAATTGCTTAATCTTGCAATGCTTTTCTTTTCTCTCACTATTTGTCTTTGTGTTTGTATCCTGTATGAACAATCACCTCTTGCTGTGGGCTTCTGTATTTTCCAGGATGACTCACCATCATTCTTACCAGACTTTTTATCTCATCTCTTCCTGAAGTTCTGCTAATATTAAGTCGACCATCTTCTTTAGCAAATTTATTTCAAAGATCAACAGGTCAGACTGTGAGGAAGAGGTGTGCTAAGGGTAATCTTCAGCCAGCCCATGTTTATCCGTTTTAGACAGAGAGCACCTACCCATTTTTATATTATACTTTTTACCTACTCATTTGATTACCAACAATGCTGCTACTGATGTCATTGCTAGTGCGACACCTTGCAGAGTGAGTTGTATTTTCGAAGTTGGTCCCTGAAGAACCCTGAGGAGGTTTCTCAAACTCTTCTGGTATTGGACGTGTCATTCTACAATATTAGTTTTACCATATTCAACTCTACTTAAGGAAAACCTTCCAGCTGATGTAGTCTTCAAAACAAAATGCCCACATTCTCTTCTAAGGTATCTACATAGGAGCTTTTTCTGTCTTAACTTTAGTGTAAATTGTTACAATGTGAATAGGGGTAATTTAGAAGAAGATAACGTTGAGTTAAATAATTCAACATTGTTGGAAAGTTGTTTTTCTTATGGACATAACATTTAAATTCATATGGTGAAAAATTAACCTGCATGGCATTCTTGTGTTACTGGATTTGATATTTAATAGGTTAGCTGGGTAACCTTGGGATATAACTTAAGTTCTCTGTGCCTTAATTTCCTCATCTCTGTAATGGAGGTGATAATAGCATCTACCCCATCAGGTTGTTCTGAGGATTAAATAAATTATTGTATGTAATGTGTTGGAAGCGTGTCAAACCTACGGTTATGACTCAATATGTGTTAAATGTTATCGTGTACCTATTATTATTTTAGAAACATTATTTAGTGAGCAAGAGAAGAGAAAATAGAAAAAAGAGAAACCTAATCTACCTAGTTAAAGAAATAAAAAAGGGTCAATAAAGGAATTTGGTGGGGTATTTACCAGAAAGGACAGGAAATGAAAATATAAGATTGTTTTGCTTTATGGAGAAAGTCTGTCACACTACTCTTTGAACAACAATAGCAGCAAGTTAACGAAAAACCAAACAATGTCTTTGGGAAGCTCAAGTTATTAATAGTTGAAAGTCAACTTGTATTTTTGGTTTGAAACAACCCCTTTCCAAATATTTGATGTTTGCTTATTTTCATTACGGTTATACAATTTGACATTTATTTGCTTTTTATAAACATTGGGGAAAAAAGCTGTATTCAGTTTACAGGTATCTCTGTTCCACATCAGTTCTTTCCCATTTTCCTTTATTTGTAGTTTGTAGTAAACTCATCAAAAACCATCTTTATTGGTTTGCTACCAATTGTATCACTTGTATTGTTACATTTGTTTTTATTTGTTGTATAATGAGAGTTTTGGGCTACATTTTCAGGTTCATTTGTTATAGTAAATTTCTTCTTGTCTGAAGGATGTCTTGTGGGCTTTATAATAACTTTTTATGAGGAAGATGATTTAAACTTCTCTCTTGTCTCTACCAAATATGAGACAGGCTCAATCAGAGATAGCCCAGTGTAATGACTATTGTTGGTATAGTCTATTTAGATTTAATATTTGCATTGAACACATTAAATGGTTTACTTGGATATATGATTAGTAGATTTTTAGTTAAAATTTAATAATTATATTATAAGGATATTTATAAAGACTACTAAAAGTTAAACAAAATATCTACCTATAAATTTATGATTAATTTTGGAGGCTATATTTGATAACTAATTTATTCTCATTACTCTCAAGTATGTATTTTTATACCTCTATAAGTTCCAGAAAGGTTTTGAGGATACTACCTGCTTGAATATATATGAAAATGATGGAATCATTGAAAAAAAAGTTAAAGGATATTGGAGAGTTAGAAATAAAACTCTAAAAGAATATTGGAGAGTTAGAAATGCTGGAAAAGAATATTGGAGAGTTAGAAATGCTGGAAAACTTTGTTTAATAACAATTATTACATTGAAGTGTTCAGGTCAGCTCTGAGCTTCCTAATAAATGAAGCATAAAGGTATTCAGTAGACACAAGTATTTTTCTTATGACATATACTAAGAGGAATTTACTGCGTGGAACTTATTTAGAGGTATTTATCTTAGGAGAAATTTTGCTGAAGACAAATAAATATTCATCATATTCATACATCACTCCATACCACTTGCTTGTTTGGTAAAGTTTCAATGAAATGTAGCCTATTTTACTACATGCTTAAATCTTGTGGGCTTTAAGCATTGGGATTTATAAGTATAAATCCCAATGAATTTTCATAAAGAAAACACACTCATGTAACATGCCTCCCAGATCACCAAAGAACAGATTAACCATCGCCCTGGAAAGCCCCTATTGTGCCTCCTTGCTGTCATGGTCTTCCTCCCCAAAGTCACCATTTTTTGAATTTTAGCAGTAATTTTGCTTGTGTGAACTTTGCATAAAAGGAGTTAAGTACTATGTAGCCTTCTGTGTCTGACTTTCTCTCAACGTGATGTTTGTGAGACTTATCCATGTTTTTGAGTGTAGTTGTAGATCATTCATCTTTGCTGTGTAGTTTTCCATTATATGAATATAATGTAATTTCTTTGTGTATTCTGCTGGTGATGGACATATGGGTATTTCCAGGAATTGGCCATGGGACATTTCTGTAGCTGTACCTTTGTGATATATGTATACATTTTGTTGGGTGTATATATAAAAGTGGAATTGCTCCACTATAGTGTATACATACATTCAGTTTTAATAGATTCTGTGGAACAATTTTTCAATTTTCACTCCTGCTAACAGTGCATCAGAGTTCCATTTGCTTCACATCTTTGTCAACACTTGGTGTTGACAGTCTTTCATTTTAGCCATTTTCGTAGGTGTAAGGCAGTATCTTATGGTGGTTTTAACTTCTATTTCCCTGATGACTAATGAAATTGAATATCTTTTCATATGTTTATAAGCCATTTGGATGTTATCTTTTGTTAAGTGTCTTTACAAATTTTGTGCCATTTTTCTATTGAGTTGCCTGATATGGTCCTTTGTTGGCAGTCAGTTTGAGCTTGGGGCCAATAAAGGATCCTGAAGTACAGGAATTCTATACTCTTGATTGCAAAGCAAGACATATAATTCACTTATCAGGCAGAAATGCAGAAACATTAATATTTTATTCTGAATACTAAAAATACTTATATAAATTACTACTTAGTAAAGGGCCCATGTAACTCCAGCACAGGCTTGGATTTGGAAAAATAGTAATTCATAAGGACAACTTCATTCTAACAAGAATAAGTTGAAGCTTGGGAAAGGTAACTTCTCAAAGGGCCTGACAGCATGAGTTGGCTGCAAACTATGCTCTTGATGATAAATAAATTCACTATTGGATGGAATTTTCTAATCTTTTAAAAAATTATTATTCATCTCAATAGTGAAAATGGTGTGCCAAAATGATGATTTTATGTAAAATTAGATTATAGATTATATAGATTATATGTAAATATTGAGATTATTTGTAAATATTGAAGTAGATTATATGTAGGTTATATAATATAAGTAGATTAAAATAGATTGAGACTAAGGCTTGTAGTTTATTAAGGTGAAAAATTACGTGGATTATTGAAAAGCTAATCAGTTGTGATGCAATGCGGCTTCCTGCTTTGAGTTTACAAATGGCTCTCCTCTTTGTATGACATGAATGACCAGATGTTAAGTGTGTAAGAATGCTTGGCATCTAGAAAGCAATCAGTGAATTTTGATTATTGTCATTACTATTATGTTCTGCTATTTCTTCTGTCACACCCTTTGCACCGGCTGTTTGAAACATGGCATCGTTTGTGAACTTACTTATCTTGTGTAACTTAGCAGTGACTTCCAGTGTTGCTTTTGACATCTGTAGGAAAGCAGGTCCCTGATGTGTGACATGATGCAGAGTCTGGAGTCCATTTTCTTACCTTCCACCTGTTCCTGATTATGTATTCAAGACGCCCCAAGAAATAGGCAAGGCTGGCATGTGCCTCTTCACTTTTGTATGTCTAGCATCTAGCCCAGGGCCTAGCCCTAACAGGAGCCTCATAAACACTTGCTGAAAGTTGGCTCCACGGCCTCTTTTACTGTGCCATCTGCTGCACTTGAGCTGTGTGTACATCGCATGGGTTCGGTGATCATGTGGAGTGAATTTGGAAAAACTGTTGGCAGAGTGGAAAAAAGTGGGTTTGAGATTCAGGTGGGTTTGACTTTATTCCACTTGATTCACTTTCCATAGCTGTGAGACCTTGACAAGTCACTTAAATCCTTGGAGTTTTGGTTTCCTCATCCGTTAAACCAAAATAAAGAATTTCAAAATCTAAAAGTAATTGTAAGAATTAGGCATAACCTACCTATAGGATTAGTACGTGCACACTCCTCAATAAATGGTATTTATTACTATCTAATAACTGTCATTTTTTAAATTACTCTAACCTCTGCTTTGATCTTCCCTGTTTCCTTTCTAGTCCACATCCTTAAATCTTTTTTTTTCTGCATTATTTCCCCAAGGACTTGAAGCTCAAATGTTCACAGTATATTATATGACACTGATATCTTTTTGGTTCACTCTTTCTTCATAAATGTATGTCAGAAAATGGGACAATATTTATTAACATGACTAGTCTATCTGCCTCCATGACCACCTAAGAGAGTTTCATCTTGGCCAGTCAGGTCCCTGGATCTTTTGATGAAGAATCAGGACAATTGCTGATGAGGAGAAATGGTAGGGTGGCTGTAAATTACCCTGAAGGTTATTTATTGTATATGTGTATTAAACATTTATTACACACTTTTAATGGTTTCATCTATATAAATCTTGTTTCCTGAACAAATTGTGAGATTCTCGTGAATCCAGTGACTATATTGCTTATTTCTTTTCTATCATCCCAAAAGCCTGGAATGATGTTAGTTTTATAGCAAGCATTCAAAATTACTTGTTAGTTTGAAGTAGTTAAAATATATATTTATCAAAGAGATTCTTTTCAGTAGAATGAAAAATTGTTGACCCCTACACTGGAAGATAGTTTATCTCATGTAGAACTCTCTGATTCCACATCCACAATGCTTCAAATACTCTTTAGTTATTGTCAGGGATTCCAGAGCTAGATCTGAACATGGAGAACAAGTGCCAATTCTTTCTACTTTCACTCTCTTACCTTTTTTTAAAAAAAAACCCACCTTTGGGGAAATGTACTTTCAACTAGGATGGTAGAAGGCAATTTATTAATGTTTATTTTAGGTGTGTTGACCATAGAAATGTAAAAAAAACTGGAAACATTTCATTCACTTATGACAACTATTGAAAAAAACTATTTTTTTGGTATAGGTATAACCAGAAAATTTCTATTTTACTTTATTATTTTTAAAAATTAATTTCAGGTGTACAAAAACAACATAATGATTAGACATTTGCACACCTTACAAAGTGATAATCCCAACATGTCTACTACCCATCTACATAACTATAACACTGTACATAACTATTACAACACCATCAACTATATTCCTTATACTGTACTTTACGTCCCATGACTCTATATATAATTATAGTTGACATTCAGTATTATTTTATATTAGTTTCATGTGTGCAGCACATGATTAGGCATTGGTATAATTTATGAAGAGATTCCCCCCCGATAAGTGTAGGACCAGCCTGACACTTATACATCTTTTTTACAGTATTGTTGACTATATTCCCCATGTATTTCACATCCCCATGACTACTTTGTGACTACCAATTTGTACTTCTTACTCCTTTCACCTTTTTCACCCCTCTTCCAGCCCCTCCCTTCTAGCAACAATGAGTTTGTTCTCTGTATCTATAGGTCTGTTTCTGTTTTATTTGTTCATTTATTCTGTTCTTTAGATTCCACATATAAGTGAGATCATATGATATTTGTTTTTCTCAGTCTGACTTATTTCACTTAGCATAATATCCTCTACGTCCATCTATGTTGTAGAAATTTTCTGTTTTAAATTGTACTAAATGGTCATTTTGAATTAATGCTCCTTCCTCCCTGCCCCAAAAAGCCCCTTACCCAACAGCTAGACAAAAGCCAATTAAACGTGTGTGTAGTCCTTTCCTGCCTGAGCTGTCAACAGTCTCAGGTTCTGTGACACACTTGTTCTGTCTCCTGCTTTCCACAGACATACAGTCTCTGCACAGTTAGCCAGCAGTAAGGGGAAGAAGAATGAGGCTACATCCCAAAGGAGGAAAACTGGGAAGCAGGCTACTTAAGTTCCAGATTCTACTGCAAACCACATGGTGATATAATTTAGAGTCAAAATACCTCCCCAACCTGAGAGAAATCCAGGTAGCCAAACAGAACAGGGGTGGTAAATGGCCTCAAGAAGATGGACCTCTCAGCTTGTCCCTGTATGAAGTTAAACTAAGGATTACCATAATTGTGTATCTCTACAATTGTAGGGAGTTTTGTGCGGGTGTGTTGTTTACGTTGTAGTCCTAATAATGGTATCTTCGGGAGGTCCAGGGTCTTGCATGTAATAATTCGTTAGTATGATTTAGACATGTCAACATTCTGGAGCCACTCTTTATAAAATGCAAATATCTAGGGCACAGCTTTAGATGATTATTTATTTTACAAATTCTAGGAGACAATGCTAGAGTAAGAGTTTGACAGTTTTCACTATATCACTATTTGTAGTTGACCAGGAAGTTTAGGAAATGGCACACCAAAAAGAATATTCTATCATCTATTTTATTACTCATCCAACAAATGTTTTTAGGTGCTTAGTATGTGCCACAAAGAATCAGGATGGCTCTGAAAGATTGTGCATTTTACTTGTAGTGAGGTTTTAGCACACTGTGATTAGATTAAAAATGAGGGGGGAAGATCATTTGGTTTGTGATATGAAGAAACCAATGTTTATTTGTTTTCAAAGAGGTTTATTATGTTAAACATACTGTTTAAAGTGTTCAAAGACATCTGTAATTCTTTTAACAAGCAATTGCTATTTGAAGCAACCTGACTGACTGACAATCTTGTTTTCTTAGCCTAAGCAGAAGAATTTAGTAGTTCAAATTATGGTAAAAACAAAGGAGAATGAGGCCTGGTGAATCAGATCCACGAACCTAGGGAAGACACAGAGTTATGTGGTGGAAGACACACCAAAAAGCCTATGGGGCTTCACAGAAGCACATACTAGAGGCAGCCAAGTCATCAAAGGAATTTGCTAGCCACACCTTGCAATTAATTTTAAAATGAGGCAGATAGTAGGATGGTTAACTTACATGAGATGAAGAATTTATATACTTAGGTGACAGAAAGCACATTAAGATGTACATAGAATTTTTTTCTGTTTTTTCTTGCATCATTACTATATATATGTTATAGACATTAGCTATTTCAGAATGACAATTCCAAAATAATATTTTGAATGAAACATAAACATTTATTGCATTACACAGTTTGTCACAGCCTCTGCTCTCCAGAATTTTAATCATTGATGCCTATGCTTACAGTGTAGATCTTGAATTATAGGACATACCTGATCTCAGAGCGACCCCAAACAGAGCCATCTAGTGGCAACTAACCTGACACACAGTCACATGACTTCAACCTCCAGAAACTGGGGCTAAGGATTTCTTTCAACTCATATTCAGTTACTTGAATACAGAAAACAATGTGTTAATATGGTGTTCAAACTCTGTTTGGAAACATTTACTGGGAAATATGATGTGGGGGCAATAGGAACATTGCTCTTGGGTTATACATGAGCTCTCTATATGCTGTTGGGACATATTTTTTCACTGTTGTTTATTTTGGAAACATTCATTTCGGTTAGATTATGTACTTAATTACTATTGTGTTTGAATTGTTTTCCTCTTGATGTAATTAGCCACTGGGTTCAATGAAGTTTATTTTTAAGTAGACAAAGACTTCAAAGAAAAGAGGGTGGGGTTGCAAGTGAATGATGGTCAAGTTGATGCAAAAGTAGCAAAACACTGTAGGAAAATATCAACATGTTTTACACAGTCACTGAAAATGTGTCAATAAGAGTGAGGTCATTTTGAATAGGTTACAAATATAGATGAAATAAATAATATAAGAAAATGCAGTTGAACTCCTAAACTCAACCTATCTCTTAAAAGAAAACAGTAAAAGAACTGTAGTGTCTGAAAATTTGTACAAATTACAATAAAGCCAAAATATTTCTTGTAGTAGGATATTTTCAGTCCTAAAATTTTGCCATCTGGAATTATTTTTAAAGGACCATACTATTAAGTCTTTTGAAATAGAGAATTTTCCTTTTAATAGGAAATCTGTATTTGATTGTAAAGATGGAACGCTATGTCCTTGGCATGGCGGTACTTGAATTGTAGGCTTAACATATAGTAGAGGCTGGGATTCCAGTAAATTTATTTCAGGCATGAAAATCCAGAGGAATAAATGCTTATGTGTGCATAGAGGAGTATAGCAAAGTGATATCTACTTCTGTCATAATGAATTCCATATAAGTGATGCCCTCAGACTCCTTGTTTCATTATTATGATGCTGGGAAAATGGAGTTAATTCGATGATGGCTGTAATAAGCTATTGGCAAACCAGACTGCATAATGAGATGCAAAATAGCTCATTGGCAAGTTCACACAATAAAATAGTCTGCCAAGAGACAGTATTTTGCTTTTTTCAAGAAAAATAAATCATGTGCTACTCTAAGAACATGAAGCTATAATATATGGAGCACATTTAAAAGGAGAACCAGAAGTTCAAAATTAACTCCAGTGACTTTTAAAGTGGACTCTATTTTACTTTTTTATTTATAAGCTATCCAAGAAGTTAGTAAATGATGGTCAGTGTTGGTATGTCTTCAGCTAAGGTTCACAGTTTTCAAGATAAATTAGAAAGGTGGCATAGTATTTATGAAAACTGATAAGACGGAGATTTGGTCACTGGTCTTTTGAGAGTGTGGACTTTTCCAGATGGACCTGAAGACAGTGACTGCCTTGTCTCCTGACTGATGGCTGAAGTTCTGGTAGGGCTGCCAACTTCAAAGATGATGAAGGATTAGAATGAGGAGAAGAAGGGTGTGGATGAATTGTAGTAGGAGTTGTTTCTGCTGGAAATCTCTAGAGATTTCCTTCTTTCCTCCACCCACCCCGCCAGACTCCTCAGCCTTTTACATGATATTTCTAAGACTTTTCACTCTTTATTTTATCAGTAGCCTTAAACACCTAAAAGATCTGGGGTGAAAAAATAGAAAGAAGTTGGAGGGTAGTATTTTAAGGGAGTCACTCATATCTATGGTATACGTGTAAGAGAAGCTGAGCATTTCCCAGTGACTGGCTGATTGATATTGGTAATGAATTTTTGATAGTTGTAATGTTAAACTTGATTTTAAGTTTAACATTTTAAGGATGTCTGTGGATAGGAAATCTTTGTAATGCTTTTCTAGTCTTCAGCATTCTTATCAAACTTCTATGCACATTTTAAGTCATAGTATTATGGAATCGTATATAATCTTGTCTGACGAACTGAGGTGCAGGGGTTAAATAAATTTGTCTAAAATCACACACATAGAAAATATAAATGTTTCTGACTAGAGGAGAAAAAAAGAAAAATAGCTATAAAGTTCCCCAAAAGTTCATTCAAGCAGTAATTTTGTTAGAGACTTTGCCTAACAAGATTTAAAAGCTTTATTCACATAATCCAAATATTACTGACTTAAATTTATTTGTTGTGTGGAAATCAGTCAGATATTTCAGAAACTCACATATCTTGTTTAGGATTTAAAAAGTCCCATGAAAAAGAAGATGAGAAAAAATTAGAGAAGAGAATACTAGTGCTATTTTAGAATAAAATATAAATCTTATAATAATTATTTAGAAAGTTTAATGCTTTTGATAACATTTCCTTATATGATGAAACTATTCAGACAATGTCGTATCTACATAACATTCAAAATATTTTTAAATATAAGATTTTAAAGTATTTTTTTTTGCTATAAGAAAATAATCACATCAAAATCCAGAAGTGGGTTTCACTGGATTCCAGTGAGTGTCAGCAAGGCTGTGTTCCTTTTGGATTGCTCTAGGGGAGAATATGTTTCTTTGCTTTTTCCAGGTTCTAGAGGCTGCCTCATAATTTTTGACTTGTGGTCCCTCCCACCCTCTTCAAAGCCTCAAATGGCAGGTTGAGCTCTTCTCACATTGACTCACTCTGACTCTAACTTGTCCTCCCTCTTCTGCCTCCTTCCAGGACTCTTGTGATTATATTGAGCCCTCTGAATAATCCAGGATCATCTCTCTATCTTAAAGTCAACTAATTAGCAGCCTTAATTCCATCTACATCCTTAGTTTCCCTTTGTTATGTAAGGTAACATAGGTTCTGGGGGAAGACATTTTTGGGGGTCATTATGCTGGTTGCCATGATTTATTATCAATTTAACTTTTCAAGTTCATCAGACACTATAAATTTGACTTAGGGAGCCGAGATGATGACATGCTTGATGAAAGTCTGTGTACAATGGGTCAGGTATGAGATTAGAGGCATGTTAAATAAGAAACCCTAATAAGGTAGGAGAAGAGATGAGTTGGGCTCAGGTATGCTTGTGCTCCTAGGGGCTAATTGATCTGCTTGATCCATTGGGCCACTATTAGTGCTGGCCAATATATTGCAGATCTGAATGCCACCCCAATCAAAGTTCATTTTTTTTCTAAATCAATAGTTGTAAAAATGTTATGTAAAAATCATATAGTAGTTTTAAAAATGGAAGGAAAGTTTTCTTTTATCCTAATAAGTCCTTATTGATATTGTTGCTAGCCTTGTTGTCCCCTTAGATATTACTTTAAATTGTAGAATGAAAGTATGCAGTGGTGTCATTTCAGCACTTCTGAGCATTGTAATTCAGTAGGTAACTTGAGATCCAAGACTTGAATGTTATCTCTTCAGGCCAATATTTAACAAACTGACAGCCCAAGATTTGATCACATCATGCAAGAGTGGTAGGACTAAAGTTATATTTCAAAATGGTATGAGATTTGCATTTACCAGTGTGGGAGAGAAAGTAAGCATTTAAAAAGTGATGGAAACAAAGAGAGTAAAAGGAATAAAAGGGATAGAGTATTTTGAAAAGTGAGTAAATATAGAAATGTAAAGTTGTAGTATAATGATATATATCAACAAAAACAATGGAGCAGAGGAAAGTCACAGAAGGAAAATGAAAGTTATACAGAAACTTAAGAGAGAGCTTGAGGAAAAACAGATGTAGGAATGTAGGAGAAAAAAAGTACAAACACCCAACATTGGGCAATGCGAGAGAAAGTCCAGTAAAATGGTGGAGTAAATGTGAGCCAGAAATACAACAAAGGTTAAAATAATGTTTGCTTTGCTTAGCTTTAATAACAGGAAAGGGACTTACTGCCTTCTTATAGTTTTCCATCCAAAAATTAAAATTTGTGGCCACTTCTACAAAGTCTAAGACTATAACCACCACTTACCCCTAAAAATTTCTGCCTACCCAAAAACCATATAGTAAATTTTATCTTTTGGACGAGTTCTTTGGGAGGTTTTTTTTTTATGCTTATTACTATTTTAATTTGAGTGTATTATGTTTTTTAAGTGAGTAGAGATGAAAATTTTCTAATATGTATCCTGCTAAGAGATGGGCACATATAGTTTGGCATAAAACTTGGCCAAGCACATTGATTGAGATGTACTTGAAGTAATAAGCCCTGTTGGTCTGGGCAAAGTGGAGATGTGTCCTGCTTGCGGCAGAGAGATGGATTAAATGACATTTTTGGATCCCTTCTAGTCTTAAAATGACCATTAAGATTATAATCTGTAAACACTCTATTTCCCAGCTGGTTGGCCAATGAGCTCTTCTCGGCTTTGAAAGTAAACTTTTAATCATTGGCACTAATGAGGGAAAAGAGGCATGGGATAGATAAATCGAAATGATGGGAAGTCTGAAAATAATTTTATTTTTCTTTAAAGTGGCTTTGTAGGTACATTTAAAGTGGTGCTTTGGAAGTTGTGAATATGCACAGCTTTTCAGACAAAATGAGCTCTTTGTTATCATTGACCTTCTCTAATTCTATCTTTGTCCTCTTTAGAGGCTAGTATAGGATCTTGCATATCTTCAAGAAATGTTTACTGATTTGAAATAGAAAATGCACTGCTAGACCTGACCATGATGCTTGCATCTTGTTCCCATCCCATCCAGTTCCTCAGCTGCTTCCATTACAAGTGGGGAATGAACTCATCATCACTCATGGATGGAGCAGTGATGGCTGAAAGCACTGCAAACTTCCCGACCAGCATCCAGCCTAAAAGGGATTCTCCTGCAGCTTTTGCTCTTAGACATGCCAAGCATGTTCTTTATTTAGTGCTTTTCTACTTATTGTTCCCTCTTTCTGAAAGGTTCTTTCTTGGATATGTATATGACTTTCTTGCTCAGTTTCTTTAGGAATCTGTTCAAATGTCACCTCCCTTGATCATCTTACAGAAAAGAATTATATGCATCTCGTTCACTTTCTCCCTCCCTCTGTTTTATCTTTCTCCACAATGATTTTCATCATGTGATCATTTGACATGCTGTTTGTTGGTTTGTTTATTGCCTGTCTACATACATTAGTATAAATTCTCTGAGAGCAGGACCTGTGTTTTGGTTACCTGTGTATGTAAAGTATCTAGAACAATATATGCACATAATAGGTAATCTTTAAGTATTTGTTGAATACATTAATTCAAGATCTTTACATATGACACAAGAGTGAAAAAAGTACACTTATGAAGGACAGGGTCAGTCAATTAGGAGTGCTGCTCTCTATCTCCATATTACAGCCCAAAACACTCAAGTTGAAGGTCATTTAACAGAACCAGTAACTCAAAGTCACATCTGTTTGGCTCCTAGGTGCTATATCATATGGTATAGATTTCTCTTATTTTCTTGAAGGCTTCGGAGGGCATAAATGTTCTGTGAAGGGGTTTGAGCGGCAGAGTGGGATAGGGCAGAATGGCTCCAGGGTGATCCGAGTCAGCATGGTGAGAGGGAGAATCTTAGTAAGGCAGAGAAGCAAAAGTCATTGCAGTGTGCATCATCCAGTAGGCTGAAGATAAAGACTAAGGTATAAAAAGGAAGTCTAATTATACAGTCCAAAGCCAGAAGTGTCAGGAGGGATCAAGATGCCCAAGGGAAAATAGGACAGTACTAAGGCTGAAAATAAATGATGTCAAGATATCAGGGACCAGCTTCTCTGTGCACATGTGTGTGGCCTATGGGTGAATTTGGAGGCTTATGGATGACTTAGAGACAGATGTAGAATTCTCCAAATGCCCCTTTGGTGTATTAGCTCTACGTGCATTCTGTGATTGATGATATGGCTGTCTGGCCCTTATGTAAACATCTTGTTTTTTCATATTGCTCCTGCCGGCAATGAGAACCAATGCAATGAGTCTACTGGTGATTCCTAATGTGATTCCTGAGTGCTGTTGTATCACTCAGTTTCATCTTGTGGCTCCTATTACCTGGCAGAGCTCTATTATGACTAAGTACCTCTGCCTTTGTGGGCCCCTCCCTCCATAAAATATTAAAAATTATATTTTATGACCTGTGTTGGTCTAAAGATGAGTACATTAATACATTGTATTCAACTGAAAAGTTTATTTTTCTCTTCTGATTTTAAAAGAGATTAAAACGTATCTGTGGGGACCTAAAAGAATTGTGGGTCTGAGGCACTGTACTGACAGTGGTTATTTGATACGGCAGCCCTGGCTTATGAGCTGCCAAGTTGCTTTAAGATATAAAATAATCATGGGACCTTCTTAGTTATGGTAACCCTTGGTCCTTAGATTCTCTGATCATGACTGAAACAAGCACACACAGCATAATTCTATCTAGCTGCAGTCAATCTTTGTTGGCATGGGGTATTTAAAATTACCTATGGAGGGTCTCTTAAATTTCTTAGAAAAACGTGTAATATCAGTGCTTAGTTCTGAAACTCATTAGATTGTGAACTTCCCTTTTAGTTCTGTTTGTTTATGTCCCTATAATGCTAGCAGCTTGAATGATTTAGGTTCTTACTTAGGAAGAGTAAGAAACTAAAGCTAAAAGAGACTTTTATTCCTGGAAAAGCTGGGACCTACCTAAATGAAGATTACCTGAGAAGATGTTCGAATTTCCTAGAATTGCTGGAAAAGGAATGTAATGTAGTTGTAGTAATAACAATAATGATAATTAATCATGAGTATCACCAACCACCATATATTGAGTTCCTACTATGTTTCAAGCACTAAATATTTAACCTACTTTAAAAAAAAACCACAACAATTCAACCTACCAGGTAGTTACTATTATTAATCCTAATGTATGAATGAGGAAATGAGGATTATAGAGGTTAAATACATTTTTTATCATCTGTGTATGGCAAAACCAGGACTCAACTAATTTTATGTCATGCCAACAACTATGCTTTTAGCCACATTTATCCATTATCTTTCCCATAGCTCCTTAGAGTGATTAGAAATTTCCTTGGAACTTTGATAATTTTTGGATGCAGGCATGATGAGATTGGTGGGGTAAAACCCAGCTAGAAGGGGTATTTAGTCTAATAGACACTTGGGAACATTGTGAGGACTTGATAAAAATGTGGTATTTGATTCAACCTTTCTCAATGAATTGTGGGTTCTCTGAATAAGAGGAAAAAAAAATGTCCTGACCTGTCTCCAAAATAATCTTTCTACTAAGAAATGAACTCATTTTAAAATTAATTTTTGGGGGAAGTATAATAAGAAATATTTGCATAAATACATGGATAGTTTTTATGTAGACAACATGAATGAAGTTTTGACAATTAAGTTTGCTAACTCATCCTAGAAAAAGTGCTACATAACTCATTGCTGAATATCACTATGGTCACCTTCAAAGTACTCCCCTTGGGAAACTATGCACCAATGCCAGTGCCCAGTCCACCTTTCAAAGCAATTTTGGAACTCTTTTTCTGGAATCAGAGCTGTCATCATATTACCTTTGATATCCTGAATGTCATCAAAATGTCTTCCTTTCAATATTTCATTTATCTTTGGGTAAAGAAAGAAGTCATTGGGGGCCAGATCAAGTGAGTACGGAGGGTGTTCCAATACAGTTACTTGTTTACTGGCTAAAAACTCCCTCATAGACAGTGCCATGTGAGCTGGACATTGTCATGATGCAAGAGCCATGAATTGTTGGCGAAAAGTTCAGGTCGTCTAACTTTTTACGCAGACTTTTCAGCACTTCCAAATAGTAAACTTGGTCAACTGTTTTCCAGTTGGTACAAATTCATAATGAATAATCCTTCTGATATCAAAAAAAGGTTAGCAACATCATTGCTTGCTACCAAGTTCGCGAACTTAATTGTAAGACAGTCATATTTAGCAGGCGTCAATTATGTGCATGCTGCTGTGCTAAATCCCAAGGGGAATGCTTTGGCTGCAGTGATGTTACTATGCCCTAGAGCTGCAGTATTAAATAGACACATAATATAGGCCACATATATAATTTAAAAATTTCCTATAATCACATACAATTTAAAAGAAACAAATAAAATTATTGTAATAATGAATTTAAACCATCGTATTATCATTTTGACATGTATTAACATGAAAATTATTGAGATATTTTACTTTTCTTGTATAATGTCTTCAAATTTTAGTGTGTATTTTACATTCAGAGCACATCAGAATGCCAAATTTTCTTTAGAAATACTTAAGATGAATTTATAGTTCACAAAATCAATAGTTGTAAAAGTAGATTCAGGTTGTTTCAAACATACTTGAAACTTTTTAAATAATTGAATTGAGTATCAATTTTTAAATTTATTTAGATTAATTAAAGTAAAATAAAAATTTACTTTCTCAGTTGAATTACTCACATTTCAAGTGTTCAGTAGTCATTTGTGGCTGGTGGCTATTGTATTAGACAATGCACATTTTAGAAATTCTATATAACTCATGTTCTTATTTTATTTACTGATTGGCAATTTGCACATAAAAGCCATTTTCTTTATTCAGGGTCTCCACTATTCCATCTGTTTGTTGTAAGTCAGTTATATAATTTGTCCTATGTCTTATTTCATGTCTGCTCAGATAACAAAAGAAAAGTAACAAGATAGGAATGGCGGCAGCGGGGCGCACTTTCTGAGTTCTCCTCCAGATCTTATTACAAACGGGACATATAACCCATCAAACAACTCTTTGCTCATCACGCAGAACAGCTAAGAGACTCCTAAGAGACTAGTGGAAGGATTACTTGAAAGTGCGCAAATTGGGCGAGCAGGGGAAGAAGGAAGGGAGCTGAGTGGAAATGCGCGGTCCTGTGGTGGAATCCGGCCTGCAGTGGAGGCGGTAGAGGCCGCGGCGGTAACCCGCAGCTCTAAAGACACAGGGGTCCCCAGGGTGGAACAGAGAATACAAAAGCCAGGAGGTGGGCTCTTTCCCTGAGTCCCACAGCTGATCGCTCCTGCCAGGCGGGCAGCTTGGTGGGCCCTAGGGCAGACAAAGAACACAGACTCCATACCTGGGCCCCTCCCCCCGCTCCTCCAATCCTACCCCCGCCCTTCCAGAGATTTAAACTGGCCCCTGAATTGAGGAGTAGTGTCAGATTACAGAGGGGCCGTAGTGCTCAGGCTCTGGGGAAACTGACAGGCAGCTCTGACCCAGGGAAGAGGCTGGGAAGAGTGTGATTTTGGCTGGGCTAGGAGAGAAGAGACTCCACCACCCGCCCAGCCACCACTTTTTCTGGCCTGCGGGAAGAGTGTGAAGTGGCTGGACTGGGAGAGAGAAGACCCCTCCATCCCCAGCCCCCGCCCTTTCTGGCCTGCCTAGGGCGGGGCAACTGCAACTGCGGAGGCACTCCCAGAGATCAGCAGTAAGTGGCAGACTCAGCTCCTGGCTTTCAGCAGCTCAGAAATCTCCCGCCTGCACCCCCCACACACACATGGAAGAAGTGCCCTAAGACTCAGGAGTACTGGATACAGGGCTGGTGTTGCTATTCTTAGTGTGCATATGTACAGGCAAGGGCAGAAACTGTACTAACTTTGTAAAAACTATCATCCAGCCCCTCCTAGCCCCACGCATTTAAATCTACAGTCCCAAAGTCACCTTGGGCACCAGGTGACTGGTTCTGCCTGCACAATAAGCAGGGGACTCTCTGGTACAGCAGAGGACAACCTGGAGATTACTTGGTGGGCTTAAGCCAAGACTGGTGCTGCTTTTTGTTTTGCTTTGTTTTGTTTTGTCTTTATATCTTTGATATCTTTGCCTGTGTTGAGTGGGGGTTATCAGGTGTTTTTTCATATGAATGTATTTGATTTTTTTCTTTGTTGTTGTTGTTGTGCTTGGTGATTTGCTTTGTTCTGAAATTGCCCTGCCAGGGCCCAGCTTAAGAGGCACAAGATTCAACATATCCAGAGGCCAACTCTGGCCAAACCAGAGTACTACCATGTTTAACCTACAAGTGACAAACCCAGAGGGAATTATCTACAGGCACAAGAGCCAATAGAGGCCAAACCACATTTAAGTGGTCAATCTTACGCAGTAGAACACCCTGCAGTGGACAGAGCCAAGTCTCACAACTAGTCAGCCTAGGAGTTAACCCTACCTACTCACAAGCAAAAAGCAATTAAAGATCTTCTGTAACAGGACAATATACACAACAAAAGAGTCACCTTTGGAGCACACGCAGAGGACAAGAACGAAGTAGTGCAAGTCAAATATAAAGGACAAATACTATATAAGATAACCCAGCAAGAACTAAGAACTCTAGGGGATCTACCTAATACATCAAAGCAAACACAGAGAGTCAACTAGAATGGGAAAACAAAGAAACATGTCCCAAATAAAAGAACAGAAGAAACCTCCACAACTGGAACCAAATGATGCAGAGGTAACCAACCTATCAGAGACAGAGTTCAGAACACTGGTGATAAGAATGATTAAGGAGCTTAGAGAAGACATAAAGAAGGATGTAGAAATCATAACGAACAACCAGTTAGAACTAAAGAACACAATTACCGAAATTAAGAACTCACTGAAGGAATGACCAGCAGGTTAGATGAAGCAGAGGATCGAATCAGCGACTTAGAAGACAAGTTAGCAGAGATCACCCAAATAGAACAACAGAAGGAAAAAAGAATAAAAAACAATGAAGATGGTTTAAGAGACCTCTGGGATAACATCAAGCACAACAACATAGGCGTCATAGGAATATCAGAAGGTGAAGAGAGGAAGCAAGGGATTGAGAACATATTTGAAGCAACAGTGTCCGAAAACTTCCCTAACCTGATGAAGGAAACCAACATAGAAGCCCAGGAAGTGCAGAGAGTTCCAACCAGGATAAACCCAAACAGGTCCACACCAAGACACATTATAGTTAAAATGGCAAAGCTTAAAGACAAAGAGAGAATCCTAAAAGCACCAAGAGAAAGACAGAGGGTTACATACAAGGGAATTCCCATAAGATTATCAAATGACTTCTCTACAGAAACATTAAAGGCCAGGAGGGAGTGGCAGGAGATACTCAAAGTGATGGAAAACAAAGACCTACAACCTAGATTGCTTTATCCAGCAAGGTTATCATTTAAAGTTGATGGAGAGATAAAGAGCTTCCCAGAAAAGAATAAGCTAAAGGAATTTATTACCACCAAGCCAGCATTGCAAGAAATACTAAAAGGACTTCTGTAAATAAAAGAAAGATGAAAACAATCTAACTACAAATTTAAAAATGGCAATAACTATGTACATATCAATAAACACTTCAAATGTAAACAGATTAAACACTCCAATCAAGAGACAGGGTGGCTGAGTGGATAAGAAAGCAAGACCCTTGTATATGCTGTATACAAGAGACTCAGCTCAGATCAAAAGACACACACAGGCTGAAAGTGAAGGGTTGGAGCAAGATGTTTCATGCAAATGGAAATGAGAAAAAAGCTGGAGTTGCAATACTTGTATCTGACAAAATAGACTTTAAAATGATGAACATATTAAAAGATAAAGATGGGCATTATATAATAATAAAGGGATCGATCCAAAAAGAGGACATAACCTTAGTAAACATCTATGCACCCAACATAGGAGCACCTAAATATATAAAACAGGTACTGACTGACATAAAGACAGAGATCAACAGTAACACTATCATAGTAGGGGACTGCAACTCACCTCTGACAACAAGGGACCGGTCTTCCAGACAGAAAATCAATATGGAAACAACGGCCTTAAATGATACATTGGACCACTTGGATTTAATTGATATTTTCAGAGCATTTCACCCCAATGCTGCAAAATACACGTTTTTCTCAAGCGCACATGGAACATTTTCCAAGATAGACCATATATTAGGCCACAAAACAAGTCTTGATAAATTAAAAAAAAATTGAAATCATACCAATTGTCTTCTCTGATCACAGTGCTATGAAATTAGAAATGAACTACCAGGAAAAAATCTGGAAGACACACCAGTTCATGGAGGCTGAATAACTTATTACTAAATAATGACTGGGTGAAGCAGGAGATCAAGGAAGAAATCAAAAGATACCTCAAGACAAACAAAAATGAAAACACGATGACCCAAAATCTATGGGATGTCGTGAAAGCAGTCCTAAGAGGGAAATTCATAGCATTTCATAAATTCATAAAAAATTCATAAAGAATTCAAAATTCATAAAGAAACAAGAAACATCACTAATCAACAGTTTATCTTCAAAAATTTGTTAAATTCAAAAATTCATAAAGAAATTCAAAAATTCATAAAGAAATTCAAAAATTCATAAAGAAATTCATAAATTCATAAAGAAACAAGAAACATCACTAATCAACAGTTTATCTTCACACTTAAGGGATCTGGAAAAGGAACAGCAAAATAAGCCCAAAGGGAGCACAAGGAAGGAGATAATAAAGATCAGAGCAGAAATAAATGAAATAGAAACCAGGAAAAGCAATACAAAAGATCAATGAATCCAAGAGTTGGTTCTTAGAGAAGATAAACAAAATTGACAAACCTTTAGCCAGACTCATTAAAAAAAAGAGAGAGAGGACCCAAATTAATAAAATCAGAAATGAAAGAGGAGAAGTGACAACAGACACCGCAGAAATACAAAAAAATTTAAGAAATTACTATGAGCAACTATATGCCAACAAATTTGACAATCTGGAAGAAATGGACAATTTTCTAGAGGCGTACAACCTTCCAAGGCTAACTGAAGAAGAAACAGAAAACCTGAATAGACTGATCACCATCAGGGAAATTGAATCAGTAATCAACAATCTCCCAACAAACAAAAGCCCTGGACCAGATGGCTTTACAGGTGAATTTTACAAAACGTTCAAAAAAGAATTATCACCTATTCTCCTCAAGCTCTTCCAAAAAATCCAGAAAAAGGGAAGACTCCCAAACACTTTTACAAAGCTACTATCACCCTGATCCCCAAATCAGACAAAGACACCACACACACACACACACACACACACACACACACACACACAAAACTACAGGTCGATATCGCTAATGAACATAGATGCAAAAATCCTCAACAAAATATTAGTGAACAGAATTCAGCAATACATTAAAAAGATCATGCACCATGATCAAGTGGGATTCATCCCTGGTATGCAGGGGTGGTTCAACAACCGCCAATCAATTAATGTGATACACCACATTAACAAAATGAAAAATTAAAATCACATGATCACGTCAATAGATGCAGAAAAAGCATTTGATAAAATCTAGCAGCCATTTATGATAAAAACCCTTAAGAAAGTGGGAATAGAGGAATCATATCTCAACATAATAAAGGCCATATATGACAAACCCACAGCTAACATCATACTCAATGGGGAAAAGCTAAAACCATTCTCCCTAAGATCAGGAACAAGGCAAGGTTGCCTACTATCTCCACTTCTATTCAACATAGTGCTGGAAGTTCTAGCCACAGCAATCAGACAAGAAAAAGAAAGAAAAGGCATCCAAATTGCTAAGGAGGAAGTAAAATTATCATTATATGCAGATAATATGATACTATATATAGAGAACCCTAAAGACTCCACCAAGAATCTATTAGAGCTGATAGATGAATTTAGTAAAGTAGCAGGATTAATATTCAGAAATCAGTTGCATTTGTATATACCAATAATAAAACATCAGAAGGAGAAATTAAAAAAACAATCCCATTTAAAATTGCTCCAAAGACTATAAAATACCTGGAAATAAATTTAACCAAAGAAGTAAAAAATCTGTACTCAGAAAATTATAAAACACCAAAGAAGTTTTGAATGAAACTGAAAGAAGATACAAATAGATGGAAACACATATTTCATGGATAGGAAGAATTAATATAGTTAGAATGTCCATACTGCCTAAGGCAATATACATATTCTACGCAATTCCTATCAAACTACCAATGACGTTTTTCACAGAAATAGAACATATAATCCTAAAATTTATTTGGGACCATAAAAGACCCCGGATAGCCTCAGCAATCTTGAGAAATAAGAACAAAGTGGGAGGCATAACGATACCTGACTTCACATTATACTACAAGGCTACAGTAATCAAAACAGCATGGTACTAGCATAAAAACAGACACATAGATCAATGGAACAGAATAGAGAGTCCAGAAATAAATCCATGCCTATATGGCCATTTAATCTACGACAATGGAAGTAAGAATGTACGATGGGGTAAAGACAGTCTATTCAATAAATGGTGCTGGGAAACCTGGACAGACACATGCAAAATAATGATGCTGGACCACCTCCTTACACCATATGCAAAAATAAATTCAAAATGGCTTAAAGACTTAAATGTAAGATCTGAAACCATAAAATACCTAAAAGAAAATATAGGAAGAAACTTCACAGACATTACCCGGAGCAAGATTTTTACTGATATATCCCCTTGCGTGAGGGAAGTAAGAGAAAAAATAAACACGTGGGACTACATTAAACTAAAAAGTGTTTTCACAGCAAAGGAAACCATCAATAAAACAAAAAGGGATCCTACTGAATGGGAAAAGATATTTACCAATGATGTATCTGATAAGGGATTAATATCACAAATCTATAAAAAACTCACTCAATTCAACTCCAAAGAAACAAACAACCCAATTAAAAAATGGGCAGAGGACTTGAAGAGACATTTTTCTAAAAAGGACATACAGATGGCAAACAGACATATGAAGCAATGCTCAACCTCACTAACCATCAGAGAAATTCAAATAAAAACCACAATGAGATACCACCTTACCCCAGTCAAAATGGCTATCATCAATAAATCAACAAACAACAAGTGCTGGCGCGGGTGTGGAAAAAAGGGAACGCTTGTGCACTGTTGGTGGAATTGCAGATTGGTGCAGCCACTATGGAAAACAGTATGGAGGTATCTCAAAAATCTCAAAATGGAACTACCCTGTGATCCAGTAATTCCACTCCTAGGTATCTATCCGGAGAAACCCAAAACTCCAATTCAAAAATCTTTATGCACTCCTATGTTTATTGCAGCACTATACACAATTGCCAAGACATGGAAACAACCGAAATGCCCATTGGTAGATGACTGGATTAAGGAACTGTGGTACATTTATACAATAGAGTATTATGCAGCCATAAAGAAGAAAAAAATCTTACCATTTGCAACAACATGGATGGACCTGGAGAACATTATGTTAAGTGAAATAAGTCAGACGGAGAAAGACAAGTACCATATGATCTCACTTATATGCGGAATCTAAAGAAGAGAATAAGTGAATGAACTAATCAGAAACAGTTTTGGAGACAAAGAGGAAAAACTGAGGGTTGTTAAATGGGCGGGGGGGTGGGGATAAGGGGGAAGGTGAGGGGATTAGAAAACAGTCGATAACCACAAGATGGCCACGGGGTTTTGAAAATTAATTTGGGGAACGTAATCAAGAATGTTGTAAAGATTTTGTAGGGTGTCCGATGGACACGTGTCCCATTTGAGAGACCCCCTCAGGGATGACGTAGATGCCTGATCACTGCACTGTACACCTGAAGCTGAACAATAATGAATGCCAACTATAATTATATATATATATATATATATGTACACATATGTATGTATATACTTAGAAGAGGCGGAGTACAGCATTGGGAGTGGAGACAGTGGAAATGTGATGGCTCGGTGCGATGTCAGAGAGATAATGGATTGGGGAGGCGGGTCCACAGTGTGAGGGATATAAATGATAAACGTCTAAGTAAAAAAAAAAAAAAAAAAAAAAGAGAGAGAGAGAAAAGTAACAAAAGTAACCATACTTGAAAAAATATTAAGTTTATTTTGACCTTGCTGGAATACCCTACATTTTCCCTCTCATATCTATCCTTATTCTCTCATTTAGAAATTCCACATTTAGAAATAGGAGAACATAGGCAGGATTATAATAAAAATAATGTTAAATACTTTCTCTATCCCACTCAAAATCTTTAAATGCCATTGGCAAGCTCTAGTTATTAGTAACATAAATATTATCCATTACTAGAGAACAAGATAAGCGAAAACATTGTTTTCTTAGCTGTTATTCTTTCGGGTGTTGATACATGCTGTTTTGGGGTTCTTTGAGATTTTGTTAATTTGTGGATGTGTTTGACATTTGATTAGTGCCTTTGGTGACTAAATCTCCTTGGATGGTATTCAAGATGTGAGACATTCAGAGTTGTTGGAGATTCAGAGTTGTACAATCCTATATACAGTGGACAAGAATGTAATGCTTATAGCATGAATGAACAACGTGGGACTGGGGTATGACTGATGTGGTTTTCATTGGCTCCACTCATTAGCTTCTGTCACTCACTGGCTTTATGTTAATATCTGATATTAGTTTACTCTTAGTTGGGAGGATGCTGTGTATCTGGATTGGTTTAGGATATTACAGCTACGTAGTTAGGGCAAGGCATTGTGAAGTCACTGTAACTTATTGGAGTACTGCTAGAGGTACCACAGACTAACTTCTAATTTTGCAGTGGTGATTGAGACTAAGGACAATAAAAAGAATAAGAACAAGGACAAAATGGCCTGATGACTTAGGCCCACCTAATCTGAAACTTTGTCTATGAATTTGGATGTTATTCTAGGGACAAATATGGCTGCGTCTTGCTACTTTCTATCCCTTGTCTTTTCAAGTATGGCAAATCTCAGACTAGGTAATTGGGCAATTTTTTTTTCCAGTTAGAATTGATAGGGATAGTATTACTGCTTTCATATAGAGTTCCTCTCTCACCCTACTTTCTGACACTTTATGTCACGCCTGTGACTACTGTGAAACTTCTTACATTTTTCTCTGGAAGCTCCACATATTTATTTTGAAAGCTTAACCTGAATTTTCTGGTTTTGCTCTATGAAGATATTTACTCTCCACCATAAGTCTTCTCTTTGTCTAAGCACTCCCTGGAGAGCTTCAGTGTTCCTTGAGGGACTCGGAAGATTGTACTATTTGATGCCTTAGTGTGTGTGTCATTTACTTCTCCTAGGAGAACTTTCATCTACTTCAGTTGTTTCATAGTCTGTTAATTTTAATGTAATTTTTACATCAATGAATTCCTTGTGATAATAACCCTAGTTTTTGTTTCAATGGAACTGAGCAGATGAAGCCAGAAAATATGGTGGTGGGAGTAGTTTCACTGCCTTTGGACACTCTATGTCTCCATATCTAGAAAATGGAATATTATCTGGCTTTTAAGGATACAAATTTTAATTTTCATTATTTTTGGTAGAAGTGTTGGTTGATTGACACTCTGTTATTAGTGCAATTCTTAAATTTGTCCCTAAAATTGAGAAAGCATACAAGAGCAATGATACCCAATGAATAAGGTTAGAAGAGGGATCCTTACTTAATATAATAGCATTCCACTAATTTTCTATAATTACGATATGAAATTTAAATTTTTGTCATGCACACTATTCAAGAGGGTTATTCATATAAATACCAACAGGATATTGTTACATAACATGTTCCTGTACATGCTATTAGAATACTAATATTTCTTAAATATTACTTCTTAAATAGTTAAAAATTAAATTTATTAATTAAAGAAATGCTGAGTCACAGGATATATGACTGAACATATGATAAAAATGAGACATATAATTAAAAAAATGAATCTGAAAAATTACAATAAGTTTAAGATATGGATGGATGCCATATTGACAAAGGTACCAACAGTGTGAAATTAAGAAAAAAAGGGCAGGCTAAGTAAATGGATATTTATGTGAGTTTTTTTCTTAGTATCAAATATTGAGCACCTATTAGAAAAGATTTTGAGTATTACCTAATTTCTATGATAATAATTCCTAATATAGAGATTCAAAACAGAAAATGCATGTGTGTTGATTGGAGTACAGAGGAGGGAGTGTCAGTTTGTTCCATTTGGAGGAAGATTATTCTTCTGAGCGCTGAATTTTTAAGCAGGAACTTTATCCAGTTTTGGCTTACTCTGATGCTTAAGTTGCTCCTGAGAGTTTATCTGGATTTCCATGAAAAGAAAACTTAACTTTTATGAGTATGGACAGAGTAGAAATCTGTGTTCTTTATAAATTGAGTGATAAAACACAGATATTATTGTGGTTTACTTTTACCACATGGCCATAACAAATACTGATGGGAAATAAAGATTCTAACGGAATTGGACAAATCCACTGTAGAATTCCCAGCATCTGATAAGATAATCATCATGGGGCATTTTTATCTCACATGCTGGCAGTGATGCTAAAATGTGGAGAAAAGTTATCAGAATTCACAGAATTGCAGAATAAAATGGCAGTGGTCTTTTTGTGTTAGGGAGTGTGCCAAAATCAATTTGAATTAACTAATGCCATCTTTAGCTTGCATATGAGAAAGCGAAAGGTTGCTTAAGAGCTTCTAAGTGTGGCCTTTAAAATTGGGTGTTAGTATTTTATAGTGGAAAGGGAAAGCAGTCCATATATGGCACTGAATATCAGAATAACCATTGCTTCATCATATCAAGTTCTTAGGAATATGGATGGAAGGACTGAATTGTATTACACACATGTGACATATTTTTTATATTGTGTATCTACTAAAATATTTTTATAGTTATAATTATTTTTATACTTCTATCTTTTAACTTCTATACCAGAATTAAAAGTGATTTATACACCGTCATCCAGTCTTCTTTTTTCCACCCCAGCTCCAATGCTATAACTTTGGTTCTATGCCAGGAGGGACTCTGATGAGAGAGTGCCATGAATTTTCCTACTGTTTCAATGAAGCTGGTTACATGCTAGCTTGAGCTGTAGGAGCCTCTTAACTGGCTCCTAATTTCTCATAAAAGAAATTGGTTGGTCTATTGTTGTGGAATCAGTGTTTCAGTGAGAGGAAGAAGGGTTTGGGGCTTCCTACTCTGCCTTCTTGCTGACATCAACCCCTCTGATTGTATAATTTTTAAGGCAACTGTTCATTGTACTTTAGACCTTACTTAGAGGCCTTAAAATAGGCTGTTGTATTAAAGCATCAAGGCCACTATTTGTTTAGTAAAGCAAAATTTTATTAAGAGATGGTAGAAATCAATTTTCAATATATCTATCAGATTTGTGCCTGTATCAGACACCTCTGATACACGTTTTTACTTCACCTTTGCATTCAGGCATCACACACTATTGCAGACAGTTTTGTGCAAATTCCAAATTTATCTCACATTGGTAACATCTTGCCTCAAGTACACATATAGTTCTGGACTACTCCAAACTTCAAGCATGTACATGGTGCTCAGAAGTGGGGGGAATTAGCAGCCTCATTAGGGCAACCTTAACCAATGAGAGGCAAGAGACCGTGGACAAGTACTTCTAGTCAATCCTTGAGTGGACAATTCTGAGAGGCGTTCTATCAGCATCTTAGATGTTCCAAGGTGGGAACAAGCTCTGTTGTCCCTTCTCAGCAGTGACCTTTGCAATGGATTTTTATATTGGTCTTTCCTCATTCTCCCTGGTCCATTATTGCTACTCCTTGGGATTATTCCCAAGTAAACAGCCTGTACAAAAATCTTTGTCTCAGACTCTACATTTGAGTACAACTAAGGTAAGACAAGGCTTTTAATCTAAGTCTTATCCCACTTTATCAATTTCACCTGTAAGGGTTTTTAAAATGATTCAGTAGTAAGGTAAAATACACAACAACCAAGTTCTGTAAACTGTTAGCACTCAAGCATGTGATAAAAGTTAGTCGTCTTATTCCAGACTTTGCAGGAAAAGAATAATATCAATGTCCAAACAGTGGCTGAACAGGGGACAACCCTGCGACAGGAAAAAAATGTTCATGTTTTTGGTGGGCCTGAGCGTCCTGGCTGAGTACAGATGGAAAATGATGGAAGGATCTTTCATGCCTCTTACCTTTGATGCCCTTTTATTTCTAAGGATCAGCTTTGCCTATTTCACTCAGGGAGGAGAAGGGTCTGACAAATGCATTCACTGTGCAGTGTACTGACCCTGCATTAGCTCTTTTAGGAGCATTTGTATTGTAAAAGAAGACAAGGGAGAGTAGATCTTTAAAGTGACACTTCAGTCACAAAGGAGGGTACTCGCTTTCCCAGGGATCCTTAAGGCACCCTACACAGGCCACTCACTCTTTTACCTTGTACCAAAGCTTATATCTATGGCTTGGGTCTAGTCAATATCATTGGAGAATAAAACCTATTGTATGACATTTAGTTAAAATAGCTTTTTTTTTCAGATATTCTTAGGTTTCTAAACAAAAAAAAGTACCATAAAAATGTTATCTCAATGCAGCCTGGACAAGCTGAGCTAGTCTGGGGGAGTTGGAAGGAAGTGAGGCAGGGCTAAATTTGTGATGACCAGAGCAGGCCGCTCCATGAAGATGTGAGTCCTAGCTGAAGATCACTCCAGTTATGGTCAGCTCAGTTTTTGAAACTGGGGAATCTCCAAAGGTGCAACAGAGAGCTGGTTGATCTGTTCCAGCAACATAGAGGACCAAGCAATGCTAAATATTGCTGTTAGAAGTCCAATTTTCCTTTTGGCACTTTCTAGAATTAATTCCCAGTATGCTACCTTGGGCAATACAGGAGATTTTATAGCAACCCTCTGTAGCAAACTGTTCCAGATAACTGTGGGCATTAGCTGAAGGCTTGAAGTCTTGTTTTTTTGTTTTTTTTTTTTTTTGTTTTAGCTCTACCACTTTGATTAAGAGATTCTGATTATGGTTGGAAGAATCCTGATTATGGAAAATTTTCACACTGTCAGTCACCATGAAATGTATTTATATATACTGACATGGTTTGATTTTTCAATTCCAACTTTCTAAGGGAGTCACTGATTTAGGTATATGAATTCTAGAATTCTCTTTTGACTAACAAAGAAACTCCTTTCTGAAATACTCCCTTACAGCAGTTTAAAAGTGGGCTCAGCTTCTTCAGGTTGCTCTGATTATATGTCTAAATGCATTTATTAATCTGAGTTTATCCAGAATCCCAAAACAATGACAAATTTAGCTGTATTACTTTAAAAATCTTACAAAAATATTACAAGCTGTTATGAGAATACTTACGTATATCGTGAAAAGCTAAAGGAGTGTGGGAAAGTCTGTCTCTTTGATGGCTTATTAAAATAGATTGTTAAATATTAAAAAATATAGAAGAGAAATAAAATGCAACAATGCTCTATTTTTTATTCAGTTTGTACTAAAAATTCAATAACATTTTCTTTACTTTAACATTCTACTTATTTATGTTCTAGCTTTTATAATTTAATGTTTAAGGATAGAAACAAATCTTTTTTAAAGCATTTATTATATCTCAGGCACTTTGATAATTGCTTTTTAGTAAATTATTTTATTTTGCTTTTTGTGAAATATTTTATTTCCTATTTTAATTTTATTTTAAATTTATTTTTCATTTACACTTAACATTCAATATTATATTAGTTCCATGTATCCAGCATAGTGGTTCGACATTTATATAGCTTACAAAGTGATCCCCTGATAGGTCTAGTACCCACCTAGCACTGTACATAGTTAGTTAAATTATTTTGTTTTATATAATCTTCGTAACAACCTGTGTGGATTATTATCACATTTTAAAGATGAAAAAAATAGAGGCTCACATAATGCAGCTTATAATGCTCATGTAGTGAGCAATGGCAAAATCTGGAGGCAAATCCTGTTTCCTGTTTTCAGGTGCAGGCTTTTTGAAATACACCGTACCTTTCTAAACAAAATGTTATGTCAAAACACTAAACAGTATGTGCCTCTGAAACAGACCTCAGAAGTTTGTTTGAGGAATTTCCTATATTCATAGACACAGAGCAATGGCAGGTAAATAGTGGAGATACAGACACGACTGGTGTACAGATGGAAATAACTTGAGCCATGAGACCATGTTTGGTACATTGAGCTCCAGGTACCTTGGCATTGGGATTGGGGGTGGAGCAGATAGAGTATAGATAAATCCAGGAGACATTGGGACCCAACTAACTCTGGCTTGAAGCAAAACACGAGGAGAAACTATAACTGGATTGAGGAGAATCTAGCGAACATTTGATAATAAATAAGAAAAAGTCTCCATACATGCAAAAAGAACATTTCAAAAAGAAGGTAATTTTTGAAGCAGCATGGAAACTCTAGAATCGAACACTAACAATGCTCCGTCAGTAAGAAAAATTAAGTGTTGTGACAATTATGGAATAGGCTAACAATATGACCAGGGGAATATATGCAGAGGATAGGAGGAATAGATGGAGAGGGGCACACAGATTAAGATGATTAGATGGGTGACTTTGGGACCAGCCTGTTGAATGTTAGGAAAAGGTTTTAAAAGGCCTAAGAAACTTGGAGGTATCACTTTATACACATCAAAAAGCAAAGTTTACATCTTCTGAAATAGTTCCACAGCTCTAAGATGTTCTGTTCTATTTTTTAAATTATTTTTTCTCTTTACATTTCTGTTTGGGATGTTTCCATTCATCTAATTGCAAGCTCAGTAGTTCTTTCTTTGGCCACGACGAGTCTACTGATGAACCCGTGAAAGACGTTTTTCATTTTTCTAACAGTGTTTTTGATTTTTAGTATTTCCTTTGGTTGTTTCCTAGAGTTTCTTTCTCTCTGCTTATGTTTTCTATCTGTTCTTGCATGTTGTCTATTTTTTTCCATTAGAACACATAACATAAGGTAACATAATGTAATGTAACGTAACATAACATAGCACAGTTATTTTAAATACCCTGCACGATAATTTCAAAATCTGTGTCATATCTTAGTTTGATTCTGATGTTTTTGTTGAAAGATGGGCATTATGTATTGGGTAATAGGAACTGAAGTAGGTAGGCCTTAATGTGAGGTTTTGTGTTGATCTGGCTAGGAGTTGGGCTGTAGTTAAAATTTGCTCTAGTTTTAGGTACCAAAGGCCTCAGATTCTTCCAGTGTCCTATGTATCCGCTGTTGCCGTTGGGCTTCCCTAAGAACTTCTTTTTAGATAGAATCTTCATCTTGTAGAATTTTCAGCTGTAATCTACTGTTGTTATACTGGAGTGCTATGGGAGTGGCGGTCATGTGTGGAGGAAAAGAAATATTCTATACTATTATGATTAGGTCTCAGTTGTTTAGTAGGCCTGTGTCCCTGGGCTGTGACCTTACTTCATATTTTGTAAAAGAAAAATACTTCATAAATTTTCCTGCGTTAGGTGAGACAGAAAGGCTAGAGGGAGGGGCAGTAGTATGGGAAATTTCCTTCCTCAGTGGCAGTGAGGCTCTAGCAAAGTCTTTTAAGGCCTTTTCCCCTGGAGATTAGGCCTTTGTTATGGAGAATGCTCTGGGCCTATTTTGTAGTGGTTACTTTCCCCCTGCTTCTATCAGAGCCATGAGGGGATTTTTCTTCACTGTGAGAACCTGATGTGGTTCCAGGAAGTAACCCATGAATGTGTGGGGGTTTTCCTAAGACTGTGGCTTCCAGGAGTTTCTCATTCTCATGCTACTCCACACTAAATCTCCAGCAGTTTTTCAAAATAACAATTATAGTGTTCCTACCAGTTGATGGTTCCAGTGGTTTCTGTTCCAGATTAGCAGATGTTGATTGTAACTCCGGATTTTCCTGCCTTTCCAGGTTTTGAGGTGGTAATTTGCCCTACAACTTCAGTTCTCTTATATGTCTAAGAAAAGTTGTTTCAGGGTTTTCATCTTTTTTCTTGTCGTAAGGATGAGGCTGACAACTTTAAAGCTCTTTATATGATGAAGCTCAAACCACAAGTCTTCTCCCCAAAGGCACATCAAAGGCAAAGTTTAAAAAGGTAGATAGATAATATGAAGGCGTTATGGAGATATAGGAAGGTAGGAATTCTTAGCCAATGCTATAGAGAGTATAAATAGTCACAGAAAATTTTCAGACACCTGCCAGTTTTATTTACTGAAATTAAATCTGCTTTGATCTTTTGAATCAGAAATGCCACTCCTAAGTATGTAACCCTACAGGAAAGATATGTATGAGTATATTTGTTTTGACATGATTTATAAGCAATTGGAAGTTATCAATACAGTTATTTATCATTAGTGGAATGAATAATTAAAATATGGCCGATGCCTCCAATGGAATACTGCACAGCAGTTAGAATCACTGTAAATAGATGTTATAAAGACAGTGTTGAAAAGATTTGAAAGAGAATCATATCTAGCTAGCATTTATATAAATAAAAGAAGAAATATATAAATGGCACTAAATATTTTACAAGCATACATGAATATTTAAGGACATATTTCAAACACATTAGCATTGATGTCTGTGGAAAGGAAGGAAATAAAAGTGAAGATGGATAAGAAGGGGAAAAATAAAACAAACAATAGAACAGTCTTCCGTGGCTGATAAAGATAATATGTTATGAACTGGAAGATAATATGCTATGAACAGAAAATATAACTTAACTCTTTGCAGTTGAGTTCTAAAATACCAACCAATCAATCAATCAATCCCAACCTCCCTCCAAAAAAACAAAACTAAATAAGCATAGAATTTGAAAGTCAATGTAACATAAATTTAGTGGTGTGAAGCTGGACTCAAATGTGAGGACTATATATTTCTAGAAATCAGCAAAGGATAACTAAGTTGAATTTGCCTATATATGTGGAACTTGAATTTGCCTATATATTTGAATTTGAATTTGCCTATATATTTGCCTATATATTTGCCAAATATTTGAATTTGCCTATATATTTGCCTGTATATTTGCCTAAGAATTTGTACAGCTTGTTTGGTACTGTATGGTACAGTTGGCAACTTTAAAACTGTTTAAAAGTGACAAAGAAAATAGCTCATTCTTTACTTATTTATTTTTACATTCAGAATATATGTAATGGGCATAAATTGGACAGACCTAAACTGGCTCACTAATCTCACTTGACCAGGAGAAAAATTTCCTTAGATGTCACCATTACTTGTTATGGAAGGCAAGTGTTTCATCATCTATACAAAGGACTTACAAGAATTCTATTGGACTAGTTATTCAAAGGAGAGCGCCATGTTAACTGGACAGCTACGCCCTTCATTGAGCAGCCTTCCCCACCTCCAAACATTGAGGCATTTTTATTCCTTTCTCCCCAGTTTATGTAGACGTTCCATTACATTCTCTTCGCTTCCCTCGTTGGGTTTCTCTAAGAACAGAATAGCTCAACCTGCAATTCTATATCTATTTTTTTTCAGTGTGCATAGTCCTTTGTTATTTTTCCACCATAGATGATATGTCTATCCTGAAGGTTGGTGGAGGAGAGGACCAAGGAAGAGAGGACCAAGTGAAGTAGGGTTCAGGGCAATATCAGGAGCAGGCAGGAAACAAATACTTGGAACTATCATTTCTGCACACATATAAACACAACTAGGAGAAGCATAGTTAGACATACAAAACGAACAAAATAAAGGTATAAACTTTGAGGAGCTTATAATCTAGTAGTACTATTCATTCATTCCTTCATTCATAGAATACAGCTTTATTGAGAACTTACTTTATCCTGGGGACTGCACAGTGGGTACAGTGCCTGCATTCAAGAAGCTCAGTCCTTTGAGGGAGTCAGCCATGCACAGAAGTAATTCACGTAGAACATAATAAATACCAAAATAGAGGTAAACGCATTGTGGAAGCTCCAAAAAACAATGTCAAACTCTTAATCTTTGGTGAGGCTGGTGAAAGGTGACAAAAGCCAGCCTAGGAAGCAATGGAAAGATTAGGGAAGACTAAAATAGAAACTTTTTTGATATTTCACATGACTTCAAATTATTAATACTGAAAGGGGCGAGAACATATGAAGTAGACATTTAACTGAGTATGCTTTTAAAAGGTACAGACTATCCAAATGTCACCATTTGTTCATTCATTTATTAATTTACATAACAAATGTGCCAGGCACTGGGCTAACCTGTGTAGATCCAAACCTGAAAAACAAAACAAAGCAAAGCCCCCTCCTTCAGAGGGCTCACAGCATATCTAAACTTTACGGGGATTCCAGGGACATTCTACATACAGATGTAGGATTTTTTTAGGTAGAAACATTTCTGGTTAAAGAAAGTTTGGAAAAAGTAGTCACTATTTTCCAGGCATTCTGCTGCTTGTCACCCCTGTGATCTCAAGTATGTTACCTCATCACTGTCAATGTTTTGATGAAATTGCTATATTATTTCCATCTTACAGATGAGGACTTGCAGTGCAACTGCAAAGTAATGGAATCAGAACCCGCTGCAGCTGGCTCTCTTCTCTAACTCCCAAACTGATGTGCATACGTATACATACATACACACACACACACATATGTGTATGTATAATATACAATATACAATATATAATATATAATATATAGTGTTTATGTTATGTTATATATATGTAACATATATATATATGTTATACCCTGTTTCCCCCAAAATAAGACCTAGCTGGACAATCAGCTCTAATGCGCCAGACAATCAGCTCTAATGCGTCTTTTGGAGCAAAAATTAATATAAGATTATTATATTAAGATTATATAAGATTATATAAGAGCTGATTGTCCGGCTAGGTCTTATTTTCAGGGAAACACAGTATATATATATATATATATGTATATATATATATATATAGACACACACACACATATATATATACATACACATATATATACACATACATATACATACTATATGTTTTTTTCTCTGTCCTCTCTTTATTTAGTTATTTAAAAATACTGTTTTTTTCTAATTATAAAAGTAGAATGTATAGAAAAGCATAAAGATGAAAACCAAAATCACCTGTATCCTGCATTCTTGAGGTGTGCTGCCCAATATGGTATCCACTAGCTACATGTGGCTACTGAGCACTTGAAATGTGAGTAGTGTGAACCGAGATGTGCTGTAAATGTAAAATACAGAACAAGTTTCAAAGACGCAGTATGAAGTAAAAAATTCTATCAAAAATTTTTTATATTGATTACGTATTGAAATGACACTTTGAATATATTGGATTAAAGTATATTATTAAAATTAATTTCACCTGTGTTTTTTATTTTTTAATGTGAATATTAGAAAATTAAAAATCACATATGTAGCTTGCACTATATTCCTACTGTACATTGATCTGCAGAATGTATGCTGTCTTTTTCTTATACATTTACATAAATAAAAATTTTTGATATCAGACTGTATTTTTCATTTTTATTTTTAATTTAATGAAGCATCAAGAACATTTTCTAATGCTGTTGAATGTTTTCCTATGACATCATTTTAAACTACTAAATAGTGTTCTATCACATTGGTGATAACACATTTATTTAACAGTTCCTTATTTTTGAACATCAGAGTTATTTCCAGTATTAACTCCACAATGAACACCATGTATATAACTCTATCTGCATCTCAGTTTACCTATTAGGAAAATTTCCTAGAATTGGAGTTACTGTAAAGATTTTAAACACATTTGAAGCTTTTGATAATTATTGCCAAGTTGCTCTACAGAAAACTATATTTTATACTCCCAATTCTAATGTTTAAGAGTGCTCATTTCTCTCAGCTGCCTACTTCATTTTTGCTAAGGGATTTCATTTAGTTTCAGAGAAACAGAATTTCTTTTGAAAAACAAAGGGCTATTCTTTGGAAGTAATTTTTGTACTTTCTGAGAACTTTTCATTTATTTATTTATTTATTTATTTATTTATTTATTTATTTATTTATTATTTTTTTATTTTTGGGGGGGTGTATGGGGAACAGGCCTTTATTGGGGAACAGTGTGTACTCCCAGGACTTTTTTCCAAGTCAAGTTGTTGTCCTTTCAGTCTTAGTTGTGGAGGGTGCAGCTCAGCTCCAGGTCCAGTCGCTGTTGTTAGTTGCAGGGGGCGCAGCCCAACATCCCTTGAGGGAGTTGAACCGGCAACCTTGTGGTTGAGAGGACGCGCTCCAACCAACTAAGCCATCTGGGAGCTCAGCGGCAGCTCAGCTCAAGGTGCTGTGTTCAACCTTAGTTGCAGGGGGCGCTGCCCACCATCCCTTGCGGGAGTCGAGGAATCGAACTGGCAACCTTGTGGTTGCGAGCCCACTGGCCCATGTGGGAATCGAACCGGCAGCCTTCGGAGTTAGGAGCATGGAGCTCTAACCGCCTGAGCCACTAGACTGGCCCATCTGAGAACTTTTTAGTCTTCACCAGGTTTAATTATTCTGAATCATCATATTGTTGCTTAAAATTATTCTTGAGCTGCATCTTTTAAGTGAAAAATGAGTTAATTATACTCTTTGGAAATCAACCAAATATAATTCCATACAAAGTATTCTATTTGATGGTCACTAAAAAATATTTAACTGATTTTTTAGAAGCGTGTTTTTGGTTTCAAGCAACTGGTCTCTTTTGTGTGTGTGTGATGGTTAATTCAGTGGTTAAGTTTTTTTCTCTGTACGTCAGAGCAAAAATGTCAGAAAAGTCTGCTCTTTCTGTAATGTGCAAAACAAACAGATCTCTGCTGGAGTTCATGGGCAGCATGAGTGGTATTTACACCAGTGGATTCATTGAATAGCAGACCATGTCGTTTCTGTCATATCAACTGATAAGTATGTCTAAAGGCTTTGCAGTTTCATTGACTTTGAGTTACTCTAGTTGACATTTTCCATAGTCAAGACCAGAAGATACATCACAGGTGTGACTTGGCTCACCCAGTCACTTCTCCCTACTGGTTTGCCTAGAGTTCAGGCTTGCAACTTGAGTCCTGGGAGCCTCAGCTGGCAAACACCACATGCAGGTGGTGGTCCAGGCTGAACTCAGTCATTGTCATGTTCTTGTTGGCTTTGATTTCGGTTTGACTGCCTTTATCAGTGTTCCTGGTTATCTGGGACATTCGGAATTAAAACTGTCTTTAAAGGTAAGGATATGGGAAAAGGACACTTTCCAGAACGAAGCCCTAGTGACAAAAGGGATTTTTAAAAATAGTGTGTTCACTGATGTGTGTGTGTGTGTGTGTGTGTGTGTGTGAGTGTGTGTGTGTGCTGTGTATGTGTGATTCCAACCAACTTATAATGGGCTCAATTGATTGGAATTTCCTAATGATTTTGTTGTGACTAGATGAGATGAACAAATATTTTAAAACACATTTTGGCCAAAATATAAGTTTGCAATAGTAAACTTTAACAGGGAACTGAAAATTGCATGTAAAGGAAATGTTTATTTCTTTAAATCCCATCCACTTACTGAATATGTAGCACACAGACCAGGGCTGTCATATTAGGTTGCTTATCTAACGTGTGGTTCCCTCATTGTCTTGTGACTTCTTTCTCTTAGGAAATAATTCTGTCCATCTGGCTGTGATATTTCTCTACGTGCTTCGCTTTCATATATAAGCTGATAACCAAAATCCAGGAGAGAAAAATGTGTGCCATGTCTCCTTAGCTATTAGCATAAGAAAAACAAATTGAGATTACGCATAGGATAAAACTGTTGTTGATGTAATAAAGAGCAGAGGGATGATTGAGTCTAATTAGCAAATAAGAAAACTTTCCATGTGCTAGTAGGAGAGAGCTCTTGTTGTTAATGTTAAAAGACTCTTCTAATGTCAGATCCTCTTATTTTCTCCTTTTGCCTATAGTTGTTCACATTATTTCTTCATTCTAATCTTATAACATAAGTACTTTTCTGGGATGATAAACACTGAAAATGCCTGGTCACCGAAGATAGTAATATTGGTAAAATCCATAAGTGCATTAATTCTTGTATCCAATGCTCTGAAGAGTTTTTCTTTAGTATATGCGTGGTAAGGAATGAGTGAAAACAATAAATTTTTTTAGAACAAAGATGGCTGATAAATTTATGCTAGCTGTACTGAATTAAGTTTGAACAGAAACAGAAAAATAGTTTAAATCATTTTCAATTGGTACAATTAACAGAGCTAAGCATTTATTTCATTTTAATTTTTAAAAAGTATATTTGGTTTACTATATTGTATTAGTTTCAGGTAAATAACACAGTGATTTGATTATAGTATTACACAGTTTTTATATGTTACAATGTTATCACCCCACTAATTTTAGTAATCAGTCATCCTGCAAACTTATCAATAGTATTATTGACTATATTCCCCTTCAGCTTTTTTCACTCATCCCCCCTCTGGTAACCATCCTTTTGATGTCTATTTCTTAGTTTCTTTTTGTTTTGTTTTTTCATTTGTTTTTGTTTTGTTTTATCTTGTTTTTAGATTCCACGTATAAATGAAACCATATGGTATTTGTCCCTCTGATTTATTTCACTTAGCATAATACCCTCTAGGTCCATCCATGTTGTTGCAAATGGCAAGGTTTCATTCTTTTTTTATTGCTGCATAATATTCTGCTGTATACTATATTTTCTTCATCTATTCATCTAACCATGGACACCTAAGTTGCTTCAGTATCTTGGCTATTGTAAATAATGTTGCAATGACCATAGGGGTGCATATATCTTTTCAAATTAGTGTACTGATTAACAAAATTAAAAAAGAGTAAAAACCAAAAAAACACTAGAATATAGGTTCATGAATAAGGG
Organism: Rhinolophus hipposideros; assembly: GCF_964194185.1. Lineage (NCBI taxonomy): Eukaryota > Metazoa > Chordata > Mammalia > Chiroptera > Rhinolophidae > Rhinolophus > Rhinolophus hipposideros. Next base: position 71,673,831 of record NC_138053.1, on the reverse strand, counting down.
CTAGGAAGATGTAGCATTTCTTTCTTTTATGAAAAAAGATTAACAACAAATATTTTTTATGTCAATTGATTTGTTTATTGCATTATATACTTAAATATTTTCAGACAAAATATATAATTTTTGTTATACTGTCAAAACAGAGATAACAGGGATTTTAAAGTGGAGATATGAATATTTTTCTTACTGTCTAACAAATGACGTCTAGGCAAACTTTTGGTCTAAGGACTAAACCCTACTTTATAGAAATCAGTGTTTCTCTTGACCTATATTTGTGACCCATCCCCAACAATAACTGGTCAATTAACCCCATACCTGCTAAGTGCCAAACATTCATTCATTCATACATTTATCCAAAAAAAAAAAAGCAAACATCTATCATGTACATAACACTCTTAATTTTAGTAATTAAAAAGCGAGTTGTTTTGTACGTTAGGGGAATGTACCCTCTTACAGAGAGAGAAGACGTTAGAGCAATTGAATAACTCTTAGCTAAGAGTTAGATCAGTGAGAGAGTTAATGAGTAGGTTGAAATGGGAAGAGGGTGAAACCACTATGAGTTGGGCTAGTCAGAAAAAACAAGTTGAAAATAGAGGCATGGTATTCATGAGCAGCTCTGCACAACTTCCATAACATCTATAAATACTTTTGTTCTAGAATTCCTCTATTCCAACTCTTTTATTTTACTGATGAAGAAATCAAGGCTCAAAGAATGTAAGAAGCTTGGCTGAGGTGCAATCAGATAGTGGCTGAAGTGTAGCTGGCACCCAGTTTTCCAGACCATTGGTCAAGGGGTGTTTTCTTTTAGAGAAATTTAAGAGATGGGCTAAAGGACCATGAAAATCTTTGCTGTTAATCACTGTTGTTGTTAATCTTTCTCACAGATTTTCACAATTTTAGGTTTGAAGTGATATTTTTGATTTATTGTTTAAAACTACGTTAGTGTTTCCTAAGAAAAGGCATGGCCATTTATGTGCTATTTTGCAGTACTATGAAAGTGAGTTTCACTGAAGGTAGCATAAACTTACGATTTAGAGTAGAGATATGAAAAATAAATTGTTTTTGGATTTGCCACACCCCTACCCTTGTCTTTTACCTCTCATGGCCCTAATGCCTCCAATTTTCCCTCCTCCATAAAGAAACCTTTCAACAGTTCTCCTACATGCCTTGTATTTTCTTGACAAAACCTACCAGGAAAGCAGTGTTTGAAAAGTTCAGTACTGCGTCCAATCTCAGACTTCATCTTTGAAATTTTGCACACTGAGTTAAAATATTGCTACATTTGTGGCCTGGGATCGTCCCTGCTAATTCCATATGAAGCAAGAGTGCCAAAGAACTCTTAGAACTCCCCTTGTGAATTTGCTTGGTGAGCAGTTCTGGACTTGGTGTTTTAATCTCTCCATCAGGATCAACGTGATCCTTTGTTAAAGCCAAGGTCAAGTGGGATAAGCAGTTGAACTTTCTCCTTCATCTTGCATGGCTCATTGAAACATGTAACCTTTATAGCTTGGTTTCTGCTTTGGAGGAGAATCTAAAGTCCTAGCAGATGTTTATTTCACTCTTTTGAAAACCCCATTTCATTTTACTAGGCATGGTGTCAAAGAAACAATTGGGGGTAGATTAGGTAGGAGGTGGAAGGTCAATGTTTTCTTTGCTAATGTTGCAAAATAAGAGGTTTTTGTGTTTGTTTATTTTTATTTTCTGCCAATTGGGCCACTGAGAGCAAGTCATTGATTCTGAAACATAGACTTCCTTCATGTGTCAGGAATGACTGTGGAGTCAAGGTAAGTGAAGAAAAGACAGGGTCGCAGCTATCTGAGCCCTTCTGGTTGGCAGAAAACAAAACCCTAAGCAATCAGTTGCCACCTTTTATGGCATTTTCCTCCAAAGCAGTCAATGCAAATGACTCCCTTCTTCCACAAAATGCTCCAATGTTTTTGTCACCAATAACCCAGGAATAAAACAGCAGCGAAACTACTGTTCTCCTTCTAATGCAGTCCTATGTTTTCTTAAATGAACCACCATGCACACATTGTCTTTAATTTTAAGTGACATTTATGGTCAACTTTATAGCTCCTGTCATTTCACGTGGCTCACTAACAAGCTCTTTAAAACTAGTCCTATAACAACCTCAAGTTGATGCCTTCTGATTCCGAATAGCACATGGGACAACCTAACAATTGAATGTGGTGTTTGAAGGCAGAATACTATACATTCAATTCTGCCTTTTTCTGCCTGGAGGCAATAGTCTAAACACTTCAATTCATATTTTCTGTAAAGCCTATATGGATAATGGCAAATGATCCCTGGCTAATTTTTTGGGCACAAAATAACTTAAAAAAAAAAAAAAAGACTGGGGGACACTTATAAAGATTCTAGAATTTTATGGTTGGGAAGACATTCTTGCAATGAAATTGCAAATTGTTGTTGATACCATGGCCAGAATGTCTGTCACATTTGGGTAGAAAACAAGTATGTCTGATTTTTTCTTTTAATCATTTCTTCTTGTTTTGCCACTTCTAGTGGCCTAAATTATCTTTCCATCCCTTTACCATTAACAGGGGAATACTGCAAATACCTTGACTGAATAAATGGGATAATGCAGATCAGACCATCTAGAGAGAAGATGGGTTTTCAGCACTGCACATTAGATTCGTGTGGTAAGTATCTAAGAAATACTGTTGTCTAGGCCCCAATTCTTGGGCTTCTGATTGAATTGGTCTGGTGTTGAGGGTGGGAGGAGAATGACACTGATTTCTTTTTAAAAGAACCCCAGATGATCCTAAGGGGCCAAGGCTGAGAACCACGGCAGCTGAAGGATGTAGAGGCCGCTACTTAAGTTAGGTTATTTCGATTGTCAAAGATAGTCTCCTTTGAAAAAACGTGGAAACAGTCAGTTTCTCTACATATTCAACTACGTTGTTTATAAGTTAAATAATTTTTGATGAAATTAAAAACAAGCTTTGTTTTATTCTTCATAAACAAAAAATTAATAGTGACATAGATAAATATTTCCATTAAAAGAGTTTGCTTCTTGGGCCAGGTTTGCAAGTTACTATGAATTTACAGAAAATTTTTGTGAATACAAACCAATAAATGCCTATTTTTTTTTTTTTTTTGGCCTAAGCTAATTTGAGTTGCTTCTGTCAACTTGCAATCAAAATATCTATGCTTAAATATGGGGTCCACAAAATGTATTCTTTAGACATGGAGGAAATGAGATTGGTGATTGGAGAAAAATGAAGGCATTTTAGGAAGGGTGGAGTCTGGGCTGCAGGAGTTTGGATTGACTGAGGAGAGAAGAAAGAGAATTCTGAGTGGAAATCATTCACTAATTTATCTGGATTCCACATGGATGGTGGAGCAAATTTTTAAATTAGTGAAAACCCAAAGATGCTTTATCTTAGCATGGCGATAGGTACTGAAGTTACGTTAACAATTACAATGTTATTATTACTTAGCCTCAACTTCAGAGGTTCCTGACACTGCATCTTTCTCTTGTTTGAGCATTTTACAATTTTTAAGGTTGAACATATAAATGTTTTCTGCTAGCATTTGAAATCATGCATTTCTTGCTTGACAGAAGCTCCTTGAAAGTGATTTGATGTCTTTTGATTTTTAAAAATATTTAGCAATGTGTAGCTCAGTGCTTGGTCCATAGAAAGCATTTATTAAGTACTTCTCAATTGACTTTTTAGACTGAGAAAGAGGAGGATGAAATAGCCACTTGATACAAGATGAAGAACTAGCTCAGCAGACGTCAGTTGAATATAGTTTTCATAAGGCTGAAGATAATTTTTTTAAAAAAGAGCTATGTTGAAACCTCATTAGAGAACTAAGTGCTGAGAAACAAAAACATCTAGAACGAGGTAATGAGCTGAACGAGATGCTGAAGAAGTGTAAGAAGCTCTGATAGTTTCTTATTTACTTAGCTAGTTTTAAGTGCAAACTTTGCAGTCTTTGGCAGACTGTGAGCTATAACAGTCTGGTGCCAAAAGTATGGCCTCTGGACTAAGGCACACTCAGGTTCAAATCCTGCCTTTCTCATTAACTAACAAGATGATCTTGATCAAATTACTCAGTTTTTTCAGATTCCATTGTATAATTAATTGAAGAACACATTTATACTGACCGTTTAGGATTATGAAGCACTTTTGAAGAGATAGTGTACAGTACACATGATAGGTGCCTAAAATTGCTATTTGGTCATTATCATAGATTTCTGGAAAAGGCCATTCTGTGAAGGACCTAAATGAGCAGTATGCATTTTCTTGGCATGCTCTAGCCATTCTCCCTCCCTGAGCCACTATAAGTCAGAAAAAGGCTACATAGATCCTATATAAAGCAGAGATTATGATTCAGCTTCTTACGTTTGTGTCCAGATAGCATGCTGAAGTGGAAAGAGTGTAGGTATTAGCACCTGATGCCCTAGGTTCAAATCCCAGTTCTGGCACTTCCTGCCTCCAGTTTCCTTACCTTTCTGATCCATCTCTGAAGATTGCTATGGGCAATGAGGACAGAGCAAATGAGAAAGTGATTTTGCAATTGTGAAGTGCTGCCCAAATGTAATTGTGAAAAAAGAAAAGCTGTAAATAGAAGGGGTTAGGGCCTAATCATTTTGATTCAGTCCAGTGCCGGTAAGCACACTGCTGAAGATGTGACAGAGTAGGTGCCATTTCATTTACTCTGTTCTTATCATGCAGTTAGCTTTGGGAAGAAACATGAAGCTCAAACGTATCTTTGGCTGCATTGAACTAGAGATAATAAAAAAAGTCTAAAAAGAATACTATGATCTTATAAATTACATCAAAATTCTCACTTGGGTACAGTGACCCAGCAAGTTATTCCTTTATTTGAAGGTAATCACTTACCTTGTGGCTGAAATGTTTATAAAGGAAAGCCAAAACATTTAGTTGCCGTTTGTGTTTGTTTAGGTTTGTTTTTCCGTTGTCTTGCCCTGGGTCTAAAGAAAGCCTGCACATAATAGGAATGGCATGGAGCTGTTTAAAAAAAAAAAAAAAAAAAAGACATGGCCAGAGGAGGAGCTAGAGCTGAAGAACTGCCACCACAGAAATAAAGTGTCTACTTTTTATAACTTGACTTTAATCACAATGGGACCCATGGAATACCTTCTACCCACTACAGGCCGGGCAATATAGCCATTTGTTCCACATCCTACATTTATCTACCCACCAAAGCTACCTAGTATTGCCACATCTACTTCCAATGCCTGGAACGTTGACTTTTCTCCCAGTGTGCAGGTTTGGATACACTTTCTTTTTGGAAATATATCAAAGTCAGTCTGTAGCCTGCGGTCTAGAGTGCAGAAGAGTTTAGTCATAGCTTGGTCCAACTTCTGAACAACGATATTAAGCTTATGATTTCTGAAATGTTTACGTTAGTCCCAGCCATGCTGTTTACTGCAATTGTTGACACTAACACTGTTCGGTCCAGATGAGAGAACAAGATCAGCAACTGAGATTGTTTTGTGTTGTAAGCTCTACTTGCAGATGTCCTCAAACTAATGAAAGCCAGAGTGTATTTCTTTCTCTGATCACATGATCTGAAAGCCAAGGTTGTTGGGGACATTCAGGAAAGTTCCCCCCCCCCCAAGATTAACAAGTTATTGGGAGAAATAACTTTACTGAGAAGATTTAGAGGCATCTTCCTTTCTTGGGTGTATTTCAGAGGCCCCTCAAAGCCTTCTACATGGCAAAGAATACTCTACTTTAGTAGCATCTGCTTTGCTATTACTTTATAAACTGCAAGAATATGAATTGTTTTTGGTATATAAAACAAGCATCAAATTCAAGTAGTTTTCAATCAGCTAAAAAGCTGCTTTATTTTCACAACAATTTTGGCTTTGTAGACATGGTTTTGGAGCATACACTGCCTGGTCTTAGAAATATGCATAGAAAGAAACTTGTTTTATTTTTCCTTTTGTTTTCATTTGTTTAATATTATACTAATAGACAAGTTGGGCCAACTAAAGAGACAGAAAAAGAGGCGAGTTAAGAGAAGGGTGATTTTAATTAACTAACTCTTTTTAAAGCTGCTGAAATCTGCCCCTTGGATTGGCAATGCTTAACCATTAGAACCAGATAGACCCTGAAAATCTTTTTTATTTTTTATTTTTTTTATTTATTTTTTCTTGTTTTCTTTTTTTATTAGTTTCAGGTGTACAAGACAAGGTAATACTTAGACGTTCATCATTTATATCCCTCAAACTGTGAACCCCCCTCGCCCCATCCATTATCCCTCCGACCTCACACCGAGCCATCACATTATATATATAAAATTATAGTTGGCATTCATTAATATTTAGCTTCTGGTGTACAATGCCATGGTCAGGCATCCACATTATCTCTGAGGTATAGACCCTGAAAATCTTGAACATTTCTTCTACTTTAGATTTTTTTGAAAAGTAATTTCTTTAGCAAAAAAAAGAATGATCTTTTTTACAAGGTTTTTCACAATGCCCTTGAAAGATAGGTATAGTTTTAGATCTTTATTTGAGGAAAAATATTTAAAGATATTGGTGGATTGCATGGATAGAAAACAATAATTCCATGACAGAAAACAATAATACAGTGGGAACTCTATGTATACAACAAAAACAATTTTAACTTGTACGCCATGGTATCTGTGTGCTTTGCAATAGGATGATAATGTAGCAAAGGAATTTGGACAGCAGCTTGAGTTTTGCTATAACAGTATCTGAAATGCAACTGTCTAAGAATTTTGTTCTAATCTACTAAGTTTGGATATTTGAAGATTTAAGTCCAAGAAAAGCCAGTTTGATTCTTGTTACCATAGTATTATTAAAGAATATGCATAGTCTTTCATTTAGAACTGTGTTTGTCTAGCCATTAATTGTATTAAGTTTTGTGTGTGTGTGTTTGTGTGTCCCAAGCTAAATGTCTTTATTTAAGAGAAACTTTATGAGTAATAATGATAGCTAGTATTTATTAAGTACTTATTACATGACAGGAAGAGTTCTAGGCACTTTACATGTGGCAAAGACTGGCTAATTTTCTCCCATCCTGTTTCATCTTCTTGGCAACCTCACTAGTACATTTCCATTCTCATTTGTAGTTGGGCGTGGACATGTGAGTTAGTTTTTCTCAGGGGAATGTGAATAACAGTGATGTGTACCACTTCTAGGTCTAGTTCATAAATCCTCCCACATGTGACGTTTGTACTCTTTCCGTTTCTGCTGGGCTGATGCAGACAACACAATAATATTAGAAGTGATGTGTTGAAAAGGGTGGGGTTATAAGATGCAAAGAGCCTTGGTTCTCCCTTCTTGGAATATAGGCCCCTGACAATCAGGAATTCCCAATTAGAATTGTATGTGTGTGGAAAATAAATTTTTGTCATGTTGGAGTCATATCCTAGAGCATTTATTTGTTGTAACAGATAATATTACTTTAATAGACATATATTATTTAATTATTTGCTCTTTGATATAAGAATAACATTTTACCCATTCTATAGATGAGGAAACTGGTTCATAGAAATTTGAAAAAAAAATGCCCAAGTGGAACATAGTTCTTATATGGTAGGGTTGGAACATGATCCACGTTCTTTTTGTAGATGCCTCTTTCTCTTGTTGTAATTATTAGTAAGAGATAAGAGAATTCTGTAAGTTCTAAATGCTATAATTTGCACTGCAAAGCTAAAACTTTTAGAATTCAAAAAATGTTTGCATACTAGGCTCTCAATAAATTCCTGTATTCACCAAACTTTGTTGTTAGTTTATAGTTTGCTCTGAGCAAAATTTTTGTGCAGATAATTCAGAAAGTATTTTCAAAGAAAATTGAGATTTATTTAAATTACATAACATGTGAATATTTTACATTAGAGTTAAAATTTTTTTGAAAGATTAAAAAAATTATATCACTAGGTTGTCATTATATGAAGGTTCATAATCAATATTATCAAACAATGTAAGACTATGGTATGCACTTTTTCAAACCACTGTTTTTTTCTTGTTTAAATTGATTATTTAAAACATATTAACGGCAACCACTTTTGTTACTACTTAATATTTTACTCAAGTTATTTTCACTGAACTATTTCATGGTTTCAATCATAGGAAATCTTCATAGTCATTTTACATCTGATGAGGTCTGTATTTTTAGATCCCTGTGTCTCATTGTCATTCAAGAGACTGTGGGCTTTCCCACATCTATCAAGGGATAGCACTGTAACTGCATCATGATGTTTGGATCATTGGAAAAGATGTTTTGAACTATTGCCATAATATATGCACAATCAAGTTAATAAGCACAGTAAATGCATCACAGGATAATATGGCTTTAAATGTAGAGATTTTGCATGCTTTTTTTTTCTAAGAAGACAGAAGAACCAGTATCTGAAGTCTTGGAAGTTAAGCAAGAGCGTGCCCAATGAGAAAAAGCCTACTGGTTACTGGAAAAACTTGAACATTCATTAGATTTAAAAAAAGCATTCTCAAGGTCCAAAACAAGTAGTAAAGTGCAAGAAGAAATTGAGGAAGCTCACAATTTGTAAAACAAAATACTTGAAATACCAGAGGAAATACACTTTTGCTATTGTTTTATAAAATAACATATTTATTCATGGTTAATAACTAAGTATAACATTCCATGCCAAGGACCATAGTCCTTCATTTTCTTGTTGAAACGTTGGAATGGTTTTTCATAATAATAAATGAAAATGAAAACTGCTTCTCAATAACAGAATGATGAGTTTGTTTCACTGGAGAGAGTTGTTTGGCAGTTTCCTCTTTATCTTGCTAAAGGCTCCCTGGTAATTTTTAGCATTACTTGTTACTCGTGACCTCACCACTCTAGGAGTAGTTTATGGGCCAAACTTCCTAGAGGAACACCAGGTCCTACTCTTTTTGCATATAAAGTTCCATTTACTCCTGGCAATGTAGGACTTTCTGGTTCAAAGAGAAGAGTCTTATAAGACTTCTTGGACACCAAATAACTCTTACAAAACAACATTTTGATGAATTAAGTGTAAATGAATCAGAAACATATGGATTAAATTTCTTTTGAAATATGCATGCCTTTTCCGAATTAAGGGGGGAAAACGTTTGGCAAAATATATTTTGCTGAACCCAAAACACTAGAATAAACTTCGAAATTTTCTTGGACCCCCAAATTATGCTGGAGTCTTTTTTCCTTTAAAATTAATTCATGTTTAGGCTTAATACTGTTTTTTTTTTTTTTTTAATTTGAAAATGGCTTTACCCTGACCTCTAATTGCTTTCCTGGATTTGTGCTTTCTTTTGTTCTTGATAAAACCCCTGACACTCAGAAGTATGTATCCAACTTTGTGTTTATATGTCATCAGACTTTCAGTAGAAGAAGTGCACTACATTTCCCTGTCAATAATTATGCAATCTTAATTTTACATCTTGTTCAAAGTTAAAAGTACTTTGTAAGTTGTAGAATTTCCCCTCATGCTGTGGTCACTTGGACAAGGCATGAACCACAAGGACTTTTGAAGACGCAGAAGAAAGAGACATCAGGTCTCAATTTTGCAGAAATAAATGTAGTGACACCCAGTGAGGAAGCTTGTTATATGGTGAGGGTAGTTCTGCACCGATTCTGCTGCTGTCAAGAGTACACCAACTGCTTTTCCACCTTCCTAGTAATGCCATAGTGGTAGAGGAGGAAAAGAGCACAGTTGGCTTTTACTAAGTTTCAGTATCTTTTTTCCACCTTTGACATAATTTACTTCTTTGGGTAGGTTTATGCTAAGAGGGGACAGAAGAGTAAATGCTTACAGAATTAACTCTTCTGTGTGTGTATTGGCAGTTAAGATCCTCCTGTCCTTTCACCTGAAAATTCTAGATAAGAAATGGAAGACTTCTGACCTTTCCAGTCTGCTCTAGACACTTATTCTTCACTAAACTGTAAGGAAACAAGTCTTCTTTATTTTCTCACTTAAACCAAACTGTTCCCCCTCAGGACTTTTGCATATGCTGTTTCTCTGAGCGTGGAATGCTTCTCCACTTTCCACTTCCTAGCCACTCTCATCACTAATCTGACTCAGCTTTCCAGTCACAATTCAAATGTCACCACTCCAGAGGCCTTTCCTAACCAGCCTATCTTCTAAAGCTTTTGCTCTCTCTTCCAAAGCTTTTTTTTAAAAAAGTAATTAAAAATCGCAATTTATAATGTCTATTTCTTAAAATCAAGGACTATATTTGTCTTGTTTATAATTTTTCATTTCAGTGCCTAGCAAAGTGCCTGGCAGACAGAAGGGATGGCATGAATGTTTGTTGAATCAGTGAATAAAAGGATGAGGCATTAGGTGGTCTGAGCCTTCTCCTTTAGAGTGGTGACATGCAATTTTTGTACCAACATTTCTACAGAAATAGAGTAGATAGTGATAGAATGGGTTGAGTGGGTTTCCTTGGGTGCTACTAGTTTGTATCTGGTTGTTCTGGTTTAATTATTAATAGTAGTCTCCTTCACTTTCAGCAGTGTCCTGGTTTGGATGATTAACTATATGGTTACGGCAGTCATTTAGTGTTTTGAACCTTATGTATGTGTTTTTTGTAAAGATGGTGTCCCCTGACATTGCACAGGGCTATGGTGCTGTGTTTGGATATACCTGAGAAGAACATATGGCTGTGTCCATCTGTGATCTGGAAGGCACTGTCCTGTCCAGAGAGGGAAAAGAATATTGGTTCATCACATGCAGCCAAGATGAAAGATGAATTCAAAAAGCACAACAAAGTTCTGTATTATCTGGCTTCTGAGCAGATATATAACAGTGATTTCTAGCAGACTTTTGCTATGAATATAAGAATAGACAAATTGAGATTGAAAAAAAGTAAAAATGCACCTATAGCCTAACTCCTCTGCACATAGTTTCTGGAAATTTGTAGGATAACTGTATTCAAATTCTCCTCTGGCAGTTGTGATTTGATTTCTCCCAGGTGAAAAATATATCCTTCCTCACCCAGTAGTGAGTGAGAACTTAGTACTAGAACTTAGTGTTCTAGTACTGCCTGAAGGGGACTCCTGAGAGAACGGAAGAGGTTGGCTAGAATTGGAGCATTTGACACCAGATGGTCCCTAGACATAGGGCTTCTGCTACAAACATTTTAACACTGCATATATATGTATGTATGTGTGTGCATATATATATATATATATATATATATATATATATATATATATATGTTAATCCATGACATCAGAGTGATTACAAAAATGAGCTGCTTTAGAGTAAAATAACAGTGGATGAGATGCCTGGAAAGTAAAATCTATTTGAGAAAGTAGAAGCAACCTCTAAAAGAATTTTTCTGTTCATCCTGATGGGCTTCGCTCACTGCACTTGTGTGGGGCCCATAGTTAACAAAACTCGTCTCACATAAAATGGCAGCAAATGCTCTTTTGTAAAAAAGGAGAAATATTAATGATCTTTAAAAATACCTGAATCATCAGTGTAGATGGTTTAAAAATGACTCAGCTGTGCGCTCCATGCCTATGTTTTCAATCCTGACTTGAATAAGCAGGAAAAGCAAGAACCAATCTTAAATTCTCAGTCATTATTATCTCAAATATTTAGTGTCTTTTCCTTCTCTTTTTGGTATTCTCATTACACGTATGTTACACCTTTTATAGTTTTCCCACAGTCTTTGGATATTCTGTTTTTTGGTGTTTTTTTCTGTCCTTGCTTTCTTTGCTTTTTGGTTTTAGAGGATTCCGTTGATGTATTCTCTAGCTCAGAGATTCTTTTCTCAGCTGTGTCCAGTCTACTAGGGAGCCTATCAAAGGCATTCTTCATTTCTGTTCTGTAAATTCTGTTATTATTTTTTTAACTCTAGCATTTCCTTTTTGATTTTAGGATTTCCATCTCTTTGTTTAACTTGCCTATCTGTTTTTTCATGATATCTACTTTATCCATTAGAGTCCTTAGCCCGTTAATCATTGTTTTAAGTTCCCCGTCTGGTAATTCCAACAAACCTGACATGCCTGCTTGTGTGATGCTTGTCCTCTCTCTTCAAATTGTGTTTTTGCCTTCTGATATGTCTTGTGATTTTTCTTTGATAGCCAGACATGATGTACCAGGTAACAGGAACTGCTGTAAATAGGCCTTTAGTAATGTGGTGAAGTGTGGGAGGAGGGAAAGTGTTCTATAGTTTATGATTAGGTCTCCGTCTTTTAGTCATCCTATGCCTCTGGACTGTGAACTTCACAAGGGTTTCTCGTTTTTTCTTCCCCTCCTTTAGATGTGACAGAAAGGCAGAGCAAGCTGGAGTTGGGCATTTCCCTTCTCCCCCATGGAAGATTAGAAAGGCTGGAGTTGAGCATTTCCCTTCTCCCAGGTTAGGTAGGCTCTGATAAAACCCCAGCTGTGATTCATACAGGCTCTGGTAAACCACCCTCCCCTGTGGGCAGGCCTTGTTAAGAAGAGCAGAGTGCTCTGGTGAATTTCAAAATGGTTCCTTCTCTCTCGCGCTGGAAGCACAAGGGGATTTTGGTCTGATACTAACTGGGGACCTGGTCAAGCTCCTGGAGGTAAATCTCACAATATTGTGGGTGCCTCCCTATGACGGGGTCTCTTAGGAGTTTTTAAATCTGAATTTCCCACACTGAGCCTCTAGCAATTCGTCAATTATGATTCAGATTTCCCTTCCCCGTCACTGGTTCCCGTGGAGTTTTCTGCTTGTGGATCTCTGCTCTGGTAAGTGGTGACCTCCTGAATTTGTCTGTCTTGTCTCTCCAATTTTGGGGGCAGTTGATTTGCTCTGTGTCTTCTCGTATCTTACCAATCCAAGAAGAGTTGTTGTTTTTTTCATGCTGTTCAGCTTTTCTTTCTTGTTAAGATGGAGTGATAACTCCCAAGCTTTTTACGTGCAGAACTGGGAAAATTTGTAGCACTTTTTTTAAAGATAGGAACTTGTTTTTAAAAAATAAAAAATAGGAAGCAGATACTGAAATGAAGTGAAGAGTGCAAAGGATTTGTCGGTAATGCCTTTGAAAGGAAAGGGGGGAAAATGGGATTGGGCAATGGGAGCTCTGAGAATGTGAAGCAGATCTGACAAAGTCTCTGCCAGCACCATGGAAACTGGGGAGCGAGGAGTGCCTGTTAGAGGAGACCTCAGTTGGTCAGGCGTGGCTGGGCCCATGTACAGGATCTTGCTCAGTCACTGGCTAGTCCCACTCTGAGAGGATTGTGACCTTCTTCTAGAAGTTTTATAATTTTAGCTTTTGCATTTAGTCTTTGATCCATTTTGAGTTACCTTTTGTTTATGGTGTGAGGTAAGATAAGGTTTGAGAATCTTGATTTTTGCATATGGATACTGAATTATTCCAACACCATTTGTGGAGAAAATCGTGTATATAGCTATGTGACCTTGCCATTTGTTATGTTGATTGCAACCTTGACTTCTCTGGTGATGAAGTACCTTCCCCTGGCCTGAACTGCATCAGAGCCCCAGTATCTCTATTGGTATCAATGCTCCAAATTCTGCTATGGCATCTCCTATTATCAACTCTGATCTGTACAGGAGAGCCGCTGTGAACTTCATAATGATGGTGCTTCTCTCATGAGTGTATTTCTGATGGATCTGGTGAATGGCATACCCTCTGGGTCTTCTCATGGCATAGAATCCTCAGGTGGGTTGTCAGGCCTTACATAGTATAGCCAGGCCTGTGCGCCTGATTCCCTAAGTCTTTTATTCTTTTTCTATACCATCTGCTATGGCAGTTCAGTCATTTCAACCTCGCTCAGCATGAATCATCAGTTTCTCTAAGCTTCTAGGAGCCACCTTAACTGTTAATTTACACCATCTACTGCTGCCCTTTCCAGAGCATTAAACCTATATTCTGAGACTGTGTCCTCATGTCAATTAACACTCAATATTAATACAGGCCTATGGTACAGTGTCCTTGGTCAAGTATCCTCAAAATTTAGTCAGTAGGCATTATCTCAGACCCTGCTAATATATTCTGGATAATTCTTGCATATCTTTTTGAATATAGCCCCCTTTTCTCTTTTATCAGGCTCAGCTCACCCTGGCTGGATTATTGTTGCAACTTAATCCTATCAGTGACCTGGCAGGGGCTTCTGCAGGTTTCTCCTATTCTTCTATTTGGGGGAAAAGGCTAAATCTTAATAGGGATTAATAGGGAACACCAGGACATCTTTGCATAGTCTAGGGAAAGAAAATCTTCACAGGCTTCCACCAAGATGCTCTCATTTCATGTGTCAGGGTCCCAGGATTTCCCAATAAGGGTCCTAATTTTAGCATCAGACCTAACTCGATTGAGCATTCAATCTTTGAAACTAGGAGACTCTTACTATTAAATCCCGAGTTTGCTGTTTAGCTTTTCCCACTTTCACACTTCAAGAAGAAAGGGAATAAAGGCCTATTTTTTCTTTTTTTTTTACAATTGTACTTTATAAATGAGAACTCTTTTTTTTAGAGTTAAGCATTGAAAAGTAATAATGTACACATTGAATAAACGGAACACCTATTTAGAGCCTTTTAAAAAGGATTGTAAGTATGCCAAGGTATAAATTATCTTTCATACTCAATTTTAACTGTTTTCTATCACTGCTTAACCCACCCTTGAATGATACCAACATTCTTTAAACTTTAAAACTTTGCATAATGTGCTTATAAAATAGGATACCCAGCAATAACTTTATGTAAGCTGCCAAAGAGGCGCTATGGCCGTCCCATTTCATTTTCTTTCTTCCTTCCTTCCTTCCTTCCTTCCTTCCTTCCTTCCTTCCTTCCTTCCTTCCTCCCTCCCTCCCTTCTTTTTTTTGTCTGTCTGTCTCTCTTTCTCTCTCTCTCTTTCTTTCTTAACTGCCCTCAGCTTTTCATAATCCCTTATAGGGGTTGTAATATAATAACTACCAGCCACTCCCATTGACCTTGTATGCCTTCTCCCGCTATATTTTTCAAACCCCTGAATTGTATCACACTGGCCAGAGTGCTCTTCTACACAGGTATATTTTCCCAAGTTCTAGCCATTATACCAATGCTTTGAGAAGGACTACCTGTGCTGTGCATACCACCTGGGATGGGCCGTTATTGCCAGCTAGGCAGTAAGTTATCCAGTCCCGATACCTCATTTTACTGCCTGCTTTCTTGGACTACTATTTATTATGTTATTTAGATTCTCTGAGAAGCAGATGTTGAACCAGAGTTGGCATGCAGAGTTGGCAAGGTTTATTGGGGATGAACACCTGAGAAAGGAAAAGGGAGAAAAATCGGATTGGGCATTGGGAAATAGGATTGCAGTGCAGATCTGACAAATCTCTCAAGGTCATGACCTGTATGCATAAAGCTGAGGCAGATATGAAGGAATTGACACTCCTAGGCTGGCAGATAACTGCCACTTTGGCATGGGATAAAGAGCTCCTTTGTGAAAGGGAGTTGAGGGAAACATCTCCATGTCTCCAATAGGATCTCTTGATAATCTGGTATTCTGTGGGACACACTTTTATCCCAGCTTCAAGAAATTTTACCATTAATTCTGCTAATTATAATAATAGTAAAACAGTTTAATAATGGAAAAGTATAATTATTGATGAATAGTAACATAACCTAGCAATATTTAAACAACTGCACAAGTTTGGGTACAATTTGATTGTGTATGCCTACACTAAACTTCTGTCTCCTATTCTAATTTATATCTGAAATAAAATACTTTCTCCCTTGACTTTGGAATTTAATGAGTCAAGAATCATAAGCTCATTCATGACTTTTGAAGATTCCCCAAGTGGATGTTTTTAAAACAGTGGTGTTTGTTCACTCAGCTTTCTCTCTTCCTCTTTAAAACTGGAGTAATTTTCTACATTTTATATAGTACTTTTGTCTTTTCCTCTTATCTCTGGCTTTGTGGAGAGAAATTATAGTTGCTCACTAATGATTGTGGGGTTTTGGTCATTTTCCATGGTATCTCACCAGGGACCCTCCAGGAGAAAGTGGAGGAAGATGGGAATTCCTTCCCACTCTGGCTAACAGCCTACAGGGGGATTCCCTCCTTACCTCATTCTTTCAGCAGACATTCCTGAACTTTTTGCCTACCAAGCTCCTCCACCTCTGCTTTTTAATGAAAAGCTTATTTAACGCTAATTTATATTTAACATACAATTTTTTTAACAGAATGTTAAGTTTTGCATCTTTCATTTTTTTCTTTTTTTACATAGTGAGTTACTTTTAAAGCAGTTATGACCTCTTTCTGGAAAAAAGCATTTAAAATAAATTTAATTAGCGTTATGTTTTTGGATTTCTTTTATTAAAAATTATTATTTTTGAACCTTTGAATTAATGACATACTTGTGACCCGAGAAGGGCTCCACAAGGAAATAGGGAACAATTCGGAATTTGGGCAGTGGTTAGAAAGAAGAATGGAAATAAATACGAATTATAACATTTTGTTTTTCTCCTTGTACATGGATATTTTCCAAGACAATAAAAATAACTTCATAGCCAAGGGCAGAGTTTGATACCAAGTTGAGAATCATAAATGCCGACAGGAATTTTGAAATGAGAATTGAGAATATTAAAGGAACTGGAAAGAGAGATGCTGTGTGTACGTGAGATGAAAATTTCTACCTTTGAACCTGCATTTTAGAACTTATCAGAGGGTATTTGTTACAGCATTGGAATAAGTCATTGCAACTACTAGTATATCCTTTTGTTTTCAAGCAGCACCATTCATGTCAAAACAATTATCATCCCATTTTAAAATGATTGGGAGCAAAATCTATTTTTTTTATGTTTTTCCATGTCTCACAGCTAAGGAAAATAAAAAACAGATTCAGGTACTGTACCAAAGTATTTAGAGAAGAATTAGGGTTAATAATTATAATTCCCAAGCTTCTATTTTTCTAAATAGATACATTGCCTTTTAGAATTCTCATTATATATTTAACACATTTTTTTCTAATTCTTAAGTATATGATAGAAGTTATTAACTAACTAGTGATGGCTTGGTCGAGAAATACATATCTTAACTTCTGTTTTAAAAAAGGCTTTATTTGACCTATTTTGAATTTGTGTAAAAATCACAAATAAAGTTAATATAAACTCTAATCCTAACTCTTACCTTAACATAATCCTTAGTATGATGTTATTGAAAATTTATTTTAATTGCCTTGTCTATCCCATAAGTATCTACTCTTAGATGTATAAAACAGGATTTACTTTTCCCATACTTAGAGAGAATTCTGTCATTTAGATCACTGATTTTACTAGATCTTAGAGCAAGGGGAAAAGCTATTGAGAGAATTCATAGCTCTCATTTTTATCAAGAGTTTTCTATTTACGAAGGAAAACTATCATGCTCTTCTTAGTATCCTACTAATTACCGTAATGCTGATTTCTCAAAGCAACTATGGAGACTGTTGTTTTCTGAAGTTTTTGAGGAAACACACACAGTCTCCTAGGATGTGAAGAAAAATGAGAAAACAGTTTTTTATAATTGCAGCCTCCTTTTCATAACAATAGTATATGCTGTGGTAACTTTTATGTTCTAGAGAGCCCTTGATTGATATTTGATGAATGAATGGATTATTAATGATCAATTTCTCTTTCCATATTTTTCCAGAATTTAAGGACAAAACATAGATAACTCTTTTCCAAACACCTCTGGCCTATAGGTATAAGCTAACGTGTTAATTTCCTCATCATTTTATTAAAAGGAAATGCAGGATTTTGGGCAAGGTAGTGGAGGCTTCTTTCTATCAATACTTTTTCTACCTTGTTTTTCTTGCCAGGATGTATCAGGCACTTCATGAGTAATTTTATCATTAAACCAAAAACCAAGGAGATGCATTTCTTCTTCTTTTGTCTAAAATTTTATGTGGCTGTTAAGAGCATTTGATGCCCAGTTTGTAGCTGAATGTTGATGAATCACACAATTCATAGATTTTCACCCTTGGTGGCTAAGGACCCTGTTAATTTTATATATAATTGTTATAGGTGGGACTACCAAGTTTCTAGGAGAAATGAATACAATGTGTAAGAAAATGGAGCATGGAGTTTGTTCTGTGTTTAATCTATAATTTGGGGATGAAGCCAATTTAAGTGTAAACCATTGTCAAGTAATAATTTTTTAAAAAAGCCGGTTTTCCCTATTTAGTACTTAATAATAAATGCGGCTATCAGAAACAGCAAATTTAACTGGCTCTGAGATAGGGCTGCTGCAAGGATGTTTGAAATGACTATAATGAAAGTGTGTTTTTAGAAACCATCTTGTTTTTCTACAAAATACAAATGTAGTTTTTGTACAAATTATCATTGTCTGATAAAAGACAAATAATGATTCAACATTAGGTATTTGTGAAGTTGTAATTGTAACTTTTACTATGAATCTCAGACATACAAGAAAACAGAAGATGAAAAGTTTTATAATACCTAGTAATAAACAGAATTGTATACGATTAGTTATACATCAAACATATTTAAACGATACATGTTTAAATTAAAATTTTGAAATAAAGACTTATTAACTATTAATATTCTTACTTAGTGATGTTTAATATGACTCCAAAATTTTGCTTCCTGTCTTTGGTGCCAATATGTTTATTAAATTTAACTTGAACCATAACAAATGTAAATGGATTTATCTTAAATTCTCCTATTTAAAATGTCTCATAAAAAATTTTCTCTTGTGATTGATAATTTCTCCTCAATATAAAATTGATTGTATACTTTACATAAAACATGTTACATTTATTCAAAAATCCATTTTTTGAATCTTTTTCTAATCTCTTTTTCTGCTTAGTAAGTCCTCTGTAAATATTTATGACTTTGCCCTTTAAAACAAAACAAGAAAGAACTTTTAAAATTCAAAGCAAAACACAACAAAAGAAACAAATTAGGAAAGTATTATTTTCTTGGCAAGAGAACTTTTTATGAATATTTGGCTTTGGACACTACTGAAAGTTGCGACATTTTATTCTTCTGGGGCAAGGGCTTCCCTCTTACTTCCTCCAAAGTAATTCTGGGTGCTGGTTCTGCTCTCTGTTTATTTTTATGAAATGATGACAGCACATCCTTATAGTGACCAATTATTGACAAAAGACATTTTTAGGTAAACAGTGACAGTTGTGGTAGCCAATTAGTTTCCATTCTGTAAATTTAATTTGCTGTAGCAGTCTTTCTTTGGTACTATCTTCCAAATTTCCCACATGCCTTTTACTTTGTTCCTCTCCCAAAGTGTAAATTACTATAGTTCCTGAGAGTTTTGACTGTTACCCTCTTATGACATGTGTTTATGCTATCAAATGCTAGAAGACAGAAGAGTTCTTAGCTACTATCCATTTATCCTATCGACTCTCCAAGCTCCTAAGTCTCACCTAACTTGATAGTCCCAATTTCCTTTTATACATGGTACTGCAATGTGCTGTCCCCTTTTGGAAAAATCAATTTAATCTTTATATCTACTGAACCAATCAGTTAGCTTTATATTACAACAAGTTTAGCAAAGTTTTGGCACTTTATTCACGTTTAGTCATGTTGCCTTTTTGAAGGTGTACAAAATGTGTACTCTGGAATAAAGGAGATTTATTTTTTTAAAAAAAAAAAAGATCACTTGAAACGTTTTTGATTTTTACACTGTGCTTGTGTAGATTAGCATGAAAGACCAGAAACCGTAGTTATGCTGTTGACTGAAGACCACCTCTTTTGGAGTGGGGAACCTAAAATTGTTATTATGCCCTAGGAGTAGTATATCGGTGTTTACAATTTATAAAAGACTTTCAACTTCATGAAGAAACTGCCCTGCCAATAGAGTTATTAAGCATTAGAACAACTTGAGGAAAAACAACTCTCTTGTAAGGGGTATTTTGAAATATATGGGATTTTCATCTTTCTGAAGCTCTTTGAAAGCACACAAAGGTAGAAGCTAGAAAAGTTCATTTAGAGGTTTGCCATATTTTTACCTATTGATAATGTATTAAAATTTAACGTTATTGTAACCATTTTGAGCAGTCTCAACTCACTAGGCTATAAATGTGGATTTTTTTTTTTTTTTTAACTACCACTGTAGCCTCTCACCTCCCCCTACATTTTCTGTGGTGTGGTAGGCTTCTTGAATGACATCTCAGTTTGATTCCATAAAGTGTCACTAACTTTTAGGACTTAAAACATCACAGACTCTCGTATTCCTATCTCATTTGCTTCACCGCTTCCTTCTTCTCCCACTCTGCCCCACAGTCACCCTCAGCAGGGGCTAGCCTGCTGGCTTGGAGTGCAGGTACTTTTCCACGGTATGCATCGCTGCGCCCATACATACCCTGCCCTACCTCTTTGCTAGCTTATCCCTCTGGTCCTGGTGGGGTGGGAGGAAAGGGAGAGTTTTCTCCTTACAGGATTTTGCTGGGTAATATCTTTTTCTTCTATTTATTTCGCGTTTTTCTTTTTCTTTTGGTGGGTTGTAATTGCTTTTTGGCTTTCTTATCAGGCTGCTTGTGACTTGATATGAATAGATGGTGGTACCTCCAGCTCCACTAACAACAGACTCAATCTTGAGGAGCTTTATAGACTAATGATCTTCATTTATGTCTTCCCACCAAACCCCACCTGGTGGTTCTGGTTCAGGAACCTCTTTACCCATCTTCAAAGTAGCCTGCTGAGCTGCAAAACTTCACAATCAGATTTATCCTCTGGGGCCCCCAGGCTGGGATATTGACACGAGTTTACCAGCGTTGGGGGAAGTAGTAACTTTTTCCCTAAGAGTGTGCTATGTCTGCTGTAATGCCTGCATTATTTGACTTGTAAAAGATTCAATCACCACTTCACCCCCTTAGTACCCGAAGATAAGGTGGGCACTGGAGTACAGAGAATTATATGAGAAATTAATTAATCACTTTAAGAAAAGTTCAGGGAAGGCAGTTAATGTATTCATTCCAATATATTCCCTTACTCCCTTTTTCTCTGTTTTGTCTCTGAAGGGATTTTTATTTCTAGTTGAGCACTGCTCCACACAACATTCCCAGTTTTTGTCCTTCCTGTCCGTCGCCCTGTTGAATTCTGCTTTTGCCAGATCTCTACAGGATAAACAAGGAGAGTCTATAAAAATGGCCACAGATTTTTTATTTGCTCATCTAAGCCAAATTAGTCTGCATATAGCTATCCAAATTTAGGTTGGCAAAGATTTAAGATTTGGAAAATAATTACTAAATATGTGTGTCAGTAGATGTTGTGGGTGAAGTAGGATTCATGAAGGATGCAGGTGTCTTTATTCATGTTAATGCCTTTTTCTTCCCCTGAGTAAAAACTTTAGAGATGATTGAATGGTGAGTACTCAAGTCTACATAAATCCTATCCAATT
Source organism: Rhinolophus hipposideros (assembly GCF_964194185.1). Lineage (NCBI taxonomy): Eukaryota > Metazoa > Chordata > Mammalia > Chiroptera > Rhinolophidae > Rhinolophus > Rhinolophus hipposideros. The sequence goes on along the minus strand of NC_138053.1, from coordinate 71,652,523 downwards.
AGAGATATGTTGTATTAACTACTCAAAATACATGATTTTTTTTGGTGTGAAGGAAGCATATTTCCTCATTTTTATTTAGTTACCTGTGGCAGGAGGGCATGAAAACAAAAATTGGATGACTTAAGGTTAGAACTTACAAACCCAATTATAGAGGTATCAGGTAGCCGAAGGCATATCCATGGGTCTCACTGAGCAAGTCTGTGGAAGTCCAGGACTAGGGGACTGAACAGAAAGAATTAAAGGCAGGGTCTTTATCCAGAAGTAAGATGGGAATATGGCCAACTTGAGATGTCATTTTGTTGTAGGAAGGGTGCCACCATCTGTCAGGGTGATCTAGCCCTAGAAAAGACAGTTTAAACAGACTGTGAAGGATTCAGTTTTATAGGAGGACCTGGGGTAACAGGTATGCTAGCTGAGATCACCATGGAAGGAAAATCAAAGCCAAAGTTCAGTGGGCCAAGGGAGTGAAGAGTACTCATTCTGGGCCTGTACATATGCCAAGGTAAGCCTTGGTCATGACGTTTCCTCCATTTGGTGGAGAGGTATACAAAAAGCTTAGAATGGCCTAACAGTTCAAGTCTTTGAATGTGATCTAATTCCCAGCCTGACTGGTATCCTGGACTCTGGGTGATAACATTATTCCTGTCCATTTCAGGGTGACCCTGAAACAAGTTGGGTCTAAGATAGCAGATGGCTCATGGAGAAATCTGAATGAGGTGTAGTAGGAAAAGCAAAAGTAGGAAAACAGTATTTGTGCTAAAAATGATGAAATTCTCTCCTTAGGTTTTTGTTTCAAGGAATATAATTTCAGGATAAAAGGATTCACAAATGTCTGAAATTGACCAAAGAGGTGAAACTTTATTTTGCTATAGGGTATAAGCTTAAATACTAATTCCTCAGAGAAAAACAAAATTTAGGTAGATACTCCTGGATAACTTTCTGAAAAGTGCTAGAGGACAATAGAAAGTAAATAATTTAAAGCAATTTGTCTGGAAGGAGATCCTGCCTACAATATAGTTAAAAAACGACACAGTATTTATTATCTAGTTATTGAAGGGTAAGGTCTGGAATGTATATACTATGAATATACATAAGTATAGTTTCCTTAGTGACCATTTTAGTTTATTTTTATTGTTTTAGTCTTTAGTTGGTGAATTCTTGGCTCTACATTTATGTTAGAAAAATTTCCACGCAACTCAGTAATATCAGTGTTAATCTATGCTGTGAGAATCACAGGTACATTGAAATTTACTGTCTCCTTGTCTGTTTTGTTAAATAACTATTTAGATAACATCCATTCAGAGCATTATTCCAGTATTAGTTTTAGTCATCCAAAGAAAATGATGAGGAAACTAAAGCTGCTTCAACTTGAGAATTGTTTTTTTAAAGAAAAAGATAATGTTTGAGTATGGGAATAAGAATATTTCTTAGCGTGTCCTGTCTGAAGAACTAAGACTTTTGGATGTAGAAGTGATAAATTGTTTTACTAATAAGCATAGATTGTTTGTGTTTAAAAAATATAGCATGAATACTCATCAAAACACCATTTCTGTCTTTTTGGAAAATTATTGGTTTGGTTGAATTTCCCCACTTTAAAAAAGTAACTTGTAGACTTGTAGGTTTTAATTAGTTTAGGAGGTTTGCAACAGCTCCAATTTCATGCCACTATTTGAATGAAGTGTTTTCCCCCAATATATTCTATTTTATTTCCTATTTACTACACTGGGCTGTGAAAACAGTTAAAACCTGTAGGTCCAGTTGATTATTTTTGTTCACCTAAATTATCATTTGGAAAACCCTGAAACTGAATGATTTAAGTTACCTAATCCTGAGTCCCTAGTTGTGATGATGGAGTCTTTCAAGTTTTAGAATATTACATTAAATTCTGAAGATGAATGGATGGCAAATGTATGTTTGCCATCAAGTTAATTAAGGACAGACTAGAATTCAATTCATAGTATTCTTAAGCAATGATTATTGTTTTCTAAATTTTTTTTCCTTTGGAAACTTTTTAAAAATTAAATTTATTGGGGTGACATTGGTTTCAAGTGTACAAGTATATAATACATCATCTGTATATTGCATTGTGTTCACCACCCAGAGTCAGATCTCCTTCTGTCACTATATATTAGACACCCATTATACTTTTCTACCTCTTCCCATTTCCCTCTGGTAACCACCATACTGCTGTCTGTTTCTGAGCTTTTGTTTGTTGGTTGGTCTTATTCATTTGTTGCTTTTAGTTTTATATCCCAATATGAGTGAAATCATATAGTTCTTTTTTCCATCTGACTTATTTCGCTTAGCATGATATTCTCAAGGTCCATCCATGTTGTCGCAAATGGCAGTATTTCATCTTATGACTGAGTAGTATTCCATTGTATGTATGTACCATATTTTCTTTATCCAATCATCTGTCGAAGGACACTTGAGTTTTTTTCTATGTCTTGACCACCATGAATAATGCTATAATGAACATAAGGGTAAATATACTCATATATTTATGAATAAATGTTTTCAAATTTTGGGGTAGATGCCCAGAATAGTGATTCCTGGGTTATATGGTAGCTCCATTCTTAACTTTTTGAGGAAATTCCTTACTATTTTGCATAGTGGCTGTACCAATTTACATTCCCACCAGGAGTATATTAACGTTCCTTTTTCTCTACAGTCTCTCCAACACTTGTTATTACTTGTCTTGTTGATAATAGCCATTCTAAAATTGTGAGGTGATATCTCATTATGGTTTTGATTTGCACTTCCCCAATAGCTAGTGATGTTGAACATCTTTTCATATATCTGTTGGACATTTGTATGTCTTCTTGAGTGAAAGTGTGTCTCTTCAGGTCTCTGCCCATTTTTTAACTGGATTGTTTGTTTTTGTTGTTGAGTTGCATGAGTTCTTTATATATTTTGGATATTAGCCCCTTATTGTGGTGTTGTTTGAAACTATCATTTCCCATTTTGTTGGCTGCCTGTTTATCGTTGGCTTCTTTTGCTGTTCGGAAGCTTTTTAGTTTGATATAATCCCATTCATTTATTTTTGCTTTTACTTCTCTTGCCTTTGAGGTCAAATTCATAAAATCCTGTCTAAGACCAAGTCTATAAGTTTAGTACCTACATTTACTTCTATGTATTTTATTGTTTCAGGTCTTATATTTAGGTTTTAATTCATTTTGAGTTAATTTTTGTGTATGGTGACAAATAGCAGTCTAGTGTCATTTTTTTTGCTGTAAATTGCCAATTTTCCCAGCACCATTTATTGAAGAGCCTTTCTTTTCTACATTGTATGTTTTTGGCTCCTTTGTGAAAAATTATATTTGCCATATATATATATATATATATATATATATATATATATATATACATACACACATATATATATACATATATATGTATATATGTATATATATGTATATATATATGTGTATGTGTGTGTATATATATATATATATATATATATATATATTTATATATTTCTGGGCTTTCAATTCTGTTCCATCAGTTTCTGTGTCTTTTTTTTTTTTGCCAATCCCATGCTGTTTTGATTGTTGTCATTTTGTCGTATAATTTGAAATAGGGAAGTGTGATACCTCTGGCTTTGTCCTTTTTACTCAGGATTTCTTGCTATTTGGGGTCTTTTGTGATTCCATACAAATCTGATTATTTGTGTTCTATTTCTTTAAAAAATGTATTGGCATTTTGATGGGGATTGCATTAAACCTGTACGTTGCTTTTGTTAATATAGCAATTTTAACTATGTTGGTGCTTCCAATCCATTGACAAATATCTTTCCATTTATGTGTGTATTCTTCAATTTCTTTTAATGATGTCTTGTAGTTTTCAGTGTATAGGTCCTACACATCCTTTTTAAAGCTTATTCCTAGGTATTCTTTTTGTTGCAATTGCAAATAAAATTTTTTTTCATTTCTTTTTCTGAAATTTCATTGTTAGTATACAGGAACGCAATGTATTTTTGTATCCTGCAAATTTACTGTATTTGTTTATTGTTTCTAATGGTTTTTTTTGGTGGAGTCTTCAGGTTTTCTACATAAAGAATTATGTTGTCTGCAAAAAGTAACAATTGAACTTTTTAATTCCTTTTTGGAATAAAATATTTGGATGCCTTTTATTTTTTTCTCTTGCCTGATAGCTCTGGCAAGGACTTCCAATACTATGTTGCATAACAGTGGTGAGAGTAGGCATTGTTGTCTTGTTCCAGATCTTAAAGGAAAAGCTTTCGGTTTTTCAACGTTGAGTATGCTATTAGCTGAGGGTTTGTCATATATGGCTTTTATTATGTTGAGGTAGTTTCCTTCTGTAGCAATTTTATTGAGTGTTTTTATTATTGTTGGATGTTGTATCTTGTCAAATACTTTTCCTGCATCAATTGATGATCATGTGACTTTTATGCTTTATTTTGTTTATGTGGTGTATCACATTGATCAATTTGTGTATATTGAACCATCCTTGCACCCCTGGAATGAGTCCCACTTGATCGTGATGTATAATCTTTTTAATGTATTGTTGTATTCAATTTGCTTATATTTGGTTTAGGATTTTTGCATCTATATTCATCAGAGATATTGGTGTGCAGTTTTTTTTGTGTATGTTATCCTTACCAGGTTTTGGTATCAGGGTAATGTTGGCTTCATTAAATGAGTTAGGAAGTATTGTCTTTTCTTTAATTTTTTGGAAGAGTTTGAGAAGGATAGATATTAAATCATCTTTGAATGTTTGGTAGAATTCACTAATGAAGGCATCTGGTCCTGGACTTTTGCTTTTGGGGAGGTTTTGGATGACTGATTCGATTTCCTTGCTGTTGATAGGTCTATTTAGATTTTCCAGTTCTTCATGATTCAGTCTTGGAAGGTTATATATTTCTAAGAACTTGTCCATTTCTTCTAGGTTATTGAATTTGGTGGTGTATAGTCTTTCATAGTATTGTTGTATGATCCTTTGTATTTCTGTGGTATCCGTTGTAACATCTCCTCTTTCATTTCTGATTTTGTTTGAGTGTTTTCTCTTTTTTCCTTTGTAAGTCTTGACAGAAGTTTTTCAATTTTATTAATCTTTTTAGAGAACCAGCTCTTTGTTGCACTAATTTTTTTCTATTGTCTTTTTGTTCTCTATTTGATTTAATTCTACTCTAATTTTTATTATTTCCTTCCTCTTGCTGACTTTGGATTTCATTTGTTCTTCTTTTTCTAGTACTTTAAAAGGTAATGTTAGGTTGTTTATTTGGAATTTTTTTTGTTTCTTGAGATAGGTGTGTCATGATACGAACTTCACACTTATTGCTGTTTTTGCTGTATCCCAAAAGTTTTGATATGTCATATTGCATTCTCAGTTGTCTCTACGTATCTGTTGACTTCTCCTTTAGTTCTTCTTTTACCCTGTCATTCTTTAGTAGTGCATTGTTTAATCTTCATATATTTGTGGTTTCTCCTGCTTTTTTGGAGGGGGGCAATTGATTTTCAATTTGAAAGTGTTGTTGTCAGAGAATATGCTTGGTATGATTTCAATCTTAATTTGTTTGAGGCTAGTTTTGTATCCTAATGTAAGGCTTATCCTTGAGAATGTTTCATGTACATTAGGGAAAAATACAATGTGGTGTTCTTGTGAAGGACTCTGTAAATGTCAATTATATCCATTTGGTCTAATGTGTCATTTAAGGCTGATATTGCTTTATGGATTTTCTGTTAGGATGATCTTTCCATAGCCATCAATGGCATATTTAGATCCCCTACTATAATTGTGTTTTTGTCAGTATATCCCTTTAGTTTTGTTGGTAGTTGCTTTATATGTTTTGGTGTTCCCTGATTGGGAACACACAGAAGTGTGATAAAAAATAAATATGGTGAATGTTTAAATAAAAAAAAAATTATTACAGTAAAAGACCCTGTACCATTAATTCCCTTCAAAATACTCCCCCTCACTTCAAACACACTTATCCCATTTTTCTTGCCACTTTCTGAAGCAGTTCTGGAAGTCCTCTTTCATGAGTGTCTTTAGTTATGCTTTCCTGGCTGCCTCAGTGTCCTGAATTGATTCAAAATGTTTGCTGTTCATGGTCATTTTGACTTTGGGAAAGAGCCAGAAGTTTTATGGTGCCAGATCTGGTGAATAAGGTGGGTGAGGACACACTATAATGTTTTTATTTGACAGAAATTGCCATACCAGAAGCGATGTGTGACATGGAGCATTGTCATGGGAGGATGAAACCGTTTGCCCATTTCATGTTAATGTGTTTTTCATGATCCATGATTTATGGCACACTTTAAAATACAATTCTCTCAACTGTAGTTCAGACTTGCTTGCACCAAACAAGTTGAAACTTGTCACATATTGTTAATAAATTTTGATGCACTGCTTCCTGTATTAAAGATCCCTGCCTTTCCATTGGATGGCACTCGGCTGAAGCATTCACCATAGTTTTTGATCACACCTCGTGTGTATTGATAAGTGTTATGTCTTCTTGTTGTATTGTCCCTTTTATCAGGAAGAGATGTCCATACTTGTCTCTTATTATCTTTTTTATCTTAATCTATTTTGTCAAATATAAGTACAGCTACTCCCACTTTTCTCTGGATGCCATTTGCTTGGAGTATCATTTTCCACCCTGTCACTTTGAGCCTGTATTTGTCCTTGTAGCTGAGATGTGTCTCCTGAAGGCAGGATATGGTTGGGTTTTGTTTCTAGATCCAGTCTTGTACTTTGTACTTTCTTGTTGAGTTCAGTGCATTTATACTTAGTGTGATTATTGACATATGAGGATTTCCTATAACCATTTTATCTTTTATTTTCTGATAGCTCTGTGTCTCAATTGTTTTTGTGCCATTGAGTTTCTGTCTGGTTGTATTCTATGATTTTCCCCCTCTTTTAATGTCATATGTCTCAGTTCTAGGTGTGTGTGTGTGTGTGTGTGTGTGTGTCATCAGGTTTATGCAAAAGAAAGTTTCATATATACAGTAGTCCTTTCTCTTCTGAATGTATCTTATTTCCATTTCCCATTGCAAATTCAGACTTTTGTGCCTTTTTCTTTTATATTTTTACTACAAATTATCTCTATGCTGTGAGTTCATTTCTAAATACAGTAGCTATTGTCTTCTCTCTTTTTTTAATGTTTTTACCTCCTATAACCTTTATTATATTTAAGTGTATAATACCATATTCTGAATAAGTGTTGTAATTTCCTGCTTCTCTCTGTTATTCAACTTATGCATAGTTTTGTATCCTTTTTTTGTTTGTTTGTTTCAGGTAGAATAACCCCCTTCAGTATTCCTGTAATGCAGATCATTTAGTGGTAAAGTCCCTCAGCTTCTGTATGTCTTGAAAAGTCTTTATTTTTCTTTCATATCCAAAGGATAACTTTGCTGGATACATTATTCTTGGCTGGCAATTTCTCTCTTTTAATAGTTTGAATATGTGATTCTACTCCTAGCTTGTAGGATTTCTGCTGAAAAATAGGATGATAATCTAACGGGATTTTTTTTTTTATAGGTTACCATCTTCTTTTTCCTGGCTGCCTTGAGGATTATTTCTTTGTCATTAATTTTTGACAATTTCAGTATAATGTGCCTTGGAGAAAGCCTTTTTGAATTGAGATGATTAGGTGTTCTTTTTGCTTTTTGGATTTTGAGGATCCAGTTCTTTCAATAGATTTGTGAAGTACTCGTGGACTATTTGTTTGAATAGTCTCTCTGTTCCCTTCTCCCTCTCTCCTTCTGATACATCCATTATTCTTATACTGCTCTTTCTGATGGAGTCAGATTGCTCTCGTACAGTTCTTTTATTTATTTATTTTTACTCTCAAGTATCTCTCTTCTCTCATCTGCATCATTTCTAGATTTCTATCTTTGATATCACTAATTCTTTACTCCCTCTGGTCAGCTCTATTTCCTAAGCTTGCTAATTCATTCCTTATCTCTTATTAAGTTTTGCAGCTCCAGAATTTCTATTTGGTTCTATTTTAAAGTTTCAATATTCTGGTAAAGTACTTTTCTTGTTCATTGATTTTATTTCTGAGTTTATTAAACTGCCTATGTGAGTTTTGTTGTATCTTGTTTAAATTTTTCAGAACTGCAATCTTGATTTATGTTATCTAAATCACATATTTTCATATCTTTAAGTTTATTTTTTGGAGATTTTTAATTTTCTAAGCTGCCTTGTTAACTTGATTGTTCGTGGAGTTTGATGGATTATTTCTCTACCTAGCCATTTATGGGAATGAAATGAATTTTTTTATTTTAGAGTGATACTTCCATTTAGCGGGTGTGTAAGAAGACGTCTTTCTTTTGTTTTCATATAGGTGGCTCTGAAGGAAAACTGTTTTATTTTTCCTTACACTGCTCTGGCTTCTTGTATTCTGTGGGGTGGTGGAAAATGTCCTGTATTTTCTGGGGGAGGTGGGCATCTCCTCTGTGACCAGGGCTCCTTGGTCTCCTGGCACAATACCTGTTGGTGAATATGGTGGATGATGGGGTTCTGAGCACATAAAATTCCAGTGTTGCCCCTGGCAATCAGTTGCTGCTTGCCTAGAGGTGTGCTGGACTTCCCAGAGGTGTCCCAGGTGCCGCCACTGGGATCAATCATGATGGGTGGGGGTGGGGTGCGCTGGGAGAGGCTGGCTTGTGCATTTATGGCTTTGTTCTCTTTCCAGTAATGGTGACTGCCAGACCTCAGCTATCTTGCCTTTGTATTTCCACCCCAGTAACTGGAATTAGCCACAGTGTTCATTTGGTAGTCAGGAAGGAATGCTCCTGTCTCTCCACTTCTCAGGACTGCAGATATTGTGCTATGTAAACTTAAACTGCTACAGTTTCTTCTGGGGCCCACTAATAGCTCTGGGAGGATGAAGGGAAGCAGCCAGTTTCTGTGGCTTTGTTTTCTGCCTGGCAATAGTGGCTGCTAAACTACAGATGTAGCACCTCTGTGTTTTGTCTGTTCCCTGGTTACTGGGTTGCACAGTATGTGCTGACCACTCACGCAGGAATGCCTGGGGCTAAGAGAGTGCATCTGCGACCTGATTCCTCCCCTCTTCTGAGACCTGCAGTGAGCTCCAGGCTGTGTCACCCAATTCAGATATTTTGATTAGTGATATCTCAGATGTGTTTGTGTGTTGAGCAAGAAATCCTTTGTTGAATTATAGCTGTTTAACTTGTTCTAACTTCAAGGGGAGAGACCAGGTGAACGTCTTATGCCACTGTGCTTCTGACATCACTCTGTTTTCTAAATTTAATGAATAATTTTTATACCAATACAATTCATGAGATATATATGTACAATCTCCTTAATAGAGGGGGGCTTATGTATAAGAGACTATGAGTATTCTTTTAAGGAAGGGATTATTTAATTATTTCAAATCACATAATCTTTTGGCACATCTAACCTTTCTAGTTTTCATAGTCTTCAAGCATTCATTACATGTAATATTTTTTTAGAAAGATTGAATCAGAGATTTTTAGGTTCAAAGGAGATGCTTCTCTTCTTCCCCCCACTGCCAGATTTTCTGTTATTTAACATTTCTCTTAAAGTCTGTTCTCTGTTTGAAAAAATTGACTCAACTTGTTTGTTACAAAAAGAATTCCCCAGTATTGAACTTTGCTTTTGGACTAAAGTTAAAAATATTCTGGAGAATGTGGGAAAGGAAATTCTCAAATTTCAATGTTATTATTTTAAGCATGGTAGTAGAGTTAAAATGATCTGTCTCTTGGAATTTAAAAATATATTCCATGTATTCAATAGCCCTGTTATTCATTTTAAAACCTTACATATATCAACAGTCTCAACCTGCCAATATGCACCTCTTTCTCCACACTTTGCCTAATTCCATTTGAGAGAAAAATGGCTTTTCCCACAGGGTCAGTGATAAAAGCAAAACACATTTTTTGTTATATGTAGAACCTCGTCTTGGAAAACTTTATCCCTGTTCTTAGAATGGTAGCGAGGAATTAATTCCAGGTGAAACACTAAGGAATTACGTGTTTATCTATGTCATTTATTTGAAATTATTGAGTTCACATCAGGTCAGTATACTAGATCCTTTTGATTTGAACACTTTAATTCCAACATTAAAATTCAGGTAATTTTACATATAGAATCTTCTTGAACCTGAAAAGTTTTCTGGAATCTTTCCCAGGAAAAATAATAAAGGTACTACTGTGTATTGAATGCTTACCACGTGTGATGTTTAAACTCATTGTCTTAAAAATAATTTTTTTTTTTTTTACCATATCTCTATTGGGTGGTTACTATAAATACCTCATTTTACAGAAGAAGAAATTGAGATTCAGTAAGTTGCCTGAGCTACTAAGTGGCATAGATAGAAATTAAATCATTTCTGATTCCAGTAACTTAAAATCTTTCTTAGTAAAGTTACTTTTTCCTTCCTGTGTTGTGATTTTTTTTTTCTTAAAAACATCTCCATGTCAATCAATTAAGAGACTATGCTTATTAGTTCTCTAATGCTGCTGAAGAAAATTGCCACAAAGTCAATGCTTTAAGTAACACAAATTTATTATTTCAGAAGTTCTACATAGATTTCACGGGCTAAAATCAATGTATCAACACAGCTGTATTCCTTTCTGCATGTTTTAAGGACAGAATCCCATTTCTTTGACCTTTCTAGCTTCTAGAGGCCAACCATATTCCTTGGCTCATGCCCCCTTCTTTCATCTTAAAAACCAGCAGTGTTGCATATCTATGACTATTCTGTAGTCACATTTCCCTCTGATCACAGCTGAAAAGAGGTTCTTGCCTTTAGGAACCCATGTAATTGGGGCCACCCAGATAATCTAAAATAATCTTTTCATCGCAAGGTTCTTATTTTAAATCACATCTGTAAAGTATTTTTTGCCATATAAGGTAACATATTTACAACTTCTGGGGATTAGGACATAGACATCTTTAGGGGCCATCATGCTACTTACCACACTGGGAATCTGTTGTAGCAAATAGTTTTGGCAAACATCGATTTAAGCTATAGCTAAAAAAAAGAAATAAGTTAAGAACCAGAGTCAACTCAATAATTTTAATACCTCTGAATGACTTTTTGCTGGCAACCAATTTCTTTAGCCCTGCACCTGTGTGTAATTCATCCTGAGTCTGATGTTTCCCTTATTTTTGTCATAATTACTTAAAAAATTGCTTTATTGAAATAAGATCTGCCTGCAATAAAACTCATCCATTGTAAGCATAAAATTAAATGCAATTTTTCATATTGTTTTTATATATAAACATTCTAAAACTTAACTGAAATATACACACAGAAAAGGGAACATGTCCTAAGTGTAGAGCTCGATTTCACAAATTGAATGTATTCATTTAACAGTCATTCAGATCAAGCCATAATGACTTCGTGTGTGGTCAGCTTTATTGGCTATAATTTGCATACAATAAAATTAATCAACATTAAATACAGAAATTGAGTTTTGACAAATATATACTAAAATCATCTAACTACCACCACAATCGTGATAGAGAACATCTTTGTCATCCAGAACATTCCCTTGTACCGCGTTACAGTCAATCCCCATTCCCCTCTATGGCCCCTGAAAACACTGATCTCATTCCTATCACTATATTTTTGCCTTTCCTAGAATTTCATATATACTTACTGTAGAATTATGAAGGCTTTTGTGTTTAACTTCTTTTACTTAGCACAATACTTTTGAAATTCATCCGTTTTGTTCATCCATCCATATATCAGCAGTGGATATACCACAATTTGGTTATTTCTTTATCAGTTGAAGGACATTTGGATTGACTTTTTCCCAGTATTTGGCTATTAAGAACATTCCCATGGAAACTATTGCGTAGATATAGATGATTATTTCTCTTGGGTAAATATATGAGTGGAATTGTGTAGTTATTATATATGGCAAGTGATGTTTATAAGATACTGCCAAACTATTGTTCATAGTGGCTGTACTATTTTGCATTATTACCAACAGTGTAGCAGAGTTTTAGTTGCTTTCCCCATCCTTGACAATATTTGGCATTATTCGTCTTGTTAATTTTCAGCTATTCCAATGGGTGTGTACTATCTGATTGTGGTTTTGATTTTTATTTTCCTAATGACTAATGATGTTGAACATCGTTAGATATGCTTTCTTGTCATCAGTATATCTTTTTGGAAAAGTCTCATTTCAAAAAAATTTTTGCCCTTTTTTTATTAGTTGGTATGTTTTCTTCAGTTGAAAAGTTCTTCGGTATTCTAGTTACATGTGTATTTTCTAGTATATATTTTGCAAATATTTTCTTCTAGTCTGTGACTTTCTTTTCATTTTTGGGACAGTGTTTTTGAAGAGTAAAAATGTCTAATTTTGATGATGTTCGATTTGCCAGTTTTCTTTTACAGTTTGTGTCCTATATAAGCAACCTTAGCCTAACCCAAGGTCACTAAGATGTTGTACTGTATTTTCTCTTTAGAAGTTTCATATTTAACTCTTAATTCTAGGTGTATAATCTATTTTGAGCTCTTTAAAATGTATCATGAGATAATGTTTCTTCCCTCCCTCCCTTCCTTTCTTTCTTATAGTTATTAAATTCTACCAGCATCATTCTCTGAAAAAAAATTATCTTTTCTCCATTGGAGTGCCGTGGCATCTTTGTGAAACATTAATTGGTCATGTTAGTAAGAGTCTATTATCTCCATTCTGCTTTATTAATTTGTCAGTTTTTATGTGAATATCACACTTCCATAGATTACTATAGCTTTATAAGACTTTAAATCGGGTGGTTTAAGTCTTCCAAATTTATTTCTCTTTTTCATAACCGTTTTTAGCCTTTCTGTTTTTCATGTGTGTATGTTCCGGTATAATTTTTGGTTCAGCATGAAAATTTCTCCAAAGAAGGCTGTTGAGATTTTGTTTGGAATTGTTTTTAATTTGTAGGCAATTCAAATAAGGTAGAACTGAATGAAATATTAGTGGTATTCAGTCTTCCAAACCATGAGCATATTGTATCTCTTTATTTATTTGAGCCTTCTTTAAGTTATGTCAGCAGTGTTTTGTGCTTTCTAATGTACAGCTTTTGTATATACATACTCTGTTAAAATCTATTCCTAAATATATTTTCAATGCTATTGGCAATAATATTTTTAAAATTTCAGTTGTTTCTTGCTAATATATAGAAATACAATTGATTTTGGTAGATTGACCCATAACCTTGCTAAATTTACCTATTAATTCTAGTGTATTTTTTGTAGGTCCCTTAGGAACTTCCATGTTAGGGGTTAGCAATCTATAGCCTTCAGACCAACTCCATCCTACCATCTATTTTTGTTAAATAAAATTTTATTAGAACACAGCCATGCCCATTCAATTACATATTGTCTAGTTTTGAGCTTTGTAAGGGCAAGATGGTTTCAGTTTTTTTCTTCTTTTCTTTTTTATTTATTGGGGTGACAATTGTTAGTAAAATTACGTAGATTTCAGGCGTACAATTCTGTATTACATCATCTATAAATCCCATTGTGTGTTCACCACCCAGAGTCAGTTTTCCTTCCTTCACCATATATTTGATCCCCCTTACTCTCATCTCCCACCCCCTCCCTCCTTACCCTCTGGTAACCACTAAACTATTGTCTGTGTCTATGAGTTTTTGTTTCTCCTTTGTTTGTCTTGTTCTTTTGTTGTTTTTGGTTTATATACCACATATAAGTGAAATCATAGGGTTCTCTGCTTTTTCTGTCTGACTTATTTCGCTTAGCATTATACTCTCAAGATCCATCCATGTTGTCACAAATGTTCCTATATCATCTTTTCTTAACCTCCGAATAGTATTCCATTGTGTATATATACCACAACTTCTTTATCCATTCATCTATTGAAGGACATATTAGTTGTTTCCATGTCTTGCCACTGTAAACAAAGCTGCAATGAACATTGGAGCACATGTGTCTTTATGGATAAATGTCTTCAGATTTTTTTGTGTAGATACCCAGGAGAGGGATTGCTGGGTGATATGGTAATTCTATTCGTAATTTTTTGAGGAACCTCCACACTGTCTTCCATAACGACTGCACCAGTCTGCATTCCCACCAACAGTGTATGAGGGTTCATTTTTCTCCACAGCCTCTCCAACACTTGTTACTCTTTGTCTTGTTGATGATAGTCATTCTGACTGGGGTGAGGTGATATCTCATTGTGGTTTTTATTTGCATTTCTCTGATGATTAGTGATGTTGAGCATTTTTTCATATATCTATTTGCCATTTGTTATGTCCTCTTTGGAGAAATGTCTCTTCAGGTTGTCTGGTCATTTTTCAATTGGGTTGTTTGTTTCTTTGTTGTTGTGTTTCATGAGTTCCTTGTATATTTTGGATATTAGCTCCTTGTCAGAGGCACTGTTTGCAAAAATCTTCTCCCATTCAGTTGGTTGCCTCTTAATTTTGTCAATGGTTTATTTTGCTGTGCAGAAGCTTTTAAGTTTCATATAGTCCCATTCATTTATTTTAGCTTTTACTTCCCTTGTCTTTGGAGTCAAATTCATAAAATGCTCTTTGAACCCAAGGTCCATAAGTTTAGTACCTATGTTTTCTTCTATGCAGTTTATTGTGTCAGGTCTTATGCTTAAGTCTTTGATCCCTTTTGAATTAATTTTGGTACATGGTGACAGATAGCAGTCCAATTTCATTCTTTTACACATGGCTATCCAATTCTCCCAACACCACTTATTGAAGAGGCTGTCTTTTCTCCATTGTATGTTTTTTGCTTCTTTTTCAAAAATTATCTGTCCATATTTATGTGGTTTTATTTATATATTCTCAATTCTATTCCATTGGTCTCTGTGTCTGTTTTTCTGCCAATACCATGCTGTTCTGATTATTGTAGCCCTGTAGTACAAGCTAAAGTCAGGGAGTGCGATACCTCCAGTATTGTTCTTTTTTCTTAAGATTGCTTTGGCTATTCGGGTCTTTTGTGGTTTTAAACAAATCTGATGATTTTTTTGTTCTATTTCTTTACAAAATGCCATTGGGATTCTGATGGGGATTGCATTAAATTTGTATATTGCTTTGGGTAATATGGCCATTTTAACTATGTTGATTCTTTCAATCCATGAGCACGGAATGTCTTTCCATTTCTTTGTGTCTTCTTCAGTTTCTTTTAAAAATGTCTTATAGTTTTCAGCATATAGTTCTTTCATATCCTTGGTTTCAGGTTTTTTTCTAAACCCTTATACCCAGGGAGAGATTTTTACTCCACATCTTAGGAGATAGCATTTGTGGGATCTCCAATGGATAATGTTCCAGGTCTCCAACTCCGGGATCTGAAGTCCTTGCCTTAGAAATCTCCTCTGTGCTCTCTGGTGGCTGCTCTTGACTAGGTTTCCAAAGCTTTGCCTTTCATATGTGTATCTTAGAAGCTGACTAAGGACCTGAAGGGGGAATTTTACACAAATTATTAAGGCTCCTTCTCTATAGTTTTCCTCTCTAGAACCAAGCCACTCCAATCACCTTTCTTTTGCCTGCCCTGAACTCTTATCTCTGTTTCTGCTGTCCAACAAGACTATTGTCTTTACTTAGGCTCTATTTCCCTGACCCATGGTTTGGAAAATGTCCCCAGGAAAAAATCTGGGGTTTATGTGACATTTATTTTGTTCATCTCTTTTTTCTCAGTGACTATAGCCCTGCATTGGCTGCTGTCCAATGCCTGCAAATAGTTGTTATATATGTTTTGTCTAGATTTTGTACTTGTTTATAGCAAGAAGTTAAGTCCAATAATAGGTACTGCATCATGAATGAAACTAGAACATGCCCATGTTATTTATTTTTATTTCTTTTTTGTACCATCTTTTACTTCAGAACACTTTGTGCTGCATTTCAGTGATCAGAACCTAATTTTTTTATCCTATCATTCTTTAAACAGCTGCAAATTCTTTCTCCATATCTATAGGTTTATCTTCTGAAGTTACACTTTTTGTATGAAGTGTAAAAGTGATCACCTAACAAAGAGCCTCTATTGCCTTAGAACAGGAATGACTTGTGTTCTAGACTTTTGATCATAGCCAGTTTTGATTTCTATTATTTCTTACCATTTCCCCTTATTATCCTATTAGTTTCCACTGGCTATGATTAAGTCAGTGGCTTCCTGGTTCCTGTGTGACTTCCTAGTTGCTAGACCTTTTGGTATGAAATACTGAATCTTATGCAGAAATCATCTCATCTTAGGCTCCCACCTCTTCTGTGATGCCCTGTACTGATGTCAATAGCAAATAAATACAGAGGGTGGCAAAACAAATGTATACACATTTTAAGAAAGGAAAAAAACTATTAAAATTGTAATACTCAATCTCTACCAATAACAAAAGATGAATACAAAACATGATTGACTTCGGCAATTACAAGAGGTGCTCAAAGTGGTTACCATCAGCGTAATTTTAATATAGTTTTTTCCTTTCTTAAAATGTGTATACATTGTTTTTGGCACCCTCTGTTTTAGGTAATAATTCATCTTACAAATTATATTACTATCAGAATCGTTTTTTTAAAGTAATATTTGTCTTAGTTTAGGCTGCTATCGCAAACATATCATATAGATTGAATGGCTTATACAACCAACTTTTACCGTTTCACAGTTCTAGAGGCTGAGAAGTCCAAGATCACAATGCTGGCATAGTCAGTGTCTGGTGAGAGTTCTCTGGCTGGTTTGTAGACAGTTGTCTTCTTGCTGTGTCCTCATGTGACAGAGAGAGATTATCTTCTCTCATGACTCTTCCTATAAAACACTAATCCTATTCATGAGGGCTCCACCTTTATGACTTAATCACCTCTCAAAGGCCCCACCTCTTAGTATCATTACATTGGGGATTAGAGTTTCAACACATGAATTTTGGGAGAATGTATACATTCAGTTCGTTGTGATATTTAACTAAATCTTGTTTGGCTTTTACCATAGGTATAGAGTTCTATATATATTTGCAAATTATGTGAATGTATATTGAAAAACTATCTAAACTACTCAATGCTATATATTTATTTAGTACAATCTTTGCAAATGTAAGAAATTATTGAGGAAAATAAAGTTGTGCTTTTGTCTAATAGTGGATAGATGAGGGAAAATGATGTCCATTTGCTATCACAAGAGAAATAAAATCAACAGGAGACATGCTAATTAATCTACAACTATCTTAAAGGCCATGTTACTTTCAATATTTAGTCACAAGGCTTCTGTATGAAAATTTCCTATTTCATCAAATCATCATACATAATATAAATGAGAAAATATGGGAAATTCTCCAAATATGAAGGATAACAAGATTTTGGGGACAGAGAAACCAGTCAAGAATGATGGGTCAGGGACATTAACTTAGAACTTTTTATTGATTCAGAACAAATGTCAACTGACATTGCTTTGTCTTTCTGTAGTTTTCCACTATAGCATTATAGGAGAGGATGGATTCAAACCAAGGTTGGCTATGCATTTAGCTTGCGATTCTTCTGTCAACTGAAACAATAAAAATTTGTAAGGGACTTCTGTCACTCTATTGGACACTTTCAATAAAGTTGTAGAGGTGAATTCTGATTTTTCAAAAAAAAATACACAACTTATCTTCTGAAATGCAATATGGTCACAATACTAAATTCTCAAGCAAGTAAAAACTGTCTTTTGTCACCGTATTTGATTTTAGACATAGCTACTTGAACTTGTTAGAATTTAGGTGTATGTTTAGAGATCATGCTCTCACCAAACTTGAAGGCTATTTTCTCTATTGTATTCATTTTCTTTGTGTAGTACAATGCCATAATTATATCTATGCACTATAGTTTCCAATGTCCTACTAGTGTGTTCTTAGGCATAGGGAACAAAAATAAATCCTTAGACATTTTCAGTGTACTGGGTTGAGGTACAACTGAGCAGATGTCTTTACATATGCTGTTAAAGACGTGTTTAAAATTTGTTAATTATAAAATTTCCCCCCGTTAGAATTTTACTTACTACTACAGCCATTTCTTCTTTTTCTGCTTTATTATACTTTGAAGAAGAAGAATAGAAATACTTGGTTTGAAATGACAATTTTAATTTTCTATAACAAAGTGCTGCCAACTGGGTGGCTTAAATAGAGAAATTTATCAGTTCTGGAGGCTTGAAGTCTGAGATCAAGGTGTCAGGAAGGTTGATTTCTTCTGACGGCTGTTAAAAGGAAGGTTTCATGCCTCCTTCCTACTTTCTGGTGTTTTCTGGCAATCTTTGGCATTACTGGGCCTTTACAAGCACTTCTCAATATGACGTCTGTCATATTGGGTTAGAGACACTAAATCACCTCATTTTAACTTGGTTACCTCTGGAAAGACCCACTTTCCAAATAAGGTCACATTTCGAGGTACTAAAGGTTAGGAATTCAACATAGGAATTTTGGTGGAACACAATTCAAACTATAACAGAATGAACTTTAGAATATTGTTAGTGACAATATAGGCTTTTGCTGAGCAGATTTCATTTATTTTTCCAGATATCAGAGTACCATTTTGGAAATAGAGATAACTTTGTAATATTCTGTTCTTGAAAGACCTATTGTCCCATCCAAATGATGAGTACATGAGGGCTGGGATGACACCTATTTTCTTTTCTGCTCTATTTTGTTTTACAATGGTGGGCTCTAGTAGTAACCTTCAAGTTGTTTTGTCAGCAAGTCCAAGCAACATAGAGAAAGAAAGACAGATACAGACACTCACATGCTTAATATTAAACGATGCTTATGTTTATGGGAAGTTCAGAAGATGTAAAGGACTTTTTTTTAAATGAAGATTGGTATTCAGGTTGTAGGGATGTGAGTAGAGAAGTCTTTTCAGAGACCAACACAGTTTCAGACTCTACGCTTTAACAGCAAACGGGTGGAAAATGGAGCACTGCTCTTCGTTTATGGATATTTGACATTTTAGAAGAGTGGGTGAGAGATTACTTTTTCTTATGTAAAAACTGCCTCTTATTAAATGTGAACATTTTGATGGGTGACTTATTGTGAAATTTGCCAACCCTCTGAAAATGCAACAGTTCAAAATGAGGTTGAGAGAGTAATTCTGACCAGGATGTCCTGGTTTTTTTTGGTTTGGCTGCTTTGATTAAAACCTGTGAGGCAACGGCCGTTGGGTGGTAGGCCCAGACACAAATTAAGACAATGACAGTATGTTGACCTACTAAACAAAAAGCACAACAGTGAAAAAGGTCTGAATTACTGAATGGAAATGAACAGATACAGTTACTTCACTGCTGAGTTAAACTGCACCCCCCACCCCCAAAGGCGGGGTGGAAACCTGTTTCAGCAGTGGCTGCTTTTGGGCATATGTAAATCCCTTCATGGAAAGTTGCAAAACCCCAGGAAATCCCACCTGTGAATGATTGTAGTCTTTAACCCTGAGGTTAGTTTCTATAATTCTCATTTCATGAGAAGCCTCCCCACCCCCATTTTCAGTGGTTAGTTTGTATAAGGCAAGCTCAAGACTGTAAGCCTGAAAACCCACAATTTCCCAACAGGCAGGATTTCCAGTGAAATAGTGTGAAGGTGACAGGGTTAACAGGTTAACCTCATAATTCAGAGACACTGAAAGTCTCCTCTAAGTATGATGTTATAGGCCACGATAACCTTGGAGTCCTCTGAATGAGTTTTCACATGTGACATATATAATCGTATATGTGATTAGTCATTAATCTGTGTCTGGTATGCATATTCTATACTTTATGTTTTAAAGCCCCAAAGCCCACTGTTGTCTCTGCATGACACAGTGTAAGTGAGCTGCTGGTATAAGGACGCTGGCATTCTGAGGGTCACATGTTTGGCAACTAAAGAAAAATTGGACAGAATGTTTTTTTCATTATCCCCCTTTTTAACCATAATTTTATACAAAACTGTTTAATCTGTCTTCTGGTGGTACAGTATTTACAACAGAAAGGTTGTATGTTAAATGGTTGACTTTTCAAGCAACTCAAACACCTGGTTAGCATAAATCTTTTAATAGCAATGCCACTTCATTAACTCCTTTGTTACCAGAACTTTTACTAAAGAGCTAGAGACTGACTGGCCATATGAACCCCAAATATTGCATAGCCATCAGAATTATTAAATGCTGTTCATATTAGTATAGAAAAGTTTATAAGTAACACAATCAAGTTGTTTCTGGGCTTCAGGTTATTAATCTCATTGTCAAATTGTTTGTTTAGTTTATGACTTCGTTTTCCCATTTTTAAATTCCATATTTAAGTCACTAATGATTTCCACATTGGAAGTAATTTCTTGGATGGAGGAAAATAACTTTGTCCATCATAGAAAAAAATCCAAGATAATGATGATAGAAACACAAGGAAGAGATACACCTTGAAAAATCTTGTTTAGGGAAATGGTTCCTCACATTTTTACCTTGGTTATGATGAACCAAATGTATAACGGTGAAATATGAATGTAATTTTTTGAATAGTCTGTTATATAATGTTAATTACATGCAGTCAATGGTTGTTTTAGTCTTTTAATGACGTATACGAGTCTGTGCTCTATATTAGAGATATTCACTTTTGGTTATCAAAAGTTAGAAGGAATGAATGTTAATTGCGTTTTGATAAAGGAGTTTAGTGTTGCTATGATTTCAAGCACAATTCTATAGATGTGTATATAAAATATACATTTACATATGCACTATCCAAGTATATATAAAACCAATAGAGACTATACTGTGGTAAAATTCATAGTTTTATTCATTCATTC
The DNA here is from genome assembly GCF_964194185.1 of Rhinolophus hipposideros. NCBI lineage: Eukaryota > Metazoa > Chordata > Mammalia > Chiroptera > Rhinolophidae > Rhinolophus > Rhinolophus hipposideros. Next base: position 71,631,824 of record NC_138053.1, on the reverse strand, counting down.
ATTGTACAACCATTTAATAAGTGTCTATATTGTTTCCAACATAGGGCTGAGTTCTGGAGATGCCAGATAACCTATCAAAGAGAGGTGGTCCAGTACACAACATAGAAAACCTATCTGAAACTATGTAAACCAAATACAGTGATCAAAATGATCAAGAGAATCACCTCTTTGTGATGGATTCCTGATACATAGCTTAACTCTGACACCACTCCTGAGCTAAAAATTTTTTCACACTTTTACTTTCTGTATATTTTTGCAAAAGTTTATTAAATTAATTTAAACAAGATATTCAGTTTTCTCTATGCCAGGTATCATTGGAGGTGTTCAAATTCTTGGCTCAAGGATACATTAAATATACCTTATTAATATTAATCAGCAAACTTTGTCAGAAATGTGCAGTTCTTTACATTTAAGATTGCAGAAGTTCTCAGGTCTTAAAATAATTCACGTCCTTTGTCAGAAGTTTGCAGTGTGATGAGGGCCATAGACATGTAAACAAATAGTTACAATGTGATGTGAAAAGAGCTATGACTGCTCTATGAGCTTATGCATAAAGGATATGGTAAATAGCTCTGTCTGAATGTATCAGGAAAGACTTTACATACAGGGCAATTTTTGATCTGGACTTCAAAAGATGAGAAGTGATAGAGGGCACTAGAGGCAGAAGGACTGGCAAGTACAAAGTTCCAGAGGCATAGAAGTGATCAGCCAGTGCAGTCAATTATAGTTTAGTGTGATCTTAGCAAAGGTGTAGTTTAGTGTGATCTTAGCAAAGGTGGTATTCAAAAGTGGGTAGACAGCTATACTATTTCCCCTTGATAGTAAGAGGCTCTTTATTGAAACCACATTGAACTCATTTTTTGCGTTTACCCAGTGCTATAAATGGCCAATAATGGTTAGGTCGTACTCTGAGCTTCTAATTCAATGGAACTCTTGTCACACTCTCTGTTTTTGGTTATAAATATTCTTTTAAGTATTAACATTTAAATTTAGAAAACTCTGGAGTCTTAAAGATAGAAAACATAAAAAATTGCAAAAGTGTCAGTTGATGTTGAGAAGCATCATTCTCACTTCTATCCTTTGGTTTCCAGACTCAAACTTGCTTGTTAAGGAGAGCATAATATTGGTCCTTGGTCCAGGTCATATATCTGATCCTATGGTGCCAACTTCCAGCTTTGCAAGACCTGTTTCCAAGCTAGAACCATAACCATACTTGTCCAACTGATTAAGAACTTGCTCTTTAAGGATTTTTTGGTGGATATTCATGGCATGTAACATTTTTATGCTTATTCTAGGAAATCCACTCATATAACACACCCCCAAACCTTCTTATCAGTAGTTTTCCAAGATTGTTCCTTTTATATCTTTGACTGTTCAATTAAACCTTTAGCTACTAGCTAGAGATTTATCTGTTCTTCCAATTATGCTGCTCAAAGTTCTGCCTTCTTCAGAGCTCATTTTCAGAGGCTCCACGGCCAGCCACTTTCAGCTATTGTCTCAGATGCCTGGAAACTAGCCTTGAGAGTGTCCTTCTCGGTCAGCTAATAAAGATCACCCCAGGAGGACTTAAGTGTGAGTTGAATAATGTGTGAGAATGTTCCAGTTGTGGACACATGGAAAGTATGAACGACATGCCCCTAAAACTTACATCTATCTGATTTAGTACATCTATTTGATGAAGGGATGCTGTTACACGTGCCTGATGTAAAGGGTAGGTTGTTCCGAAAAGACTGCTAATTGTCTTCCCAAAACCATTCTCCCCTTTCCCCATGTTAACACTAAACACATGGGCACATGGTTGCTTTAATTAGAGAATATAGTTCTTAGTCTCCTTTGCAACTAATATGACTGTGTGTCTAAGTTCTTACTAATGAAACGGGAGTAGAAGTAATGTTTTATTTCACTTATCAAAAATAAGACCAGGTCTTATATTAATTTTTGCTCCAAAAGACGCATTAGGGCTTATGTTCAGGGGATGTCATCCTGAAAAATCATGCTAAGGCTTATTTTCTGGTTAGGTCTTATTTTTGGGAAAACACAGTACTTAAAAATAGTTTGTCCTGGACTTTCTTTCTTTGCTAGTTTCCATAGGCTGGCATGTAGCCATGTTACTGAGCCACTTTCTTTCTTTTTTTTTTTTTTTTTGCCATGAAGATGAGTATTATACTTGAGGAGATTAGTATTCTTTAGTAGAGAAACAAGGCAGAGAACCTTCTAGAACAGAGATACTTCTTGGGTGTGGATCACTTCTACATGCCTTTAATTGCCCCTGGATAATTAAATGCAAGGGAAAAATGAACCACTAACTTTTGGTTTTCTTTGTAATAGCATCTTGTACTATATTGAATTGGAATGTCCAATTTATTGTTGGCAGCTCTAATCATCTGATCACTTAGTGTCTTATAGTGAGACATTCATATCTATCAGGGTGTAATTGTAACTCAGAAGATGTTCTCAAAAGGAGACTACATGGTTACTGAAATAACTACATTCTAAAAATGGCATAAATTTGCTCCCATGCTTAAGAGGCTTTGCTTTGTTTTGTTTAGGATTCACCACGTGCGGTATTCACCATCTGATTTTTACCATATTTTGAGCACCATTGTTTAAGGCATCTGTGTTCTCTGTTGTAAGCCAAAGAATCTATCACTGGTAAATAAAGTAAAAAATGAATTCATTTCAAAAAACTTGGGTGACTCACACAAAATCAAGGGGAAGGTAGAGGATCAGGCTTGGAAAATGGGCAGGTGAGGCAGCAGACATCAAAGCTGACATCATAGTTGTATGAACACACTGGTGGGTACCATGCCACTGTTCTTAGTCCTGTTGCTGGGCACGACTGGACATTTGATATTGTTACTGGCGCTGAAGGCCACCACTGCGAGTCATTTTTAAAACATTTTCAGCATCATAGTTATCTGCCCATATATCTCAGGCTTTACTGCCTTGGTTTGGTCAGGCTGAACTTGAACTACCAATATTTGCATCCCTTTGCTTGAGAATTTCTCTGAATCTACAAAGACTGCTCAAATTGCACATGGTACGCTGAAAGTACTAGTGAATTAATATCTCTGAGCCCTCAACCAGTGGCTGATGGCAGCTGGTGTATTAATATATAAGCTTTCTCTCCCCTTAGGTAGAACAACTCTAATTTGTTTCTTTTCTCTCTCTTCTCTTTTTTTCATACCATTTGCCCAAGGAAATTAGCTCGGGTCACCTCACAGTGGTAGCTGACTTGTTAACTCCTCCATCATTGACTGTCTGTCCTTTTGTTTTACCTTTCCTCTCTCCTACTGGTGTTCTTGCATCTTCCCAATAAACTATTGGCTCTTGAATCCTTATCTTACAGTCTGCTTTTGAGGGAACTCAACCTAAGATTGCATCGGTCACTCAAAATTCAAATCCCAGGTGAGAATATTTAACTGGTGAACCTAGGACAGATTTGAGAAGTGGGGGAGGAGTAAATGGGAATATTTAATACCTTCAGCTTCCATAGCTTCAGTTGGGTCCTTGTCTCTTTCTATGACTCATAAAGTGAAGTCTTCAACATTTGGAAGGGGCTCTGATGCTAGGGATCAGAACCACTACCTATTTCAAACCTTATTATTTTTTCCCCAGAATATATCATAATAGCCTTCTAATTGATTAACTTTTCCCCTTAAAGTAGAAGGAGAAAGAAAGGGAAACTTGAAGTATGGATAAAGGAGCCCCCAAAATTTGAAAACTAACCACAACATCCAATGCTAGCCTTTTGGCCAAACAGTGCCTTACTACTCTATATTTTCAATTCAGTCACCTTAACTAAGTGTAGGAAAACCATTCATTTGAGCAGTTAGTTTCCAAAGTATTGGACTACTAACATTTTCGTACTCTACTTTTGTCAAACAGCACATTTCACAGCTTGGACAAATATGGCAAGTTTTTGAGAAAGTTGATTAGAATTATATATGTCAACAAAATCTTAGGAAACAAAATATTTTAATAGATAAACAGATAAAAATGCTTTGAAGCCAAAATTTTATTTTTTCAAATTGATGGATTTTAATGTATCAGAATAAACCTAATATTTTTCCAGTATTCATCCATTTATTTGACTTTATCCTTGATCGTTTTTATTGCTCTTTTAAGTTTTATTTGACTTAAGTCAATATCTACATGGTGTATATGCAACTGTACTGTACTTCTGCCAGGGAAGAGTGGCACCTTCTGACTGCCCCATTCTTTCCCCATCAGGGTCATAACAAATATTCTGCTCTCAATTCACCACTTCCACTTCTTTGGAAGCAGTAGCAGCAGCAACAACAACAATAACAACAACAAAATACAGCTCTAAATCCTTAAGCTAACACTAGATTAAGATGGATGACTAGGTGGCATTACAGGAAGTAGACTTCACCAATCCTTGTTATTTGGAATCTGCCCCAAGAAAATTGCTTGTGGGAGGTCTCTCAATGTGTGGGAGCTCCTAGCACCTCAAAAAATTACTTCCAGAACTTTTGGGCACCATCTTTCACCTGGTATTTATCTAAAACTGTTCCCTTCAGGAAAAGCAAGTCATTAAGGAGAGAATGGGAGTGGGAAGAGCCTACAGAGAACCATATGTGGGATGCATGTGTTTGGCATTCTTTTTGAACCAGAGGAGTCAGGGACTCTAGCAAGCTTTATTTGTTTCAATAGTTCTGTAACTAAGATGTTCATTCCTTCATTTATTCATCCATTCACTCATATAATGCTTGCCAAGGCTTACCCACTGTGCTAATTATGAAAGCTACAAATAACAACAATAATCATTAGGTTATTCTATTTTTGTACTTTTCTCATATTAGAAACATCCATGGTGAGAGGCAATAGGTTTTAAAGGTAATTTAAAATTTTTACATGATAGAATAAAATGATCTTACATTACATTTTCAAACACAATTTGAACATTTTCCATGTTGACTAATACATGATATATATATCAAAATGAGGAAACTGGAATTCTTTTCTCTCATTCCTCCAAGACCTCCATCAACCCTAAGACCAATGTGTTTCAATCTTGTTTGTCCCACAACAGTAAGGAAGAAGCAAAGATGAAAGGAAAGGGCAAGATGAAAGGAAAGGGGAAGCGGAAGTGTTGCAATAACACCCCATTTCTATTTTACCTCAAATGAAGGAAAGCTTACAATCAGGCCATACTTGCATTACATAATTTTGGTAAAGCTTTTTTATTAGCTTGATAGGATTCAGTCTTTAATTAATACTGTTCAAATCTTTGTAGAGATATTTCCCATTGATTTCCCTGAATATTGAACCCATGACAATTGCCAGAGTTAATGCATAGTTATTATTAGAGATAAGACGGAAGGAACATATCCAAATCTATTCCCATTGGTTGAAACCAGTAGGAATTTTTTGTTTTGAGAATGGCTGTACTCTTTTTGGTTAATAACAATTCCATTTACCTACTTGTTTTTCTCATTTTGAAATATTTCTCATTTATTTCTCAGGTGGACCTTGTAGAACTTAGAACAGAGTACATGTGAATATTTACCCTTGTGCTATGCTATGGACTCAGTGTTGGTGAGAGTTTGCTCTTGCTTATGAAATCAATGAAAGGGTTATAGAGACATGTAGGAGAGCAATGTCATGGGATCAGGATCATTTGTCTTTCATGTAAAATGTCCCTTTGACTCTGAGACACTCAGAAAACTTGGGCTTTTGCAGGAGCTGAATTTCTGTTTGACGTTTGTAGAAAAATTAAGAAACACTTGCCTCTGTATAGAAAAAGCCATGTACTCAAATAAATCCATTTGTAAACTTGGTAGTACATAGTTCCCACTGGCAAAATATTTAAATCTCTGATACTCTATTGTTTGTTCTCCTGTTTGGCATATCTTTCCACTATTAAGTCTGGTTTCTTAATACATAAAAACATGAGATAAAAATGATTCCGCCCAATCTGATTTTAATAAGTAGGAAGGCACCTGCTTTGCATGTGTTGTGTGGTGGGAAGGGGTGGGTACAAATTCTTGACTATGACTTCTGTTTCCAGTTACATCACACTTAATAAATAAGAACAATCTGCATCCTTGACTTCTCCTCTTGGATGGTTGAACTCATTCAGTGGTTTTACATATTCATATTTAACTAAATGCAGTAAGTTGTTATAGATTTTAAAATTGACTGATGATGGGGAAAAGCATTGGAAAAGAATTTTGAAATTGGACAAACTAAGGCTTGATTATTCTTCAACGTTTTCATTTTCCACTCCAGACATTTGTATATTTTGATTGGCCATTGTAAATAATCCTTCCATGAACATGTGGTTGCACAAGTCCCCTCAAAGTAGCATTTTGCGGTCAAAAGATGTTAGCTAGGTTCACAGAAACTCAGATATGGTGTCTGCCTGTATCTGCATGCCAGGAGGGGGAGGGCTCAACAGAGAAACACCAGCTCCTCCATCTAGGAGAAAGCTGCCTCTGTAGCCCTCACCCTGTAGCCAGACAACTCACTTCTCAGTATGTCCCTGGCACCTTTTGAGCTGCTGCTCAGAGCAAGAAAGTCTGTCAGTGACTAAGTCCATGCATGGGCCCTTTAAGAGGAATGCTTGGGACTCTAGCCTCCCTCTGTCTCACTCAGCCACAATCTCTCTGGCTTTTCACAGACAGAAGTTATGGAGACTTCTCTTTCTGTACTGGAATCCTGGGCTGGGGAGCCTGGTTGGGGTTGGGACCCTTTGCTCCTCCAGGGGGAACCTCTGTAGTCCAGATATCCCTCCCGTGTTTTAACGGTCACACATGGGTGTGGGACCAGCTTGTTCTGTATCTCAGCCCCTTATCAGTCTTGACGTGGCTTCTTCTGTTAGTCCTTTGTTGTAGGACTTTGGTTCAGCTAGAGTTCAGGTGATTCTCAATGATGGCTATTCTGTAGTTTAGTTGTAATTCTTATGTGGTCATGACAGGAAGCGAGTACAGCATTTACATACTCTGCCATATTGACTGGAAATCCACTTTCAGTTGTTTTAAAATAAAGACTAGTTCATAGCAAGCTGTATAGGAGCCTACAGTCTAAATTGGAAAATAAGATGTATGCTATAAAGACATAGTCATTGTTTACATTTTCAAAAACATAGCAGGAAGATAAGGTGTTAATTTAATATGAATGTGACATTTTCTCTTTCTGATGAATTTTTAGATTTAACTTTTATGGTTTAAAGGAAAATATATTGTCAGGGAAAGACATGGAAATGACTGTAGACTGAGCTGTATATGTTGGGCATCTGCTATGTGCTAGGAACTGGGCAAACTGCTTTTTTATATAATTTATCTTATTGTTCAAATATTGTTGTGAAAAATGATAGCCCATTCTACAAATACTAACACTGAAGCATGATGAGATCAAATCATCTCATACAATCTTTTCTATTTCTCCATAAAAGCAAGTAGAGTGGTTGAAGCTAGGAAAATTCAAGTAGTGATAAAAGGACCAATAATTTTATCAAAGGCTAAACACAAAGAAGTAATAGAAAGCTAGTGAACCTACATTAGGATTTCAATTAGAGTCTCAGTGAGAACTGATTTCACTTCTGTTTAACCTTAAGGTGCTTTGAAGAAACAGAAAGTATTTTGACTCCCTTGATTCAGTAAAGCCTTCCAGTGTCTGGCCACAATGCCTGAAGCCCTATTTTATGCTGGCCTAGAACCTGGGCTAGGGGTTTGCATTCCAGAATGGGGATGTCAAAAGTTATCTTTCAGGTAGTGTGCTTGGAGTTGTGCCCCACCCAGAGGGGAATTGTGAACTCAGATACCCAGAGTAGGTATGGAAATAACTTGGAAACATTTTCTGTGTTTCTTTTTTGGTGCAGCCTCTCCTCCCCAAGCATGTGTGCATAGTGTCTGGCTCTTGCTTTCCAATCTGGCCTTCCAACTTTTTTGACTTCTCTTTTGGAAGTTCCATTTATTTGAATTCTGAGGAAAACCAACAACAATCTTCTGGCTGCTGTTGTCTGGTAAATAATGTAGTTTTGGGGCATTTGTTTCACTGTATATTTTTGAGACAGTGTGCAGAAAGGACTCCTTTCAGTATTGCCATATGAAGAGAACAGCCTACCTTCTTTTGCCACAAGGAAAGAATCACTACAATGGGTTGGCAAAACTTCTCTAAAATAACTTAAGGGCAATTTGGGTACTGTAAAAGATCCAATAATTGTTTAACAACGTGCATAGCTTCACTGAATTGTACATAAGGCAATTATTCTGACTGTATTATTGCTTCCTAGTTGTTTATGATATCACTACAACAGATACAAGGGAGTGTGAACTCATCACACAAAACTCAGCCAGAATTCTTGACAGTGTAACATATGTAGTTTTGTTTATAACATATGGCTTTTCTGTGTAAACTGTATTACACCATCACTGAGAGTGGTAGCTCTATATGTGGAAAAAAAGGGAGTGCCATGTTTATCCTGAAAAAGGAAAGATAAAAAAACTATAATTCGCTGAATACTTATCACTAAGCTAAGTGGTGTATGAAGTGCTTACACAAGTTTTTTTTTTTCTTTTAATCTTCACTTTAATAACTATGAACACATATTTTAGTATCTCCATTTTATAGATTAGAAAGAAACCTACACAGGTCAAGCATCTTTTCATTCCAGTTAGCATTGTGAATCAATGAATGCCCCAGAAAATGAACCTAGTTCTATTTGTGGCAAAATTCATAATTTTTGCACTAAATCACACTACTTTTCTCCTATACCAGTTATTTATTTATTCCAAAATATTTATTCACTGTTTATTCTATGTCAGAGACTATGCTAAATTCTAAGGATAGAGAAATGATCAGTATATATTTTTGAATGATGGAAAAATGACAATTAAAAATGGATATATTGGGGCAGCCAGATGGCTCAGTTGGTTAGAGTGCGAGCTCTGAACAACAGGGTTGCCAGTTTGATAACCACGTGGGCCAGTGAGCTGCTCCTTCTACAACTAAATTGAAGACAACAAGCTGCCGCTGAGCTGCCGGAGGGACGAGCGGATGGCTCAGTAGGTTAGAACGTGAGCTCTTAACAAGGTTGCCAGTTCAATTCCCGCATGGGATGGTGGGCTGAGCCCCCTGCAACTAAGATTGAAAATGGTGACTGGACTTGGAGCTGAGCTGCGCCCTCCACAACTAGATTGAAAGACAATGACTTGGAGCTAATGGGCCCTGGAGAAACACACTGTTCCCCAATATTCCCCAATAAAATTTTTTAAAAAATAATATAAAATACTGTGGCTATTTGAAGGGAGGAGAGATCTTTTCTCATATAACAATACTCTGTCCAAATGTGAGAACATTTTATTATGCAGTAAATCTTAACTGATAGTAATGGTTTATGATCACAAACATTTCTTGCTGCACGACTGTATGCTCTAAGAGTATTTGACACAGATTGCTGTATAGTGAGGATCTAGTTTATGTTTAGAGATATTGATTTTCCAGACTATGTGATATTTTAAAAAGAGAATGGTTAGGACAGCTGTATTTGAAATTGCTGCAAACAGCTTTGAAATTTGGTTAGGCAGAGAAAGGCCATTTAAAAGGAGATGGGGGCAGGAAGTGGAAGTCTTGGTAGGAACTCCACAACAGTGGTTCTCACACTTGCACATATCTCAGAATCTCATAGAGGATTTGTTAAAACAGATTTCTGGGCCCACTGCTGAAATTTCTGATTCAGTAGGTCTGAGGTGGGGCTTGAGAATTTACATTCTAGTAAGTTTCTAGGTGACACTGACTGATGCCATTCACCTGAGGACACACTTTGAGAACCACTGCTCTACATGAAAATATTTTTCTCATTCTCCTCATACAAAATGGCCAAAGAATGAAACATTTGATACATTCCCAGGGCCAGCTTGTTTTAGCGCCACAAATCCCTGCCTTGGCTTTTCACCTGTGAGATCTGGTGATCCATCCACATAGGAATCAGGCGCTAGAGAATCTACAAGATGAGTACCAGTTCTCTCTCAGTTTATAAAATCATGAGTTAAATTTTTTTTAAGTTTTATTTTTACTGATACAACTTAAAAGTTTATTTTTGTGTTTACTAAAACCAAAGTAAATGTTAGCGGCTCTTGTTACAGGAGAAAAGTTAGTGAGTAAGTATCGCAATTATTTCTGTTTTCTCACTTCTAAGTGGTAGCCGGTTGCACTAGAAACCCTTTGAGGAAGCAGACATATTTGTGGTGATTTGGCTCACATCTGTTGTATAAAGGACATCTCACTTACTTCAAGCATGAGAAGTGAACTCTTAAAAGAGAGACACCTCTTCATGTTGTAGAGGAGCAAATTGTGTTTTCTTCTACTTGGCATTTAATTCAACCATCAAACTCAATGGGGATGAGTTTCTCTAATTTGAGTGCAGTGATAACGAAATATTTCAACCTCTGACTTGTTTGGTGTAACATGTAAAACGCACTCAGTCGAGACCCTAATCTATATCATTCTGTATTTCCTCCTCTTGATTTGTGTTTAGTACTGTACTTTGTTAGAAGTTTCGCTTTTCATCTGATTCCACATGGATACAATGTTTCCTGTCCCACAGCCAAAGTCAACCTTTTAAGGCCTACAGGGGTGTTGTGGCATATAAATTTAACAAAGTGGAGAAAAGGCTGGAATCCAGGACCACCTGGATTGTTAGCAGTAGCCCTAGAACCACACAGGTTGGTCATTGTCCAAGAGGTCAAATGAGGAGTCCACAAGGAAGAGCCTATGAACCCGATAGCCACAAAGCTTGTGGAAGTAGCATTCCTTATAAAGGAAGGCAAAAGAAGACTCAGTGTTAGCAGCGTAGGTTAAACAGACGTGGGGTGTATTAGTCATGGATCAACAAAGGTTGCTTCTCTACTTGAAAAAGATATTTCTCAGGGCAGTTGGATGGCTCAGTTGGTTAGATCGCTAGCTCTTAACAACAGGGTTGCCAGTTCGATTCCCATGTGGAATGGTGGGCTGTGCCCCCGGCAACTAAGATTGAAAACTGTGACTGGACTTGGAGCTGAGCTGAGCCCTCCAAAACTAGATTGAGGGACAACAACTTGACTTGGAGCTGACGGGTCCTGGAAGAAACACACTATTCCTCAATATCCCCCAATAAAATAAAAATAAAATAGATATTTCTGCAACTTTGTTTCTAAAGTTTGGCAACCTTATGAGGTAAAGGGCCTAGTTCACATGACCAGAAATTTTATGCAAGCTTTTCTAAAACTTATACCTGTGCTAAATGAGATTGGAATGTTCAAATAGTGTTATGGAAGACAGCCACATATGAATTGAATTCAATCAAGTAGCTCTCTGTGTTTATTAATCATTTTCCTCTTGGGCTATGAAAGATTATTGATAAATAACTAAATTATAAAAACCCTTCTGGCTTTTTGATTATATAATTATTAGATCTTTCCCATGTATCCCAAATTTCCAATGTGTGCTAACCGTAATAGTTTCTAAACAAAGTCTGTTATTGTTGATGTAGAATATGAGACAGTAGATACATTTGATAAACACTTTTGAGAAAAGAACTTTCTACAACACAATAAAATCACAGCAACCAAAGAACAAAATCTTGGGATCAAAAAAGGGAAAAAAAGAAAACTGGAATGTTTACTGTAATATGTCCAAGGATTTGTAGGGTGTTACCAAAGGCAATGAAACTGTCAACATGGTTCCTTATAAGTTTATTATGCATCTATGCACTGGCATGTGTTGTACATTTGTTGGAAAAAGTTTTCTAATATTCAGTTTCAGGGTTCCTTTGCTGTAAACAGCTGGAGAAGTCAAAATTCCATGAGCTGAACTGGACTTTTTTATTGGTCCTCAGGTGTCATTTACTTAATCAAGATTTTGCTCCTTCAACTGGTCGCAAAGTTAGTGTTTTAAAGATTTCCAGACTGTCTTTGTATTTTTCTGTTTCCTTGGAAGTTTCAGAAACTCCTTATAAGATTTCACAGTTTGTGCTTAAGAATAAAGGATGTAAGAGAATATATGTGATTTAATTTTTTGAGCACTGCCAGGGTTAACCTACATTTTTTGCTCTGGGAGCTTCACGTTCTCTACTTGTGTAGTATTCACGGGCACATTGACATCTTCCCCAGAGACAGGAGTTGTGATGATAGATGACAGTCTTCATGAAGACCGTGAACATTCATTTGTTCAAATATATCTCACTCTAGGCAAAAGCAGCAAGTAGGAGACTATTCTTACTGCTGATTTTCCTTTTCTACCTTCAGATATATTCATACTATTTTATCACTAAAAATTCATTTTTATCTTCCAAGTTTATTCCCTGGGTTTCTTCTCCCTGACACCATAACACTTAATGGACCAGGTGTTAGTGTTTTCACTTGGTCAGTTCTGTTGGCTTCATGCTGTCTTGTTCCCCTGTGTTGCTCCACTCCTGGCCTTGCCCTTCCCCTGGGACATGTAGGTGTCTAGGGTGCCACTTTCTCTTTTATTGGTATGCTAAGGAGAGGAGGTTGGAGGATAGGCACACTCTCACTTAGCGTGTGTTCTCTGTAACATACGAATTCTAGGTGAATTGTTCCCATAGTAACTTTAAAAAATTACTTTCAGTGAAGAGAGCAAAGTATATGTCATAGTTGTCCAAAAATATTTATTGAATAAAATTTCCTATTTGATGCTTGAGATAAGGTACCCTACCTTTGTATCTAAATCAGATAAATATTTCAATCTATTCAAATTGGATGGAGAGTGCCCTAGAAGTGGCTCTCAGGTGGGACAAAAAGTGAATCTTCTATCAGACTACCTAGCATCTTTTCTAATATATTTTAATTTTAGCCTGTTGATGATGATGTCTAAAACTTATGCCAAGATAGAGACTTTTTTAGATTAAGGCACCTAATTCTTGTTTTTAGGATGTCAGATTTTATACTGTATTAACAAACATTAGAAGCAAAACCAAAAAGAACATTAAGATGCAATGGGAATAGGTAATAAGGGATCTCATCTCTTCTAGAGGTCAAGAAAGCCTCCTAGGGAAGAAATTTCTGGACTGATGCATAAAACATGAGTAGATGGTAGTCAGAATACTCAAAGAAACCCTGTATTGCTGAATCATAGAGGTCAAGGGGGCATGTGGTTTGAGATAAGGCTGAAGAGGCAGACAGGGACCAAGGAACATGGGATCTTAAAAGCCTTGTGCGGGAGTCTATTTATCCTAAGGGAAATGAGGAACAAATGAACTTTTAGCAGGGATGTGACATGAATAGATTTGCATTTCTAAAGGATGTAATATAGACATATGCCAACATATTGGTGCTATTAGGCAATTGCTTTAATGCCAATTAGTTCATAATCCTCTTCTATTAATTCGTACATTGAATTATTAAGAGGTAGCAACTATTGTGTATTGAATGAAGACATACCTGAATGGTGGACTCTGGGATGAAAGGGAACCTCACAAGATGTAAGATACATGGAAAGAGGGAGAAGAAAACAAAGAAGGGAGGAATAAAGACCAAACTAGGTCCTTTCACATATATGCGCAAACTCATTTAATTTTCACAATTCATTTTGTAAAAGCGAAAACTGAAGTTCCAAGGTTATGAGAGTTTAATTTGCCCAAGATCACATAACAAGTGGCAGATTGGAATTTTAATTCGGATTCTCCTACTTACATGTTTGATTCTCTTTCTAATAGAAAGGTGCTTTTACTAACAGAGCATCTTGTTCTTAATGAAGGAAATGTGCAAGAATGAGTAAAAGTATTGTACATCCTAAAGTATAGCTAGAAGGTAAAACTTACCTTTTATTATAATTCTACGAGTGAATAACCCTCTGTAAGTGATGGGTATCCAAAATCAAATGCTTCTATCACAGCAGATCATCTATATGATATTCTTTAGTGAATGGGTGTTTGTATGATTTTCAAGGTAGGAAAAGATGAACAGTTCTGTTTTCTCCTTTCATGGATCTTTCTGTATAATACTAATGTACACTGTTAGTTGCTGAACCACATCCAAATTTCCTGTTTGTAGTCAGCAACTCTTTGTCATTTCTGAATTTATTTAAAACTTGATTAGTCATTCCTTATTTTGTTACTCATTTTTCATATAGTTACGGGGAGTCTAAGTTCCAGGTGCCAGAAAACAGCAGTGAACAAAACAGAAAAACTTTTCTGCTCTCATTTGTTTAGTGAATTTATGTATTTTGGTTTCTAAGACCTTTGTGCCAACCAATAACTAACTTCAAATTGAATCAAACTTTCCATTTTTAAATTTCGAGGGCTGCTTCCACCCTCCATTTCTCTTCCTTTCCTCCAGCTCATTCCAGAATGTTGAGATTGGTAAACAGGTACATCTTTATCTATCAATACATTTGGTATTTTAAAGAGTTCAATTCTTCCTTCACAGCCTTTATTATTTCAAAGAAAAGAGAAGTGAAGCTCTTTTGTTTATTTTTATTAAGCATGGTATGGCTCTCAACAAATATTTACCCTCTGCTTTCAGTTTTGTTCTTCCTAATGCAATGTTGTTCCTATACTCTTATTCTTTTTAAGCAACTTTAGCAATATTTTACTGTTATATCATTTTTATTCCTATTATGTCATTTTTATATGTCATGGTGTGTCTGCATTTGCAACATGGCTAATATGGAATTCAAGCCAAATCTCTGCATTTGATAAAACATCTTTCTAAACCACATGAGTTCATTTTCAGGGAACTAATATAACAACCTCAAACATCTGTGATTTAGATAAGAAGAGGTTAATTATTCTTAAAGGATACTTATTATAGCTAAAATACTTTGAGTTAACGGAAATGGGTGCTAGCTTATGATGATTTCAACCATTCTTTGTGTCTTACCTAATTATCCACAATGTGACGTTTGCCTTATTTTTATCAATTAGTATATAATAAAATTCCTCTATTAATCCAGGAAGGACTGTTCAGACCTTGAAATAATGTCAAATTGACATATTTATCTATAGTACCTGACTTAATTGTCTAAACAATGTATTGGAGATTGGATTATAGTTTTTATAGAAATAGAAGGCAGTAACCAGAAATTATCACTTGCTTTGTATTCATTGTTCAGTTAGCTTGTGAAACAATGAATGGTTCCTCCAAGTGCTAGTAAGCAGGGAGAGGGGTCATAATGCTATGCTAGATCTATAATAGATAATGACTGGACTTGAGGCTGTGAGGAAAGTTCTAGTTTGCTTGTTCCCATTGGTTTACAGTTGCTGCATTGGTTGACATCATAAATGGGAAGGGAAGCAAGAAAGTAAGATTACCAGAGTGCTTTAGGAGAATGATACTTGCTTGCCCTCTGCTTTTGCTGGAACATTGTGCTAATATCTTGTTGGACTGAGAATTGGGGCATATTCCTGATTACAGACTAAGAGGAAGTATCTTCCAAAGCATTAAAAATGGCGCTTATGTGGAAAGCAGGGCTTATAGACCAGTATATGGTGACCACAGTGCACATGATAATTTACTGAGTCTGCATCATAGTTTTATGTAAGAGTAGGAAAACGTTTTTGTTTTTTTTTTCTTTTGATTTCATTTCTCGAATTGCACATTCTCAACTTTTTTACTGTTATTTCTTTGTTTGTTTATTTCTTTATAGCAACATAGTGGCCATTATCTCTGAGAAAAGCATGTCCTGGTGCCCAGGTATTTTTTCCTGATATTATAGAGTTCAGTATACTTTATGTGAAGTTGAGAGTTTTATTCCAGAGACATATTATTTTAAACATATTGTTACAGAAGTTTATCTGCAGATTTATGTGATTTCCTAAAATTAATTTACAGTAAATCTCCTACATACTGGGGAAAGAGGAGGGGAAAGAATAAATGTAACATTTAAGAATGGGAAATTACAGAGATGGTCAAGAATTATCCACCCATAAGGACTGACTATTGAATCTTTCATTTTATTAAGAGGGGGACGGGGTGGCGTTAAAGCAAATTCAGCTTCCACGGCATTCTTTGGTATTAAAATTCATAAGATTTCATATAGGATACTGTGGCTGAGTGCTTTCCACTCCCATCTCTTTTGATGAGGCTGGATCTCAGAGATAATGCTGTTAGGACGGGCTTAGCATTTTGTCTATCAACTGCTCAAAGGTGGGAAAGAATCTGTGAGTGCGGCAGCTGTCCCAGAAGTATCACCAGGAAAACTTCTGGGAGACTACATCTAACTGATAAGCTTGGATTGTCTACTTTCATCAGTCATGTCAATGGTCAGTGAGAAGCTTGCCAGTGGAAATGAAGCTTTGTCAAGGAAAATCTCTTTGGGTAGATCACTTAGGGCTCCTTTCCACAGCAGTGGGCAGTAAAATATGCTACAGTCCTGTTAACACGCTAAGAATATTTGTGTGGTTCTTTAGCTGGTATTGCAAAACTATCCTCTTCAGTTTTGGAATTAGCTGAGGTCAGTGTTCTTAGAATTTTTTTATTTTTAAAGAGTGTAATATTTTAAATTACATTGGAAAATTGGGCACATCTTATTACTGTCACATTGCATTCACCTCCATTCATTCAAGTTTTCAAGAATATTTCCATGTAATTATATTCACGGAATGTTGCCAGTAGCCTATTCCCCTTTCTTGACATTCATAGAAATATGTGAAATACAGGACAAGAATTCAAGGTGGAACAATTGTATTGGGGATTTATCATAAAAGCTACAGTATACATTGTTAAACCTAAGTGTCAGACTGCAGAAATACTGAGACTTCTTCGCAACTGCTAATCCCATATCTTTTCCAGGTAGACATGGAAGATAGACCCTTCTTTCTATATTTAATTTGTCAGTTTATCCAGGACTCTAGAACAGGAGGTAAATCTTGGAAAACATCAGGAAATGTGTCAGTCCCATCTTGGTTGAATTGATTTCTCTCCTTTATACCACTGTTGTTCCTACTTCTCTTAGAGCTGTTATAGATCTGGCTTCTCTCTTGGAAATCATAGTTCATAGAGTGGTCTTGACTTGATTAGCCTACTCTTATTCTGAAGCACAGTATCCTCTTCCAAGGGATAGGGATTTTAGTTACTTAATCATTGTAATCTTTTATTGTAATTGTTGTTTTATTTTGTCTTATATAACCTTGAATAAGTGAGATAATCATCCTGACCTAGTTGCCTCAAACAACTCCAAGAAAATTGTATCCTCTAAGTGGGATAGGAAAACTGGAGTGGGCACAAAGGATAGTGATGAGAATGGGCAGGGAACATGACATCTTCTTTTTGGGAACAGGATTAACTAGCCCACAGAAGCAACTTGCTACTCACTTTCATTTATTTGAATAATTTCAATGGAGGAGAGACAGAAGACTTACTCTTGGGTAACTTTAGAAGACAGAACTAGGACAAAAAGGTGACAGTTTCCAGAAGTTTGATTTGAATGCATATAAAGAAGATATTTCTATTGATTTGAGTTTTCAAAGAATGGACAAGAGTGTCTTGAGAGAATAGCTTTAAATGAGTGAATGCCTTTACTCATGCAAAAACTGAAAATCTGGCTGACCACTTGGCCAGACGGTGCCAAAGGAATCTGTGCACACACACAACATTGGGCTAGATAACATCAAGGGTCCTCTCCAACTCTGTGATTGTGTGCATTGATAATTCTGATGTCAGTAACGGAAACAAGGTATTGGGGGACTCAGTATTTATTTTGCGAATGCTTTAAAGAAGACAGTGTCTTTGAATGTCTCAGATGTTCAACTATCTGGACAAAATACTAGACAAAAAGATCTTACAAGGCTTTGAAGAATATGGTTGTCTTCTCTATTTAAAGGTAATCATTTTGAGAAATATTTATAAAATAAAATGTAAGTTTTCAGGCAGTACTTTTCACTCATGGTCATGAACAGCTTTTTTTTTTTTTTGGCTAATGATGCTAGCTTATTCCTACAAAACTGTATTGTGGTCAGCATGATCATAAAATAAGCTCTTCCATCTTTAGAAACTTCACACTACAGATCCATCTGTTCCTTTTTACCTAAACCATAGAGGTCCTATGGTTTCCAGCTGTAGTCTTTTTTCTTAATTAAAGTTTATTGGGGTGACAATTGTTAGTAAAGTTACATACATTTCAGGTGTACAATTCTATAACACATCATCTATATATCACATTGTGTGTTCACCACCCAGAGTCAGTTCTCCTTCCATCACCATATATTTGACCCTGTGTATCCTCTTCAACCATTTTCCTCCCTCTTTATCCTCTGGAAACCACTGAACTATTGTCTGTGTCTATGAGCTGTTGTTTCTTTATTTGTCTTGTTCCTTTGTTGCTTTCAGTTTTATATCCCATATATCAGTGAGGTCATATGGTTCTCGACTTTTTCAGTCTGACTTATTTCGCTTAGAATAATAATCTCAAGAGTCATCCATGTTGTCACAAATGGCACTATATCATTTTTCTTAAGGCAGAGTAGTATTCCATTGTGTATATATACCACATCTTCTTTATCCAGTCATCTATTGATGGACACTTTTGTTGTTTCCATGTCTTGGCCACCATAAATAAAGCTGCAATGAACATTGGAGTGCATATATCTTTACAGATAAATGTTTTCAGATTTTTGGGGTAGTTCCCCAGGAGAGGGATTGCTGGGTCATATGGTAATTCTGTTCATAATTTTTTGAGGAACCTCCACACTGCCTTCCACAGTGGCTGCACCAGTCTGCATTCCCACTAACAATGTATGAAGGTTCCTTTTTCTCCACAGCCTCTCCAACATTTGTTACTATTTGTCTTGTTGATGATAGCCATTCTGACTGGGGTAAGGTGATATCTCATTGTGGTTTTTGTTTGTACTTCTCTGATGATTAGTGATGTTGAACATTTTTTCATATGTCTATTTGCCATTTGTATGTCCTTTTTGTAGAAATGGCTATTCATGTCCTCTGCCCATTTTTTAAAATTGGATTGTTTGGTTTTTTGTTGTTGAGTTGTATGAGTTCCTTATATATTTTGGATATTAGCCCCTTATTGGAGGCATTGTTTGCAAAAATCTTCTCCCATTTGGTTGGTTGGCTTTTTATTTTGTCAATGGTTCTTTTGCTGTGCAGAAGCTTTTAAGTTTGATGTAGTCCCATTCATTTATTTCAGATTTTGCTTCCCTTGCCTTTGAAGTCAAATTCATAAAATGCTCTTTGAACCCAAGGTCCATAAGTTTAGTACCAATGTTTTCTTTAGTGCAGTTGATTGTTTCAGGTCTTATGTTTAGGTCTTTGATGTAATTTGAATTAATTTTGGTACATGGTGACAGACGGCATTCTAGTTTCATTCTTTTGCACGTGGCTATCCAATTCTCCCAGCACCATTTATCGAAGAGGCTGTCTTTTCTCCATGGTAGGTTTTTGGCTTATTTTTGAAAATTGTCTGTCCATATTTATGGGGACTTATTTCTGGGTTTTCAATTCTATTCCATTGGTCTGTGTGTCTGTTTTTCTGCCAGTTCCATGTTGTTTTGATTATTGTTGCTCTGTAGTACAAGCTGATGTCAGGGAGTGTGATACCTCCAGCATTATTTTTTCTTAGGATTGCTTTGGCTATTCAGGGTCTTTTGTGATTGCATACAAATTTGATGAATTTTTGTACTATTTCTTTAAAAATGCTTTTGGGATTTTGATGAGAATTGCATTAAATATGTATATTGCTTTGGGCAATATGGCCATTTTAACTATGTTGATTCTTTCAATCCATGAACACGAAAAGTGTTTCCATTTCTTTGTGTCTTCCTCAATTTCTTTTCAAAATGTCTCATAGTTTTCAGTGTATAGGTCCTTCACATCCTCAGTTAAGTTTATTCCTAGGTATATTTTTGTTGTTGCGGTTGCAATTGCAAAAGGAATTGTTTTTTGTTTGTTTGTTTGTTTTATTTGTTTTTTAATTTCTTTTTCTGAGATTTCGTTGTTAGTATATAGGAATGCAATGGATTTTTGTACATTGATTTTGTAGCTGGCAACCTTACTGAATTCATTTATTGTTTCCAATAGTTTTTTGGTGGAGTCTTTAGGGTTTTCTATATAAAGCATTTTGCCATCTGCAAAAAGTGATAATTTAACTTCTTCATTCCCAATTTGGATGCCTTTTATTTCTCTTGCCTGATTGCTCTGGATAGGAGTTCCAATACTATGTTGAAAAGCAGAGGTGATAGGAGACAGTCCTGTCATGTTCCTGAACAAAGAGCTAGGGACTTCAGTTTTTCACTGTTAATTTTTATAGTAGCTGAGGGTTTGTCATATATGACTTTTATTATGTTAAAGTATTTTCCTTCTATACCCAGTTTATTAAGTGTTTTAATCATAAATGGATGTTGTATCTTGTCAAATGCTTTTTCTGCATCAACTGATATAATCATATGATTTTTGTCCTTTATTTTGTTTGTGATGTATCACATTGATGGATTTGCGGATGTTGAACCATCCTTGTATCCCTGGGATGAAATGCACTTGATTGTGATGTGTAATCTTTTTAATGCATTGTTGTATTTGATTTGCTAGAATTTTGTTTAGGATTTTTGCATCTGTATTCATCAGAGATATTGGTCTGTAGTTCTCTTTTTTTGGATTGTTTTTTACCAGGTATCAGGGTAATGTTGGCCTCATAAAATTAGTTTAGGAGTATTGCCTCTTCTTCAATTTTTGGGAAGACTTCGAGGAGGACAGGTGTTAGATTTTCTTGGAATGTTTGGTAGAATTCACTAGTGATGCCGTCTGGTCCTGGATTTCAGCTTTTGAGAAGGTTTTGGATGACTGATTCAATTTTCTTACTGTTGCTCGGTGTATTTAGATTTTCCAGTTCTTCGTGATTCAGTTTAGGAAGGCTATATGTTTCTAAAAACTTGTCCATTTCTTCTAGGTTATTGAATGGTGGCATATGTTCTTCATAGTAATCTTGGATGATCTTTTGTATTTCTGTGGCATCTGTGATAACTTCCCCTCTTCATTTCTGATTTTGTTTATTAATGTCGGTTTTCTTTTTATCTTAGTCTTACCAAGGGTTTGTCAATTTTATTAATCTTTTCAAAGAACCAGCTCTTTGTTACATTAATTTTTTCTGTTGTCTTTTTGTTTTCTATTTCATTTAGTTCTGTTCTGATTGTTATTATTTTCTTTGTTCTGCTGACTTTGGGTTTCATTTATTCTTCTTTTTCTAGTTCTTTAAGGTGTAACGTGAAGTTGTTCATCTGGGATCTTTCTTCTTTCTTGAGATAGGCCTGTAATGATATAAATTTCCCTCTTATTACTGCTTTCACTGCATCCCAATAATTTTGATAGGATGTATTTTCATTCTCATTTGTTTAATAGTGTCTTGTTTTGATTTGCATTTCTTTTACTACTAGTGAGATAAGATGCTTATTTAAATGCTTTTCAGCCTTCGGTATTTTCTTTTTTAGACTTTTATTTGAAATGAAAAAAAAGTTATAGTCTTTAGAGCATAATGGATTTAAGAAAACATATTAAATTGTTAGTGATTTCCACCATACGTCTTTTATTTGTGTAAAGTTGCACAAATGGGAAAAAACAGTGCCTTAATATGGATGTCTTTCATGGTTGTCTGCAACAGTTAGAGCTTACTAATTCTATTGAGGGCAAGTGGCTGAGGCTGGCCAGCTGTCTAAAACAGAGATCTAACCAAAGATAGACAAGAGAGCTTCATTTGTAACTTCATCAACTCCCACTGCTGCCCCTATAGTTTTTCAGAAGTTGTGTAAGGGCTTTTATTTCCCTGGAGGGGAGGAATTTACTTTTCATCAAAGGTTCATTTAGTAATTATATTTCCTTTACGGCCTACATACATTGCCGGTTATAGCCCTTACCCGGTGTATTTTTTTTTAAATAGAAATTTAATTAGGTGTGCATTTGTGATGAGATATTTAAGTGACTTAGGAATATGTACAACCACATGCACATATTTAATCAAAAGTATATAAGAAGTAGAAGTTAGAAACAGTAGTCTTAGTTCCAAGACGGAACATTATTTATTTTCAGTTGAGCAAAGAAAATTAAACTACTTATAGCTATGCTATTATTTGCCCTGGCGATTTAATCCTACAAATATTTTTCAAAATAATATAAATAGAAGCATATGTGAAGTGTGGGCAACTGGAACCATGTCACATTCTCTAAATAACCATGAATTGCTGCATAATAAGTCTTATGTTTATAATATCTTAAAATGTAATTCAAATATAATATATATTTTGTTTAAACCAAGACACTCAAATCTTTTGGCAATAATAATTTCTCTTTATTGAATCAAATGAGTGCATGTGCATAAAAGTGTATTACAAAGCCATAAATTGCTAGACAAATGTTAGTTATCACCATTACAAATGTTTAATAAGAATTTCCAGAAAGAGAATGAGAATGACTCAGTGAAACAAGTCCAGGGAGGAGTAGGTTCAGAACCTAGAGGGATTCTCTTGACAGGAACACTCTTATTTAGGATTTTAAGTACCATACTAAATAGGGAAAAAAAGTTCTTCATGATGAATACTTATTAAAAGGTTGCACTATAAATTACTTTAAAAAATTTCTGTGCTAAAATAATAATTTATGCTCGTGGCTACTTTCCTTTATTGAACAAATAATTATTGAGCTTTTCTGTGCTAGACAAGTTATAGGTGCTTGGGACATATCAGTTGATACAAACAGAAGGATCCTTGCCCTCATCAGTGCTTGCATTTTGGTGAGGAGAGATAGAAAATGAACAACAAACGTGATTAGTGAGCCAGTTGTAATGCATATTAGGAGGTAAATGTTATGGGCAAACGAAAAATTAGAGGAGGTAAATGGGATTAGGAGCCTATATGGGGGAAGGTGAGACGTTTTAAGTAAAGACTTCAAAGAGGTTATAGGGTTAGTCAAGATGTCATCTGAGGAAAGAGTATTGGGAGCAGAACAGCTAGAGAGAAGCCTAATGTGGGAGCATGCTGGCAAGAGTAAGGAGGCCAGTGCCTGGAATGGAATGATTGCAGACAGTGAAGAAGCTGATAAATTCAGAAAGCTAATGTAGAATGGTCATATCAGCCGTAGTAAGGACTTTGGATATCATGCTGAGTGAGATAGGGTGCCAGTGCAGAGATTTGATCAAAGGAGTGACTTGATATGACTTGTATTTTAAAAGGATGTTTGTAGCTTCTGTGTTGAGATTACACAGTAACGGATAAGGTTAAAATCCAGGCAAGAAATGATAGATACTTGGACCATGGTGAGTGTGGTAAATAGTGTAGAACCAACGTGATTTGCCAATTCGTAGATTAGGATGTGTGAAGAGTGGTTTCCAGGTTGCTACACAGTTCCTTGAACTCTACACTGCTAACTTTGTTCTTAGTGTTGAGGCCTCCTGGCATCATTTTGGGTTTGATGAGTCTTTGTCTCTGGTCATTCTTGGTTTCAAAGACCCTTGCTTGTCTGCTTAGCATAAATGTACCTTCCCTTTGTACTGCTCATTTGGTTTCAGATTCCAGCTCCATCATTTGAACACTTCTTTTGATCCAGCCTTCCATCATGCCCATTATTTGTCCTGATTCCATCTTTTAGCTTTTTTGGCCTGAGATTCTTATCCTGGAATTTGTTACTAACTGCTACCTATGGTACAAGTGCTAACTATAGTTGCAATTATTATTAATTTATCAGTTAAGCCACAATGAAGAAAATGGGTCAAGAGTTATTGAAGATTTTTCAAAAAGCAAGGGAAATTTGATTTTATGAATACATGGCTAAACAAGACTCTATCTTGATACCACGTTAGGCCAAATAAATTGTCCGTGGAGAATAAATATATTCAAGAAGGTTTTCAATATTTATGACATCTTTTCCTTTATATGGGACCCAAAAATGTACTTGGTTATGGAAACAAAGATGAGTTAAAATTCTTGAAATCAGAAGCATTTGAAATTCAATTGTTTTGTAATTTGTTTGGTGGATAATTGAAATAGTTGTACAGTTACAAGTGAAATTAATAAATTATTTATGAATAATAGCTCTCGTGCACGAGTGTTTTGTCACATGTAGGGAAGTTTTAGGTTTGCTCCATTCACACAATTTACTGGTATAATCTCATCTGAACTCCATTTGACCTCATCTTACTTGAAATGGACTGCATAGGAAAGCAGCAAAATACTTTCAAATAAACATCTCCTAAAATGCATTTTAACCTTGGATCTGGAAATCTATAAAAAAAAAATCCTTTTTTTTTTTTAGTACATTGATAACACGGAGAGAATTCCTTACAGCTGAAAATTATGGTATTTAAAGGTTTCAAGATGTCTTTCCAGGTTTCGAGTTGGCAGCAAGCCAGTGACTGAATGGCTATATTTTAAAAGCCCATCTTGCCTTCAGTTTTTTAGGTTTTCTAATTTTTTCACATCAGCTTGCTCCCAGAAAATATTTAATATGTTCTTTAAAGTTCATTCACTTTTCTGTTACGCTAGATACAAACTTCCTCTCAAAAGAAAAAAAAGTTAAAAAAAATAAGTAAAAGACATTACAAATCCCTTCAAATCCTAGAGAACCTGACCATCCTTAAATGTATAAGCACAAACGTTTTGGCTTAGTTCCTTATAAAACTTAAATAAATGTTTACATAAGAATCTTAGTATTATATCATTATTTTTAGGTCAACTTCTAAACTGGTTTGTAACAAACATATCTTTTTTTTGTGTGTGGCTTGCTAAGCAATCTTAGTGGTTTAGAGCATCTGTGTTACATGTAATTTAGATACCTTTGAATTCTCCTTCCATAAACCATTGATTGACCACATAATGGGGGACTTCCAAACCTCATTCTTTTGGCTAATGCTCCATGTCCTATTGTGTGAACTGAAATGTGGCATATCCTCTCCAGTAGAGGATTTTACTGGATGACCGCAGGAAAAACTCAATGTAAAAGCTCTGAGAATTTTACCATGAAAGGAAGGGGGGCATATTTGTGACATTTCACAAAAATGTTTTTTTGTTGTGTCTGAGTAATGCCATTCCAGAATCAATGATCTTTTACTTTACTGTTAGCCCTTGGAGAAGACGAAAAACTTGATTTTTGTTTCTTAGATGGCCCAAGAATTTTAATGACTGGGAAAAAACTTGCCTCTTGTGGTCATTTGCAAATGAAATCTGTCGGAGAGGATATGCATATGAACCTGCCTAGGGACCATTTATATGAAAGTTAATAAAGCCTATTTGCTAGCCTATGGCCTTAAGCAAGCAGGATCAAAGGTAACTGGAAAACATTTAAAAATGAGGAAAAATGGGAGAGTAGGAATAACAGAAATAATATTAGGTGCTTTGGAAATGGAAGTCACCTTACTATATAGGAAAATTTATGTACAAAATTAGGGGACTGTATATCCAAGAAAAGCCAGTGTTTGTGTGTTGCATTGGATTTATTTTTGTATTTACAGATAGTTATCACACTCCTGTCAGGTTAACGACCTAAGGGCTGGCTTGATGTTTCTGTATTTACATGTCTTCCTATGCTTAGGTAAGCTTTTTATCCTTATCTCGTATACCAATTCATGCCCTGTTTTAAAATTTTGCTTAATTTTTCCTCTTAAAATATCCTCCAGCTATTAACTTCTATACAAGCACATGATTTATTAATGTGGCACAGCTCTGCATTTGTTGATCCATCCTCTTCTGTCATTGCATATTTTTGTATAATTTAGCCCATAGACCAAATTCACTGGGGGCAGAATGTATCTCTTGTTTTTCATCTATTCTCTTTATATAACCCAAAAAGAAGGGTCTTCTCATAGTAGGAATATTTAACTGTGATGTGACTATGTTAGATAATTTAACCAGGCACATTATTTCTCAGGTGAGAACTACTGGCACTTTGGATAGGATAAATCAGCTATCCTTGCACCCCCATATTGCAAGATGCGTAACATCCTTGGTCTCAATACTACATGCCAATAGTCCCTCAAGCCATTTGACAACCCAGGATGCCTCCTAGGGAGTTGTTACTGCCCCAGTTGAGATTCAGTTCCTTCCATGAGATTCCCTTTCTTCCATAATAAAACAATTTGGAATTCTTTATTGGCTGCTTTATTTGTCCACCTCCCACACTAAAATAAAACTTCAGGAGTACAGGTACTATTTTCATCTGCCATCCATTGCATTCCCAGTGCTTAGTGCAATGCCTGCCACGTAGAAAGGTGCTCAATAATTTACAGAATAAATGTGTGCATACGCCATTCCATACCTATGGGTCTTTGTAAACTATTTTTTAAAAAAAGCAAGTAATTTTAGCTACAAGTTACCAAATAGTCTGTGGATGGTCTGAGTTAAAACTGCATCCACTAGCTCCAAACAGAGATTAGTTTAGTTTTTGGCAGAATGTGACTTTCATTAATTTTTACCATTAAACTTAGTAGGACCTTGGAAAAGTCAGAGATTCTTTTTATACCTGTTTTCTCTTACTGTTTAATGATAATTAGTAACACTTGTCTTTTACCAGTGATCGTGACTGTTAGGCCAACGGTAATAATTCTTATCAAGATACTAAAAAAAGTAGCATTGTGTATGTACCAAAGAAAAACTTAGATGGTCATTATCATTCCACAGTGTTTAATATTACCATCTTTTGCTTTTGAAACAATGGAAGCATCCATGCTTGTCTTCCATGGTCCACCCAATTAACTTCCCATTTAGTTAAGGTCAGAGCTTACAGAGGAAAGGTTATAAGCAGAAATGTCTTATTTATAATCACCAACCAGGTATAATTTTGTTGGTTAGTAATCTTGCACATAGTTATATTTGGCTGTTATTTTTAAATTTTATTTTTGTAACCAGTTTCTCTTATATTTAGAATCTATGCTGAGGCATTAAATTATCATTGCCCTTTGTCTTTATCACCTATGTCACTTCGAAAGATAAAAAATGTTTTGTTCTATAGTTACTTTTCAAAATTTATCCGAATATAAATCTTTTGATTTTTCTGAAGCAGGACTCAAAAACTTGTCCAAGGTCAGAATTCATTCAAGATGCATTGGTCTCTCTTTGAGCATTAGTTTAATTTCCACCAGTTGTGCAGATTCTAGGAGTAGTAGCTATTTGAGTTTCCTGGTAGCTTGGCAGTGTTATTTTCAGTGTTTTATTGGGTTTACTATTTTGCTGAAGGCTTTTAACAGGCTCATTTTCAGATTCTTAATCATGAACAAGTTTAACGATTGAAGGTAATTATCTCCAGATTAGAAGGGCTTTAAAAAATTTATCAGCATTCCAAAATTTAACAAATAGCTCTACGATAATCTAATTAAAATCCTACTTTTGCTGCCAGACTATTTCAAGCCAGTTATTCATTAAACTTCTTGTATCAAACCATTATCCGTTTAAGCTGTTTCTGACAATTCAGACACAGACGTTGGCCTGTGTTAATAATACTCATGTTGTTCCCTGGAGGATGATGGTCTGCAATGATCAGGTCTGCCTTCTTATTGATTTTTAAAGAAAGATAATCTTAGTTTTCTATAGTTGTTAAGGGGCTATTTCTGTCATCCTGAAGTAGAGTCCACTGGCTATGTAAGGTACTATGTGTGCAAAACAGACAAAATTATTTCCAGCAGCAAATCAGAATCAGCTGTTTGCATCATAATGAAAGGTTTTTCACTTTCCATTAGGTTTGCACCTTAAATGGTAATTAAATTTAGAAACCATATTGTAAAGGAATTTGGTCTGGTTTAGAACTATGGAATTTTGATGGATAATTAAACACATACAGAAAACCCCACACTGTTCATGGGAGCTGTTTATATAAGCTAGGGGCAAAATCATTTTTTCATAGTTCTGAAAATAATTTGGACTTCTTAAATAAGCCTTATTTACCCAAAGATGTACCTTAACCTGTTAGTATCTAACTGTTGTTTTACAACAAATTTATGTATTGAATTCTAACAATGGGATTTTTATGCCACCAAGCAACCAGACAGGTCTCAATGATGGTTAAATGAAGACTCCAGAAGCACTATTTGTCAGGCCATCCATGTTATTTGTTTGCAATTCTATTGCTTCACAGAAAGTTTTTGTTAATTCTTTTTCCCCCCTTCATACTTTTCCAGAGGCTTTAGTGGCAGCATTGAAAGTGCATGAGGCTGCGAGACAGGCAGCATAAGCGTAGCAGGAGGTTAGGTCCTTGTCTGTGTACAGATTTATGTGCTTCCAATTATCAATGTGTGGGAGTTTTGTCAGAAAAGCTCGGCTTGTGGTTCCTTTTGTTCTTCAGTGTCTATTGTGGTTTATGTTTTAAATGGGATGCAAATGTGATTTATAGTGCATGGCATGATGCAGTTAGAGAACATTGGACTTTACAAGGCAATGCAAACTTGAGCAGGGAAGGGCTGCGCGTGAGTAACATGTTCTTGTGGGTGACGAAGGAACAATCCAGCCTGGCTTATAGTGGGACTGGGGAGTAAACAACATATGAAAGTTTGTTCTGCACAACTAAAATGGCTTCCTTCCCTGTGGTCCGGGAGCACAGAGCCAATGCCATTTCCTAAAAATATTTAAGGAGCTGTTAAGTAGCATTCCCATGCTGTTGAGAAAAGAACGTACGCAGTAGCAATATTTTCCCATCAGGCAGGACTGTATATATGCCCTGATTCTATCAGATCTAAGAAGTTCACCGTTCCAGATGGCCACATGATTGCAGTATCCCCATCAATACTTTTTGATACCATGTTCCTAAGAACTTTTTAAGTTTTGACCAATGGCCATGTTAAATGAGCAACAAATTGTGCAAGCTGAGCCTCCTTCAAGAGCAGATTCCAGTGGAATCAAGTGTGCCAACTTGAAATTCCTGCAGATATTTAATGACATGAAATCAAATTATTGAAGCATAATTCATTCAATCACTCAACAAATCTATGTTGAGCACTTTCCATGAGACAGAAAATAAATATGCATCCAAATGGCAAAATAAATGAAAATAATTAGCATACTTCTGATTTTAAAAGCAGCATGGACCTAAATAAAAGAACTAGGTTTTAGTCGTGGGTTTAGAACTGGGTTTAACATTCTTGTAAGTCTTGTTTCAACAATGAAGATATATTGTAACTTCCAGTATTTGATAACATATTCAACACATATTTAAAATAGCCATGTTTCTTTTAACACATAGTTATACATTTAAATTGTAAAATGAGGGAATTGAATTAGTATTGGCTTTGGGGGAAATGGTTGGGTTTCAGATCCGACTACTGCCACTTAGTCTTTGTGGGGGTCTTGAAATATTATTTAGTTTCTCTAAATTTTTTCTTTGTCCATCTTCAAAATAGCAGCTACTTCATAGGGCTGTTGTGTGCATGCTATTGCATGTGAACTCCTTAGAATAAGTGACTGTTCTAAGCCCATCTTTGATGAACCTTTTCCCACTGCCCCTTCCACTACTAAGTTAGATTGGTACTGGAACCCCAATGACTCACCGTTGTAGTTTCAGCATCTGAAGGTCTCGATCCTCAGGTCCTAAGAATATTCAGACTGAGAAATGGCCTTGATCATTTTTTTCAGGGAAAAGAAGAGAGAATTTAATTTCTGGCTCTTTATTAGTCTAAGGACATCAGTGTCAGCTCCTTGGATTCAGCATGCAGCAAGCCAACACTTATCTGGAGGGTTTCTGTCATCAGAAAACAGCTGGAGCAGGCCTAAAGGGAAAGGGAACAAGACCAAGCGTTTTCAGGAATAACAAGGGAAAAACAATTTTCCAGAAAAACACAGTCTAGCATAAGCAAATTGTTTTGCAGGCACCAAGCACTTAAAGGACAGGCTGAAGCTATACGACTATTGCAGATAGAGAATTGAGGTGAGAAGAGAACAAGAAATCACTTTGCCATAGTGGCAGGGATTTGAATCATGGGAGTTGGGAGGGGGATGGGAACTTCACTGAGTGAGGCACAGGAAGAAAAAGTGCCGATAGCAAATATCATCTACTTCCAAACTTTGCCTCCGGTTCCTTCCTCTCTAGAGACTTTTCTCAGGTCTATTGGGTTTTCTTTTTTTTCTCCTTGTTTGGAGAAATGAGTCAGGGGAGAGATGGCCTTATTGCTCTGATTCCACTTGTCCATGAGGCAAAGAAGGAGCCAGGCTGGAAATTTGGCTGAGTTTTATGTTGCCTGTGCTAGAACCTGTGGTTAGCTCATTGAGAACTCTATGTGGGTGTATCAGCAGGCAGTGGAGATCAGTGCAGATGTCACCTGTCTGTCTTCTACATCTGGGTCTGCTACATTACCTTGGTGCAAAAGGCAGCCATTTAATCCAGTATTATCAAAAACTCGCATACCAATCCCTGGTTAGTTTCAAGGTAGTTTTAAAGAACTTTCATATGTGAAGGTGGGAGTATGGGATTAGCAATAGAGGTGAACAGTATATGTATCCAAGGGTAGCTAACAGGAAGGGATCATAGAGAAATATACAGGATCTCACTGTATTAGTCAGGGTTTCCAGGGAAATAGAACCAATAGGATGTAGATTTCAGTCTGAGTCTGAAGGCCAGAGAACCAGGGGAGCCTGGTTATATCTATATCTCTGAATTATATCTATATCAATGATGTAAATCCCAATCCAAGGGAAGGGAGAGATCAGATGAGATGTCTCAACTTTATCAGCGATACAGAAAAAGAGAAAAATTACTCCTTCCTTCACCTTTTGTTTCTATTCAGGCTCTCAGTGGATTGGATGATGCCCAGCCACACCAGTGAGGGCAATCTACCAAGTCCACTAACTCAAATGCTAATTTCATCCAGAAACTCCCCAAAATGGTGTTTAATCTGGGCACCTCATCTGGATACATAAAAATAACCATCATGCTCACCATCTTGCTTGATTCTTTATTTCATGTATTTTCCCCTCATTTGCCTCTTCTCTCTCAATTAAAATATACATTAACCTTTCAGTATCATGCATAGCTGTTTACCAACCATCTTTGGCTATTTTCTGAATTATATCTACTAAATATTAAATTTATAGGTGCGTTATTGTTCCTACCAAATAAATACTTAGTTCTCTAAAAGATAAAGATTTTTTAAGTAAAAAATTTTTCATCTATTTTCCCTTATAAAAAGACAGTGAATCTTCTTTTAACATCCATATCACATAGAATTTATTCCAGATTAGTGATTACTTGGTTGTAATCGTGACTTAAATTCAAGTCCTTTAAACTCTCCATTGAGCATATGATGAATGATAAAAATGAAATGAAAGCTCATTTCCTGATAGTGTTTTCTTAAAAATATTCTATAATTAAATGTCAGTGTAATAGAAATGTGTTTGTTTACTAAAGGATAAGATAATAAGATAGTTATTTCCTGCCTAATGCTTATTATATTGAGATTTTTAAATGGTGACTTCTAACTTGTGTGTTACTGGCTATATGTTTTGGAACTGATGATTGAAAGGCAATAGGCACTGTTCAAGGACACCAAAACCGCAGAGTTAAGTTATGGTAAAACCAGAGTCATTGAAATGCAAACAAAAGGAAAATACATGAATAACGGTTTCATAAAATTTTTTCCCAGAGATAATACTGTTCAACTGTTTCTACAGAGTAAGCTGATAAACAACTATTTCTACAGAGAAAGCTGAAGGATACTTATGAGGAATACAACTCATTTTTCCTAATTTTTCTTCAGATATTTTTTGCTTTGTACCTATTTTTATTCTAAAGTCATCTTATTATCTGTATTAGTTAGTTGCTTTGTAACGAACCAAGCCCCAAATCTAATGTCTTTAAAAAAAGCACAATCATTTTATTTGGATGATAATTCTGTATTTCTGTTTTGGGCTGAAGTAGTCAGCTGGCAGTTGGGATGGTGAAGTGGTTCTTGGGTGGCTTCACTTATATTTGGTGTTGGCTGGCTGGTTGGTCTAATAAGGGGCTTTACTTACTAAGACTTGCCTACTAAATCTTGCCTCTTTTTCACATTGCTTCCCACATTTCTGTAGGGTTCTTTACATGGTGGTCTCAGGGTTCTAGAAAGCAGCATGAGGGCATTCTCCCACATAGAGCTTTTATTAAGCCTGTGCTTGCTTCATATTAGCTATGGCCCAATTGGCCCAAGCAAGTTTTATGGCCAGGCTGAAAATCAAATGGGAGGGTACTATTCAAGAATAGTCAATAGGAAGGCAGTTATAGTAACCATTGTTTGCAAACAACATAAAAAGCAATTTGGGCCATAATTTATATCCAACTTTGTATCTTGCATTTTTCACTTAGAAAAATTACCATATGAGAAACTACCTATTAAATATTTAGAAATTTGTATTTCTGGTCAAGATGGCAGAGTAGGTAAATGCTATGATTATCTCTTCTCATGACCAAGTCAAAATTATAACTAAACTATGGAACAGCCATCATTGAGAATCATCTGATGTCTTGATGAATTGAAGTCCTACAACTAAGAACATAAGAAGAAGCCACCTTGAGACTAGTAGGAGGAGCAAAGATGTAGAATGACTTGGTCCCACACCCAAGTATGACCATTAAAAATTGGGAGGAATAGCTCAGCTGTGGAGGTTCACCTCCGGAGTAGCAAGGGGTCTCAGCCCCACACCAATCTTCCTGGCCTAAGATTCCAGTACTGGGGAGAGAAGTCCCCATAAATTCTGGCTGTGAAAACTAGTGGAGATTGTGGCAGGATGAGATAGAGAGGCTAAATTTCCTAGCGTTTCTCTTAAAGGGTCCGTGCATGGACTTACTCATTGATGGACTTACTTGTTCTGAGCTTCAGAGCTGGAGCAGCAGCTTAAAAGGTGCCGGGTTCATTTGGGGAGGAAGTGAGTTGTCTGGCTTCAGGGTGATGGCTGGTGAGGCAGCTTTCTGCTGGATGGAGCTGTTGGCAGAAACCATTGTTTCTTTGTTGAGCCTTCTCCCTCCAGGCCTGAGGACACAGGTGGCTACCATATCTGAGTCTCCATGAACTTAGCTAACATCTTTTGACCCCTCTGCCCTGCTAATTCCCTGATACCCATCCCACCCAACTTGCTGTACATACAACTGCTTCCAGGGGCTTTTCCATACAAATGGCCTGTCTTGGCTCATGCTGTGGACTTTTCTAAAATCTCTCAAAGGTTCACAAAACCCAAACAAGCAGCATCTGGTTTTACTGGGTCTTGTAACTCTTGCTGAGCAGCCCCAAACCCAGCACTAGCAAAAGCCAGCCTCTGTTCATGGCTTGGCCTCTTGAGGCACCTCGAAGCCCAGCACAAGTGGTGGCTATCTGTGTATTGCTTTGTGGCTCATGCCAGGTGGCCCCAGGCAGGGCACAGGCTGAACTTGGCCTGCCTCAGGGTTCCTCCCAGGAGGCCCAAGGGGCTGGTATGCTTGATGGCCAGGTAAGCACCAAGCTTGAGGATCACCTGGCCACTTCCAAGGATGACTCACCAAAAGGACAGACTGGGCAGGCACCAGAGCACTGCTAAAGCAAATCTTGCTCTGTAGGGTCAGTCCCTACACAACAGCTCCTCCACTGTAGTCATGGCCAGTCCTCATAACCAATCAGCTCAAGGGTCAGTCCCTCCCACTGATGTGCAAACAGTAACCAAGGCTTAACTACAGCAGGAGGGCACAAACAGAGATTGTACCACTGCGCCCCCATGACACCTACTACATAAGACCACTCAACTAGGGTCAGGAAACATAGTAACTCTATCTAATACAGTGGTACCTCGGTTTTCAAACATCTCCATTGATGAACATTTCAGTTTACAAAAACTGTAAATTTTATGGATCTATGGTATCATTAGATAGTAAAATTCATGCTAAATTTGCAGTTTTAGGCATTTATTTTAAAGGTCTGGAACAGATTACTCCATTTTGCATTACTTTCTATGGGGAAACTTGTTGTCACGCAGCAGCCTAACCATCTGCCCCTCGTGTCTACCCCTAAAAAAGGAGAGTCTGTGAGACTGATCCTTTCAGGGACTTTGCTTCATCTTTGTGCTTACACCTTATGTCTCTCTGTTTGGACCCAAAGGATGGCTGGTTAGTCAATGACGGGTAAGATTCCTCAAGAAAGGAACAACCTAAGCCAGGCACAGTCACATAGGGGCCATCTATCATGGGGTTGATAGAGGTGGGCATAGACCCCCACCTTCCCCCAGCTAAGGAGAGCTTCTTCCTCTGTGGCTATATTCCTTCCCACAACCTGCTTGGGAAGAAATTCAATGATGTGATAACATCAGTTCTCCATCTATTCACATCAGTAAGTGTTGTCACACAGCAGCCTAACAGTCTGTCCCCTTGTGCCTATTTCTAAAGAAAGAAGAGTCTGTGAGACTGATCCTTTCAGGGATTTTGCTTTATCTTTGTGCTTACACCTTATATCTCTCTGTTTGGCCCCAAAAGATGGCTGGATAGTCAATGACGGGTAAAATTCCCCATGGGGGGAACGACCTAAGCCAGGCACAGTCATGTGGGGACCACCTGGAGAACTCACGTGGTCGATAGAGGTGGGCATAGCCCCCCATCTTCCCCTGTCTAAGGAGAGCTTCTGCCTTTGTGTCTATATTCCTTCCCACAACCTGCTTGGGAAGTGATTCAATGATGTGATAACATCAGTTCTCCTTCTATTCTTATCGGTAAGTTTCAGCATAGGTTTTTTCCCTGGGGAGGCACATACCACAATTATTAAGACATCATGGGACTTTTGATTCCGGCTGCTTGCAGGCAAGGGTGATTGGTTTGAATCAGTTTTCTGGTATGATGTATGAGACTCACAGACTGTGGAAAAAAACAATGGTACTTCCTTGTGTGTACATCAATAAAAGTCATGGGGTGGCCTGTTTTGGGGCACTCAGTCTTTTAAGACTGTGAGACCCTTGGCCACTATTGCACAAATTTCTTGATTTCTGTTTTTCTTAACGCTTCACTGCCCCTTATCGTTCCATCTCTGCCTGTGTTGTGCTGGACGCAACAGAAACTGTGCCTCAGTTTTCGAGAACTCAAAGTCTTTCGGAATGGATTATGTTAGAAAACCGAAGTACCACTGTACATGGAAACAAACACAGGGAGCCAATCAGAATAGGGAGACAAACATGTTCCAAATAAAAGAATAGAACAAAACTCCAGGAAAAGAACTAAATAAAATGGAGATTAGCAACCTATCAGATGCAGAGTTCAAAACATTGATTATAAGGATGCTCAATGATCTCAGGGAGAGCTTTAACAAAGAGTTAGGAAACATAAAATGGAGACAGAAAACATAAAAAAGGAACCAGTCAGAAATGAAGACTACATTAGAGGGAATTGACAGTAGATTAGATGAAGCAGAGAACTGAATCAGCAATTTGGGAGTTAAGGTAGCAGAAAACACCCAATCAGAACAACAAAAAGAAAAAGAATTTCTGAAAAATGAGAATAGTTTAAGGGGCCTCTGGGACAACATTAAGCATATCAACATTCACATCATAGGAGTACCAGAAGGAGAAGAGAAAGAACAAGAAATTTAAAATCTGGTTGAAGAAATGACAGAAAACATCCCTAACCTCATGAAGGAAATAGACATACAAGTCCAGAAAGCACAGAGTCCCAAACAAGATGAACCTAAAGAGATCCACACAAAGACACATCATAGTTAAAATGCCAAAATTGAAAGACAAAGAAAGAATCTTAAAAGCAGTTACCTACAAAGGAACTCCCATAAGATAGTCAGCTAATTTCTCAACAGACATTTTGCAGGCCAGTAGGGATAGGCATGAAATATTCAAAATGATGCAAAGCTAGGACTTACAGCCAAGGCATCCAACTAAACTATGATTTAGAATCAAAGGATAGGTAAAGAGCTTCCCAGACAAAAAAAAGCTAAAGGAGTTGATCACCATCAAACCAATATTACAAGGAATGTTAGAGGAACTTCTAAAAGGAGGAGGAAAAGAAAAGAAAGAAGATAAAAAATATGAGTGATAAAATGGCAATAACTATGTATTTATCAACAATTTAAGTATAAATGGATTAAATGCCCTGATCAAAAGATAGAGTGGATGAAAGGATAAAAGAACAAGACCCCTACAAATGCTGCCTACAAGAGATTCACTTCAGATTGAAAGGCACACACAAACTGACAGTAAAGGGATGGAAAAAGATATTTCATGAGAATGGAAATAAACACACACAAAAATCTGGGGTAGCAATACCTATATCAGACAAAATAGACTTTAAAACAAAGGATATAATAGGAGACAAAGAGGGACCCAGTAATCCCACTTCTGGGTATTTTCCCAAAGAAACCCAAATCACTACATTGAAGGGACTTGTGCATTCACATGTTTATTGCAGCATTGTTTACAATGGCCAAGATGTGGAGGCAGCCTGTTTGTTTATCAATGGATGAGTGGATAAAGAGGAGGTGGTACATATATACAATGGAATATTGCCTGAACATGTAAAGGAATGCCTTCTTGCCATCTGAGGTGGCATGGATGGACCTGGAGGGTATTGTGCTGAATGGGGTATGTCAGACAGAGAAGGAGAAATGCAATGTGATTTCACTTATTAATAGAAACTAAAGAAGAAAATAAACAAAACAGAAAAAACTCATAGATCAGAGAAAATTTTTATGGTTGCCAGATTGGGGGCAGTGGTTGTTAGGGAGCAAGGTTAGAAAGGTGAAGGGATTGATTGTTACAAAAAAATACAGATTGGTTGTTACACAGTAGCCATGGGGATGTAGGATATAACAAAGACTATGGTCAATAAGATTGTATGGTGTCAGATGGGTACTAGATTTATCAGGGTGATAGATGGGAAAGAGTTGGTGGCAGGGGGAAAAAGGTGAAGGGCGTAAGAAGTACAAATTGGTAGTTATAAAATAATCATGGGGATGTAAAGTAAAGCATAGGGTATATGCCATTTCCCTGAAAATAAGACCTAGCCAGACCATCAGCTCTAATGCTTCTTTTGGAGCAAAAATTAATGTAAGACCTGGTCTTATGTTAGATAAGTCCCAGTCTTATTATAGTAAAATAAGACCAGATCTTATATTAATTTTTGCTCCAAAAGGTGCGTTAGAGCTGATGGTCTGGCTAGGTATTATTTTCAGGGAAACACTGTAGTTACTAATATGGTAACAACTATATATAGTGACAGGTGGGTACTAGACTGGTCAGGGTGATCACTTCTTAAATTATATAAATGTCTGACCACTATTTTATACACCTGCAATTAATATAAAATGATATTGAATGTCAATTGTAATTGGGAAATTAAAAACGGAGGAAAAAGTGAAGGGGAATAAAAGGTTCAAATTTCCAGGGATGAAAGAAGTCATGGGGATGTAATGTATACAGCATAGGGAATATATTCAATAATATTGTGACAGCATGATACAGTGTCAGATGGTGGACTTGTCATGGTGATTACTTCTTTATATAAATTCTGAATAACTTATGCACACCTGAAACTAATATACTGTATGATAGCTATATTTTAATAAAAATCTTAAAAAAATATTCAGAACTGTGATTCTTTGTGGCTACATAATATAAAAATATGTGGTTGAACTATAATTTGTTTACTTCCCTACTAGAAATAATAGGCAGGTTTTAATATTTCTGTTCTAAAAATAACTACATACAATCTTTATTATTTGGTGTATATTACTCAATTGATTTGTATAAGTAATCTTGATGCTCAATAAATAATACCAAATTGCCTCCCAGAAAAATTGAAGCAATTATATTCTCAGCAGCAGTGTTTGGGAATATCAAATTTATTATATGTCATGGACCCAGGCTAGTATAAATTTCAAGATTTTGTCAATTTAATAGGTAAAAAAGACATATTTTCAAATTTACAATTTTTATTAAGTCTCACGTTAAACATTATTAGTTATTTCTAAGGAAATTTTTTTTCCTTTGAAATAAAAAAGTGAATTTATATGTTCATAAAAAATAAACTTGGGATGAAAAAGTTTGAAAAATGGGTTTAATTACATAATAGGGAATAACCACTAACTCGGCCTTCAGTCTTTCATCCTATAATAGTAAGGGCAATTGTCAGAACTTTGAAAGTGTTTTATGCTCCTTGAAGATAGGTCAAATAAGGTATATTTGAGAAAAATGGAGATTGAAATTGATGTTAAGACGCTACAGTAGTATAAAAATGTAAGTCTTCATATATTTATTTTGGAAATGGGGGTAGAAGAAGGGAAGGTTCTTTTAGGTGTGGGACTCAGATACCAATTTTAATTCAACAAAACACGTAGGAGCAACATCAGAGTAACACTTGGGGAAAAAAAGGCTACATTTTTTTGTGTGTTGGAAAAAGGAGCAGTAAATGTAAGATAAACTTTATTAACTCTAAGAATACTAGAGTTTAACATTCAATCTGAATGTTAAAGTAACATACAGACGATTTTTTAAAAAAATTAAAGTTTATTGGAGTGACAATTTTCAATAAAGTTACATAGATTTCAGGTGTACAATTCTGTAATACATCAATGATATATCACATTGTATGTTCACCACCCAAAGTCAGTTATTATTCCATCACCATATATTGGATCCTTTTTACCTTCATTTACCATCCCCCCCTTACCTTCTGTCTGGTAACCACTAAACTGTTGTCTGTCTGTGTCTACGAATTTTTGTTTCTTTGTTAGTTTGTCTTATTCTTTTGTTGTTTTCAGTTTTATATACCACATATCAGTGAAATCATATGGTTCTTCACTTTTTCTGTCTGACTTATTTGGCTTAGCATAATAATCTCAAGATTCGTCCATGTTGTCGCAAATGGTATTATTTCATCTTTTCTTACAGCAGAATAGTATTCCATTGTGTATATATACCACATCTTTTTTATCCAATCATCTACTGAAGGACACTTTGGTTGTTTCCATGTCTTGGCTACCATAAATAAAGCTGCAATGAACATCGAAGCAATATATCTTAACGGACAAATGTTTTCAGATTTTTGGGGTAGATCCCCAGGAGAGGGATTGCTGGGTCATATGGTAATTCTATTCTTAATTTTTTGAGGAACCTCCACACTGCCTTCCATAGTGGCTGCACCAGTCTGCATTCCTACCAGCAGTATATGAGGGTTCCCTTTTCTCTACAGTCTCTCCAATGCTTGTTATTATTTGTCTTGTTGATAAAAGCCATTCTAACTGGGTTGAGGTGATACTTCATTGCGGTTTTTATTTGTATTTCTCTGATGATTAGTCATGTTGAACATTTTTTCATATGTCTATTGGCTATCTGTATGTCCTTTTTGGAGAAATGTCTCTTCAGGTCCTCTGCCCATTTTTTTATTGGATTGTTTGGTTTTTTGATGTTGAGTTCCTTATACAATTTGGATATTAGACCCTTAGCTGAAGCATTTGCAAAAATCTTCTCCCATTCAGTTGGTTGACTTTTTGTTTCATTGACTGTGTCTTTTGCTGTGCAGAAGGCTTTTGGTTTGTTATAGTCCCATTTGATTTATTTTAGCATTTACTTCCCTTGCCTTTGAAGTCAAATTCATAAAATGCTCTTTGAACCCAAGGTTCATAAGTTTAGTACCTATGTTTTCTTCTGTGCTGTTTATGGTTTCAGGTCTTATGTTTAGGTCTTTGATTCATTTTGAGTTAATTTTGGTACATGGTGACAGATATCAGTCTAGTTTCATTCTTTTGCATGTGGCTTTCCAATTCTCTCAATACCATGTATTGAAGAGGCTGTCTTTTCTCCATTGTATGCTTTTTGCTTCTTTCCCAAAAATTATCTGTCCATATTTATATGAGTTTATTTCTGGGTTCTCAATTTTATTCCATTGGTCTGTGTGTCTGTTTTTCTGCCAATGCCATGATGTTTTGATTGTTGTTGCTCTGAGAACAAGCTGAAGCCAGGTAGTGTGATACCTCCAGTATTATGCTTTTTTCTTAGGATTGCTTTGGCTATTTGGGGTCTTTCGTGGTTCCATACAAATCTGATGATTTTTCTATTTCTTTAAAAATGCCATTAGGATTTTGATGGGGATTGCATTAAATCTGTATATTCCTTTGGGTAATATGGATATTTTAACTATGTTGATTCTGAGTTCTTCCCTCTCCCGTAGCTGTGGTAGTTCCGGGATGCAGCGAGCTCGGAGCACTGAGCTAGGTCTGCGTCCTGCGCCTGTGCGGGTTGGTCTCCACACTTCTCCTTTCCCTCCTCCCCTGCTCGAGCGATTCTCCCACGTTTAGGTGAATTCAGTAGTGGGACTCTTCGTCTTGCCTGTTTGCTATGCAGGGAGTCCTTTGTGGAGTTACTGTTGTTCGATTAGTTGTAAATTCTAGGCGAGATTCACAGAGGCTCACCTCACGCTGCCATTTTGTTGGAATTTCAGTTTTTCACTTAGTTATATTAATTGACAGTTTGTCTTATACAACCTTTATTATGTTAAGGTATTTTCCTTTTATTCCCATTTTATTAAGTGTTTTAATCATAAATGGATGTTGTAACTTGTCAAATGCTTTTTCTGCATCTATTGATATAATCATATGATTTTTGTCCTTTTTTTTGTTTATGTGATGTATCACATTGTTTGATTTGCATATGTTGAACTATCCTTGTGCCACTGGGATAAACCCCACTTGGTTGTGATGTATAATCCTTTTAATGCATTGTTGTATTTGATTTGATAGATTTTTTTTTAGGATTTTTGCATCTGTATTCATCAGAGATATTGGCCTATAATTTTCTTTTTTTTGTTGTTTTATCCTTTCCAGGTTTTGGTATCAGGGTAATGTTGGCCTCATAAAATGAGATAGGGGGTATTGCCCCTTCTTCAATTTGTTGGAAGACTTTTAGGAGGAAAGGTATTTTATCATCTTTGAATGTTTGGTAGAATTCACTAGTGAAGCCATCTGGTCCTGGACTTTTGCTTTTGGGAACGTTTTGGATGACTGATTCAAATTTCTTACTGTTGCTTGATCTATTTAGATTTTCCAGTTCTTTGTGATTCAGTCTAGAAAGAGTATATGTTTCTAAGAACTTGTCCATTTCTTCTAGGTTATTGAATTTGGTGGTATATAATCCTTCATGGTATTCTTGATTATCCTTTGTATTTCTTCTGTGGAAATTTCCCCTCTTTCATTCGTTATTTTGTTTTCTTGTTCTTTTCTCCTTTTTTTTTTTTTTAGTGAATCTAGGCAAGGGTTTTTCAATTTTATTAATCTTTTTCAAAGAAAAGACTACGTTTTAATAGAAACATTGGATGTCATAGAATGTTATAAAAACAAGTCCCCTGCACTGGATTCATACAATATTTTCTCTTTTTTAAAAAATCTAATAACTTTATGATTTTCATTTCTTTTCATTTTTTTAATTAAAGTTTATTTGGGTGACAATTGTTAGTAAAGTTACATAGATTTCAGGTGTATAATTCTGTATTACATCATCTGTAAATCACATTGTGCGTTCACCACCCAAAGACAGTTCTCCTTTCATCACCATATATTTGATCCCCTTTACCCTCAACTGCCACCCCTCTCCCCCTTACCCTCTGGTAATCACTAAACTGTTGTCTGTGTCTATGAGTTTTTGTTTCTCATTTGTTTGTCTTGTTCTTTTTTTGTTTTGGGTTCATATACCACATATCAGTGAAATCATATGGTACTCTGCTTTTATTGTCTGACTTATTTCGCTTAGCATTATAATCTCTGGATCAATCCATGTTGTCACAAATGGTCCTATTTCATCTTCTCTTACCACCGAATAGTATTCCATTGTGTATATATATCACAACTTTTTTTATCCAGTCATCTATTGAAGGACATTTTGGTTGTTTCCATGTCTTGGTCACCGTAAATAAAACTGCAATGCACATTGGAGCACACTTGTCTTTATGGCTAAATATTTTTAGATTTTTTTGGTAGATACCCAGGAGAGGGATTGCTGGGTCACATGGTAATTCTATTCTTAAATTTTTGAGGAACCTCCACACTGCCTTCCATAATGGCTGCACCAGTCTTCATTCCCACCAACAGTGTATGAGGATTCCTTTTTCTCCACAGCCTCCCCAACGCTTGTTACTATTTGTCTTGTCATATAATATTTTAAATCACAGTCTAAGTGTGAAAAATTCAAGCTCAATATATGCAATCTGTGCAATGTGTGTGAGTTAGGAGTGTTGTGAGGACATTAAATTTTGCACTTTCTGACTTAAAAAAAATTGCCTGAAGTAGTTTTTCAAAATGTTTTTAAAGTGGAGCTTGAGAAAATGTTTTGAGGACATGGCATATAATGTACAGAAAGCACAGGAGACCAGCTGTTAGTATCAGGCAGGAAGCACACTACTGGATGTTATGGGGAACAGTTGAAACTTGTGACTTTGACCAATTTTTAGATCTATAAAGGCTGGCAAGATGCTTATCCCTCATTAGCAGTTGGCAATTTTGTAACACATGACTTTAGATAGGAAAGAGGAAGATTTTTGAATTGAATGCAGGAGAGAAGGTAATTTCTTCAAGCTGTTGAAATACACTGATTGTGACTCTTGTGGTGAGAAAGAGGATGTACACTCTCGAAAATAAACCACTTGTGAGAACTTAGCCAGGAAAAAAAAAAAGTGAAATACTCAACTCCTACATCAAGTATTTCTGCAATGGTCCTAGAAAGGAAAACTAAAAGTACTTCAGCCTTAGGATACATATGGTTTTACAGTGTATATTATTTTGTTTGATTCCCTCATGTCTTTTACTTATTCAAAATTGTTTGCAAACATTTAATTCTTCTGCTATAATTAAAAACATATGCCACTGGAGATCACATGGTTTGTTTGTTTGTTTGCTTTTTTTCCTTTTCTCCTATAAATGTTACAGGTATTTGTGGTTTCTGGATATAACAATGTCACATTATTTCAATTTTTACTTTGAGGACCAAAGGATGTTTCAGGAGTGAATGTCACATTTGGATAATGAAAATCCACGTGGATTCCTTGGTGACAAAACGTTGACTAAAACTGTGACTACTGCATTCTATATATGTTCTTATAAGGAAAATGCTATAGTTCCTATAGAATTACATTTTTTAGTGAAATCATCCTGTAAGAAACTTTAATTTTATGTTACTTTTTAAGTTTGGTTGCTCACATGTTCCCCAAACAAAACAGTAAGTAATTACCTTTTACAACAATAATAAAACAAGAAAAATGGAATAAGTTTTTCTCAAGACAAACATTTTTCTTTCTAATTTTTATCTTTTATTTGTGTAAGGGTGCTGGAACGTAGTAAACGGTGCATATATAGTAATATCTCTGAAAAGTGAGAATTATCCTTCTCAGGAAACTTAGGAGATAAAATTAGTGCTTGAGTAACATTGACAATATTCTATACAAATAAAGGCTAGAAAATATTACACATTATAATAATATGGGCTTTGTTAAACTCTTAAATCATTATCACTCTCATGGTAGAATCTTTGTTAATATTATTGCCACCACCATCCCCTCCACCTCACTCCCCATGATTATTTAATGAAAAGAATTTAAATTGATAGTATCACTTAGGATTAAATTCCACTGCATTTAAGAGTAACCTCAAAGTGATATGATCAATCTAGAGAATCAGTTCTCTCTCAAATAAGAGAAGTCTGAGGATAGTTCAGAATTGGCATAACACCTCATCAGGGTCCAAAGTCTCCTCCTATCCTTCCATTTCTTTAAAATGCGGATTTCATTCCTGAGGTGGTCTGACAGTTTGAGGTGGCTGCAGAAAGTCCATCCACCACATCAGCTTGCCAGCCAGCGGGAAGAAAGAGGGCAGGGCAAAATGGGCATAAGCCACTTGAGCCTTTATAGGAGCTTCCCTAGAAGAGCAAGGTAAAACCTTTACTTATATCACATTGGCCAGAACTTACTTACAAATTTATCCTTTATTGCAAGTGATAGGAATATTACCTATCTAGGAATATTACCTGCATCTACTTTGTTTCTATTACTGATGAAAAAGTAAAGAATACATATTGTATAAGTCATCACTGCCTGACATCTGTTTTAAATTAGTCATTACTGCCCGACATCTATTCTAAACTCTTGGAACAGAAGCATGGTTGGGTCCAAATACAGACAGATTCTCTGTCTGTATCTGTTCCCTGACAGAGTGCAAGGACCTTGCTAACACCAGTTTAAATACCTACTTCTTTGTTTATCCTCTCCTACCACCTACCTCTGCGAAAATTTCTCTTCTTAATTCCTACCACAGGATGGACAGTGCTTACCTGCTCTCATGAAAGGGAGATTAGTCAGAAGCTCTTAGAC
This sequence comes from Rhinolophus hipposideros, assembly GCF_964194185.1. Taxonomy (NCBI): domain Eukaryota; kingdom Metazoa; phylum Chordata; class Mammalia; order Chiroptera; family Rhinolophidae; genus Rhinolophus; species Rhinolophus hipposideros. The sequence goes on along the minus strand of NC_138053.1, from coordinate 71,587,611 downwards.
TTAAAGAAATGAAGGAGGTTGAGAATCTCTTCAATGTAAAATGTAACTTAGCTGGATAAATGGAACGTCTATTAGGAAGAAAAACAAAGTAGGTAATGAGCAGATCAGCTTGGAGAACAGCAGTGTAGATAGCATGGGAAAGGCAAGGGAAGCACTTCTGTGAATACCACTGAAGAATCTTGAAGATAAAAATGGAGACTCTTAAAGAAATGTTAATTGAATTGCAATTATGAATGATACATTTTAATTTAAATCCATAACACAAGGCAGTTAACAATATCATCAGCTTCAAGCAGTACTTCTGTCAAAACAGATTGAGATTCTCTAGTCTATACCTAATGTTTAAGTTCTTTCACCAAATATCTCCTCTCCATTTCAAGTATATCCCTATTAAAGACACCTACTTACAGTGTGTGTCTTTGTTTCTGAAATTTCTATGTACATAAAAGTTCTATAATGATCTCCCTGGCAGAGTAATTTTTGTTGTTTTGGAACAAAAGCATTTATGTGCCTCTCTTAAACTTGCTCCCTCTAGTACTTCCTGCCATGCAGCAATGACACTCTGAAAAGTAATTCAAATCTACATTTACTTTGACCCTAACCCAGTCAGAGAGAATTCTGCCGAACTTGGTAAGGTCACCAGGTCAAAGGCTTAGTGTAAACCTTTTTATCTACAATTTAAGTCCCTTATTATCTATCCTATCCTTTGCCAGATGCTAAAGTGCCTGAAAATCCTCCCCAGAACTCCCTCCAAACCTCAGTTGCTAGACCTTGTGTTAGTCTTTTGATTACTATTAAATTATTTGCATAAAAATGTTCTGAAATATAGTATTTACACAAGAAAGGAAACCTCTTACCTAGGTAACTGAGAATGATGTATGTGTAGGACAGTCTTTACCTTATTTTTGATAGATTCTCCATTAAATTCTTGGTTCATATCACTCATTTTGTAAGAAAGTAGGTACTATTCAATCTCCTTGTTACCATATTTCTTTTCCCACGTTGTCTGGCTGAGCTCTGTGGGTTTCTCTGAATTGTTTGACTTAGGACATTCTGTATCTCCTAACCAACTTTGATAATATTCCACACCCAGTGCGTGGCCTCCCAGCTAGATTTATTTTTTTATGCTTTCCTCGAAGCTAGATATGGTTATATGATTAGGTCTGGTCCTTGGAATATGATCAGGAGTGAAGTTTTACTGGAAGAAAACAGGGGTTAGGGTAGTTGCCAGCACCTCCATTTTCTCTTCCTGATGACTGGGAAATGAATACAACTAGAGTCTTAAACCAAGAGTTGGAAGGTAGGTTTTGAGGATGCAAATTAACCTGCTAGTCATGTGTCATACATCTCTCGATGATTACATGAGAGAAATAGATTTGACCTTCTTTAAGCACTTGATTTGCTTGGAGTGTGAAAGGGAGAAAAGGGAAAGTGGATCTCTTTGTCTTAGTAACATTGTCTTTGTTCTAATACATTGTTTTAATTTAAGTTCTAGTTAGATCTGATTTCTCTTGGACAAGTTATTTAATCCCTGAATTTCTTCAACTGTAAAATAATAATAACACCTATCTTCAAGAGTAGTTATAATAATCAAATGAAATAACATATATGAAGTTAAAATGTTTTGGAAGAAAGAATTTAAACTCATGGAATGAGTATAATGCAAGCTGGGTCACCATTCTTATTCCCAAAGAGCTGGATCTTTGAGTAAGAAACTACAAATACTTCAGTGTTTTTAGAATAAGTAAATAGACTTGGAAACACACAGAACTCACTATATAGTACAATAGTAATAATTTTTTTAAAAAGCATGGTTAGTACAAATTTCTTGAAAACAAGTAATGGGAAAGAATGTCTGGGTGGCCTAAATTCCAGATTGAGAATTTCAAACATAAGGCTCCATGTTGGCTTTTAGAGACTTGATTCTGTATTTGATTTAGGGATGAATTTATCTTTTTTTTTGTCTTGCTTCTCTCTTCTCTAAAGTGGGAAATCTCACAAGATTCCTGGCCCAATGAATAACAACCTGATGATTTCAAAGAGTTTTAACTAAAGTTATTATCTATAATGACTCAAATTAGAACATGTGTAAAACATATTAGACTATTTTATGCTTTCAAGATATTCATATTATAGCCCCATTGTATAAGGAAAATTTATACGGCTAGTCATCACTTTTTTTATTAGTTCAAAGACCTACCACCACCTCACTGAGTATTGGAAGACATTTTTATTTAGTGACATTTTTTACTTGTGTGGTCTCTTTTCCTGAATGTTCTTTATTCCCATGTATTTATTAGTACTACTAAGCATGAATGATTTTTTTTCCTTTTAAGTGATTTTAAGAGATTTTCACTATGTCAATACTCTGTTCATGAAACTAAATTAATTCCTTCTTTGCTATCATATTAAATTTTAAGTTAGTATTATTATTTTTTTTTGTATTCAGGAACTTCTTTTTCTTGTCTCCACCCCAACTGTATAATCTTAGCTATATTTCACTGTACAAACCTCTTACTGAGATGTGTTTTGGAATCTAATATTACCAAGAAGCACCAAGTATTACCAGGAGATAATATTTGAGTGAAGTATTATTTGACTAAAATATTAATACACGCACATATATACTACACACTATAATTTAGAAACATCAAATGATCATATCAAATAATCTACAAAATTTTAATATCTTGGTGAATATTATTGCATATATCACACTGTGTATCCTGCAGAGCTTGGAGTAAAACCATCTCTGTGTATATGTTTGAAGATCTTGTAAACTTGTGTGTCATTAATTAGAAAAATTTTAGCTTAGACTGGTAACTTCATTAGAAATGTAAGCTAAACCATGGACCACATTGTTTACCAGGGGAAACCTGGGGAATATACAGCTAGGAAGACCTCTTTTGTGATCAGAAGAAATCTCAGATACTGAACTAAAACACTCTTCTTGTAAATGAGGACAAAATTAATTGCATCAAGATCCAACTGTATGCCTTCTACAGGAGATGTATGTTAGATTCAAAGATACAAATAGATTGAAAATGTAAGGATGGAAAAAGATTTATCATGCGAACTACAGCCATAAGAAAGCTGGAGTGGCTAATTTAATATTAGACAAATAGAATTGAGTGATAAAAATGTTCAAAAATTGTGTTGATGGTTGTGAAACTGAATATACTAAGACTCACTGAATAGTATACTTTATAAAAGGATGGATTGTATTTTTCCTAGTTGCAAATGATCTCCCTACATACATTAAGATTACATTGAAAATATTAAACTGGAATAAAATAAAAATGTAAGTATCAGTCTGAGGATAAAAAAGATGTAACTGTCATCCACATTCTTTAAAATTTTGATATTAATCAAAACAGTCTGATTGTTTTACTCTTTCTTTTCAGATGAGGGAACTAAATGATTTGCCTGAGGACAGTTGACAGTGGGAGACTTAGAACTAGCATCTTAGAATTTGACCTCTGTTTATTTAGATATTTAACAAGTTTGAGTTGAGTGCCCACCCTATGTAAAGAAATTAACTTGGATTTGAGGATTCAGTGGAAAATAAAAACAGAAATGAATCCTGTCTTTTGAGGTCTTATAGTAGAGTGGGAATATAAACATTATTTTAATAAACACAACTGTGGTGAGTGCTACAAAAAGTTGATGGGCAGTGCAATGATACAGTGAATGGAATCAGGCAGGCAAGGGAAATTAGAGAAGGCTTTAGGTAACAGTGACAAGTGAGTTGACATCCGAAGGAAGGTCAGGCACAGATGGGGAGGGATAGGAAGAGCGCTTCATGGAGTAGAATACCAGCAGCTCTGTGGTTGGAGGGAGCACAGTATGTTTGAACACTTGGCTGGTCCATTCAGCTATACAACAACTCAGATCACAAGATGCTTTTTAAAAACAAAACCTTTGGTTTCCCTGGATAGGAATGGTCTGTCTAAGATAGCATTTATTTTAAGTTCTTTATTTCTCATGTCTTTCTACCTATCTGTTACTGCTTTGTAAGCATCGCTTTGGGGTCCAGAGCTTTTGAAATGAAATAAATAATAATTGAGAGTGATATCATATCTTCCTTTAAATTCTATGGATTAAGAGCCAGGAATAGTTTTTATGAAGTTCTTAGGCAATATATCCATTTATTATGGGAGATTACTATATTCCTTAAAAAGCATCAATAAAAAATAGGATATCCAAATTGTGAGAACATTCTTGAAGTAGGCATTTTTGTACTGCAAAATGGAGCAGCCCAGATTTTCATTCAATCTTTGATGTTCTTACCAGCATCTTATTTTAATATACTTTTTCTTTATCGTTAGCCAGCAAATGCAGAGCAGCTAAAGTACAGTGTTAAGGAATCAGCAGTGCATATCTGATTGAATAACCAATAAACAAAATACAGTGTTTCATTTTCCCTGAAACTGCAGGCCACATTTCTGCAAAGAGAGATTCAAATCATGGAGGCAAAAAAATAGGTCTGATCCTGAGAATTTTATTGTTTAATTTCTTTTTCCTGAATTCCTCTATTGTCTTGCATGTTCCTGCATGTTCTCTTCTAAAAATTACTGAAATTCTGGGTGAATCTAAAGAACAAGTTGGGAAAGCACCGACTCTATTTGTAGACTACAAAAGTCAAACGATTTGAAGTGAGGGAAAATATACACAGTTTATAGATGAATTGCCTATGGGGTGCACAAGCAGAAGAAGCTAGACCTCTGTCTTTTGGTGTCTAACATGGCTATGGTAACAATATCCACGATAGTACCGATCCATAGAGATATTTTGTTGAGCCCACACCATGTTTTAGAATTTTTTAATTAGTTAATCAATATTCAAAATTTAGGTGTTACTTATATAAAACAAGCATCTTGGCTTCTCATTAAAAAAAATTCGAGACAATCTTGCAGCACTGGGTGCACAATAATCAATTGCAATGGCAAGTGAACCTTTTAAACAAGGAGTGAACTCTATAGTTTGTCACCATCTCCATCTGGCCTGCTTCATTTATTTATGTTACCTGCCAAAAACATCTTTACGCGTTTGATTTTTTCAACACCTGTATTACTCACCTTTGTTTGCAAAAAAGTAGAACTAAATATGTCAAAAACTTTAAAGAGTCCGAGGTTGTTCCTTCACTTTGAAGCTAGCAAGTTAGACTGGCTGCAGTTTTTTGGATGTCTGGCAGAAGACACGAGATTCTTGGGTTAGAGACTTTATTAATAGTATAACAGGAGCCAGAGTATCAGCATTTTCTTGTGCCAGTTCCATGATCCCAAATTCCTATAGGATGATTTGTGTTTAATATTGAATAAAATCTGATCTATGTGCAGATTTTATTTTCATGAATTCCAGGGCAGGAAAAAGTTCTCACGACTGAAATAAATTTTAGAATTTTGAATGGTTAGAATGTTGAGGGCAAAGTGAATATAGATTTTGGTCTTAGATCAGTATTCTGTATCAGGGAAATATACGTGAAATTTATGTGAATATTTTTATCAAATTAAGCTGATGTAAAAAATTTTTATTTTGAGATAATTTTTGATTTACAGAAGAGTTGCAAAAACAATAGAGTTTCTGAATACCTGTGACCCAACTTCCCTTTATGTTAACATCATATATACACATACATACATACATGTACATATATATCCACAAGACTCACTAAGAAATTAAATTTGTTACAATACTGTTACTAAACTACAGAATTTATTCAGATTTGCTGTTTTTTAATTAATTTCTGGCGTTCTGGTCCAGGATCCAGTCTACCATTCCATATTGCATTTAATTGTCATTTCCTTAGTCTTCCCCAACCTATGACAGTTTCTCAGTCTTTTTACTTCAAGGCTTTGACATTTTTGAAGAGAATTGGTCACTTATGTATAGAATATTTCTTCATTTGGGTGTTTCTGGTGTCCTGTTAAGATTGGATTAAGGTTATTCATCATGAGGAGTGATATCATAGAAGTGGTCTGCTCTAATTAGTACATCATATCAGAGGGCACATGATATCAATGTGTGTTGCTAGTGATGTTATTTAACCTTGACCACCTGACTAAGGTAGTGTCTACCAGGATTTTTACTATAAAGGTACTATTTTTTTTTCTAATTACTAAATACCTGAGATTTTGCAAATACCCCCTTTCTGCTTAAAGCTTTGCTCATTGATTTAAGCATCCATCACTGGATCTTGCCCAAATCAATGATTATTGTGAAATTCCATTGGTGATTTTCTATTTCCCTCATTCCTCCTCCATTTATTAATAGAAATTCTTCTGTAAAGAATAGTCCTTCCTCTCCATTTATTTATATATTCACTTATTTATACTACTATGATTTCATGTATATGGGGGGTTACAATATGATACTATTGTTCTTTTTGTTGCTCAACTTGTTCCTACCTAGTTATTAGGAGCGTTTTCAGATTGGGTTCTGTGCACTTTCTGTACATTGTCATTCTTTTACTTCTATTTTTGAGAACTTCACTTTCTGGCATGACAAGGTACTCCAGGCTTATAGTTCCCTTGTGCCAAGCCTGTGCCCTGTGCAGGAATTAAGCACAGCCCAAGTTCTGTCTCCACATTGTCTCTAGAGTTTGCTTTCCAAAACAAAGTTCACAGGAGAAAAGATGTGGCAGGCTTCTGTACTCTCTAACTGCTTGTTCTGCTTCATAAACAAGAATTGGAGAACTCTTCTTTTTGTCATAAATCCCTATCCCTCTCTCTACTTTGCAATGTTTCACTTTCTACCCTCAGTCTTTTAACAACTAGACAATTAACTTCACATCCTAGATTAGAAACTGTTCAAAAATGAGGGAAAATTGATGGTGGTTCATGCATCTTGATGCTTTGTTCTGCATTAGAGAAGCGCTATGAGGGAGAGACTGTTCTAATACAATTTCAGGCTGCAATTTTATTTTATTACAGTTCATTTGGGGTATCAGAACAGTAGGCAATAAGCAATGCAGAAATGCCACTGCATTAGAGCAGAAAGTTCTCTTGGTTTAAACCTGATAAAAATCATGTAAGGGGATGGGAGCTGAGACCCAGTGAGTCCAGACAATGACTTAAAAAAAATTGACTGCGATGAACAGAGAATAGAAAAAAAGGGCAGTTCAATAGACTGTGTGCAGATTACCACTTGTCTTGTCATATTTTACCTTGTTTCAAGATGAGATAGAAAAAAAAGTTAACATGAATTATATGAAAAATATTTTAGAACAAAATGAACGACATAGAATCTTTTCCAAGATTGGTTGTTGTATCCAAAAGAACACTTCGGAAAATTTTTTGGAGATGAGACTTTGAGTCAAGAAGTTAGTGAAAGAAAAACAAACAGAAAGCTAATGTATGGAAAGCAGAATGAAGAAAATAAAAGAATTTATCTAGAAAAAAATTCAAATTGAAAAATAAATCCAGAAATTGCTTTTTTTTTTTTTTTTAAATGAAAGTAACATCTACTGAAAATGAGAGAGGACATAAATACAAAAACTATCAGGAATTAAAGTGGGAACATAATAAATAAGGATGAAATTGAACTAGTAAAAAAAGTATCATGAGAGTAGGAACATTTAATTGAAATGTTTGATTTTTTAGTAATATTGTGTCAAATTAAATGAAAGAGACAGTGAAAATCTAAATAAGACAATAAATATAGTTGAAATACAAAATGTTGTCAAAAATAGTTTCCCCAAAATGTGCTGGTCCAATTGGTTTGACAGATGCGTACTTTCAGTTTTTCAGAGAATGGCAGTTCCCATCAATAGAAAAATTTTCCAGTAAATAAAATAGGTGGAAACTTTCCAATTCATTTTATAAAGGTCGCATAATCCTAATGTAAAAATATGTTAAATGTAGATCCCAAAGGCCAGCACTTATGAATATAAATGCAAAAATCCTAAGAAGATTTATTATATATTAGAATTCAATTCACAGATATATTAATTATATGCTGATATGTGGAAATTGTCCAGCATTAGAAAATGTATTTAAACATTTCATCACATAAATAAATGAGATGAAGAAAGAACCCATTATGATCCAGTGACAGATGCTGAAAATGTGTTTAGGAATATTCCTTAACTATTCCTAATTAAAACTCTTGATAAACTGGAAATAGACTTTTAATGATACCCTAGACTTTCGACATTATACATTCCACCTAATAGCTATTTACTGGAAATAGACTTTTAATGATACCCTAGACTTTCGACATTATACATTCCACCTAATAGCTATTTACAGATGAAGTAATCTATTAGCTACAGGTGATTAAATGTAAAAATTTAAACCACAAAATATCAGAACATAATGTGGTTATATAATTATATAATTTGAAAGCCTGATGTCAAAAGCAGAAACAAAGTTTGAGTAATTTGACTATATCATGGTAAAAAAATTCTTTACCACCAGATATAAAGAAACAAAATACAAGTATGAACAAGTAAAAGACAATATCACACTGGAAAAAAATGCTTCCAATGTATATGATAGCATATCCACTAATATAAAATGATTTCAAGAAATTAATGAGTGAAAGATGAATTCTTCAGTAGCTAAATAGGAAAAATTCATGAAAACACATTTCACAAATGGAAAAGTACAGTTGTCCAATAAACAGGATAAAATGTTCAATCAATGACTAGAATTAATCTTCAAAATAGAGACATAATGATGCACTAATTTTTTATCCATCAGAGCATATCAGAAAACATTTTAAAAAATTGCAATGCAATGCATTAATAAGAGTGCAAGGAAATCATTTTCACACACGTAGGTGGAAATGTTATTTGGCCCAATCTTTTTGAGTATATTTGATAAGTATCAAGACATCTAAAACAACCTAACAAGTCTACTCCTAATTTTTTTCCCCAAGAAAACAACCGTACAAGTTTACAAAGTTGTACAACCAACTATGTTTTATTACAGTATTATTTATAACAAAAAGTGTATGTGTATGTGAAAGCACTTAAATATATACAGTATGAAGATTAGTAAAATAAATTATGTAATATTTATAAAATTATATACCAGGTAACCATTAAACTATTTATTGTTGGAAACATATACACAGTGCATTAAGTTAAAATATCAGTTTATAACACTATATGTGTATGTACCCATACATACACTCTTCCATAAACCTTAACATCAAAATGTTAGCATTGGTTGTTTTTCTTTTTGATGATAGCATTGTGAAGAATTGTTCCTTTATTTTATCTGCATTTTAAATATTGTTACTATGGGCATAATTGTGCAATACAATAAAAAATCAAAAAATAATTTCAGTTGCTATCAAGACATATGAAAAGTTGACTAAGCCTTCTAGGCATGAGAATTTGCAAATATGGAATCCATGAATAATGAGGATAAACTATATTATGAATACTCCACGATATATCCTGCTATTCAGGTTCTTATGAGGGCCCTATCAGTTAGGAAATTATAACTGGAGTAGCTGTTGTCTTATTAGTCTTGCTTGTCCTGGGAATTTTATTGGGCTATGGTATCCTTCTAATGCCCCAGTCACTTTCCTAGAATTCATTGTCTCTATTCTCTTACTAACCCTGGCTTTCTAAAGAATCTTACAACTTTCTGGAAAGAGAATTCAAGTCTTTTTGATTGAAGCCTAGAAATTACACTAAGCTTTCTTCTACACATGTATACAATTGGAAGACAGAGTGTTAAGAATGCTTTTGAACCTCACTAAAATGCTGAAGTAACATGGACTTTGCTTCCACTGCCCACAGCCTTCAGAATCTGGAAAAAGAATAACAAAACAGTCCTTAAAGAAATTTGCTTTGAATGAGTTCCTGCTTGAGTTAAGTTTTTAGACATGTTTTTTGAATAAAGCGATGTATATTTGAAAAAGCCTCTGAAGTTAGTTATCCAAGGAAATTTCCATATAACACATAGAAAACAAAAGTAGAGTGTACTTAGAAACAGTTCGTCTTCCTAACGTGGTTCTCAGTAATTGATTTCATACTGTGATATATGAGACTGGAATATTTTATTTAGTGAGAATTTACACTTCTTTGAGGTTAGTTATGAAGAGACCCAAATATCTTTTTTTCACTACTAATTTCCATTGTTTAGTAATTACACTTAAGTATAAATTAATTTGAGATACACCCTGCTTCAAGAACCAACAGATTTTCTTGGCATGTTTTGATCTAATTTAGTGTCCATCATTTCCGCACCACAAGATTGAAATATGATCAAATGTTTGTCTTAAGTTTTTCCACCCTCCAATTCTTTCTCATACAATTGGAGTCATTTTTATTAGTGAGAAGGTGGTGTGTGCTCCAGAAAATGAAAGCTATTTTCACCACAAAATAAACAAATGAATAGATAAACAACCGTTGCAGAAAATGATATATGTATTTATTTATTACATTTAGGATGCCTCCAGAATGAATGTATGTGATTAGCAGCAAAATATGAAATCTAGTTCTTTGCCCTTTATGAAATCATTTTTGGATTTCCTTTAAAAGTATTCTTTATTCTTTAGTCATGAACCTTGAATGCCGTAGGAAGGAAAAGGTCCTGTTATTCTCTGGACTAAAAGGCCTCTGGGAATTGAGCGATAACTAATGTCAGCTACCCAAAGATGGTCACTTATTATTGAAATGTACTAAATAATGCATTGAGGACTGAATGAATTAGTGTCTTTTCTACAGAAATCAGTGTATTTTTGGTTTCATACAGTTTTTGAAGTGGGCTAGCTACCCCTTTTTTAAACTAGAGAAGACATTAGCATCTGGTAAATGAGAATGAAAAAAACACACAGCATCTCTATGTAGTCATTTATGACACATAAATCTATTAATATTATTGGAAATTAATCATGGCTAACCTAAAAAGTAGGAGTTTGCCTAATGGTACTGTAACTTTTTAAGCCCACAGGAATGCTTTTATTTAGAACATTGGTTGTTTGTTCCTTCTTGAGTGCTTGGTCTGATGAGTTAAAAAGGTTTCCAAAGGACTGGGAACAGATCTTAATATCAGCTTCCAAGTCTTTTCTTAACTCTCTTAACAGGGTTGCATACAAAGAATTAGATATCCCTGGATCCCATTCACAGCCTTGCTTTACTTCACCAGCAATTGGGAGGGGATCATATGAGATGCTGTCAACACTAGCATGACCAATATATCATTGTGGGATAGGCTTATGACCTTGGTAAGCTTTTCTTGGCAGCCCAACATTCTGAAACATCTGCCAGATTTCAGGTCTATTGACGGTGCCAAATGTTTTCATTATGTCACCATGGAACTCTGGGTGCTGTTCTTTGTATTAAGCTGCAGAACTTACATTTGGAATTACACAGAGAAAGTTAGAGCTCAAAAGGGCCTAGGAAATTATCTAGTCTGGCCCGCAATTACTGATGAGGAAGCAGAGGTCCATCTGGGTGAAGCAACTTGCTCAAGATCACAACACTAGATAGTGGCAAAGCCAGGACTTAATAATCAAGTCCTTTGGTCTTCAACTTCCTCTTAGTAATGTTTGTTCCATTGTGTAAAAGTCATTCAACTTTGCTGAGTAAATGGAAGCAAAGAAATGGTGAACAGGTAGAAATAGGCCAAGTAATGAGGCATATCTATTCTTTATTATTCTCACTCAGAATATAGTTTTAAAAGCATTTTGTTCTTGTTTTAGCATTTTTTACATTGGTTCATTTAAAGTCCACTCTTTAGGTCTTCTTTCTCTGATTAACTTTTTTGCTTAGGAACAGTTTTCGTACAGTAAAATGCACAGACCTTAAACAAAGAGTCTAAATCTTTTATAAATATATGCATACATGCATCCATCAACCAATTCAAGATATGGAACATTTCCATCATCACAGAAAGTTCCCTTGTGCCTCTTTGCAGTGAATCCTCACCCCTTACTCCCACCAGAGGCAACCACTGTTCTGATTTCTATCATCATAGATTATTTTTGCTTGTTTCCAAAGTTTACATAAGTGAAATTATAAGTATGTACTCTATTGTGACTGGCCTCTGCTCAACAAACTATTTTGAGATTCTTCAAATTGTAATTGTATCAGTGGTTCCTTTTTATTTCTATATGATATTCTTTTGTATGAATTGTACCATACTTTGTTTACCCATTCTCCTGCTGATAAACATCTGTGTTGTTTTCAGTTTGGGGTTATTATAAGTAAAGCTGCTATGAACATTTTTGTACAAGGCTTTTTGTTGACATATGCATTCATTAAATATACCTAGGAGTGGAATTGCTGAGTCAAAAGGTAAATGATGCTTAGACTTTCTAAGACATTGCTACACAGATTCCCACAATGGATGTACCCTTTTACACTTTTACCAATAATATATGAATATTTCAATTGCTCCACAATGTTTGCTCAAGCACCTTTTCAAATGCTTGCTTATTGGTCACTCATTCATTTATTTTTCTGTCAATATCTGTTTAAGCTTTTCCTCATTAAAAAAAAATTGGGTTTGTCTTCTTATTTTATGAGTTCTTTTACAAATGTATCTATAACACATATATTCCCCTAATGTCTAGCTTGCCATTTCATATTATTAATGATATTTTTTGATGAGTAGGTTTAACTTTGATAAAATTCAATGTATCTTTCTTTTTCTTTTATGGGTAGTGTTATTTGTGAATTGTCTAATATATTTTTCTGTGCTTCAAGGTCATGACAATTTGTCTCCTATGTTTTATTTTATAAATTTTATAACTTTAGCTTTTTCCTTTAATTCTTGACTGTCTGAATCGAATTGTATATTTTATTGGGCCATTTCTGAGCCCATGACAAGTGAAGAGAACAAAATGAAATATTTCAGATACAACCTCATGAAAATATAATACATTGTAATATATTTCTTTTCTGATATTCTGTATTTGCACCTATGCAGAATGGCCTCTTTTTCTTATATTTCTTTCAAATAATTAAGTACCGATGAGAAAGACCTATGATCCTCACAGCCAAGATTTTCTCTTCTGTGTAGCAGGTAATGAAAGTCTTAATGCTGGCAGTTCTAGAACTCTGTAGTTTGATACTAAAGCTCAGGTGGCCTTTCCTCTGGTTATTCATTTCAAACTTATATTTGAATACAAATATGTTCTTCTACATTGCCTATAATATTTGATTGCTAGTATTTGTTTTTGATAGCTAGATGTGGTGTTTCTCATTCTGCATTTGCAATTGTGAACTTAACTTATTATCAATTAGGCAAAATTTTCTGCCCTATATCCAGTAGGGCACGACAGTGAGAATAGCATTGGACTATTATACAGTATCATGTCTTCTCCATCTTCTCTCTGATGTCATCTAATACTTTTCATTGACTCTATCCAGTGGAAATTGAATTGCATTAGTCTCTGTACTTATAATTGAACAACCACATCTATCTCACTTGGATTGCTCTCAAGTCTATGTATGAAGTCACTATGCCCAGAATAAATTCTTTTCTGAAACCTGTTCTCTAACCACAATAGCTCTTCCATGCTGTAGTCTTCCAAACAGCGAGTGAAAAATCCAATTACTCTTCCCTTCTCACATTCCAGAGCCTCTCAACCGGATGATATTGTGGTATCCAGAACAAATCTTTGTCAACTGATATATGCCTTTAGTCATGTTTTAGGTTTCATTGAGGTCTTTTAAAAAATATATAGATGACTTTATTCAACCTTTCTCTTTAATTTCTACTTAGCTCATTGTACATTGAAAGTGATTATTTGTTTTTATGCACTACATGTTCAAACGTTAATAAATTAGTAGATATCCTGGGACCTCTCTTTATTCAAGTATGCATGCATGATTTTCTTAAAATAAATTTCAAATGATGAAAATAATAAATATTATATACAACTTGGAATATAAAAAAAATAAAAATAACCCCAACCCTCATCTGGAGACACCCATTGTTACTGTTTGATTACAATTCCTTTAAATCTTTATTCTGAGGGGATTTACATTTACCGGAGAAGACTGGGAATAAGGTAAAGCGGGGAACTCCAGATTGAGGAAACAGGATAAACATATAAGAAAAAACTTAGTAAGTGGAACAATACTTTTTCAAACTAACTTGAAGATTAGAATGTAATAAATGAAAGCAGTAGATGATACATTGTGTCAGGTTGATTGGGGAAAGAATAAGTAGGGGTTTGGACTACAAACAAGGGACTTGAGGCTTTACATGACAGGGTTTAGGGAACAGCCACTGGCGGGGTTCAACTGGAAGAGAATGAGATAGTCATAGAATGGATTGAAGGTATGCAGAGGTTGGAGTCAACAAAACAAGAAACAGAACAATTGTAATTTCCCAGGAGAGAGGTAATAAGGATTGCTGAAGTCAGAGAACTATGGAGGAAAAATACAAGAGATACTGTAGAAAATTACTGATGTGAGGAGGGTGGGGGATGATACCAAGGATTTGAATGTTGTGGTTAGGGTAGCAGGAAAGGGAAGTTAAGGAGAAAGAACGTTTAGGAGGAGAGCATTTAGTTTGGAAATGTGCTGGGGACAGTGTGGGCTTGGCAGATGTGGCTGAAATTTTAGCTTCTTACCAGCTGCTTGATATTGAGCACATGGTGTAAACCCATCAAGTCTTTCTGAACTCGCTCTCCTCATATGTGAAAACGAGGTGATAGTACCTGTCCCCGAGAACTGTTCTGAGGATTATGACTTAGAAAATATAAAAGGACGAGTGCTTTCTGGTTTGAGGTGCAGTGGAATATTACGTAGTCCAGCAGACTGGTTTCGATTTATAATTGGCACTTTACAAGAGGTCACAAATGGGTGATAGGCAGTTGAATGAGCTGTGACAGTCCCTTGGCTAAATTATTAATTCTGTTGGGCATCGAATTTTCCCCCATTTTAATTATGGTACGATGAAGTTAAAGGGAACATCTTTGTATTCATAGTAGTTTCCTTCTGTCAATTTAACCCCTCACTTTCCCCAATACTTATTGGGGGGGACCCCAAATGGCAAATATCTGGTCACATTCTTTCATTTTCAGAGGTTTCGTTTCCTGAAAATCTAAATTGGATTTCCTTATACATTTCACAATTGTGTGTAGGTTCACTAAATGAGGAGCTGAAATCTTAAAATGTTCATCTTCCAACTTTTCCCAGCCTGTGGTCTGTCTTTGGATCAGCAATAATTGCCTGGACAGCTATAATAGCGTCATTAATTTTTGTTTGTGTTCTGTGTTCTTTATGCAGTGATGGAAGAAATGTATCTCCTGTGTCAAAATCTAAATGTGCTTGTCTAAACTGAACAACTGCATCTGATATAAACACTCCTGATGTAAAAGGAAAATTGCATTAAGGATTTCTGCATAATCATCAGGGCAACAAAACTGAAGTTTAGCCAAAACCATTATACCAGCTTCAAAATCAGGAGTATTTACATTTACATTTATTTTTAAGCAGCATTGTCAACATTTTCTTTGTGTCATCAGGTGCCAAAAAATTGTATTTTTCACTACAATATCCATATTCACAACTTACAACTAACCCAAAGGGCCAATCAGTTGTGCTTTATTGATGTGTAATCTCAAAATAGTTAACATCGTGGGGATACTTTTCGAAGAACATGTCCAGTCTCTGTTGTATATGTATTTCAAATTACCTCTGTTTTCAATCTTGTGTCTGATATTCTGGTCTTTAAGACAAACAGTAAAATTTCTAGTTTCTGTTTCATCTTTGTAGTTGAATCCATCAGCATTCTGACATATATAAATTGCTTCATGTAGTTTTGTGGCATCTTTATGATAGGCCATGCCAGTCTCCTCTACATTGTTCCACTTTAATAAATGTGCCGCCAAAGCCAGAGCCTGTTGACTTGATTTTTAAAATGCTTCGATGGCCTGGACCAAATCCACTTCTTCTAACATTCTGTGTCATGTTGTGCTCTGCGTGGAGTGAGTTTTCAGTTGAATAATAATAATAATGATACATTTATTAAGAAACTTGTATTTCATAAAGCACTTTATTAAGTACTTCATTAATATTATCTCCTTAGGAACCTTATGAAGTTAGTACTATTCTTATCGTTGTGTTAGAGTTGAGAAAACTGAAACTTAGAGGATTTAACAAGCTTGCTCCTGGTCACCTCATTAGTAAATAGCAGGGCTCAGACTCAAAGTATGCTGCCTGGTTCTAAAGCCCTCTGAATAACCATTTTACTACTTTGCTTATCATACAATACACCATATTATAAATATATTAACAGGACATACATTATAAATATACTAATATGTATCATGAATATAAATAGAACAAATATAATACACATGATGTATATACATCATAAATATACTATATTAACAGAAAAATAAATCGTCCTTCAACCATCTGCAAAAGAAGCCCCTGTAGAGTTCTATTGCTTCTAGCAAATGTGTTCAAGCCCAAAGACTAAGCAACAGCCTAACTTTGAGGACCTTTATAATATTCAGTGTCAATTTCTCAGAGCCCATTTTATTGCTTTATGTTTGAACATTGGTTTAAATCATGTATATACATATACACACACTTTACCATGTATTTTAACCGTAGCTTAGTAAAACTGATTACATTTTATTTTCAAATTACATATTTTCCAGACTTTTATTAAAGTGTACAATAGTTACCAAAATGTGATATTAAAAAAATAAGTATTTGGTGTTATCTTATCAATACATTTACTTTATCAGTTGTTTACTTTCAGACCTTGCAATAAAACTCTGTTCAAAATTTGTCCCTTGGGAACCTTCTAATTGGCTTGCTATACACTCCTTAAACATACAGCTTTCATTTATAAGTTTGTTAATCATCTGTTAATATTTTTATTGTTCACAGCCTTAGAAATTTAAACTAGGATGTAACTGCTTTGCAGATGGTCTCACCATTACAGTATCCTCTGCATAGACTACAGTAATTTAGGATCTGTCAGAGAGTTATTGAATGAGCCCTCTTGTTGGAGTATTTATAACCCACCAGGTTAGCTATGTTCCATTTCTGAGACACGAAAGATTATAGAAATTTATTTTTTATAAGCCTATGATAGTTTGCAGATGTGCTCTGCAATATTTCTTTCCTGAATTAAAAGGCATTTTAACTTAGTTATTTTTAAAGATCAGTTTTAAGATTAGCAATTAGATATCAAAATTATTCTAGAAGTATACTTAAAACATTTGTATCATCTGTATGTCACAATTTGACTATACTCAGTTTTAAAATCGGCAAAAACTGCCCAATAGATGAACCTGATATAGATAAATTTGGTTAAAAATTTTGTACTTACATTTGGCAAATTTCTGTAAAATTATCTCACTGCATAATTCATATGTCTAATATGGATTTCAACAGGTTTTTATTTAAAGCATTTAATATTCTCTAAACTCAAAGAGAAGACTCAAGCCCATTAATGTTTTTCAATGCAATTATTGGGTCTTTTATTTGAACTCTTTTTGTTGTCTTATTGAAATCAATTGTATCAAGCGTTTCTTCCTTCTCAAGTGATCTTAGGTTTATATAAGTAGATGCTAGCAGATGTACTGAAAACTGCTAATCTTTTCATAAACAACTCTTAGTTTTGTGGGGTGTGTATAGTGGCGGTCTGAAAAATTTGAAGTGCGTGAATGTTAGTTACTTCCCCACCACTCTCAGGTTTAATGAAAGCAAATTTAGGCAAAAATCTGCAACATATAGACATTTATTAAATTAACAATTATTAATAAGAGACCAAAAATAGTATATACAACCTATTTCATGAACTTGATGGAGTTCCAGCTTCCTATCCTTTTTGGAGCTGTACTTACTCTCTTGCATAAAAGATCACTTGAGGGAGAAACAACATTTCAGAGGAAGAACTCTGCTACCCTGGATGTAAGCATCATGCCAACAGAAATCCTCCTAAATTAATAGCTCAATACAGGACAATTTAGAGATTAAATAAACCTCAAGCACCATCCCTAAGGGAAAAGAGGACATACTTGGCAAGATTCTTAAATACTGTTAATGAAAGCATAGGAGATTGGCTGTAAAATAGATTTAGCCAATTCACTCTACTTGAATAGCTTTTGATTTAACTAGTGAAAGTATGTAATTTATCCTCCTAATAAGGAAGCCATTAATTCTACCAATAAAAACACATTTTTGACATGTGTTATGCAAATTGACAAAGTTGTATTATCAAGCAAGATGTGATATATGAGAAGTGCATGGAGAGGGACTTCGGGCTATTTAATATGGTAATAACTAAGCATTCTTGGAGTGTGGATTCCTGAATAGGGCAAATGACTGCCCCTAGGGTTGAAGTTTAAATTAATTAGTATATAGTATTTCAGTGTGTGTGTGTGTATACTCATTTTAAGAAAGGGTACCTGTATTAAAATTGTAATACTCAATATATATTGATAACAAAAGATGAATACAAGTCACGTGTGACGTCTGCAATTACAAGAAGGGCTCATAGGGTTACCATCAGTGTCTAGACACTTCTGATTACCGCGAACTATTGCTTGAGCATAGATAACATCTCTTAAAATGTGTATACATTTTTTTGGTATGTATATATGTGACATATACATATATATGTATTTATATATATGTATCAAAAAAGTGTATGTTTTTTGGGAGTTCCAACAAATGGATACACATGACTTGTATTCATCTTTTGTTATCATTATATATTGAGTATTACAATTTTAATACACTTTTAGCCTTTCTTAAAATGTGTATACATTTGTTTGGTACCCTCTGTGTGTTTGTGTGTGTGTGTGTGTTTCTCACACTGGCTATGGTGAGGTATTTATTTTACAGACATCATTTATTTACAGACATGGTATCTATTTACAGACATGTAATTTACAGACATCACAAAAGCTTGGATTAGGAGGAAGCAAAGAAAATTGTGTGTTCAAAGTTTATGCCTCCAAATTTCACATGAGGCTTTAAATTTGATTAACTACATTTCAGTGTTATAAAAATACTGTTTTTGTTCCAATGTGAGATATGGTTAATACTTTATACAGAAATCCATCTACCCTTCAACTTCCCTTTCTCACCTACCAATATCAGGGCACTTGCTAGTACTACCAAAACTCACTTGTAATTTTCACTTGCAGGTGTCACAGTTGGGGTACTCCCAGGAGGAGACACTGAGATGGAGTTAGGAATGCAAGTTTTATTGGAGAGTAATGCCTGTGAAAGGAAAAGTATGGAAGGAGGATTGAATAGGAGGAGCTGTCAGATTGGCTGTACAATCTGCAGCCTTATAAGGAGTCTAGAGCAAAGATAGCCCATTACACTCCTCATTGCTGGGCAGCAAATCCCTTTTTTAAAAAGTTTCCAAGTGGTGCATCTCTGTCTACAATGCACGCTTTGTGCTGCACTGATCCACTTTCGCATACACACTTGAAAAGCAGTTTCTCCTGGACTCCTGTGGCTGTTACTTGCTGAAGGTAAACTTAGAAGACAGAGGTTAGTACCGTGTTGCATGGTATAGGGAGGCCTTGTGGGTAGGAAAGACAATTCTATATTGGTAATAGGTATTTATTCCCATGAGTATGAACCACTGGCTCTTTTTTTCTCTCACATTTTTTTTATTAGTTTCACGTGCACAGACCAATGTAATAGACATTTATCATTTATATCCTTCACACAGTGATAAGTCCCCTCCCCTCATCCACTACCCCTTTGACATCGCATACAGCCATTACATTTCCACTGTCTCTATTCCTAATGCTGTGCTCCATTTCTTGTGAAAAAAAATTTATGTATATAATTGTAGTTGACATTCATTATTGTTCAGCTTCAGCTTCAGGTGTACATTGCAGTGATCAGGCATCTACATCTTCCTTGAGGTGGTCTCCCTAATGAGACAAGTGTCCATCAGATACCCTACAAAATCTTTACATTATTGATTACATTCTCCAAATTGACTTGCATATCCTTGTGGTAATCTTGTGGTTACTGACTGTGCTTTCTAATCCCTTCACCCTCCCCCCGTATCTTCCCCTCCCATCTAGCAACAGTCAGGTTTTCGTCTATGTCTCTGAGACTGTTTCTGATTAGTTCATTCATTTATTCTTTTCTTTGAAACACTGACTCTTTTAGAACAGAGAGGACCAAGTGTAGTCAATTTGCCATCGATTGGTAGGACTTCTCTAAAATGAGTACTATACCAGTAGTGCACATTGGTCTCTGTTCTGGAAAGTTGAACATTCTGAGGTGGCAATAGCTAGATCAACCTTGGTAAATGGGAGTCGTAGTCACTGGGCATGTTCATAGCTTTCATCTCCACCACTGTGGCCAGCTGGCATGTGTGCTCATTGTATCAGTATTGGGTGGTTGCAGACAAAGGCTGGCTTACATCAAATGGTCAAGATATTTTGTGTACTTGAGTGTTTAGTGTCTCTTATAGGGTGGGTAGTTTCTGGATGGCATAAGATCTTTTCCCTTTGTGCCCATTTTCCATATGCTTACTCAGATGCCTGTACTCCAGACCTTCTTGTTTCTAATTTTCCAATCTTTTTCCTTCCAGGCCCCAAACCAGCTGCTCCCCTTGTGTCTATTATTTGTATGTTCTAACCCTACACTGTTCGATAAGGTAGCCACTATTAACATATCATGGTTGGATCTTGAAATGTGATTGTTCAAATTGAGAAGTAAACGTAAAATACAAACCAGATATACACAATATGGAAACGGAAATGTCTCATTACTTTTAAATATTGATTACATGTTACATGATAACATTTGAGGTATATTGGGTTAATGAAATACTTTTAAATGTGGCTACTAAAAATTTTTTAAATACTTAACATGACTCATGTTATGTTTTCATTGGACCATACTGTTCTATGCATATAAAGCAGACAACCATACTGTTCTATGCAAATAAAGCAGACAATCAGGTTCACCACCCAAAGCTCTCCTTATCATAAGGAATTTTTCCTTGCCCCTGTCTTTCAAGACCATTCCTAAGTGGGGCTGTGATGTAGCTTCTATAAATTTTTAGTTTTAACCTACTTATCAGGAATATCCAGTCATAATCCAATCTTAGTCTTCATGCTCTTTAAGGTGACTGTACCCTAGCCCCCACCTGGGAAGGGTGACATGGGAGTCTGCTCCTTCAGCTTGCTTGTGCCCTGCTCATGCTTGGTCTTAGATGTGCCATTTCATATCGTGATGGATTATGCTGGGCCTGCCTGACTTTATGACTTGGTGGGTCCAATAGGACAGTTCCCGATGCCTGGTCACTTGGGGTCCATATGTTCTAGCATTCCATCATTAACAGAGCCCAGTAGCATGCCAGAGGCTGTTTTACTAATAGTGTGTAACTCTCCACAGCAGATGTCATGGCCTTGGGCCAAACCCCAGAGCTTTCTTTGTGATTATTTCACTGGAACTTGCCATAAAATCCACACTAATTTTTTTCCCACCCCTGATTTGGTGCCTCCAGCACCATTGCGTCTTCTGGTAAGGCCACTGAGCCAAGTAGTAGGGCTGTTTTCAATGCAGTCTGGACTTTCTGCAGAGCTTTTTCTTGCTACAGACCCCACTCAAAGCTAGTAGCCTTCCATGACACCCATATATGGGCTGGAACAGTATTTCTACATGTTGGAATGTGTTGACTCTAGAGCACAAAGAGGCCTTCTAGGCCTTGTGCTTTCTTCTTCATGACAGGGAATGCAAGATGAAGCAATTTTGTCTTCTCTTTTGGTGAGGGCATCATGGTAACCCTGACCAGTGGAAGCCTAATAAAATTATTGAAATGAAAGAGGACTAAATCTCCATAGATTTTTATCCCTACTCTCTGGAATACAAGTGTGATCGAAAACTACAGTGAATGTTTAAATTAAAAAAAAACTTTATTACAGCAAAATACACGTTGCCATTCATCCCCCTCAAAATACTCCTCCTCACTTTGAACAGATCCCATCATTCTTGCCATTTTCTGAAGCAGTTCTAGAAGTCCTCTTTCAAGTGTGTCTTTACTTCATCCTCCATTATGACAATTTTTGTGTCACACACTGCTTCTGGTGCTGCAATTTCTGTCAAATAAAAACATTACAGTGTGGACTCATCCACCTTATTCACTAGATCTCGTACTATGCAACTTCTGGCTCTTTCCCAAAGTCAAAATAACCATGAAAGAAAAATGTTTTGAATCGATTCAGGACATCGAGGCAGCCATGACAGCGCAACTAAAGACACTCACGAAAGAGGACTTCCAGAACTGCTTCAGAAAGTGGCAAAAATGATGGAATAAGTGTGTTCAGAGTGAGGGGGATTAATGGCATTGTGTCTTTTACTGTAACATATATTTTTTATTTAAATATTCACTATATGTTTGATCATACCTCCTCATATATCTCATCAAGGCCTCCGGTGTGCTACAGACTCTTGCTTGTACTGATTGATCAGTGTGATGTCATTGATGTAACAGACCAATATGATGGTCTTGGCATGTCTACAGGCTTCATATCTCTTTGGGTAAAATTATGACACAGGACCAGAGAGGGCAAACTGTAAGTATATATTCTTGTTCATTACCTATGTAAGCAAACTGTATCTAATCCTCTTATTTGGATAGAAAGAATGCATACGTTATGTCAGTAGCCACATACCATGTACCTGAGGTCATATTAATCTGCTCTAGTAATGATACCATGTCTGGTTGGCAGCTGTGAGCAGGTTCTACTTGGTTGAGCTTGTGATGATGCACAGTCACTCTTCAGGATCTATCTGGTTTTGGCAGGGTCCAGACTGGTGAGTGAAATGGGAATATGAAATGGGAATAATGACTTTTACCCTGCATCCTTTAGGATAGATCTTTAAAGGAGGCATACATGTCCACCACCTTCCCAGCAGGTGATATTGCTTTTGATTTACTCTTTGGGCTCAATGTGTACCTGGGCACTTTCAAAGGCTTCTACTTGGCCTCATATACAATAATGACTCTTATCCCATAAGCTAAAGATCCAATGTGTCCTTGTAGATCAATTCCAACTATATAGTTGAAGTTTGGATGGTATCTTCTGACTTATGGTCTCTCCTGTGGAATGTAATTCCCTGGCCGGTCTTTGGCATTAAGAAATATGTCCACTCCAGCATCCTTACTTTTCCAATTGCTTTAATCTCTTCTCTTGTCTGCTGCAGTACTTCTGACATTTCAATTTACCACACATGGGCCATTGCTTTGCACACCATCTCCTCAGGTGTTAATTGAGAAAACTGCCAGCAAATAAATAAATTATCCCTTATACAGTCTAAAGTTCTAGCCTCCTTTATTTGGCATTTTAAAAATCTCATCCATAGAATATATTTTCTAGGACTTTTAGCTGCTTTGAGTCATAGTCTTTTCTTCACTTACTGATCCAACACTTCACTGGCTGGGTTGTGCTCTTACTTAGCTCTGGCAGCCAGGAGAGGTAGGCAGGAGGAGAAGCTTTTGCCTTGTGAAGGAAAGTCTTCTGAAATGTCTTTCACATGGACCAAGAACTAGCTCTTGATGGACAGTAGTAGCCCAATTATGCAGGTTCTAAAGGCTCAGAGAAGTCTTGGAAATCAAATCTTTGGGGCATCCATCAAAATGTTTTCATTCTATGTGTCAGCATCCCAGGTTTTCCAGACTTGTCTTGATTATGAATTCAATCTCTTTGGAGGTCAGCTGCTGTGATTCTCAAATTTTCAGGTTTATTCTGTTTATCTACTGCATGAGATGAAGGCCTTCTTTGTAAACCATCAAAAAAGTCACATAGTTAATTCTCAATTTTCTGTTTATTGCTCTCAGTTTTTAAATATCAAGCCTTTGACTTAGTAACAATCATCCAATCCTAATATCCTTGAATTTATCATTTTTTTCCATATATTTCTAACTCTTTCATTATGGCAGCTTGTCACTGAATTCCCCTCCACTGGCAGGCCAACCCAGATCACCATCAGTGAAAATTTTAACAATTGGATGGCCACCTAATGCGAGGGGTCAATTGAGCATGGCTTGCCCTTGGAGGTGGAGTATCGTTGTTGATCAGACACTGAATGATCTAGTCCACAAATTCCATTTTACCACCTACTAGTTTGAATTACCTCTGGTTCCAACTGATATAGTTTGAATTCTCCTGGAAGCAGACACAGAAATAGAGATAGAAATAGGAAAAAATTGTTGGGGAGTAACATCTATGAAAGGAAAATGAAAGTAGTATTTCCTGATTTGCCCAAAGTATTATTTGGATAATTTCCATAAATAAGCAACTTTCAGTGATATTTTAAAATCACTTTGGCCAGTTTTTGTTGTTTTACTGGGGAGAGGGTCTGCAGAACTCCTCACACCACCATTATAAAAATGGATCTTCCTTACAATTTATTTACTATAATCCTTTTATAAGTACAGCTTGTATTTTCCATCTTTCATGATCCATGTTATAGTCTATAGTTTAAAAACTAAGAACGAAGAAAAATACTTTAACTCCAAAGTTAACATTCTCTACTGACTGAATATCATGACATAGTATTTTCTCTATGGTACAAAGAATTTATCTTTTAATAAAATTAAATTTATTGGAGTGACAATGGTTAGTAAAATTACATAGGTTTTAAGTGTACAATTCTGTATTACATCATCTATATCTCACATTGTGTGTTCACCACCCAGTCAGTTCTCCTTCCATCACCATATATTTGATCCCCTTTACCTTCTTTTATCATCTCCCCCCCCCCACCCTCTGGTAACCACTAAACTGTTGTCGTGTCTATGAGTTTTTGTTTCTTTAATTGTTTGTCTTGTTCCTTTGTTGCTTTCAGTTTTATATCCCACATATGAGTGAAATCACATCGTTCTTGACTTTTTCTTTCTGACTTATTTCATTAGAATAATAATTTCAAGGTCCATCCATGTTGTCCCAAATGGCAGTATTTCATCTTATGGCAGAGTAGTATTCCATTGTGTATATACGCATATACCACATCTTCTTTATCCAATCATCTATTGAAGGACACCTTGGTTGTTTCCATGTCTTGACCACCATAAATAAATCTGCAATGGACATTGCAGTCATATATCTTTATGGATAAAGATTTCCAGACTTTTGAAGTAGATACCCAGGAGAGGGATTGCTGGATCATATGGTAGATTTGAGCATTTTTTAAATGTTGATAGTATTTTATCACCTGATCAATAACTTTTCCTTTTATTAGTGGACATGCCTTTGGTGTTGAGAGGCATCAGAAGAAGAAAAATTTTCTCTGAATATTTTCTAAGTTGTTTAAGACTAGATCTGCCATATATTAAAAAAACACAAAACAAAACCCTTTATTTTTGCCCTCTGCCCCACTCCACCCTCACAGCACTGGGAGATGGTTGAGTTGGAAGTTGGGCAGCACTGCCCAGTGGAGCATTGCCAGCAGCAAAATTTTCTTCCATTTGTACGTGATGCTTGTTTGGGAATATTTTGCCTTGAACACAAAAGCAGAGCATCACAACTGATGTCGGATATGCATTCATCGCATCCATGCTCATTCAAGGACTGTGCTGAACAAGAGCCTGTGCCAGTTATATGTCCTAGTATGAGAAGAATTTTTGCCTGAGACACCATCATCCGTCAGCTCATGAATGTGAAAAACAATACCTCTAAGCCTTGTATGGCTGCCACTCAGAAACTTCTTAAAGACATTATTGATTCCAAGACAGGATATACAGCAAATAAGCAATGGAAGGGTGCCAAAAATAGTGAAACAGCTGCAAAGGTAGAACTGATGAAATTGAAGATACATGATGATGGAGATAAGTCATTGCCACAGCGGGCAAAGAGAAGAACGAACCAATGTTCTGCCACTGATGGAGCATTGGAAAGGTCACCGACTTTGCAGCTCCTTTCGTCAGTCTTAAAAAAATGACAATAACACACTAACAGCTAAGAAATTAAGGTTGTATCACATGACTTCAGGAGAGGCCCTACTCTTGGATCATACTTTGGAAACCTGGATCGCTAGGGAGGGTTGTCCTTTCTATAACGGTGGAAATGTTATCTTGGAATATCTTAATGATGAAGAACAGTTTTCAAAAAATGTTGATTCTTATTTCAAATAGTTTCACTCAAGGATTCAAACCAGAAATCACAAGGAAAATTCTATGTTAAGTTGGTTTCTTTTACTGCAAATACTATATATATATTATATATATATGTAATATATAATATATATATTATATGTATTACATATACAATTATAACTTTCTAATATATATATTCCTAATATATATTATATTATAATATATAATATATTATATATGTACATATTGTATATATATGCATATATTATTTATATATATATATATTAGAAAGTTAGACATCATCTCATTCACTCTTCAAAGTTTTTGGATGAGGAATCTCAGGACTAGAA
The DNA here is from genome assembly GCF_964194185.1 of Rhinolophus hipposideros. NCBI lineage: Eukaryota > Metazoa > Chordata > Mammalia > Chiroptera > Rhinolophidae > Rhinolophus > Rhinolophus hipposideros. The sequence goes on along the minus strand of NC_138053.1, from coordinate 71,561,243 downwards.
AGGGGAGATGGTTTTTTTGGTGTCACTTCTTCAAACTGCCGTGGGGCATTATCTCTCATAAAGGTCCTCCTCCAGTGGGAATCACTTTTTTTTTTGTATGAATGTATTACAAGTGAGAAGAAAGATGAGGTAGCTCAACTTCATTACTGTCTCTTTATATATTGCTGAAGCAAAATACATGCCAAAAGTAACTACATTTTACTGACATATTAAAATTAATTCATCTAACAGATGTATTCCATCTATTCTCAACAAAATACTACTATATAGAAGGAATAGAAATAATTTCTATTTGTTCTTTGTCCTTTTTTATTTTAATTTTCATGGGCACATATAGTGGCTTTAGGTTTAATTAAAGGTATAAACTTAGAATGTTCATTAAAAAAAAAAACCTTTATCCTTTTACTTTTGATAAAATCCATTATTAGCACCTTATTTTCTGAAAAGCTAGTCCATGAATTATTAAATATACTTAGTAATCAATATAATAAAGTTTTCAGATGTCCAAGAAAATTTTATTTAGTATTTGTCTTGCAAAACTAATTTTTAATTTTCACGAGAAACAAAGTTTTGGAAAATAGAAGTAAGAAAATGCCAGTTTTCTTGAAATCCACCCTATCTCTAAACATATACATACATAAAAGTACTACAGTTTATGAAAATAAAAAATTCAGTCAATTTGCTTCTATTGGATCTCATCAAAACACTTTCTTTCTATTGAAGCATTTGAATATAGGAGACACTAATTTTCATTTAAAATATATTTGAATGTACTTTGACTATAATTCACTGGAAAGCCCAAATTTAAACCATATGTTAATGAATAGGAATGTAGATCGCAGGGAGGATATTGCTCATAATCCAAAATTTGGTGGCCATTCTTTTTTTTTTTTCCAGAAAATTAAAATTTTTTATTGAAGTATAGTTGGCCTGCAATATTATGAGTTTCAGGTGTACAACATACTTATTCAACATTTATATACCTTACGAAATGATCACTTCAATAAATCTAGTAACCATCTGTCACCATACAAAGTTATTGTGATACTATTGAGTATATTCCCTATGCTGTACATTACATCCTCCCGACTTATTTATTTTATAACTAGAAAGTTGTACCTCTGTTCCCCTTCACTTTTTCACCTATCCCCTTCCCCCTTCCCCTCTGGTAACCATCAATTTATTCTCTGTTTCTAGAAGTCTGTTTCTGTTTTGTTTTTTAGATTCCACGTATAAGTGAAATCATACGGTATTAATCCTGTGTTTGACTTACTTCACTTAACATAATACCTATGTTTATCCATGTTGTTGCAAATGGCAAGTTTCATTCTTTTTTGTGGATGAGTACTATTCCTCTGTGTGTGTGTGTGTGTGTGTGTGTGTGTGTGTGTGTGTGTGTGTATCCCACATCATCTTTATTCATCTGTTGATGGACACTGGACACTTAGGTTACTTCCATATATTGGTTATTGTGAATAATACAATGAATGTAGGGGTACGTATATTTTTTAAAATTAGTTTTCATTTTCTTTGGATAGATACCCAGAAATGGAATTGATGCGTCATACGGTAGTTCTATTTGCAGTTTTTAGAGGAGTCCCCATACTGTTTTCTACAGTGCTGCATAAGTTTGCAATCTCCCCAACATTGCCTAAGAATTGCCTTTTCTTCATATCCTTGCATAGACTTCTTTGTTGTTATTTTGATTATAACCATTCTGACACGTGTGAGGTGATATCATCATGGTTTTGACTTGCATTTCCCTAATGATTAGTAATGATGATCACCTTCTTATGTGTCTGTTGGCCACCTATATGTCTTGTTTGGAGAAATGTCTACTCAGATCCTCTGCCCAGCTTTCAATTAATTTTTAATGTCGAGTTGTATGAGTTCTCTCTACAGCGTATATATTAACCCCTTATTGGGTATATAATTTGCTGATAACTTCTACCATTTATTGGGTTGCCTTTCATTTTAATGGCTTCTTTCCCTGTGCAAATACTTTTTAGTTTGATGTAATCCAATTTACTTATTTTTGTTTTTGTTGTCCTTGCTGGGACATATATTTTGTTGTCCCCTTGCTGGGGAGATATACTTTTTAAAAAATTTAGGCAGATGTTACAAAGTTTACTGCATATGTTTTATTCTCAGAGTTTTGGTTTTAAGTCTTACATTTAAGTCTTTAACCAGTTTTCAATTTATTTTTGTGTATGGTGTAAGAAAATGGTCCAGTTTCATTATTTTATATGTAGCTGTCCAGTTTTTTTTAACACCATTTATTGAAGAGATTGTCTTTCCCTCATTGTATATTCTTGCCTACTTTGTCTTAAATTAATTGACCATATAGTATGAGTTTGTTTCTGGGCTCTCTATTCTGTTCCATTGGTCTATGTGTCTGTTTTCAAGACAGTTTGATGGCCTTTCTTATTCCTTCTCTCTATTTCTAAAACAGGTTTTCTGATTCCAAATGTTGTAATTGCTTAATGTATTTTGCTAAATGAAATGACCCAATGGAAAAAGTAATATATTATGTTTTGAGAACTAAGTGATGATGTGAACCTATAATCCTCATTGTTTCGGAATTGCTTTGATCTTGTCTTGTGGAAAAATCCCTCTTTTTCAGAGTAAGAACTTTAAAATTATGTAATTTTAATTAGCAATTCGTGATTAGTTATTGGTCATGCAGCATTGAACAAAATACCTAAATTCTCTGACCCTCAGTTTTCTCATTTGTAAAGTTGTGAAAATTCTACCTACTTGGCACAATTAAATGTAAGACAATATGTGAAACCTGGCACGGTTACTAGCACATTGTATAAACTCAATATGGTTTGTCTCTTTTTTCCTTCCATTTAAGCAAAGCAAAATAGCTATTGGCAAAGTTAATCTTGTTTAAAATCATTAAGTTTTTTTCGCATAAAGCTAATACATTTTAGCAATTAAATCATAATTTTGATAGATGCAATTATTACATGTGTGTACTTTCTAATTTAATAGTAGCATAGTATGTTGTGTTCTTCTTGAGGGCTGGTCAGGTAAATGAATAAGAAAATCATATGAAAATATATATTCTCTAATATGGTGGAAGAGGGTAAAGGGGGTCAAATATATGGTAATGGAAACAGAACAGACTCTGGGTGGTGAGCACACAATGTGATATGTAGATGATGTATTATAGAATTATACACTTGAAACCTATGTAATTTTACTGATTGTCACCCCAATAAATTTAATTAAAAAAGAAAGTACGTATCGTCTAAGTAATCATAAAAGAAGAGCTTCAAAAACGTTTTGAGCAATTGAAGCATCACTGAAATCTGTGCCAAGATGAAGCCTTCATTCTTCATTTCTTCAACAAATATTAATTGAATATCTAATGTGTAATAAGTTAAAGACTCAGTGGTAAAGAAACAAACATGGTCCTTGCTCTAGTGGAGAAGGAATGTATTCAAATAAAGAGATATTAACCAAATAATCTTACAATTAAATATGAAATTACAACTGTGAGCAGTACCACTAATTACAGATGTGTAGTACTTTGAGTATATGTAATAGAAGGATTTGATTTAGTTAGGAAGGTGAGGTAAGTGAGAGGTGATGATCGAGCTGATTAATAACAACTCAGTAGGAGTTTTTTAGATACAGATGGAAATGGAATTCCAGTAGGGAGGACAGCATACACCAAGTCCTTAATGTGAGAGTCCATACAACACATAAGTTAGACCTAAAATGTATAGCATGGCCAGAATATAGAGGGGAAGGAAGAGATGATAAAGCTTTAGGTGTAGTCATCCTCCTAGGGTATGCTAAGAAAGTTTATCCTTTTTATAAATGCAACAGGAAGCAATTAAAATAATTCAAACAAGGAAGGGGGTTGAACATGGGGTAGATGACAATCAAATTATCATTTTTCGCAGATCACCATGGATGGCAAAAGTAGCTTTATGTAAACCAGTCAGTTGTCTGTTTCAGAAGAGCAGGGATAGAGGTGTCAGGGAAGATGAACTACGAAGTTGGTGGTGATGGAGATGGAGGGAAATGGATGGAATAGAGAAGGTGATTGTAATAGGCAGTAAAATCATCAGATCTTTGTAATATGTAGGGTGAGAGAAAGAGCAATTGAAAATCACTTTTAGATTTTTAAAATTTTATTTATTATGGTGACATTGGTCAATAAGATTATATAAGTTTCAAGTGTATAATTCTACAATACATTATCTGTGTATTGCATTGTGTATTTACCACCCAAAGTCAAGTCTCATTTTGTTATCATATATTTGACCTCTTTTATTCTCTTCTACTACCTCCCCCACCTCCCTTCTCTTCTGGTAACCACCATATTGTTGTCTGTGTTTATGAGTTTTTTGTTTGTTTTGTTTGCTTGTTTGTTTTCTGTTTTACACCCTACAATTAAAATCTTATGGTTCTTGTTTTTCTTTCCATCTGACTTATTTTGCTTAGCATGGTATTCTCAAGGCTTATCCATGTTGTCACAAATGGCAGTATTTCATCTCTTCTTATGGCAGAGTAGTATACCATTGTGTATATATACCACATCTTCTTTATCCAATCATCCACCAAGGGACACTTAGGTTGTTTCCATATCTTGGCCACCATGAATAATGCTACAATGAGCATACAGGTACATAATGTCTCTACAAATAAATGTTTTCAAATTTTGGGTAGATACCAGAAGAGGGATTGTGAAATCACATGGTAGCTCTATTCTTAATTTTTTGAGGAAACTCCATACTCTTCTCCATAGTAGCTGTACCAATTTACATTCCCACCAGCAGTGTATGAGGGTTCATCTTTTCCCACAGCCTCTCCAACACTTATTATTACTTGTCTTGTTGATAATAGCTATTCTAAGAGGTGTGAAGTGGTATCTCATTGTGGCTTTTATTTACATCTTCCGTATAGCTAGTGAAGTTGAGCATCTTTTCAGATATCTGTTGGCCTTTTGTATGTCTTCTTGGGAGAAGTGACTGTTCAGATCCTCTGCCCATTTTTCTTCTTTTTAAAAATGGGATTACATTCATGTATTTGATGTAGAATTTGTAATCTTTATTTAAGTTTAATCTAATATCTTGAATAATGACTTGTGGAGAAATTTATTAATCATTGTCAGATCATGACATTTCTGAATTAATGATGTATTTAAAGGATTTTTTTATTTTTAGACAAATACATTAGTATATTTTTCATTCTGAATACTCATTGCCAGGTCCTGTCAGTATCAACCTGTTTAAATTTGGCAGTTGTAGGTAATTATTAAAGCTATTTTATTTTTTATATTCTGTACAATTATGGCTGTTTGAAAATGCAGTCAACAATATTGAAAATTGTTTACCTTTACTATGCAGTTCATTAAAAAATTAAAGGAAAGTCTTCATTGATGGCATCTCTTCCTCTACCTACTATGATCTCTATTAACTCAGTAATGCTTTTAGGAGAAAACCTAAAAGCTGGTCTGGTGATGGGATTAAGCGGCAGCATATGGTATTCTGGAAAGTAAACACCAATAGGAAGACTTAAGTTCTAATGCAAATATTTGAGTTGTTGCAAATAAACTCAACTGATTAGAATGGTTGGGGAATTGGCTATATTGGTTATTGGCATTTTCTGATTATTTGAAGAAAAATATATTTGAATATGTGGTACTATAAATCTTAATAATATATAAAAATCTTCTTTGTCTGTCTTAATGAATAGAGCACAATGACCTTGAATTAAATTTTCTTTGATCCTACAGAATTCAGGGTCATTGCTACAAACTTCAGTTGTCATTACATATCATGATATTATTGTGAGTGTGGAAGTCATAAAGGCTTAAATCAACTTCAGGATACACTGACTTTAGCATATACACTGAAATTTATGTTGTTGTTTTTTAAAAGCACAGATATCAGCTTGTTTTCTTTCTCCATGTTTCCCTGACCTAAATGGGAGCAGGAAAATGTGGCTAATTGTAGATTCTGTTTACTTAAGTGAAACTTTTTCCTTCCCTTCTCCCAGTTTTATTGGGATATAATTGACATATAACATTGTGTAAAGTTAAGGTCCACAATGGGATGATCCGATGTACATATAAATGAAACTTATGTCTCATCTTTGTAAGGCGGCATCCCAGTATGGAGATCCAGCAACTTTCAAAAGCTAAAATATTTCTAATCACACGAGTGATTATTTGTTTGTAAACAGCACCAAAAATGTTGATTCCATATTTTCCTTCTTAAATTGGGATTGATCTACATGTTACAATAATAATTATAACTTTTCACATATTCTAACATTTTGTTTCCCTTGTACAAGTAATACATCCTACATTCAATTATTATAAAATACTGAATTGTTTTCTCTTATTAAAATACTACTGACAGCCCATTTATACTGTTTCTCTCTTTAAGGAAATCTGATTTTTTTCACAGACAATTTATGTGCAGAAAATAGTTAAACTATAATAAAACAGAAAAATATACACTTATTGCTGGATGCAATACTTTGCAGAAGTTTTTGTATGTATATAAATATTTGAATCATTTAAAATATTGTATTATATATATATATATATAATATATATATTTTAATTATTTAATACTTGTTGGACATTTACTCCATTACTCTTTAAGGATAAATCTATTAACTTCCTTTTAGCATTAAGATAAAAATTTCTAAATTAGCAATTCTTCCAAAGTTTTAGAAATAAATTAGCCTTTAAAATTCACAAAATTTAAAATGCTTTGTGCCCATATGCAATTAAGAAATTGACAAACCAATATGTATGTTTTTAGCCATGTGGTGAAAAAGTATTGCCTTTGGCTGAAACTATGCTTGCTTATTTTGAGGCCACAGAGTAAAAGTTATCCTTACTAACTGGTGAAAATCAGTTAGTAAGGAAGCTGGAAGACTTATAGGTCCTAAGAAATCTCTGCTGTACCCATTCCATATCATAAAATCTGTGAGGGTTGCGACTTCTCCATGGTGTTACCATGTGTCATCTTTAACCAAGATGTGCAATTTGGTTCTTGTTCTCTGTGGTTGTAAGAAATTACATGGTGAGTCTCTTCTAATACAGGTAGTATTTGGGTGTTGTGGTGGCTTCCCAAGGTGGATGATTACAGGTAGCCTTGCTTTGGCCTCTTATTCTGGCATAGCCTTTGTGTTTTGTCCTCCCATCCGCATGTGCTATTTATTTGGGATCCACCTTTCACAAATAGAATAAAGTCAGTTTTGATTTAGAGTTCAATTTGTGACGGTGAAATTCTGCCATACCTTCTTTCTTTATCCTTTACCACAGCTTCTTCACCACGGCACAGAGTATATACACTACATCCATTCAGGAAAGAGAGATTATTCTATAGTAACCAACAACATCCCCATCTCAGTAGCTTTAAACCACTGAAATTATTTCTTGCTTAGGTTATATGTCTATCATGGTTTGACTAGAGATTCTGGTCCATGTTATTCTCACTTGGATGCCAGGCTGAGAAGGCAGCACTGTCTGGAAACTTGGCAGTTTCTGTGGCAGAGGAAAGGAAGAACATGGTGAATTGTGTACTGGTTCTATAAGCATACACTTAGACTGACATGTGTCACGTTTCACTAGATAAGGTAGGTCACATGGCCACACACAACTGTAAGGGAGCAGAAAATCCAAATCCTGCCATGTTTCTGGAAGGAGAGCCCTAAGTATTTGGTGAAGCACACCGATGACTACCTCAATCTGTCCTTCATCCTCCCAACAACCCCACATGGAGGAATATGAATGTATGAAGCCTTTGAAACTTAAAAATATCCGATGGCTTTAATCTGTGTGAGGAGAATAGCAAAGAATAATACACCAAAATAGGCATTTGTCTTTTTAATCAATAGAATAGCATTATCAGTTTCTCAAGTCATTTCAGGTATTCCATTGTTTGAATAATATTCTGAAAGCTATTGGAATCAGAAGGTAGACGTTGTTAACTATTAATTTTCAGGGGTTAACATACAATAACTTTTGGAGAGAACATATGTGAAATTTCGACATGGATGACCTTCAGCCTGGCATAGGATATACTGGCCTTGGAGCTGTGGCTTGACATCCTCCCTGCCTGGAGCTTTTCTTCAGTAGCATAGTCTGTGGTTCTATTGCTCTGGAGGAAGATTTCCATCACTGAAAGATTAGTAGTCTTGAAACATTGTTCTTTCCTAGGTTCCATGATATTATTCTTTCCTCTCTTTCTGGATACTCTTTCTCAAGTTCTTCCATTTGATTCTCCTCCTCTCCTTGCCCCATCAGTGATGGCTTTCCACCCACTTTCCTTTGCTTCCAAGATAGGCCCAAATCTTTTCCTCCTCTGTTGCCTCATGGTGGCTGTTTTACTTCAGATGTTCAAGTTGCTGACTGGCACTATTAATTCACTTGTCTCCTAAGTGTCTCTACTGTGAGTCTCTGTGCACCCTGCTGTTTGTCACTTTCCAGGACACTTCTATAACACAAATGTAAACTATTAGTATAACCATCAAAGGAGTTCAAAAAGTGGCCCACTTTTGTTACTCTAGTTTAACTTCCTATTGCTCTCATCAAATTCAAGCCTACAGTCACAAAAATCACCAGGTTCTTTCAAGACTCCAAAGAATCAGCATGGAGCAGCAGAAAGGCACAGATTTTTAGGATCAGGTATACCCAGGTTCGAATACTGAATTTGACAATCATGAACTATTTGACCTTGTTATCTAACTTCTCTGAACATCTGTTTTATGCTCTATTCAATGGGAATAATAGACATGACGTGTATAGTTGTTTTGAGTATTAGGCTTGACTATGTACTTATCACAATAACTGGAATACGGTAGAGTTTTCATCACCGGTACTTATTATCATCATCGTTATTGTTATAACTTCATATCTATATAGACAGCATTGCTTAGACATGGCATTTATAAACTTCACATCATAGAAAACTCATCATGTTCCTACTTTAGAATGATGCAGGTTTCAATGCCTACCACTTCCAACTTGCTCTCCTAGGAAAAATTGCCTTGCTCATTAGTGCCCCGCTCAGTAAGACTATGAGTGGTCCTTGTGTGGGAGATGCTAGTGATTAGATCAGGAGTAGCCTAAACCCCACAACAGTCCACCTTCAAATTGGCTGGTAGCTATGAAGCAGACTTGTATGAAGGGTTCTGTCCAATACTCGGGTGCCCTGCAGGATCTAGACTAGAAAATATGGATAAATTTGACTATTAGTAAGTGATTAGTGTAGAGTAAGATAACTGTCAGTATGGAGAGGGCCATACAGCAGGAAGATAAAGCAAAGCCAAGGCATCAGACTATGAGTCCCTTGGAAAAGGACAGTGACAGTAGTTGGTACCTAGGGCTTTTTGGTTCCAGGTGACTTTCTGCTTCTAATTCTAGTTAATGTGAATCTATACACATTAAATAAATCTCTCAGGGTCAACACATGCTGAGCCTCTGCTCCTTGCAATCAACTTCAAGATGTGCTTCATATGTTACCTCTCAGAAGGCTTTCATGGCTTCCCCCAGGAGTCGCTTCTTTGGGATCCCATGATATGGTGTATTTTATATATACACACACACACACACACACACACACACACGTATATATCCTTTATAGAACATATTCTAATAATTTATATTATTTTTCCTGACATAATGAGGATTTCTATTTTTATAGTTCTAGCATATAATCTATTCTCTGGCATGTAATAAGCAATGGATGAGTACTGATTTATGAATAATAGATGAATAAATACATGATTCTCGCTTATCCTTCCCACAGAACTCAGAAAAGCAATTCACTTATAGGTTAAGTAACTTAAAAAGAGTACCTATATTTTAAATTGAGTGATTACTTTAACTTCTGTTCAGAATAAATAGCCTTAGTTCACCTTGTTCAGGTGAAAAGAGAGAGATAGAAAAGTACTGTCACAAAGCTTTTCTTTATTTTTCCTTTCTAACCTGAAATTCACATGGGAATTATGTAACACGTTCCTGCTACATCTTGTGAAAATGGAGAATTGTGAATTGCACTGAAGTAAGAGCAAAACTTTGGTTAAGTGAATTATATAATTAAATTCTGTGTCCTAACACCATGAATTTATAGGGCCTATTGTGTAATTAGTTTACAAAAGAAAGAGCATTGGTGTTATTTACGACAGATGTTCACCTAACTTAAAACAGGAAGAGCATATTTACTTCTATGTAGTTATTACAATGTAATTAAAACCATAAAACCACCTTATCTGAATTTCAAAGCCAGGGCATGTTTTTTCTTTCCTTGGCCTTATTGACTGCATTACTCTTCACTGATCATGGAAGGATCGTAGGGGAGGGCCGCAGGTTGGTCACTGTAGGCTTGCCAGATATTTTAGTAAGGTTTCACTTTTTTGCTTCACTCTTCAGTGGAGTGATCAGAAAATTCTCTAAAAAGTTGCATGCTTGTTGGGAGTAAGAAACCTAGGATATAGCTGGTGACAAAAATCACTTTTGTGCCTATGTTCTGGGAGTGGTTGGGAAGGAAAAAGAGGGGATTCAATCAGCAGATACTTGCAAAAGATCTGTTTTATGTATGCATGGTTAGTGAGTAAACCGCTGCTGTCTTTTTCCAGACAATTAAGAAGCAGGAATATAAACGTTTTCTAATCTTCAGATTGCCTTTGTATATGACTGTCCATGTACTTTTAAAGTGTCCATATGGGTCACCCATACTGTGACTTTTGACATGCACCATGCCTGATAGATATATAGTCTTAGGCTGCCCACCCTCCATGATAAATCTGCTGGAGGGGAAGTTCTGGCAGGAAACAGTACTTGGGTTTACAGAAAACAGGAACTATCTCTATTCAAAGCATGGGGAAGTATGCCCAGATGTCAAATGTCCACTCCAATCAATTCAGTTCATTCCGCCCATAATCATTTGCTTGTTAGAGGGGATTTCTGACTCCTTCATAATGGCTCACTCGGATCAGGGCAGTATTATTCAGGGATCTGACAACATGTGCAAACTCTTTTTGAATTAATTTTCAAAGTCTTTTGTGACTGGTGTCAATTTGGCAACAATGTTCTTTCATATTTGTGGGCTCAAGGTCTAGGGTTTGAGGGTTGTTAATTATAAGAATTTCCTCTCCAACAACTCCCTTTCACCTTTCAGAGGGCAGAAGTACTGTATCAGAGTTAAAATAGGGAGAGAGACATAAGAGTTTGGGATTAGAAGGTGGATTTTTTGACCCTGTAAAGAATGTTTAATAGCAGGATAATCTGAGAGTAAGGCTTAGAATCTGCCTCATTCAAGGTCTCCAAAGGCTCACAGAAAAAGAGTAAGAAAGTTTTCATGTAAATGTGACACATTATAATTTATACTACAAAAATCATTACATAGCTAAATTATGCAAAAAAGATAAATTATTTAAAATGAAGATACACTATTGGCTAATATTTTAAAATTCCTTTTAAAAATAATTTATATGTAAAAATTGAACTACAGCAGACAGAAAACGCTTCACAGCTTAATTTTGCTCACTGTCGTCCTGAAGACCTCATGAAACATTCTCATGTCTACTACATTGAGTTGGGCATAGTATAAAGAAAGATAAAAAAATACAACCCTTTCTAAACTAAGACTTTGGGGTTATGACTGGTAGCCTTGTGAAGCTCTGTGACTCAGTGTCCCAGGGTGTCTTTCTTTCTTTTGCTATTAGAGCCTGTAACTGTAGAACTTTGCAGAACAGAGGAAATGGCCATCAAGAGGATGCTTCTGGTAGTATGGTGGTATGGTGTCTTTTCTACATTGGCATTTCATTTTATTGACAGATTCATTATAATTACTTCCACAGAGATCACATATTTTCAATGGGGACCGTAAATAACTTTTTTTTTTTAATCAAGATGAAGGATAGCAAGAGGTATGCTTCTTGTTATACTATAATGTATCTAACCAGTATCCAGATATGTTGTGGGAATCCATGATCCAAATTTGGGCTTTAAAATTCAATTTATTTTCTGGCTGCATCTTTAACAAACTAATTCATTTAATACAATTTGTAATTTCCTGTGTTAAGAATAAATTGTTAAATCAACACCAGTTTTATATCTGAAGGAAATTATTTCTTAGTTTCCTATTATCAGAGGAAAAGTAACCACTGTCAATGACAGTTAATCTTACTTGCAACATTATTATAAATTCCCTTACATTGTCACTCAGTATTTTGTAACATATTTTGGCTTTTTTGACTGTGTATATGAAGGCAAATGAGAATTTGGTTCGAAGAATGAGAATTTGGTCCAGAGAACTTCCATTAACATAAGAGAATTTTTTTATTTAAAAGACTTAAAAAAATATTTAATTGGGGTTGGTAGCCATAGGGATATCATTTTGCCATTATTTTGGTGTTGCCTAACCAAACATACACAATTGTTTCTTGCCAAATGTTTGTCTATAATCATGTAGATTTTATTGCAATATCTTATTAGTTTTTCATTTTCTTTGACGTAGTAACATTCAAAGCCAAACAACTCTATAAAATAAGGTTTTATTATCTTCATGTTTGTTAGGTCAAAATTCCTTTCCTTAATATTGCTTAAATACAATTAGATTTTTGAGGTTTAAATTCCTTTCTTTAGTAAAAATTGTGATGGGGTTTATGTTTTTCCAAATAAAATATATAGCAGTGGTGATGATCCACATTTTAGAACATCCTAATTAATTATGCATTTTGCTAATAACTCCAATATCTTTAATTGTAAACCTCTATTTTAATTGAAAATCTAAACTTTACAGATAAAATATTTGTCACATGCAAAGGATCCTCATTTCCAGATATCTATGTTGATATCTAGTTATAGATGAAAAGCCTAGTTTCTGTCTCAGATCTTTCTTATTGGTTTGGTTTGGTTTCCCTGATTTCTCACCATCGTATTTCTATCAGATATTTAATCTACAGTAAAGATGTTCAAGACAGATTTGAGTCAGTGTCAATCTTGATTTCTTGGAGATGTTTGTATGTGTGTGCTCACATACTAGAGCCACACATTTTTTCATACTTAAAGAGGTATTTATATAATTAAAAAAATGTATGCTCTCATAATGGGTTAGGCACTATTTAGGTCCTAGAGATACATGAATAAATAAAAATGTTTTCTGATTTTAAGGAAATTACAGCCTGAGGCAGACATTGAAATAGTAATTGCAACAGCCAAGCATGAAAGCCTGCAATAGAGACATGAATTTATCTTTTTTGTGGAAATATAATTGAATATAGATAATTTTATATAAGCCATCCAAATACAAAATGATAGGAGAACAGAGAAGAAAATAAAATTTTTCTTGTGGAAATCGATGCAAGTTTCACAAAGATTATATTATTTAAGCAATTATCTGTGTGATATTTTCCCACTCTTCTCAACTAAGATCAGTCTATTCTTTAGCTGTTCCACTTTATTTATTAAAAAACATTTAAGTACAGTTGGCATACAAAATTACGTTAGTTTCAGGTGTACCATATAGTGAGTCACATTTATATAGCTTACAGTGTGATCACCTCACTAACTCTAGTAATCATTTGTCACTGTGTCATCTTATCACAATATTATTGACTGTATTCCCCTTCACCTTATTCACTTACTCCGCACCCCCGCCCCTTTGGCAACTATCAGTTTGTTCTCTGTATCTATGAGTTTGTTTCATTTTGTTTGATCATTTGTTTGTTAGATTCCAAACATGAGTGAAATTATATGGTATTTGTCTCTCTCCGTCTGACTTATTTTACTTAGCGTACTACTCTCTAGTTTATCCATCTTGTCACAAATGGCAAGATTTCATTCATTTTTTATAGCCAAGTCATGTTAATATTTCATTGTGTGTGTGTATCTCACATCTTTATTCATTCACCTGTCGATAGACACTTAGGCTATTCCATGTCTTGGTTATTATATACAATGCTACAATAAATAATAAATGAAAGGGGGCAAATATCTTTTTGAATTGTTTTAATTTTCTTCAGATAAAAAATACTCAGAAGTGTAATTGTTGGGTCATAAGATAGTTCTATTTTTAATTTTTGGGGGGAATCTTCATACTGTTTTCTGTAGTGGCTGTATACTAGTTTACAATCCCACCAACAGTGCATGAGGTTTCCCTTTCCCCCACATTCTTGCCAACCCTTGTTCTTTTTGATAATAGCCATTCTGATAGGTGTGAAGTGATGTCTCATCATGGGTTTGATTTCCATTTCCCTGATGATTAGTGATGTTGAGCATATTTTCATGTGTCTGTTGACCATTTGTATGTCTTTCTTGGAGAAGTGTCTACTCACGTCCTCTGCCCATTTTTTAAATTGGATGTTTTTTGATGTTGAGTTCTATGAGTTCTTTATATATTATGCATATCAATCCCTTATTGGATTTATCATTAGCAAATATCTTCTCTCATTCAGTAGATTGTCTTTTTGCCTTGTTGATGGTTTCCTTCACTTTGTAAAAAAGTTATTTAGTTTGATGTAGTCCCATTTGTTTGTTTTTGCTTTCCTTGCATTTGCCTGAGGGAAGATATCCAAAAATATATTGCTAAAACCGAGGTAAAAGAGTGTGTTGCCTGTTTTCTTCTAGGATTTTTATTACGATGTCAGGTCTTAAGTTTAAGTCTGTAATTCATTCTAGTTTCCTTTTGATACAATGGAATGTCATGGGAGGGTTTTTAGCTGAAGAGAGATTGACACATCTGATGTACGTTTAAAAAGGCTCACTCTTACTGTTGTGCTGAGAGCAGGGTCTACAGGAGCATGCTAGTCATTCTTTATTGCCCTTCCAGACCTATTCTCTGCTCTTCTTGTCCTATGTCCCTGAGGCTGCCTTGCCCCCGTTCCTCGCCCCACTTCCTCGCCCCACTTCCAAATGGGCATGGGCAAAAGGAAGTATGTGTAAGAGATCTGTGAGAGCATGAGATGAGGTTTGGGTATTTATCTCTTCTGCTGTTCTCCTTGTCAAGTTATGGTTTTAGTGGTGCCTGTTTTGGCCATAGTTCACGTCATTTAAGATGTAAAATAACTAAATAACTAAAATAGGTTTATAAACATTGAATGATGTTTAATTATATTTAGGTCCAATTCCCCTTGATATTATTTGTAATCAAATTTTTAAATGTACTTTTTAAAAGCTGTCCCTCAGTTTGTTTCTTCTTTTATAGAGTTGCACGCCAATGGCCACGTGACAGGTTCTATTTCAGTTGGAGTTTCTTTGGATAGATATCTTGTTGATTACATCCTTGATGGTAGCAGAGGAAAGCCAGTGCTCTGCCCTTGCCATTTTGGGAGGTCTGCACAGCAGTATACCATGGCACTCCGCCCACATTTTTACCCGTAAGAAAAATATACGCAAATAATAGGAAACAGCTGCTTCTTTCTTACACTGCTCTAGTGCAGTATTTAGCCTATAACTCCTGCTCATGGACCTTATGTTCCACACTAAAACTTGGGAAAAAACTCTGCTGGTGGGTCCAATTGAGTAAGTTCATTTCCCTTTTTACTATGGGGAGGAAAAACACAGTCTTTTCCCCATTTGGCCAAGTTTTTCTGTGGCTTAAGTTTACTGGTGGCCTTTAAATAAGACCAGTTCCAGAGTTAACCTTTCTTCTCCCCATCTGGGCTCAGTTATCATTCAGGTTCATTTTTTTTTTTTTTTTCAAATTGGTTTTCTCATTTTTGGTCTGTGGCTGACTTCCCTCTGGGAGGGTGGCTATACCGCCCAGTAACTGGAGTGAGTGCCTGATTAAAGATTGCAACTAATGATGTTTGGGATGGACACAATGTTGCTATGCTTTCATGTCTCCCTTTTTTTTCTTCTAATAGTTTCTTATTAGTTAAAACCTTAAGTAATGCATGTGAATTTCTTGGAAATGTTAAAACATTTCTTTTTATCTGCTATACTTTATGCCAGATTGTGTGTAGGCTAGTGACCTAGAAAAGCCATTTACTGATATATGGTGTATAATTTAGCCAAACTGGTTTGATTACATTACTGGGTATGATTTAGGCCCATAGAAGAGTCAACCAGCAATTTGATTGAAGCCACACACTGCCTTGTCATCCAAAGATCAGAACAGAAGCTTTAATTAGCCTGGTTGATTAACCAAAAAATCCCGTTTTAGTTGGTTACCTGGAAGACTGTATCATAGGAGTCACTATGGACTTGAACATTACTTTTCTTAAGACAATAACAATCACATGAAAATAGCTACATCTCCTCTCATATTTTTTCAGTTAGCTTTGTAATGATACAGCATCCATTTTCAATCTTACAATGGAGACTGCTACTGAATTGTTTCTAAAGTCACAATGAATCTGAATTCATTTGGGTCATGTTCTATTCAACTCTAGCTGGAGGAAACCCACTTTGGAACAGGATGGTACTTTTTACCGTTGGTGCTTGGGGCACTGAAAAACAACAGGGACTAAAAAGGGCTAGAATAAATGAGAGTTTATTTTAATGATGTCTTTGGTAGAATAATATCTTTTCTGCTAACATTTATTTGCCAAAGAGTGAAATGATAGTCTAGATTATGAAACTATTTCTTATTGAAATAAAATAATTTGAGAAATTCTAATCATTTTACAATGGGAAGGTGTACAATAGAGAATCTTTTAAAGCAATTACTCTCCTGTATGAGGTATGATAGAAAAACATTGGTGAATGTTTAAATAAAAAATTATTACAGTAAAAGACACATTGCCATCAGTCCCCCTCAAAATATTCCCTCTCACTTTGTACACACTTATCCCCTCATTCTCACCACTTTCTGAAGCAGTTCTGGATCCTCTTTCGTGTGTGTCTTTACTTCATGCTCCGTCATAAAAATGCTCTGTATCACATATTTCTTCTGGTGCAGCAATTTCTGTCAAATAAAAACATTATGGTGTATCCTCATCCACCTTATTTACCGGATCTAGTACCATGCGACTTCTGGCTCTTCCCCAAAGTCAAAATGACCATGAAAGGAAAATGTTTTGAATTGATTCAGGACATTGAGGAAGCCATGATAGCACAATTAAAGACACTCATAAAAAAGGACTTTCAGAACTGCTTCAGAAAGTGGCAAGAATGATGGGCTAAGTGGGTTTGAAGTGAGGGGGAGTGTTTTGACGGGGATTCATGGCAATGTGTCTTTTACTGTAATTTCTTTTTAATTTAAACATTCACCATATTTTTTTTATCACACCTTGAAAACCACTTCCTCCTTCTATCTTATTGATTTAGCTTCTATCTGCTGGAGCTCTTCAGGAATAACCTCTGCCAGCTTGATACTGACAACTATTTTTGCACTAACTTGTGCAGATCTTCACCAGAGAGATGGGTGAAGTGTGATTTTTCTATCGGCTATTAATTAAGATTCTTTTTCATATGACGTGGAATAGGAGAAATTGCACTGTTACTTTTTGATTGGTCCTTTATTCTGAAGGCTTAACTAACTAAAATCTTTGTTTTTGATAAAAGAAGGATCTTTTCTACTTGCAGGAACTTTGTGAGCTGCTTTACTTGGGCTTTATTGTTTGGTTTCTTTTGGTTTTATACTTGGAAGGGAGAAGAGGGAGTGGAGACTTTTTACTTTAATAATCTTTGTGTTAACTTTTTCCTGACAATGCTCATGTTTTGGTAGGTAAGCCCCAAATATTCAGATAAAATATCTGATTTTCTCTTCTCGTGAATAGGAAAAAGAAAATGTCAGATGTATTACCAGGGTATAGCCCACAAACATTTCTGGATATAATATTTAGTGCTATATTTTTAAATTAATGGGATGTGTTGGGATCTAGTGTAAATAGCCCTGGTCTTGGAATCAGAAGACCTATTTTATGGCCCTAGTTTTGTTACTCATAGTCTAGGCTAATCTCTTTGCCTCTTTGCAAATAAAATGACAGCAGAAAAAATGAGTTACTCTTTCAAAGTGATCACTAAAATTAACTCTAGTTTATTCTAGGTTTGAATTTGATTGAATCTAGCACCTCCCACCTTACTTAATCAAGAAACCACACACCACATAACATTCTATAGAACAAAAGATCTACAAAAAGCTATTTAGAAAATACTGGAATAGATGGTCACTCTGTTTAGCTTCAACATTTATGGTTCCATGCTTTTATATCGTAACTAAAGTCAGAAAAGATTTTATTCTGTTTTAGTTTAGGCACCTTTACTGGTTACAGAACTTCTCTAAATAGATATAGAAAAGGGATTTCAGGAATGGGCCATTGGCTAGAAAAAAATGGGAAGAGTTGGTATCCTTCCACTTATCCAGCTCAGTTTCCTGAATTTTAAAGTTGTTAATGTTTTATTCTAATTAGAGAATTTCAAATCAGAGAGGAACGAAAGCTTAACATTACCTTGTTTGACCAACCACTGATTAGTTTCCTTATGGAAAAAGAGAACAAAGAGTTTTAATTTATTTTAGAACTCTTCTTGAATGTCATTCTAGAGTATTTTTACATATTTAACTAACGCCCAAACTACCACAAGTTTTCAGGGATCGATCCCTGGGTTTTCTCTCTCAGTGTTTACTTACCCTGGAAACATATATACTATAGGATTAAAAAAAAAGTCCATGTTAAAGCAATCATGTAAAATGGGCCATCATCAAAACTGTTTTTCAAAAGCAGAAGATGTGACTGGTCTCATAAAGGTGAGTGGGTGGAGGAAGGAGCTAAATAATACTGACCATAATTCAGTTAGGTTTGTAATCAAGACTAAATGGAGATCAAAAAGGAGGAAATGGGGATTTAGTCTTCACACAAAGAAAATGTTTCAAAAACAAGGGACAACTGGATGAAATTGAATAGGCTACAGAGAAGGGGTAAGGAAATAGTAGGAGTGGAGACAGATGGAAAGGAGAGGGATTCTGAGAAATAAAATTACTGGCTTTCTGTTTGAGGGATATACTTGCTGTGTAGTTTTGAGTGGTGGCTTTAGAAAAAAACTCAAGTAGTAATCCATGTAGAAGCACCCAGGAAGTTTAGTAAGAGATTAAAACTGTTACAAACACACCCACACACACAAAGGTGAGAACTTGTGAATGCTATTTTTCCCCTTCTCCTATAGTCACAGTCCCGAAATATTGAACAATTTTTAAGTATGAATCCTGTAAACAACATATGACTGGGTGTTTTTTTCCACTTTTTTTCTGAAATATTTAAAAATTTTAACAAAATTTGAAACGACAGTCAAAGAATTTTTTTCTGAATGATTTGAGAGTTGTAAACATCATGTCCCATAATCCCAGAATACTTTAGTGTGTGATTCCTACAGAGCATCTGCCTACATAAAGGCAATGCAACCATTAAAATCAGGAAATAAGCATTGATACAATGCTATGATTTAATCCACAATCTCTATTAAGATTTCAGCAGTTTCCCATAATGTTCTTTATAGCAAAATTATGCAATCCAAAGCCACACATAGCATTCAGCAGTGTTTTTTTCTCCTTTAACCTGAAATGGTTCCTTAGACTCTTGATATTCATGACTTTGATGCTTTCAAAATTAAAAGCAATTAGTAGAGATATTATAGAATGTCCCTAAAGTTAAGGTTCATGTGATGTTTCCTATTAATTAGATTCAGGTTATACATTTTGGGAAGGAATATCAGAAGGAATACTAGAATTGATGCTGTATTCTTATTATGTTCTATCAGATAGTACACAATTTCAATTTGTCATATTACTGGTGAGGTTAATTTTTAATACTTGATAAAGTTGTGTTCTCCAAGTTTCTCCACTCCGAAGTTATTTTTCCCTTTGTAATTAACAAATCTTGGGACTAAGTCAGTAATACATTCCTCATGAACACTTCACCCATTAGTTCTAGCATTCATTGACATTTCGTGACTGAATTGTTAGTATAATGGTTGCCAAATGATTCTTAATTTCATCATTTCATCTACATTTCTTAATTGATATTTTATTGTAACAAAGAATTTTCTCCCCATTTATTCATATACTTATTGATTTATATCTGTATGGACAAATGGCTTTCTATTTTATTCAATGGATTATAGTCCATTATTATCATTATTTTGATATTCAAATCATGTCCATATTGGCTAATGGGGGCCTCTTTAAGTTGCTTCCATCTATATCATTTTCAGAGCACTTTTTTTCCGGCATAATAAGATTTACCATGCTCACCTTGTACTTTGCTTACCCCAGCCTTGAAAGCAGGCATTTTTTCTCCAGGCATTCATAGTTCCTTGTAGTTGAAAACTGTGTTTAAAAATTATTGGGAGTATTGTCCATTACTATTGGGACTTCATTACTCAGGCCTCTCAGTAGATATAAGAAAGGAATATATGTAAGAATATCTGTATACATTTATATCTATTTACTATCCATCTATCTATCCATATCCATATTTATTGAAAAGTAAGTTCACACTAATACCTCCAGTTCTAGTCCAATACCATAGGATTAATTGCAGTTTTATTTTCTCCTTTCTATATTTGTAACCCCCTCCTACCTTAATGATAAATCTGAACCCATTGCATTACTCTGTTTAGGCCACCATAACATAGACTAAATGGCTACAGAAATTTATTTTCTCACAGTTCTAAAGGCTGGGAAGTCTGAGGTCAAGGTACAGTCCAATTGGGTTCCTCCTGAGAGTCTTCTTCCTGGCTTGTGGTAATTGTACAGAGCAATAAAAAGAACTAATAAACTTCCCTAACACATTTACCACAGAATTTATTTCAAATTTTCATCTCCTCAGCTCTAGTTCTATGTGTACACTTTTGCCCTCTGAATGGCCTTGCCTCCCACTTTCTGATAAGGTAGGCATGTGAATTTTTTTAAATCCCTTCCCTTTCCCAAACATTTTTTAATTATTACTTTGTCTTCACTCATTGTCTTTTCCTCCTTCTTTATTTCAGAGAACAAAATATGTCTGCAATGGCAACTCTTACACTTAGGCCTTTCTTCTCTTTTCTTCCTGTCTCTTCTGGACTGTTTTCCCAGGGGGGAAAAATCCCTCTTCTATTTGCAATACAATCTCCTTGCTCATTCTCCTCTCTCTTCTCTTTCTCCCTCTCTCGGTCTCCTAACTCAATCTACAAATATTGTCATGCCTAAATATTCTAAGCTAAGTTCTGCTACTCTTTCAAGCTGTTAATCAGATTTGCCCCTTTACTTTTATTTTTACCATCCAACTTTTTTTTTACCAAATAAACTACAGAGGGTGCCAAAAAAAGTATACACATTTTTAGAAAGCAAAAAAAAACAAAAAAAACAAACAAAAAAAACCTATTAAAATTGTAATACAATGAATGGCGGTAGCATTCATTTGATTAACACCTTCTTTTGAGCAAACGTCATACTACACATTGCTACCGTAATTCAATTCAACTTCGAAAAGCAATACATACCGTAGATAACATCTCTTTAAATGTGTATACATTTTTTTGGCATCCCTGGTATACTGTGTTAAGTTTTATACATGCACACATGTATAGTGAGACAGAGAAAATTTTTTTGTAAAAATATTCATCAAAAGAAATATAATGTAGTAATATTTTCTGTTATATAAAGTAGACTTTATGGAGGAAAAACCTCATTAGGGAAAAGGCAGACCATAATGTAATGCTAAAAGGATGCATTCACAAGGAACACATAGTAATTCTGAAGGTGTATGTGCCTATCAGCATAACTATCAAATACAAGTTAGGAGAATACAATGAGCTAGGTGGGTACTGTTGAATAACTCTGATGTTCACCTGAAACGAATATAATATTGCATGTTAGCTATATTTTAATTAAAAAAAACTTTAAAAAAATACAATGAGAAATTTATAGTTCTCCAGTTATAGTGGAATTTTAAACACATACTTCTCAGCGTTTGATAGAAAAAAAAGACAAAGAATTAGTAAAGATACATAACTGAGCTGCACAATTAGCCAATTAAAATTGACAAATTGTGTAGTTATAATATATGTATATCTCCAATAAACACAGTGTAAACAGCTCATCTTTCAATGGATATTTAGAAGTGAACAACAACATCAAAACGGATAGGATGCAAGTAAAAGAGTGCTTGCAGAGTAATTTATAGCCTCAACAAGCATGTTAAGATGGAAACCTTTCAAAAGTAAAGAGCTGTTCTAGAATTTAAGGAGAAAAAATATAGTAGTGTGAACACAAATATAAAGAAAATTATATATATTTTAGTGAAATGAAAAGCACCAAAGTAATAAAGATAATCAACAGATAGTGCTTTAAATATGTTGATAAATTATATTTGCTATAGCAGAATGATGAAAGAAAAGTAAATAAGCATTATTATGAATGAAAAGGGGATAACTCCACAGAGTGACTGAACAAATAATAAATGAATTTTGTGGAAAACCTTAGTGGAAATTTTACTAAAATGGACAATTTGCTAGACAAATGTAAGTTAACAAATACCATTGACATATAAACCCATTAAAGTAATCAAATCAGTAGTTTTAAAATCTGTCCTCAAATAGTATCATACCCAGGTGGTTCTAGACATATATAGCCAGATAGTTCCTAGTCTCTTTTCCAGAGACTGGAAAAGCAAGGGAAACTCCATAGCTCATTTCATGTGGCTATACTGGAAGCTCACTCAAAGACACCCCTCCCTGTATCTCCCCCTTCCACTCCTCTCCCTTTCTCCTCCCTCCTTTATGTTAATTTCCAATCCATCTCATATGACCATGAATTCCTATATTAAAAATTCCTGGCAATTTACATTTCAATTCAGCAATATTTCTTGAGTAGTTTACTGCATTCCAGGCCCTGTGACAGTTTTTGGAATAAAAACAAAACAAAAAAATCTACAGAGCAGATTGGCAGCTAGCTAGTTACAATTAAAGCCTCCATCTTTGGTGAAAATACAGTTGGTAATTTACAACCCTCTAAATCATCAACTCATCTGTATGTTCCTCCTTCTGGTCTTTTCTCAAATATTTTGGCCTCTTTTGTAGACATAGCTTTAAACACAAAACAAATGACAAAGACCCATGAGATAAACAGTGGCAAACCAATCACAGCTGTGCAGCATGAAGCAGCACAACACAGAGGAAAAGCATCATTGAAATTTAAATTTAAGTGACCACGTTTATGCATGTGGCTTTGCTACTGAGTTACCTGAGGCAAATCACTTGGCCTCTCTGTGCTTCAGTGTAAACAGAGCTACCACTACCTCTTCTGTCGGTTTTGCAATGTTGCTGAGAAGTAAATGGAATAAAATTAAATAACTGATCTGATATCCTTTTGAAGAGTATAGTATAAACAATAGTGGTGGAGTTATTACCATCTTCAGCAGCAACAACATCAATATATTGTGTACAACATTGTATTTGAGCACAGGAAATTTCTATTTGAAAACTTTGAGACAGATTTTGAAAGCAAGATGGGCATAACTTTGCAAGGAAAATGATTTTTCAAGGAAATATATCTTTCCAGTTTTCTTATTTCATAGTATATAATTCATAATGCTATGCCCTTTAAACATTTAACTGCAATTAACATATATTGTGACTCAGTAAACATACAGACACACTCAGGTATGTGTGTGTATATATCATATATATAATATATATCTACATGTATATATCATGTGATGTAATACATATGATATCACGTATATCACATGATGTATAAATAAAAGGTCTCACAAAATAGTATTTATCTTTTTTATAATAGGTGCAGTCTGATATTTTCTACTTTATTCTATTATATTTAATGCTATTTTATTTTTAAAAGCTGCATTTATTTGACAACCTTAATTGGAAAACCAATATTTAAATATACCATATATCATATCCATATTTTATTGAAGACAACTCCAGGGCAAACAACCTATTAATGCTAATGGGATGGGGCCAAGCAAAAGTCAAATGTTTCTTCTGTTGAATTCCAGAACAAGAAGTTCTAAACATTTATATTCTGCTGTTGAGAAGTTCTGATTTTGCAGCATTCCGACTTTTCAAATTGTACCACAAATGTTGGTTAAAAACAAAAACACCACACTTTCTAATTTCCTTCCAATGACCTTTAATAGGAAGAATGACTGAAAGGAATTCTTAAGGATGAGCTCACAAGTAAGATGGGAAGAGATTCTACCTTGTTATACAAAGTCAGGCAATTAAGTTCGCAAACTCATCCTAGGAAAAGTGCTATGTACCTCATTGCTGAATGTCACTGCGGTCACCTTTGAAGTATTCCCCTTGGGAAGCTATGCATGGATACCAGCTCCTAGTCCACCCTTCAAAGCAATTTTGGAATTTTTTTTCTGGAATGGCCATCAGAGCTGTCGTATTACATTTGATGTCCTGAATGTCATCAAAATGTCTTCCTTTCAATATTTCATTTACCTTTGGGTGAAGAAAGAAGTCATTGGGGGCCAGATAAGGTGAGTAGGGAGGGTGTTCCAATACAGTTATCTGTTTACTGGCTAAAAACTCCCACATAGACAGTGCTGTGTAAGCTGGTGCATTGTTGTGATGGAAGAACCACCAACTGTTGGTGAAAAGTTCTAACTTTTTCACGCAGCTTTTTTAGCACCAAACAGTAAACTTTGTTAATTGTCCAGCTGGTACAAATTCATAATGAATAATCCCTCTGATATCAAAAAACGTTAGCAACGTCATTGCAACAAGTTCGCGAACTTAATTGTCACATCTCATATTTTAGATCATGAGCTTATTAACTCCAGCTGAAAATTTTGGACTATAATAGCTGACTTCTTTAAAAAGGGAAAGTACCACCAAAAAATTACAACAGGCAATTAAAAGCTGGGAAAGCTCCACATTTTTCCTCAGTTACCTTAACCTTTAGTATATACAAACAATGAAAACCATAATACTTCATAGTAGCATAAAATACTAACTTTTTATAAAGTGAGGGGGCTTCATTTGCTTAGATAGAATTAGATGTTTTTCATTTGTATATCAAATTTCAAAAGTAATGTTAATATATAGAGACAAAGAGCAGTATAATATGTCTTTCAAAAGCCTTGACGAATCATGTTATAAATATACAAAATTATCAAATAATTAATAGAGAGGTACTTATTCTCCTCCCTTATTAAAAAAAAACAACCTTATAAAATGCATTAGTTTAAGAGAAGATTGCTTTCAGAATTTTTGAAAGAGTATAATGTGCAACTATTATGTTCCTTTTCTATGCTAAGCACCGTGCTTGTTACTTTATACATCTTTTTATCTATCTTTGCACCTATCTATCATATGTGATAGACAAAAACAGATGGGAAAGCAGAGGCTTTGATATAGTTAGAGGTAAATCTGTGAAACAAACTTGTCCTGCTTGTCTCTAAAACCCGAACCCTTAAATTCAAAGTACATGCAGTTTTCAGAAACCTAAATATTAGGATAGTAAAAAACTCCCAAATATTGCTATCACAGAACTTTTTTTCCCCTGAGTTATAGACCCACAGCAAATGCACAGACACCTTTAACTCAGCATGTCTCAAACTAAACACCTATTTTCTCACACCTGCTCACCCCCACGTTCACTTCCTCTAAAACCCTTACAGTCAGTCTGAACTTTCCGCAATCTCCCTTTTCTTTTCTTTTCTTTTTTTTTTTTTTGTAAATGGCCTTCCTCATTTACTGAAACCGACAATCTGGGAGAACTTGAACCTCGTCCCTCCATCACCATTTCCACTCCACTCACACCAGTTGTCTATTGAATCATAGTGGCCATCTTGATAGCTCTTGAATTTCCCATTTTTTTCAAGACAAGCTGTCATCACCTGGTCAAACAAGTTTATTCTTCTTATCAATGTGTTCTTGGCTATTGTTATGTTCTCACTTGTTGCTGACTCATTTTCCTTTGCTCCTGTCCTCTGCACAGGAGCTGGAGTGATCTGCATACTTTTCAGATATCTCTGGTCACATCTTTCTTGCTTAAAATCATTCTATGGCTCCCCATTTTCAGAAAAAAAGTCTATAATACTTAGTCTGACACACAATGCCACTCACTTGTAGTGTTATCTCTCTCTAGTCCCTCAACTCTCTCTGTACGTAGCCCTTCTAAATACTACATTTTTTCTTTATTTTTTCTTTATTTTCTTTCTTTCTTTTTTTTTTTTTTTTGAGTAGCTACACCAACTCCAAACCTTTCCATCTGCTTCTAACTCAGTCTAAAATGCTTCCCTCCAACCATGTACTTTAGGACCTCCTTGTAAGTTTTCTCTTAAGGTCTTGAGTATGCATACATAATAGCAATTTTCATATGCTTTATAATCATCTATCTTTCTATCTGCAGTAAGCCAAGTAGGGAAGATCCTGTGTCTTATTTATTTTTGCATCTCTAGGATTCAGCATACTTTCTGGTACATAAAAGGGGCAAGCCAATATGTTCTGTGAAGGCACTATACATAATATAGAACATTTTTCATAAGCGAGCTTCTTCATTACACTAAAAAGTAATGATTGGCTTGGAAAGATTGAAGTACCTTCTAAAATGTGTCTAATTTATTTGTAGGATTTTTAATACTAGAAAAATCTCTTTTTTAAAAAATTATCACGCTGAACAAAATAAATCAGAAAAAGTCGAGAACCATTTGACTTCACTCATATGTGAGATATAAAACTGAAAGGAATAAATGAACAAGACAAACAAACAGACAAAAAAATCATAAACACAGACAGTAGTTTAGTGGTTACCAGAGAGTAAGGGGGGAACAGGGCGATGGAAACCAGTAAAGGGGATCAAATATATGGTGATGGAAGGAGAACTGACTCTGGATGGTGAACACATACTGCAATATATAGATGATATATTATAGAATTATATGAAACCTGTATAATTTTACTAACGTATGTCACCTCAATAAATTTAATAAAAAATTAAAAATAAATAAAAATGAACCTCGTATCCTGGGAAGAAAATTTAAAATAACTACCGGTATTTACCTTGTGTTGAAAAATAGGTGAGAAGAGAATAAGGGCCAAAAATAAATATATTGGACATTTACTTTAATATCAAGAAAGTATAGAATCTTTATAGAATAAGTCTGCTGGCACCCCACCTAGGAATGTATGAAGTAGTAGAAAAAGGACAAAAGCAGGAGTTCATAGGACATGAATTATACTCTCTGAGCCTCAGGTGCAATTGGGTGTAACTCTCTTTGGTAACCTGGGAATGGAAAAACTGCCCATCTAGCATTGCAAGCCTGTGACGAAGCTTGGATGAGAAAAACAATATGAGACCATTTTTAAAGTTATACAGTGCAGTGCTATCAAATATAAGATTTGTGACCACTAGGTTAAAAGATAACCCATTTTGTCAAACCTTCCTGAATACTCCTTAGGTACACAGCATCCCTGGGTTAGAGTTTCTCACTATGTGTTATCTACATCTCCCACTGTAGTGCTAGCTCTTCAAACTTAGGAACCGTGCTTAACAACTGGCATCTCCAGTGCCCAGTATAATATCTGGGATATAGAATGTGCAAAAGCTTCATACATGTTTGCTGAATGTGTTATCAGCAGGGTGTTGTTATAGGGTGTTTTTTACTATAAGGTGATCGAAGAACATTCATGACAAGTCATTGTAGAAAGACTCAGGCACACATTCGGTATTTGGTGTCACTACTAATATTTTGACTATTTTAAAAAACTAACAGCATTTCAAAGAACTGTAAGAAAGGAAGAGAGAAAGGTAAGGGTTAATAAAGTTTGTGAAAGAACCATAAAATTACTCCAAAAAATTCCCTATCTTTTTCTACCATCAGAACCTGATTATTTTAACCTTGACCATCACTTCATTCCTCTTAAAAATGACATACAACATACATTTTTAAAATCAAAATTTTATTTGGGGAAAATTTTGTATCTACAGAAAAGTTGCAAAGATAGTACAGAGAGTTTCCATATATCCTTCACCTGCGATTATGCTTTCCTAATGTTAGCTTCTTACATAACTCATTTTTTTAAAAAAGAAAATTTAAATGAAGTAGAAAATTTGAGTAACTGTAAGAGTATCTAAAAAATTATGTGATATCCACTGGAGGTTATAAAAGAGAACATTTTAGTTACAGTGCCAGAATTAGGATTCACTGAGTCAATCATAGATAATTACGGTCATGTAGAAACATCTGAACTTAGAACTTTAGCTGTGTAGAAAAACAACATAAGTCTGAGAGTAATCTCTGTGGCTATGTTGCTTAATTTAAAGCAGTTTTTATAATAATGGACACAAGAGATATTACTCTCTGGAAAATGCTGAGAAAAAGAATTTGAATAATTCTATTCACTGTGCATTAGAAAATGGTTGAAATAATTCTATAGACATGCAATTAACTGAAGAAGATGTCATGATTAAAATGAAAAATGTAGACATGTACAGGCTTATTGATAAGAAACTGTAAATTCACATAGTGGCAAATTACAATCCTTTCATTTCAGCTGAGTATATGTAGATTTATACTTATATTATGGTACAGTTAATTTCCTTGAAATGTAATTGTTTGGATTTATTGTAAACTTAAGTGTTATTTAAGGTTCTTCGCAATGAGTAACATGATAACAATAAATTATCCAAGCAAGAATTTGTACTTAAAGTCTTTCATAGTATATAAAGGTAGTAAAAATGTTTCATATGACATACATAGGGCTATGTAAACAGATTTTTTTGCTGATTTTTTTACCCTTTCATATACTTCTATTCTCCCTTTACTACATTCTTGCTGCATTATACAAGGTATATAATATTACCGGTGGATCTAATCAAATACTTTAGGTTAGGCTGATTCTGGAGTCAAGACATATAATTTAATAAAGAAGACCTGGTGAACGTATTCAAATTCTATGGCACCTTTCCTTTCCTTCTGATACACTTACAAATATAAAAAAAATCAAGTGATTCATTCAATGAATTAAGGTTTACAAGATGTAAGTATGGGTCACAGCCCTGAAAATACTATCAGTAGGGTTTTGTACCAAGGTATTCATCTATTACTTGAGGGAGATCGCTGCTTGCCCTGGACTCACTGTGTGATCTTGAGCAAGTCCCCTCACGCTCTTGAACCTCAGTCAACCCATTTCGAGAATTAGGTGAAAGCGAAGCCTTAGTGAGAAACAGATGCTACATCTGAGACGAGTTTTCTTGTATAAACAAGTAATTCCAAAGTTTAATTCCAAAGAAAGTCACTGTGTGGATGGCCATGATACATCTGAAGTAGACAATTGGGTTCAAGCTTTGGAATAAATATGTTTCTGAATAGAAATTATTGCATCATAATATTACTCCTGGGTTTCTTAAAACTGTTTTTGTCTAATTTTAATTCCCCTCTACTCTGTTTTTAGACATATACTTTTGTGATTTATATAAATCTATTTAATGCTTTTGAAGCATTTTTATACAGTAAATTATACTTCTACCAGGTCAATTAAGTTGTCGATGAAGGGGGAAATACAATTCAAAATAGTCCAGTTATTACCTAGTGAAAGTCAATGAAAGTTAAGACCTCTTCTTTTTGGTGTAAAAGTTAACAATCAAGGGATTTAAAGACATGTGGTTTTAAAGACAACAGTTAAGTTTGCATTTTGGCTTAATTCCCAGTAGATTACTTGTCACTTTGGTAAATTCTTACATTCTAAAACACTTTGGGGTAAAAAAGAGAGAGACAGATAATTTAATAAATTGAAAAGAATTTCTCGAAAGAAAGAAAAACCCTCTTGAGAAATGCTAGTCTAAGTTGTCTGATTGCTTTCTCTCCTCTGCAACTGCTACTTTTGCTGATTGAAATAGCTATGAACATCAAAGTAAGATCTGTGGTTCCAGACACTCTCCAAGCTTGCCATAGCTCTAAACTTATATTTCCTGTGTTGAGTTCATGTATTGCTCTCATTGGTGCCTATTTCAAAGCTTCAGGTTAAATGTGCTGTGGTTTCCCATTGCATAATTTTTAGTATTTTAAAGCGGGAATAAGTAACATGTGAATCAGCAAGCTAGTGGATACTGTTGCGAATTCTGTGTCAGCTAGTTTATGATTCTCTGGTTTGTTTTTGGCAGCTTTGGTGTTCTTGCCTTTGACATTAGCTAAGGGAGCAGTAGCTTGGCTTTTAAGCGAAGAGCAATCCAGAAATTTCAGAGCAGAGGAACTAGGTAACAAGAACCTGAAGCTTCTATCTGTTGAAGGCAGAGGAAAGGCACCTCGGTCCCTGTGCTTTTCTCAGTTGCCTACACAGAACTCTTTTTGACTTCAGTGTGAGAACATTTCTGTGGTAGAATTTGGCCCTGTGTTTCTGTAGTAACTAAGCTAAGTCCAGTTGAGTGAAATGCAAAATAACTGTTGACCAGAGTATGATCACCAATGGAAGACCAATAATGTGATGGGTATAAATCTAAAACTTTTGAAGGAAAATGAGGTATGTCTATATTTAAACAATACTATCTAGCAAAAATATTCAATTCTCTAAACACCTTGTGAAGCAGGCTAAATGAAAGTAGTAAAAGATCCATTATTTTGACATTTAAAACCATTTTGAATGATTTCTCATCGTGTATAATCTTATACTGGTCTCCTTTGGAGAAGTTGAATTACAAATATTTTCACTCGAAAATTCTTATGTGAGTGATATGAGATCTAAATGCAAAAAATATCTATCTGTCTATCTATCATCTATCTTATTCTTCATATGTAATGTGTATATTCTTCACATATAATATGTATATATTCATATTCATAATTCTTCTCGTGTATATAATACCCTGAAATGCACATGCCGTGTCTTTCGAAGCTCTGTCCAAAGAATATTATTTTGAGGTGTACAAAAGAGGAGTAGCTTTTGTTCAGTAAAAGACCAATTCCTCTTCTAGGAATTGGAACTCTGACCTCTTTGCATCCTGGAGCTGAGAGTGAGACTGAGGAACATAAAGTAGAACACACATGTGGGAGCTCTTGTGAATTGGAGCTTTGTGGAAATTATTTGTGTTTTTGTCTGGCACAGAATGCAGATTCTATCATTATTTTGTGTCATGAGCATGTTTAAAGAATAAGGGAGTTATAATGGTAAGAAAAGTTGGGGAGGATGAATTGATGTGCTAACCTTGGCCCTGAAAGTTTATAAGAGGTGAATCAATGGTATCAAATGTCCATTATTCAACTTCAGCGAATAAAACTGCTCTTCCGAGGCCATCTTCAGGGGTATTGATATTGATTTTTATACTTGATCAGGATCAAAGCTGAAAGGTCTAAAAGTTTTGCAAAATATATGATTCACAAAGGTTGTTCATGAAGAAAGTTTTACAAAACATAAATCTTGAGACGGTATTTACCCAGCTGTCTTCCTTTTCAAAGATAAACTACAACAACAACAAAAATATAACAAAATTCAAAGTTTCTACTGCAATCCTTGGCAGAAGCTTAAGATAGTTTCTTATAAGATTTTTAAACATGCATCCTTAGTTATATATTTATTTTTGAGGAAAAACTTTTTCTGCCTGCACACAGCTCTGAAGGTAACATTTGGTATGTATATTATTTATGCTCTGATGTTTGGAGTGTATACAAAACTGAATGTATAAACTAGAATACATTTTAATTTGATAAAATGCCAATCACAAAAGCGTTGTTGATTTTAAAGAAATCAATGAGTTTAATCTGTTAAATATGACTGAAAATTTTTTTCTTTTTGTTCTGTACAATGCCAAAATAGCTTTGTATGTCCAAATTTTAATATTTTCACATTGGTTTTTCATATTTAGAAACTTTTATCTGAAGAATTCAAAGTTCTTTGATTAGTATCTCTTCCCACAATTTGTAAGACAGGCAATTTCAAGAGCAACATGAATAGATAAGCTGAGAGAGTTTGCCTTAAAGAAAAAAATGGAATCTTTAAATCAACACTTCATTCTCACTTTTCTTCTTCCCCAGTATTAATAGTGATCACCTCTATGCTTTTTGGAATTAAGAAAGAGTAGGAAAAGTGTTTCATTACATTAATAACCATTCCATCTTAGCACTAAACTGAAATGGATTGTTTCACTTCTATCCAGTGGTTCAAATAGTGTTTCCTGTGCCTTAGAGGGGAGCTTGGAG
Organism: Rhinolophus hipposideros; assembly: GCF_964194185.1. Lineage (NCBI taxonomy): Eukaryota > Metazoa > Chordata > Mammalia > Chiroptera > Rhinolophidae > Rhinolophus > Rhinolophus hipposideros. The sequence continues at coordinate 71,529,173 of NC_138053.1, read as the reverse complement.
AATGAGGTGACTGGTGGTTTAGCTGGTGTGGATAATTTCATGATATCGTCTGTTTCCCTTCTACTTTTCCAACCTAACTCCTTTTCAGAAACATTACATAATTATGGAAAAGAGGATTAAGGTTGTTCTACATTATTGTACCTACTCACCGATTCTGATCATGCCCAGCTCTTTTCTTTCTTATTCTCTATGAAGGACATCAATCATTTTGCTTGTACAATATCTAGCCACACGTATTTTGGTAACAGCTCTCTGATATTCATTTAAGGAATCACCTTTCTGTCATCCTCATTCCATGGGTTTAGATGGGATGACTGTCTCCACTTGTAGCCACGGGAGGCTACAAGACCCAGATTTGCCTATCAGAGCATCTATTCCTCCCACTACAGTGATATCCAAATCAGGTTAATGGTACTCAAGTCTGGGACTTATGTGGGAAGCATTGATTTTTTTTAAAACAAGTTCTTTCCATCAGCTTGCTAGGCTGTAGGAAGATGCTCTCAAAAGGGGAAAAATGACCTGATAATAAGGGCAACCAAGAAGAAAGTAGAGCTATATCAAGAGGGATATTTGCTGTAATATTTGAGTATCTGCTTCCAGCTATTCCTGAAGATAACTAGTCCTGTTTTTTTTTGTTACAAATACTTTCCTTCAATTGTTTATTTAGCTTAATTTACTTTGAATTGAGTTTCTCTTAGATCATAAGAGTTCTTCTCTTTACATTACATTCTGAAAGCACAAGTGTTTAGTACCATCTAAAGAAAATACCAATATGATGCTTATCTGCAAACTAGTTGAAAAACTTTATACAACCTGTAGTGTGTGGGTGATGGAGAATAAATTAGTGTAGAATCAAAGAAATTGTAAGCTTGAGAGAACTTTAGAGGTTCTCTCATCCAAATTTTTCATATTATTGTCAAGGAGCATAGTTACAAATGTCTTTGCTGAACACAAGGCATGAAACAATGTCTATGTGAGCTTTCTCTGTATTGTGCTACTTTTTATTTGAAGGGGAAGTAACATATATATATATATATATATATGTATATATATCCGAATGTATTTGTTATTTTTAAAAAGCAGCAGGAAAAACCAAATGTAAATAATGGTTGTATGTAGGTGTGAGAGAAAACTGTGAAGGGAAAGAGATATAAGCTATATTTCCTGAATACATATTGTTCTTTAGATTACATTAGAACCGTGTAAATATTACAGTATTATAAAATAAAATGGAAATTAATCCTTGAAAATTGAAAGCGTAATAAAATTAATGAAATTTACTTTGTACCAAACCAGTGCATAACCACACAAAGTGGAACAACTTCATGTGTCTTAAAAACACATAATTTGACTGCACATATCAGGTGGAATTAACTCTCTGAACAAAACGAATTGCAAAAAACTCTTAAACTCAGTAATCAGGTTGCGTTATTTGTAGGAGCTATGGTTTACCACAAAATGTTTAGTAACAAACACAAAACAAAAATAATAGATATTTATTTGGCTCACAAGTCTACAGAGTTTAGCTGATATGTTCTGGCCTTGCTTATGAGTAAGTGGTCACTTTTAAGTTGGCTAAATGGCTTGCTGATCTGCTGGGATAAATCTGGGAGTTAGTTGGCTGTTGACTAATTTAGAATGACTTGGCTGAGACAGATAACAGGGTCAATATGGCTCAATTCTTATGTCTGTCTTGTCTGTTAGTCCCTCGTAGCTCCAGCCGACTAGCCCAGGTATGCTCTGTGGCAATCACAGAAGAGCAAGAGAAAACAGAAACATGTAAGATTTTTTTCTAGCCTCTTTTAGTTTGATGGTTGTTGAGATCCTGTTGAACACTGAAAGTCATTGATGGGCCCAGAGTAAAACTGAAGAAACATTACAGGTTTACACAGTAAAATATGATGGTGAAGAATTGGGGTTGTTAATAACAGCAATCTACCACAGTAGTCTTGTTTTGAGATTGCTGTGTATGTGATGTGGGATAGAACAAAGGAGTTATTGTGGTGATATTTATGGAATCCAGACATTTTAGCATATGAGAAGGGAGAAATAGATATACTATCAAAGAGATTCAGTAAAAAAAAAGAAGAAAAAAAAGATTGTCTTGAATGTAAGTTAGAAGTACCTGTATAAACTTGCAACGGGTTTTGGCTTCAAAATAAATATGAAACCTTACTCTGTCCATGGAAAACGTCTAGAAAGAATGACCAATGCTGCAGTAATAAGCAGAACTAGCATCCATATTCTTGTCTCTAAATGATATTTCCCTGTAAAATAAACCCGAGTTCCTTTGGGGAAATAGTTGATTCTAGGAAATGTGTAAGATGAGTCTAGAATGTTTTGTCATATCAAACAGAAAGAACGTTATCAAAGACTACTGAGCGCACATAAAAAGTAGACATTTTGAAGAGGTGCCCTGGTCAAAATTGGAAATTTTTGAATATGAAATGTGAACAGATTCCAAACAGCAAAATATGCTTATATCCATAGCTTGTAGTAATACCAAAATATTCTTAAGCTCCCAACTTAATATCATGCCAGGAAACCAATTTATTATTTAGAAAATTGGTAAACAAAATGAAGGTTTTAAACATTTATGTGGCCTCTCCTATACAAATTGCCACAATGTAATCAACTAGTTAATAAGGAAGAGTTTCACTCCAGAAAACTTTTAAGCAAATAATGAAGAAAGGATTATCAAATTACAAGATCACCATTCCGTAACCCTTAATGAAATAATATCTAGAGAATGAACTCAGTAGCTGTTCACATTACAGCAAAGAGAGACAACCAGAAATTCTGAGCCTCCTGACAGAAGTACAAAACAAGACGTGTGAAAAGTTCTTGACACAAAAAATCAAATTTTTAAATATGATCAGGACTCTAGATTTAATTACCAATTTATAGGAAATAAAAGGGACAGAAAATAATATGAACCAGCACCGTAGAGATGCAAAATCCACACTGAACCAGACTACAGGACCAAGAAGCCAGTTGCTTCTATGAATGAATTGGAAGGAAATCAAAAGCAAGAAGAAGAAAGAATTTATGGAATAAAGACATTTAAGAGACATATTCATCAGTTAAACTATGTGGACCTTACTGAGATGAAGATTTGAACAATCTGAACAAAAATTATGAAAAAACCAGAGAAAGTTGAACACCTACTAGATATTTGCTGATATGAAGTGATTGTTGCTAACTTTTTAAATGGGGTAATGGTAAACACGGTTATGTTCTTTTAAAATACCTTACATTTTAAACATATGTAGTGAAACATGCACGTCTAGAATGACATGATGTCTAAGAATTTCCCTCGAAATAATCCAGGGGTAAGCAGGTAAAGTAGGATGTGGCTGGGACATGCTTGTCCCTGAGTTGACAATTATTAAAGTTGGATGATGGATACCAAGGGATTTATTATACTATTTTCTCTATAATATGTTTAAATGTTTCCTCATTAAAAGTCTTTTCTTTCTTTTTATTAAATTTTTTGGAGCAACATTGGTTAATAAAATTTTATAGGTTTCAAATGTACATTACTATCATACATCATCTATATATCACATTGTGTGTTCACCACCCAGAGTCAGTTTTCCTTCCATCATCATATATTTGACCCCCTTTTCCCTCTTCTACCTTCCCCCTGCCCCCTTACCCTCTGGTAACCACTAAACTATTGTGTCTATGAGTTTTTGTTTGTTTGTCTTGTTCACTTTTGCTTTCAGTTTCATATCACATGTACGAGTATGAGTGAAGTCATATGGTTCTTGACTTTTTCTGTCTGACTTATTTCGCTTAGCATGATAATATTAAGATCCATCCATGTTGTCACAAATGGCGGTATTTCATCTTTTCTTATGGCCAAGTTATATTCCATTGTGTATGTGTGCCACATTTGCTTTATCCAGTCATCTACTGAAGGACACTTTTGTTGTTTCCATGTCGTGACCACTGTGTATAATGCTGCAATGATCATAGAGATACATATATCTTTACAGATAAATGTTTTCAGATTTTTTGGGTAGATACCCAAAAGAGGGATTGTTGGGTTATATGGGAATTCTGTTTTTAATTTTTTGAGGAATCTCCATAGTGTTTTCCACAATGGCTGTACCACTTTACATTCCCACCAGCAGTGTATGAGTGTTCCTTTTTCTCCACAACTTCTCCAACAGTTATTACTTGCCTTGTTGATAATAGCCACTCTAACAGGTGTGGGTGGTAGCTCGTTGTGGTTTTGATTTGCATTTCCCTAATAGCCAGTGAAGTTGAGCATTTTTTCATGTGTCTGTTGGCCATTGTATGTCTTCTTGGGAGAAATGTCTATTTAGGTCCTCTGCCTACATTTTAATTGGATTGTTTTATTGTTGTTGAGTTGTACAAGTTCTTTATATATTTTGGATATTAGCCTCTTATTGGAGGTGTTCTTTGCAAATGTTTTCCATTTGGTTGGTTTCCTCTTTGTTTTGTTGATGGTTTATTTTGCTGTGCAGAAGCTTTTTAGTTTGATGTAGAGCCATTCATTTATATTTGCTTTTACTTCCCTTGTCTTTGAGGTCAAGTTCACAAAATCCTTTCTTAGACCAAGGTCCATAAGTTTATACTTGTGTTTTCTTCTATGTAATTTATTGTTTCAAGTCTTATGTTTAGGTGTTTGATCCATTTTAAGTTCATTTTGGTATATGGTGACAGATAGCAGTCTAGTTTCATTTTTTGCATGTGACTCTCCAGTTTTTCCAGCACCATTTATTGAAGAAGCTTTTATTTCTCTATTGTATGTTTTTGGCTCATTTGTTGAAAATTATCTGTGCATATATATATGTGAGTTTATTTCTGGGTTCTCAATTCTATTCCATTGGTCTGTATATCTGTTTTTCTGCCAATATCATGCTGTTTTGATTATTGTTGCTTTGTAGTATAAATTGAAGTCAGGAAGTGTGATGCCTCAGGCCTTGTCTTTTGTCTCAGGATTGCTTTGGCTATTCAGGGTCTTTAGTGTTTCTGTACAAATCTGATGATTTTTTGTTCTATTTCTTTAAAAATAAATGCCATTGGGATTTTGATGGAGATTGCATTAAATCTGTATATTGTTTTGGATAATATGGCCATTTTAACTATGTTGATTCTTCCAATCCAAGAATATGAAATATCTTTCCATTTCTTTGTGTCTTCCTCAATTTCTCGTAATAATGTCTGATAGTTCTCAACGTATAGGTTCTTCACATCCTTTTTTAAATCTATTCCTAAGTATTTTATTCTTTTTCTTGCATTGCAAAATGAGTTGTTTTTTGTATTTCTTTTTCTGAGATTTCATTGTTAGTGTATAGGAATGCAATGGATTTTTGTACATTGATTTTGTATCCTGGAACTTTACTGTATTTGTTTATTTTTACTAATAGTTTTTTGGTATAGTCTTTAGGTTTTTCTATATAAAGAATCATGTCATCTGCAAAAAGTGACAATTTAACTTATTCATTCCCAATTTGGATGCCTTTTATTTCTTTCTCTTGCCTGATTGCTCTGGCGAGGACTTCCAATACTATCTTGAATAACAGTGGTGAGAGGGGGCAGCCCTATCTTGTTCTTGATCATAGAGGAAAAGCTTTCAGTTTTTCACCCTTAAGTATGATATTGGCTGAGTATCTGTCATGTATGGCCTTTATTATGTCGCAGTGCTTTCTTTCTACACCCATTTTATTAAGTGTTTTAATCATAAATGGATGTTGTATCTTGTCAAATGTGTTTTCTGCATCTATTGATATAATAATATTATTTTTATCCTTTATTTTGTTTATGTGGTGTATAACATAGATTAATTTGCATATGTTGAAACATACCTGTGTCCCTGGAATGAACCCCACTTAATCATGATGTATAATCTTTTTAATGTATTGTTGTATTCGATTTGCTAGTATTTTGTTTAGGATTTTTGTGTCTGTACTCATCAGAGATATTGGTGTGTAGTTTTCTTTTTTTGTGTTACCCTTACTAGGTTTTGACATCAGGGTAATGTCGGCCTTATAAAATGAGTTAGAAGTATTGCCTCTTCTTCAATTCTTTGGAAAAGTTTGAGAAGGATAAGTATTAAAGGATAGGTATCTTTGAATGCTTGGTAGAATTCACTTGTGAAGCCATCTGGTCCCGGACTTTTGCTTTTGGGGAGGTTTTGGATGATTGTTTCAGTTTCCTTACTGTTGATTGGTCTATTTAGATTTTCCAGTGCTTGATGATTCAGTCTTGAAAGGTTATTTATTTCTAAGAACTTGTCCGTTTCTTCTAGATTATTGAATTTGTTGCCTTATAGTCCTTCATAGACTCCTTGGATGATCCTTTGTATTTCTGTGGTATCCGTTGCAACTTCTCTTCTTTCATTTCTGATTTTGTTTGTCTTTTTTTTTCCTTAGTGAGTCTAGCCAAGGGTTTGTCAATGTTATTAATCTTTTCGAAGAACCAGTTCTTCGTTGCATAATCTTTTCTATTGTCTTTTTGTTCTTTGTTTCATTTAGTTCTGCTCTAATTTTTGTTATTTCCTTCCCTCTGCTGTCTTTGGGTGTCATTTTTTCTTTTTCTTGTTCTTTAAGATATAATGTTAGGTTGTTTATTTGGTATTTTTCTTGTTTCTTGAAATAGGCCTACAATGATATAAATTTTTCTCTTAATACTGCCTTTGCAGCATCTCACCCAATAATTTTGATACAATGTATTTTAGTTCTCCTTTGTTTCTATGTATCTTTTGATCTCTCCTTTTATTTCTTCTTTGACCCAGTCATTCTTTAATAAGGTAGCATATTGTTTCATCTCCACCTATTTATGTTTTTTCCTGCTTTCTTTTTGTAGTTGGTCTTCAATCCATTTCATTTTGATTTTTCACAATGGTGTAGTAATATATGCTATATATATGCTATATAGGCCTCACGCAGCACTGATATATAATTGATGGGGAATGAAGTTTTCAGAACCAACTATAGCTGTTGGTTTTATCATGTTTAAATTAAAAATCACCAGGGTCTATTCCCACCAGTACCTATTTCAGCCTGTGGACCTGGGCGTATGTATAAACTCTTGCCTGCTGCATGCCCAGCAGGGAAGTGGCATAACCCCTGTGCTACATTCCTGCCCAGTGACTCTGGGGAGACACATTAATCCCTGGAAGACTGTTTCAGCATCTTAGAAAGTGGCGATAATTATAGTCCCTACCTCACTGGGATTCATGTGTGAATTACAGGACATGATGCATGGGTAGAGTTAAGCCTAGTGGAAAGCACACATAAAATGTTTAATAATTGTCAGTAATCATGTTTAATGACTGACTGCATTCCTGGGCTAGGAGTTCTTGAGGACAGGGACATTATTGCATATACTGCTGGTATCAGTATCCAGCTCCAAGAGATTAGGAATTGAGTACTTACCTTCATAAACTGTTATAAAAGGTACTATGGCTGCAAAAAATCACACATCCCTTCGTGGAGGAATTGAATACATAAAAACTCTATCTACCACAGGAAGAACTGAGCCCTGGGGATTTCGCTCTTGTTTCCTCACATACTAAAACACTGTATGATTTAGCGGAAAAAGTATATTCTCCTCCTCACTGGAGACTTTGCCAAAAGGGTTTCTGCTGCATTTATATGGGAGATTGATATAAAGGAAAATCTAACACACTGTGTTTCCCCCAAAATAAGACCTAGCCGGACAATAGCTCTAATGCGTCTTTTGGAGCAAAAATTAATATAAGAGTCGGTCTTACATAATATAAGATTATATAATTATAATATAATATAATATAATATAATATAATATAATATAATATAAAAAATATATAATATAATATAATATAATATAATATAATATAATATAATATAATATAATATAATATAATATAAATATAAGACTGGGTTTTATATTATAGTAAAATTAGACCGGGTCTTATATTAACTTTTGCTCCAAAAGACGCATTAGAGCTGATTGTCCGGCTAGGTCTTATTTTGGGGGAAACATGGTACATCAAGGTAGCACTTTCCCTGAAGGGTAACACAAGCAAAGTAAAAGAACCGTGTCAAATATACGCTTGTCTTGGTCTTTTGTCTCAGGTACATTCCTAAAGGGAATGTACCACTGCAGGTAGGTCAGCCTGGTTTTTGTCTACTTCCTCAGCAACTATCTTATTTCAGGTAGAAGGCAAGAGTTTTCTGCAGTAACATAAAATGTCAGGCCATGACATGGTTTTTATTATTTATTTTTTGAGCTTCATTATGGTTGATGCTGCCTCATTTGTTCCATTATAAATCCCTTCTTCTCAAGGGGCTGTAACTCCCCCAATAAAAAAAAAAAATGGCTTCAGGCAAGCACTTGAAGCATTTGGTCTCAGCTTTGGAGGACTTTTGTTTTTCTAGGTCTTGAAAATGAAAATCTATCAAATTCTTTTTAATTTAGGAGTGTTAAAGTGAACAAAACAAAAACAGAAATTACTGCTATCATACATCTCTTTACTGCCTGGGCTCAGAATTTTTTTTTTTAAACAGCAATTTTGCAGGCCCTGTCTAATTATATTAGCAGTCCCTTCTTTGTTATCTGAGAAAATTCAATACTGCCCATTTGTACCATACCCATTGCTTTTTTCAGAATGTTTGCTATAGATGGTTTGGTGAATAGTGTGTACTAGATCATTTCTCTTTCCTTGATATATGACCCAATGTCTCCCAGATGAAAGTATTTCATAGTCAGCTTCCCTCAGTAAAACACTACAGTGAGCTGTGATCCTACAGAAAATGTGCTGATAGTAGACCATGTCACCCTGAAGATGGTGGAGTACTGAAAAAAACTATAAAATGTCCCTCCCTACTTTGCTGTCATGATTCCTAGCTTGTGAGCTAAAGATAAATTCAGCTTGAAGATGAGATCCTAGACATACATTTCAGACACTCCCTGGAAACCTGAGGTCTCCTCGTGGTGTGAGTTGTTGAGTCTGGTTGTGCCAAAGTGGCTCTAGTTTTCTTGATATGTCTGTAGCTCACCAATACCCAAGGGGCCCCAACATCTTTAATGTTTTTTTCTTCTCCTTTTACTCTCCAATCCAAGACTGTCTCATTATGAGTATTATAAAAACCAGATTTCCAGTAGTTCAATGATTCTAGAATACACACAGATATATGCAGTAATATGTTAAATTTCCTCTATGTACTTCTGTCTAAAAGGAGAGAATATCTCCTTTAGCATGTGCTCTAATTTTCTGAAAAGATTACTCTTAGCAATAGGTTAGAGGCAGAATTATAAAGCAATAACAATAAGTAACGTTATGAAAATTGTTCACATAGAAAAAATAAATCAGATTCCTAATTGTACCATACAAAGGAAGATATAGGTTGTTAAAGATCTAAATATTTTTAATTATAAATTTTTAGAAGCAGATATACAGGAATGTTTCTTAGAGGAGACACAAGACTCCCAAACCATAATATAAAATATTGTCAAATTTTACTATATCAAAGTGAACAAATACTAAGCAACCATTGATCCCATAAACAATGTTATTCTTTGAAATGCATATAGCCAGTAAGATATTACCTAGGATATACAATTCCTATACTCCTAAAATAATAGAACAACTGAAAAAATATGCAAAGGGTATATAATAAGCAATTCATAGAAGAAGAACAACGAATAAACTTAAGAACTGATGTGCTAATTCACAAATAGAGAGTATAAATAAAAACAACAAAAAAAAGACACCATTCTACAACTATTAGAATGTTAAAGTGGAAAAATCTACATTATCAAATGTCACTGAGGATGTGGAGAAATGGGAACTTCCATATGCTGCAAATTGTTAAAAAAAAACAAAACACAAAAAACATTTGGAGAGATTTTGACTCTATCTAAAAATGTTGAAAATGTGCATATCCTTCCAGACCCATAATTTTCACTTTGGAGCATATGTTGTTGAAAAACTCTTGCACCTGTCTATAAGGAGACATGTACATGAATGTTTATTGTAACAGTGCTTATAGTGGTAGACAACTGGAATCAACCTAACTGCTCATTATATTTTAAAAATGTATACATGTTGCTAGATATTTAGTTTATTTCTTGTAACTGTTGTACAATAGTCCACAGTGTGATTGTCACTCAATTAATTTATCCATTCTTCTCCCAATTAATTTATCCAGTGGGGGAAGGAGCAAGGAGAATAAGATCAAGATCAGAGGAGGCACCATTGTTTCACCATAATTTTTTAAAAATAAAAGATTTGAGAAAAGTATGGGATTTTGTTAAGATTTGATAAAGCTGGATGATGGGAGTGTGAGAGGAAAGACATTTTGAGGGTTTCCCATTCTTGAGAACTCAGTTATCCAATATCATTCAAATGCATCTTCTCAGAAGTCCTTTTAACACACTTAACTATGACTCTTCCTTAACTTTGTATGATTTTGTAAGTCTTTGTTTGTAGTATATCAACTTGCAAATGCTATATCAATTTGGACTTGTTGATTTGGCATTTTCTAAGTCCTTTAGTCAAAGAATAATAGAGCTAGAAAGGCCTACTTTTTGCTGTTGATATAATGATGAGGAGATTGAGATCTAAAAGGTTTTCGTGAATCTGTGCATTGGCCACCAAATTAGATAATAACTGTTTTCAAAATAAGGAAACTTCTGGGTTTTGTCCTTTATATTCTCTTATGTTTTTCACAAAGAGTTGTATATTAGGCAACAAAAATGGTTAACTAGATGGCTAAGGAGGACCAATTTTGAGAAGTGAAGGCTTGGACAGTGGGAATGCAGAGTGCTATAATAGGAAAATATCCAAGTCAGGCATGTTGTCGTGTGACTAGGGCAGGGGAGAGGGGTAAGTAAATAGATACATGAAGAAAGAAAAGTCATGGAATGGAACTGTGAACAGAGGCTTAAAGTATTTTAGGAAAAATAGGACTGGGAACACATAAGGGAGACTTTCTCTAGTATAAGTCAGCTCTGTATTTTCTGCCATTCATTTAACCCTGGATCAACCATTAAGTAAAATAAACAGGTTCATCAAGGGAAAGGGAGCACTACAGAGTTTCCCCTCACTGGAGCTATCACGCCTTTAACTCTTGCACTGCTTCCCTTGACTTTAGTCCAATTTTTTTTGTATTGTCCTTGACACTGTTTTAATTTAATTTGTATTATGACATATTTGTTGTTGTTGTTGTTACGGTACGAGTGTCTAAAGTTTAAAAGTGTGGATTGACATGGTTGTCAGATATGACATGTGTTTCCATCTGATGGCTTTATCATTTCCCTTATATCCAATATAAACATAGCTGCTGAGTCTGGCTAGTATTTAACTCACCAGCTGATTTGTGCAAATAATCCTTCAGTTCTTTATTTTCTGCAATGAAAGGGCTGAGAGAGCACCATTGTTGGACGGTGCTGAGGGTATCAGTTGGTCTTAATCCACCTTGTATTCATCCATTAATGTACTTCATGTTTTGCAAATCTCCTATATGTCAGGCGGCTGCGCTGGCTCTAAAACTTCATGATGAAAAAGACTCAGTCCTGTTTCCTTCCAAGTTTGTAGTAGCCTACAGGCCAGGCTGATAAGTAAAGAGGCAGACACAATACAATGTGTCAAATATTGCTATAGTCTGTTTAGTCAGTACTCTTAGTCATGGATCAGACTATGTGTGCTAGTGACAGTGACCCAAATGTCTTCATCCCTCCAGACTCAGAAAGTGAAACTTAAAAAAAAAAAAAAAATTCAGAAAAACTGAAACCTACAATGCAAACTAGACCACAATTATTTACAAACACATATATTTGAACTTTTCTATTTGGAGCAGCAATTTCAAACCATAATTGTCTAATTCCATCTTCTGTCATATGTATGCATCCTCCTTGCAACCAAAGAAAATTATCTCTGAGTACATGAACCTAAAATTTGGATTAAGAGTGCCTAAAACCACTCTGGAAGTGCTGAAACCACAATACGAGATGGAATGAGCACAATACCAGTGTGGAGTGTTAGGTATAAACACCAAGATCAGACTAAAAACATGAATCGGTAGCTGTAACCAAGATCTGTGATGACTCTGCTTCAAATGATAGAAGTACATTAATCCTCATTTAGTCTTACTGTCTAAAAGAACAGTTCAGAATTTCTGTCTTCAAAGCTAAGCCTAAGTGATGGCGGGGATGGGGTTGGGGGTCGGGTGGAGGAAGTATATTTTTTGGGTCCCTGGGAAATCAACACCTTTATTTTATTTTTTTCATATAGACCCTTCATCCAAATACACAAAGTCTTGAGATGTAATAAAAGGTCAGTCTGACACTTTAAATCAACTCCAAATATTTTACATTTTTCATGAGAGGTCAAGGTAAGGATGATGCTTGCAGAGTGCGGACAGTAGGGCTCAGAGATGTTCTGTGACTTGCCTAAGCTCATACGGCTACTTTGTGTCAGAATGAGGAATGAGCCTTAACATTTTTTTCAGATGTGCCACACCACCTGGGACCTAGAAGGCAGGGATCTGGGCCATTTACATCTTACTCTCAGTCAGAGACCAGTCATGAAAACAAGTCCAACAACAACAAAAAATTAGATGAAGGATATTTAATACAGAAAATCAGCTACAGGTTGGAGGAGTTGGAAAGAGGAACTCATGGAAGATGAGCAAGGCCAAGATATGCAACTGCAGGAATCCACCTTGACTCATGGGGCTGGAGAGAAGATGGGAGGAGGAGGCCATGTGATGGGCATAGGAACCCTGTAGGAAGGGATCTTTGATGGGGAACTGAGAACAGGACTACTTAAGATGCTTCTGGGAGATGGAGTCCAGGGAATACCTTGGATTCTCCCTCTGATAGCCTACAAAACAAGCCCAGTGGGAAGCTAATTTCCAAGAAAGTCTGGGAGACATAGTGGGAATCTATCCCCCTTGGAAAACAGCAGAGCATAAAGAGGATGGAGAATGGGTCTGAGGAAAATAGCCAGCATGCCTTTTTCACTGGGGTATATATATGTTTAATCTCATATGTGTGTTTTGAATTTTAGGGATGTTTTATTTGAAAAAAGCGATTCTATGTTAAAAGTTTAAAATTCACTATACTAAACCAACTTTAAGAGAACACGACATTTTAGTATTGTATCTACAAAGTACTTTTGGTTTTGTTCCCCCTTAGAATGCTGAAAATTATTGTTTCTATTTTAAAATAAAGAAATTGAAGCTCAGAGTAGTTAATAGACTTCCCCCATAAGACATGGCTTAAGTCTCAGCAGCCAGGACCAGAAATCTGAAACTTGGGCTTCAAATTTGGGTGATGGAGCCACCATTCCCAAATTGTGTGCTAAAATATGGGGACATAATGGAATATTAAAAATTTCAAGGGAACTACAGCAACCTTTTTTTTTTTTTTGATACTATGTGAACTACTAGCAGTTTCAACGTTAGATTGCTGTGTTCCATTTGTTTACATCATACCTTTGTGAAGCTGGGGTTTCTATGGAGAAAGCAAGGGCCATAAGAAAATCATTTCAGATTAGGAAATTAAGGTAGCATTGTCCCATCTGATACTAAACTTTGAGAAGTTGAGCTGTGCTCAGCAGGCAATGATTTATTAGGATATAAGTACTTACAATTTGTTAGGACCTAGCTACTTAATAAATAGAACTGTTAGGGATTTCTTTTAGCTTAGGATGTGCTGTGAAATAAGAACTATGACATAAGAGCATTGTAAACTGAGAAAACGTCTGTGCTCTGGGGATATTACTCTATGGGGACCCAAAGGCATTAGCATAAAGAAATGGAGATTGTGGGTGAGAGGCTATAGGGGGTGGAGAGAACTCACAATCCCTTGGACTGTTCTTCCAGAATCCTGCAGTCTATGGTCATCACCTTTGTTTGCTTTTATCTGAAAAGTAAACATGGGCTACAATAAAGTTTAGCACTTTGAAAACCAAGGTCATGCTTCCAAAGGAAAGAAAGCTCTATGTATCCTTAGAGTACTCTTAACCTGTCCCTCAGATCAGTGAGGGGAAAATCTGGAAGATTACTTGCTGGATTATGAAACTTTCAAAGACCACATGCAAGACCAACATGGCACATGTCATCCCTAACGCCTTCTATCAGTTCTTGCTCTTATCTCAACTTGTTTCTGCCATGTGCTTACTCAGGAAACTCAAACTGTGGCAGTAAGGTTGCCATCTCATTGTCATTCAGATGGTAGTTTTTTCCCCCTTTCCAAATGTAATTCTTGAAACGATTTTTATATCTTGAACATTTCCTCCTTATCTCCATGTAGACTTCTAAAATGTGACTTATAATGAAAGTCACACCTGACAATAAATTCTCCAAGTATAACCATCTTAAAAGATCAAAGGAAATAGGGGTTGAAATTTGTAAGTGATGTTATTTTAAACAAAAATGAGTGAAACTGAGATCTTGTGACATTCTAGAGTGCCATGATATTTTGTACTTTGGGAACTAGAGAAATAAAAATCTTAAGATCAAACAATGAGGGATAAAAATCTGAAAGTTCAGTATTCTATAAATGCATGAAATTGTTCTCTTTTTGTGAGTTCAGATGGAACTAGAGTCAGTATAATTGCAATGAAAAGACTCTCACTTTAAAATTTTAAAATGTGACTTCTTAGTGTACGGAAGTTCTCAGCTTCGTTATGAATCACAATCACTGGTGAAACGTTTTTTTAAAAAAATGCAGGTGTCAGGGTTCTGTTTCAGACCTACTGAATCCTCTGAGCTAGGGCTCTTGAATATATGTTTAAAAAAAATTGATGTACATTCAGTTAAGAGATTATTGAATTAGGTGCAGCATTGGTGTCACCTGGGAACTTGTTAGAAATGCAGATTCTCAGGCCCCACCTTCAACCTACTACTTCAGAATCGGTAGTTCAACGGGATTCCCAGTGATTTGTATTAAACTTCCAGAAGCTCTGGTCTATGGGAGACAAACATCAGCCTGGATTCAGGACACTTGTACACCATGCCTCTGTCACTTACCAGCTTATACAAATCACTTAACCTCTGTAAGTCTATTTCTCCATCTAAAGGAACAGATATAATTATACCTACTCAATTTATTCCAGGACTGTTATAAGGATATGAAAGGGAATATGGAAAATATGTGGAAGTACTTCAAAAGATTGAAACTGCACTGTTTATATAAACTGATACTCAAGTGTGGTCAATAAAACCACAGATTCGTAGAGCTACTTGACTCTTCAATTTATTCCACCTCTATATTTTGAGCCACATCCTTGATTGCCACATGGTTACCCCCACTAACATTTGTTTTGCCTCCTACTAAAAATGCCCAAAGGTAGCACTACATTTTCCCCATAATTGTTAAGTCACAGGGAAGTAAGAAATACAAGCCAAAGGACAGCTCAGTGAGTATCTGGAGGGTGCCTGATAATATGCTATATACATAAATGTAGAACTTTGCAAATTCAGGATCTCAGTGAAGCCACCTTGGCATCATGAATCCTATAGTCTCTCTCGTCATAGATAATTAATGTTTGATTCGTGATTTCTTAATGGGTCACTTTCTTGCAATAAACTGCTCTGCGTGCTATTAGGTGAATTTGGTACTGGAGCTCTGTCATTTGGGTCTAGGGAAATAAAATCTAGATCATAATCTTTAAAAGTTGCCTGGGCCCTGTTCTCCAAGCTCCTTTGCTCAATTTGTGATGCTTGATGCTATTTGGAACCTCCTGACTTTTTGGTCATATTTTATACCCAGCTCCATTCCTGCTGTGAACCTGTTTCTACCTCTGTTCTCAACACGCTCCTATAAGATTTCCTTCTAGATGAGGCTTAGCACTCCCTAAATACGAGCCTTGATTTATCTTTAACTCCACTCTTTACTTCTGACTCTTGAACCAGCTGTCACTCAAGACTCTTTTCTGCCTTTTCTGTGATATCTGTGTGTGGACGAGAGCATTTCTTGGCATATAGTCGGTGTTCTGCAATTTATTTCTTAGTACCTGCTGTGCAGGATACAAATTCGAATAAAGCTCTTTTTGCCTCTTCTCCTTCACTCTTGACTCTCTTTATTTGGCATTTTCTCCCACCTGAAGTTGCACAGTACATTCCTTGTTCCCTGTGACCACAGTTTATCCACACTGTTGTCTCTCCCAGCCTTTAGCTCATTTCCTCATTCTACTGGGGTCAGCTACTACCATCTTTTGCACTTACATTCACTGTATTTCTCTTCATTCTAATGTCTAACTTTAATTTAAGGCTGTGCATTTCCTAGCCATCTGTCACTAAGGGAAGACTTTAGGCTAATAAAATGTGAGACCTCACTGTTTACATGTTTCTCACTCTCATTTCCTGGATGGTGAGGGACACTAAATAATTCTATCAAGGGGCATTGTCATTCTGGAGGTAGTGCCAAGAGAGCAACTAGAAAGTCAGTCCTAAGGAAACAAAACCAATCCAGGCTCCATGATGCTTTCCTTTGAAGATTTCTTATCAAAAAAGAAGACCGATGAGTTAGTCATCTAATAGGACTTTAAGAAACTGCAAAAATGATTTTTGTGGATACCTCCTTATGGTCTCTATTACAAGTAAGGTTCACATATGGCATTTCTAGAAGAGGTTTCATTTTTATATGTACAAACTCAGATTATGACCTACAAATCTTACTTTTTAGTTATATAGCCACAGACTGTTAGCAACCAGTGGTGTCAGCTTATAATTCAAATGGTAACAGCTTATTATTTATGTCATTTGAATTTAATTTCTGTTTGCAGAATTTCATGAGGTCCTTCTTATACCTATTATTCTGTGCTTAGTGTTTAGAGGGAGTAGGGAATCTAAGTAATGATCATAAATATCAATTATTGAAAGATTTGAAATGAAATTAAAATAAAGAAATACAAAGAAGGTGGATGTCCAAGAATCACACATAGTTTCAGTCATGTGAATTTGCGCTTTGTTTTAAAGTATGAATATTTTTTGTATTTTCAGAAATATTTTAATACTAAAAACCTGCCAACTAGTCATGCTCTGAAATTCTAACTGTCTGACCTTCCATCCTTCATGTGCATGGGGATTTTTTTCTGTCATGTTTTTTCCCTCAGCTGGACTGGATTGTTGTAGCTCATCTCAATCACCTCTGGTTCCTGGTATCAACACCTTGGTATAGTCCCCTCCCACACTGAATAGAGATAACCTGTGTAGCCTATAGAATATAGTGGAAGTGGTGAAATGTGATTACTGAAGCTAGGTGGTAATAGGCAGTATGGCTTCCTTTTGCTTTCTTATATTACTTGCTTTGGGGAAAGCAAGCTGCCATGTCATAAGGACACTCAAGAAGCCCTATGGAAAAGTTCACGTGACAAGGAAGCTGAAGTTTCCTGCCAATAACCAGTGAGGAATTGAGTCCTCTTGCCAGTAGACATGAGAGTGAGAAATCCTAGAAGCAGACCCTCCAGCCCCAGACAAGCACTCAAATAACTGCAAACCTGGCTGACATATGCCTGAAGTCTCATGAGGAAGGCTGAGCCAGAACCGCTTAGCGGAGCCACCCGTGAATTCCTGACCCACAGAAACTGTAAGGAGACAAATGTATGTTGTTTTAAGCAGCCACATTTTAGAGTAATTTGTTATATGGCAATATGTAACTAATGCATAGATGTTCTATCATCCATGAAAGGTCTCTGATCCAAATTATATTAAACAAATGCAAGTTCCAAATCAACCTGCTAAAGAAATTAGGATTACTCATGTCTAGTTTATTTATATTTTTATGTATCTCAAATAAAATCATTTTTCTTCATTTCATATTTGAAGATAGTTTAAATTAAAAATACAAAATGAGAATGCTACAAAATTGAATAGGGAAAACTTTTAAAACCATAGAGAGACTATTATTTGAAGGCTTTAAATAATTATAGAAGTAATTATTTTATCTCTGAATAACTAGAAATTAGTAATCTCTATTCATGTTGGTAATTTTGGGGATCTATTAAAGAAATTAGAGTTAACATAATTAGGTGCCTCTTGCCAATATTTTCCAGTTTTGTGTAAAGTTAACTGAACATATAAAACATATTTTTTTCTGCTGTTGACTTTTTATTGTCCTGGGTCTGTAGTAAATGTAAGACTGCTATGCTTAAGGGTATAATTTTGTGCAGGAAACCACAATAAGGTCTGGGAATAATTGCCACAAAGACTAAAATTAAAAGATAAAGTTAGCAAAAATCTCTTGATATTTCTATCAAAGTCTGTTCTTTAGAAGAAAAATTCCAATTATTTTTTCAATGGAGAAATCAATATTAGAGGAAATGCTATATTTTGTTGTATACTCAAGTGTCTTTTCTACCTCTATAGTTGTTCTTACCATAGGTAAAAGAAAAGAAAAACATTAAAAGAGTATTAATTTTTTTTTGTTTTGAGCCAAAATATTTATTTTTAATATAATGTAGCCATATTTACAAGAGAGAAAGAAAATGAAAGTTTCAGTTTTCTTTTGCTTTAAATAACTGTCATATTCTCCTTTCCTCCCCGACCCTCCCATGATATCAATCACCCTGAATACCCTCATCCACTTTTCTTGATGACATTGTGGGGAGTAAAATAAATTTGAGCCAAATAGTGTGTTGTTATTATTATGGGAAAATTCTGGTAGTTCCCTGGGGTGCCAGACAGTGACCCTGAAGGCAATCTTGCGATGGTTTTTGAGATTCTAGACCTTTCCTAAGTTGAGGTCCACAGGATCCAGACACAGCATATAAAGCTCCTACAAGAGTTCCTAGATCATTTTGCATTTTACTTTGTAATGCTGACGTTAGTGTAAGGGTTTTTGTAATGTACCTGAAAAAGGCAAGTAGTTATCAAATTTAACTCAGCTGTGCTGGAGATCTTTGAGGAAATACTCCCTGCTCTTTGCCCCATCTGTATTTCTAGCCCAGTGTTATACCCCTGTACTCCCTCCCTACTCTTGCAGAGAGCTTGCTCACACCCAGCAAGCCCTAATTTGGAACAGTTCACTAGAACACCATCGCTACCTTTACCTGCAGGGTTTATTAAAGCAAGATGCAAAGACAGGCTCCTGTGACTAGTACCTAGTCAGAAAACCTCGCCTGAAAATGGCAAAACATGTTAATGTGAGAGAAATAGGAGTGAATAGAGGCTGAGTTCACAACAAAAACAAGCGTCACTCTTTACCCCATTTATTGGGCATGTACAGACATGCAGCTCATGCCACATGCAGAGAAGATTTTTTAAGACTTACTTTAAGAAGACATTTACATTTCTTGAACTAATACAGACATAAATGATAAATAAGAATGTAGAATATGAAGGCACTTTTTGTTTGTTTCTCCAAAGGAGCTCTGAGCCTTTACTGCGAAATTATTACTAAAAAAAATCATGCTATTAATATGCAAAATCAATGACAAAGCTTCAAATTATTGGGAGGTTTCGATCTGTGTGGTTTTTATTTCCACCCATGAATACATAGTTATTTGAATAGAGCTGCAACTAAATGATGACTTGATCAACATCTTGAGACTTCACTTTTCTTGTTCTGACTTTGTGCAGAACATCATTGGTGCTGACTTCAGCTGGTTGAAATCCAAACACTGTTTTCCACAGACACATAAAATTAGTTGAGAGTAGCCAACATTGTGGCCTGTAGTGCAGTCTGGATGTGCTCTGTCGGCTTCTGTAACTGCGTTCTGTCTGCAAACCAGGTGCACAACACATCGCAAGGATGTGAAGTCTGGTTGCTGGCAATTAATGGAGTTATTTGGTTAATGAAAGTCAAAGCAGTAGTAATATATTATCCTGGAGAGTGTTAGAAAAGTTTTCCTGAAACTAGAATGGGACCTTGCAAATGAAAGCTTCTAATCTCAGGAAAGTAGGATATTCTTACACTCATTAAAATTGAATGTCTAATCATCAACCCTTGCTTAAAGAGAAGGGGAGGGAAATAACATTTCTGTTTTATGGAGTGGATGAAATGTTCCCTATAAAGCAAATATGGCAAAGCTACTCATGATGATGAACTGTGAAAATAATGGCCCACTAAACATCTTACTGCACTTAAGAGCTAAATTTAAGGCTAAGTCACATCTCTCCTCTTCCAATGTGCGCCCTCTGGATAAGCTTGGCTTATGATTGGTGGTAAAATCTAGACTTTATCTTCTCCCATATTTGAAATTATTTTCTCTGGATACAATCATAATGTGAATGATGTTTAATGATGGAGATGTGACACTTAAAAATGGAAAGGAAAAAAATGGAAAGAAAAAGTATTGGGAGTTATACATAAGTCATACATAAGCTTACAATTTATACTGAATAACCATAATAAATCATTTTTCTTTCACAAGAAGGAGTCTATGCTACAAAGTAATTTGAATTTTGGGTGGGTCTCTATATGTTCATATAATAACTCTAAGCCTCTTTTATCCTAACTATTACAAGGAAACTAGAGGGATAAGAACACTATTAATGCAAAAAAGTTATCCTGTGTGCATTCAAAGTCAAATTGCTAAACAGGAAATAAACGAAAAAGCAAAGCAAAACAAAACAAGAAAAAAGTTTTCTCACCTATTAAAAAAATTGTCATTCTTTTCCATGTATTGAATATAGAGTTAAATTTCCAGCTTTGGGTAGGAATCATGTACTCAACTAACAAGTACCTATTAATAACTACTAATCTTCAACATTAGACCAGTGTGAGCTATTGGGCTTTGTTGACAGAATCATATGGACAGATTGTAAATGCAGATGGTGACATGGTGCCAGAATTAGATGGCTAACCCAGTTTGAGGTTTATTTTTCTGGGGAAGTTATCCTAAAGAAGTGAAACACCTAAGTCCTAGTGGGAGGAGATTACTATATAGTTTAGGAGACTAGACCTTTACACAGAAAATAAACACAGCAAGTAATTGATGACAATTTGCAATTTTCCTAGAACTATAAATGATAATGCCTATTATTTGCATTGGCCAAGTGAGTAGATAATTAAAATGTACTTGATCAGCGAAAGATGTCATACCTCTGGTGTAGACCAGTGATACTTAATGTTTTCCTGGTGGGAGGCGCTTTTGAACTTCGAGTATTTGAAACTTTTGGAAAGAAATGTATATATATGAGGCATGATCAAAAAATAAGGTGACTGTTTAAAAAAATCATTACAGCAAAAGACACATTGCCATTAAAATTGCTCCCTCAAAATACTTCCTGTCACTTCGAACACACTTATCCCTTCATTCTTGTCACTTTCTAAAGCAGTTCTGGAAGTCCTCTTTCGTGAGTGTCTTTAGTTGTGCTGCTGTGGCTGCCTCGATGTCCTGAATCATTTTGACTTTGGGGAAAAGCCAGAAGTCTCACGGTGCCAGATCTGGTGAACAAGGTGAATGAGGACACACTGTAATGTTTTTATTTAACAGAAATTGCCATATACCAGAAGCGATGTGTGACATGGAGCCTTTCCATTGCAATCAAAACATACAGTGAATGCTGCTGCTGAGCACTGCCCAATGGAAAGGCAGGGATCTTCAATATGGGAAGCAGCGCATTGAACCTTAGTAACAGTGTGTGACAAGTTTCAACTTGTTTGGTGCAGTCAGTGGGGTGTGATCTATGGTTGAGACAAGGTGTGTTTTAAAGAGTGCCGTAAATCATCCTCCATCATGACAATGTTCCGTGTCATACGTTGCTTCTGGTATATGACAATTTCTGTCAAATAAAAACATTACAGTGTGACCTCATCTACTTTATTCACTGGACTTGTATCATGTGACTTCTGGCTCTTCCTCAAAGTCAAAATGATTCAGGACCTTGAGGCAGCCACAGCACCACAACTAAAGATACTCACGAAAGAGGACTTCCAGAACTGCTTTAGACAGTGGCAAGAACAATGGGATAAGTGTGTTCAAAGTGAGGGGGAGTATTTTGAGGAGGATTAATGGCAATGTGTCTTTTTCTGTAATAAATTTTTGTACATTTAAACATTCACCATATTGTTTGATCACACCTCGTATTTTATATTTTTACCCATTTGCTTTATTTATTTTTAATAATTTAGTTTTTAATTACAGTTGACATACAATATTATATTATTACCAGGTGTACAGCATAGTAATTAGACATTTATATAATATAAGAAATGATCACATGGATAAGTCTAATACCCATTTGACACCATACATAGTTATTACAATATTATTGACTATATTTTCTTCACTGTACTTTACATTCCCATGACTATTTTTATAACTGGTACTTTACACATCTTAATACGTTCCCCTTTTTCACCCACCCCCAACGCCCTCCTATCTGGAAACTATCAAAATGTTCTCTATATCTATGAATTTGTTCTTGTTTTGTCTGTTCATTTATTTTGTATTTTTAGATTCCACATACAAGTGAAATCATACGGTATTTTCCTTTCTTTGTCCAACTTATTTCACTAGCATAATACCCTCTATGTCTATCCATGTTGGCACAAATAAAAAGATTTCACTTTTTATGGATGAGTGATATTCCATTGTGTATATGTACCACACCTTCTTTATCCATTTATCTCTTGATGGGCATTTAGGTTTCTTTCATATCTTTGGTATTGTAAATAATGCTGCAATGAACATAAGGATGTATTTGTCTTTTAAATTAATGTTTTGGATTTCTTCGGATAAATACAAGAAGTAGAATTGCTGGGTCTTTCTTTGAGTCTTGTTATAGCTTTTGTTTTAAAGTCTATTTTATCTGATATAAGTATTGCTACTCAGCTTTTTATTTTGTTTTTCATTTTCATGAAATATCTTTTTCTATCCCTTTACTTTAAGTCTGTTATGTGTCTTTTGATCTGAAGTGAGTCTTTTGTAGGCAGTATGTGTAAGGGTCTTGTTTCTTATTCATTCAGCCACCCTATGTCTTTTGTATTGGAACATTTAACCCATTTATAATTAAACTAATTGTTGACATATATGTAGTTATTGCCATTCTATTCATATTTTTATTTTTTCTTCTTCTTAAAGAAGTCCCTTTAATATTTCTTGTAATACTGGTTTAGTGGCGATGAACTTCTTTAGTGTGTGTGTGTGTGTGTGTGTGTGTGTGTGTGTGTGTGTATGAGAGAGAGAGAGAGAGAGAAAGAGAGAGAGAGAAAGAGAGAAGCTGTTTATCTGTCCTTCAATTCGAAATAATAGGTTTGCTGGGTAGAGTAATCTTGGCTATAAGTCCTTCTTTGCAGCATTCTGAGTTTTGTGCCAATTGCTTGTGGCCTGAAAAGATTTGAGAAATCAACTGACAGTCTTAGGGGAGCTCCCTTGTAGGTAACTAAACTGCTTTTCTCTTGCTGCTTTTAAGATTCTTTGTTTGTCTTTAAACTTTGGTATTTTATTATGGTGTGGTCCTCTTTGGGTTCATCTTTTTTGGGACTTGCTGTGATTTCTAGACTTGTATGTCTATATCCTTTGCCAGATTAGGGAAGTTTTCTGTCATTATTTCTTCAAATAGGTTTTCAATTCCTTGTGCTCTCTCTCTTCTCCTTCTGGTAGTTCTTTGATGCAAATGTTGGTACACTTGATGTCCCAGAGGCCTCTCATTTTTTTGAATTTTTTTTTTCTTTTCTGATTTGATGTGTTCTGCTACCTTATCTTCCAAATCACTGATTTGATCTACTGCTTAATCTAGTCTACTGTTGACTCCCTGTAATGTATTCTTCATTTCAAATGTTGTATTCTTCATTTCTGATTTTTGTTTGTTTGTTTGTTTCCTACCTCCATTTTTATGTTTCCTGTCTCTTTGTTAAAGTTCTCACTGAGTTCATCTACTCTTCCCCTAAGTTCATTGAACATCCTTATAAAAGCAGGATTTGCTTTAGTGGGACCCTGGTGCCTGCCGAGTCTGCCCATTGGGTGTGTAATTTGTGGAGGTGGTTGAGTGGTGCTCTGATGTGGTCTGATGTTGGCACTGGGTGTGTCAGTTCTGGGGCCTCTTGGGAGGGTATCTGAGGCAGGCCAAAGTCAGCCACTGCCTATGCCTTGCTTGAGGCTACCCGCTATGAGTTACAAAGTGGTCTGCAGGTGGTTGCCAATTTTGCTGGACTTGGAGGTGCCTGGGAGAGGCTAAGTTGTGAACCAAGTCTGGCTTCCAAGAGTTTTGGCCTTGGGGCCACTTAGCAGGAGGTTGCCACTGCTTGTTTGGGGTTTGAGAGATTTTAGGAAAGTCTGAAATGCAAGGTGGGTTAGGCCATTTGTATGGAAAAGCTGCTAGATATGGCTTGGGGTGGGCCTGCAAGTTGCAAGGGACAGGGTCTCAGGGAATCATCAGGATGGGTGGACCTGTTAGACTGATTGATGGAGACTCAGGCTTGTTGCCCACCCGTACCTTTAGGCTGTGTAGGGGGAGGTCTCTACAAAGGAGCAATAGTGCCTGCTAACATTTCTGTTTTGGAGAAAGTTGACTCTCCAGGCCTCTTCCTGAAGCCACACAACTCAGTTCTTCTCTGTATTTCCCTGGTGCTTTTTGAGCTGCTGCCCTGGCACTGGAGCTCAGAGCAAGTGAGTCTGTCAGTGAGTAAGTTCATGTGTAGGATGTTAGGAGCAGCTGGGACTTCAGGCACTGGAACCCTGGGCTGGCGAGTCTGGTGTGTGACTGGGACCCCTAATTTCTCAGGGAAGGACCTCCAAAACTGAAGTATCCATCCCATTTCTTAACCATCACACTGTGCTCTACATCCTCTCCTACCAGTCTCAGTGTGGCTTTTTCTTTATATTCTTAGTTGTCAGACTTCTGTTCAACTAGATTTCAGGTGGCTCTCAATGATGGTTGTTCTGTAGTTTAGTTGTAACTTTGATGTGGTCTCAAAAAGAATATATTTTTAATTGTATTGTTCAATTAAAAAAAAGACTCTAACTATGTACCTTCAAATTATGATACATGTAAAAACATACAATGTAAATAGTAAAAATATGTACTTTTACACATGTTTTCTCAGAAAAAGTAGAGAAGCAGGTTTTTTGGTTTCACTGATGAATTATAATTCAAGCCAAAAATATGAATGAAATCATCCATGCAAAAGAACACAAAGAGGAATGAAAGAAGAGAAACACTGAAAGACACAATTAGGAGAGTATGGAGGCAGAGAAGCCATGAAGGAGAATAAGAAGCAGTAGTCAAAGAGAAAGGAGATATTCTAGAAGAGTATTATGAAAGGTATGGGAGAATATATCATCAAGGACAGAGTGAGCAATAGTGCTAAGTGTTATCAAAACAGGTAAGATAAGAGGGCACAATGTGGTTGGCTGTTTAGAGGAGTAGAAGTAAAGCTCTCACAACTTGAGGAAGACATGGATCTATGAGACTAGAGCTTATAATTTTTTAATAAAGATTTTGAAGTTCTCTGGGATAATAGAGGGCATCAGCAAGGAAAAGATGACTAATCCAGGGGCTCTTTGTCCCAAATGAATGAGGTTCTGATGGCATTAAGTAAAAGTAGCAGACTAGTTCTGGCATGCAGGATCAAGCCCAGAGGTGCCACAACCATGCTCTTATATTTTAGGATGATCATCATGGAAAAATATATTAAAAGACTATGCTCTGTAACGTTTGTCAGAAGGAAAAGTGTAAATATGTAGGGTATTCATATTATCTGTTATTAGTTATCCTTGAGTAGTAATACAATTTAGAAATGTTATAAAGTCTAAAAATCTAAGAAAGTGACTATTAACATTGACTGCACATTATAATCAATCGGGAGGAGTAAAGACAAATTCCTGGCAACAACACAGTTTAGTGAATTTTTAAAAGACCTTAAGACTTCTGTTTTCAGCTCTGTCATAAAGAGATTGGAGGTCACATTCTGTTCTTACAACAAGAAAAAAATCTGAACATACTAAAACCCAATGATTTGTTGAACCTATGAGTTGGCTGAGATCATAGGGAAAATCACTCGCACCACCCCCAATGTGTAGACAGATAGATGAATCAGGAGAGTTACAGCCTGCCCCAAACTTACTGGGAGCAGAAGCCATCGGAGCAGTAAACTGGTAAGAACACTTCAGTAGTAATTTTGACAAGTTGTTAGATGAAGACAAACTTAAGAGTGAGGTATTTCTGGGGGTTACAGTTTTAGGGGAATCCTCACATTTTTGTGGGGTTTATCTCCAGGCACCTAACCAGTTTCTCCTGGAGAAGAGTCAAGAAAGAACTCTCAAGGCTCTGGCAGGGGAAAGGGAAACTAACCATTGTGAAATACCCCCAGAGCATCTTCCATTACAAAGGCCTACTCTCCAGGGGAAAAGACAACCATTTGGAGAAAGGAAATTTCCAGATTCCAGTTACCCTCTAAACTTCCCGTTTCACCTAAGGAGGGAGGGATGTATGAAACACAGGTTTCCTAAAAGATGGAGCTTTGTTTATAAAATTATATAATGCTTTCCCTCCCTCATACCTGACTTCACACCAAGAGCCCTGCAGACGGAGTTCTTAGGGGAAGCAGAAAGATAATAGAGGAGACAAAAATTAGGCAAGTAGAAGAATTTGAAGCCTCTGGCACCTATTCCTACAGCAAACATTAAACATAGCCCAAGTCTTAGCCAGTCTAACATAAACTGTGACACTAAAGGCCCACCTACTTCAGTTCCTATGATCTGATATAATATGCCCAACATTCAACAACAACAACAAAATTACAAGACATTTCAAAGGACAAGGAGAAACAAAATCTGAAAAGACAAAGGAAGCCTCAGAACTAGACTCAGATATGACACAGATTTTTGAGTTATCAGAAAAGGAATTTAAAATAACTATAATTAATATGTTAAGGGTGCTAGTGAAAAGTAACAGAAGGCAAGAACAGTTAGGTAATATAAAGAGAGAGATGGAAAATATAGGTAAGAATAGAAAGAAAATACCTGAAATTAAAAAGAAAACTGTAACAGAAATGAAGAATGCTTTTGGTGGGTCAATCAGTAGACTACACATGGCCAAGGGAAGAATCAGTGAGCTTGAATAGGAGTAAATAGAAGCTTTCCAAACTGAAAAGCAAAGAGAAACAAAAAAAATGAACAAAACAAAACAGGCCTTCAAGAACCGTGGGGCAATTTCAAAAGGTATAAGATATGTGTAACTGGAATACAAAAAGGAGAAGACAGAATGGAATAAAAGAAACATTTGAAGTAATAATGGCTTAGAAGTTTTCAAAATTAGTGACAGACACCAAACCATGGATGAAGGAAGCTCAGAAAACACCAAGGAGGATAAGTACATATATAAAACAAAAAACAAAAAGCAAAAAAACACATACACACACACACACACACACACATCTAAGGATAACCTATTAAAATGGCAAAACAGAAACAAAAACAAAACTCCAAAACCAAAACCAAACCGAAATAAAAACAAACAAACAAACAAACAAACAAACAAACTAAACAAAGGCAAAGAGGAAATCTTGAAAGAAGCCAGAGGGACTAGAACATTTTACCTGTAGAGAAACAGAATAAGAATTACATCAGAATTCTCATCAGAAACCAAGCGAGCAAGAAGAATGTGGAATGAAATATTTAAAAGTATGGAAAGAAAAAGTCAGTAACCTAGAATTATATATTCAGCAAAATTATCCTTCAGTAGTGAAAGAGAAACGAAAACTCCATAAATGTTTCAAAATCACAGCCAAATTAAAGTAAAGGTGTCTTAGATTTTAAGAATATATGGAATGATTCTCATAAATAACTTTGGTTGAAAAACTTCATCTTAAATTTGCCCACAGTCCTTTCTCTTGTTCTGATCCCTGAAGAGGATTCTGACTTTGTGAATTCAGTTTTTCCCTTTCCCCTTCCAGGAGCAGCCTACCTAACAAAGAGAAAGAAAGAGGAGGTAGAGAATGAGGCTGATTAAGACTAAGACAGTTTTTCTTATTCTTTTCTTTCTATCATATTTCTTTTTCTTTTTCTTTTTTGTTAAGGGAGAAATTAGAATGAAAGTAGTAGCAGTATATGAGGAAAACTTAGGGACGAAGAAAGACAATTTAAAAATAAGTCTTGCTGTGGAGTGTATCCTCTTAATTGTGTTTGAATGATATAAGTACAAGAGTTACCTTTTACTTATTGCTCTGTGTTCAATCTTAGCTTTAACACTGGTCCAGTGGGTTATGGTTTCAATAAGTTTATAATAAAGGTATCTCCCACAATAATTCTCACAAGATGTTCTCCTAGTTTGTTGAAACCACCCTATGCTCATTAAGATTTCCATAATCGTATAGTTGATATGGATAAAAACTTTGTTTTGGGTGTGAATTGTGACAGGTTCACAGATGCTTCTACGTGTTTTGGCAAGGGCAAGGCCAAAACATGTTTTGGGAAGTGCCGCTTTACAGCATTGCATGTGGGATCTGTAGCATATTTATGACTAGAATAATTTGACCACAGGAAGATGTCAATAAAATGTTCAGAGTATTTCTAGAAAATTGGACAGTTTTGAAAAATTATCTTACAAGGGGGAATTTATTGTCATTTTATCTGAATCTAGTTGCTGTACAAATTTATCTGAAAGCTAAAAATTATGCCTTGAGCTTCACGGGGTCAAAAAAGGAAGAATTTCAGCATTATTTCTTTTCCTTTCCCCTTTGGTTCCATTTTCTTTGATTTTATTTCTTCCCAATGAGAAGATAGTGGATGGGTTGTAGGATTACAGAAGGCACTGGGGTTGTTTATTATGGGGGTTTGTATCTGATTTGGTCTTTTATCTGCTTTTCTTTTGGGGGGAAGTGTTGGGAAGACAAAAGGACAGCTCATTTCCTGGTGATAAAGCTTTCACTTTGACCTAACTGTAGAGAGCAAAATCCCTACACAGACTACTAAACTAGAGACAGGCTGTGGGATTTGGTCTCTTAGCAGGAGTTGTGCAGTGCTGGAGTGAACCATACTGTTCACTGAGTCCTTGATCCCGATGGAACTTCTTTCTGCTATCACTCAATGTAAGAGGATGGAGGAATCTGGGAGATTTGGCCACTTGCTCATTCCCTCTGTGTAGGATTAAATTGTGTATTGTAATAACAACCAAGCCTTTTGAAATTACACACACACACACTTATTTAATCTTTAAAAACTGTTAAATTATATAGACTAAAAGACATATATGTAAAATAGGTAAGTTATGTCATATAACAATAAAATGCTGAGTTAAACCCAAAGTCACTGAAGGCTCTCCTATCACAATTCCTTGCTTTTCCTAAAACCACTATCCTGAATGTTGTTTATCATTACCTTGCTATAAAAAATTTTCTACTATGTATGAATCATTACACAGTTGAGCTTTATAAAACTGTTATATACAGGCTCTATATATGGTCTATATATAGTCTTCTGGGACTTGTTTATTTTATCAATATTGTATTTCTACAATTCATTTGTGGTTATACATGTAGCTGTAAATTCGTTCTGTAGTGTTTTACTGAGTACAGCAAAATTGATTCATTTCCCTGTTGATGCTGAAGGGCATTTTAGTTTCCTTTGTTTTGCAATTATAAATAATGTTGCTGCTTTGAAGATTCTTGTATACATTTTCTGGTATACATGTTCTCTGGTGCACATCTGCAAAATTTTTCTGGGAGTGGAATTGCTATGTTTTAAGGCATAAAAATGTTTCACTTTACAAAGGAGTGCCTAGCTATTTTCCAAAATGTTCATAACAATTAACTTTCCAGCAAGTAGTATATGTGAATTCCTGTTGATCCATATTATTCTGTAATACTTGGTAATATCAGACTTCTTAACTTTTGCCAATATGGTGGATATGAACTGATATGTCACCGTAATCTTAGTTTGAATTTATGTGATTACTACTGAAGCTGTGACTTTTCTCTTATATTTATTCACATTTACATTCCCTCTTGTGTGGAATGTCTGTTCATATTTTTGCTGATTTTCTCATTGCCTATCTTTTACTTATGAATTTATAGTTATCATTATATCAATCAATTTATACTTCCCAATTTTAAACTTATCAATTTTTTTATATTATGGCTATACTAGTCCCTTGTTAGTTTTGTGCTGCAAGTAACCTGTCTCAGTTTTAGTCTGTATTTTTACTTATCATCTTTTGATTTACAGAAATTCTTAATTTTAATGTAACCTACTTTGTCAGCATTTTTTTCTTGTATCTAATTTAATATATTGTTTCCTCATCGATATCATGGGTATTTTCTGGTTTCTTAAATTTTAAAGTTTTTCTTTCACATTTGTCTTTAATTTATTAGAAATTAATTTTTATAAATAGCATAAGGTAGGAATTAAATTTTAGTTTTCCCACATGGTCTTATCATTATTGGTCCCAGAAAGATTTTTTTTAAGAGCTCAACCTTTCCTCGGGGAGTTATAATCTATTTCTCTTCATTAGTCTCATATTCTAACACGTATGGATTTGTTTCTGGTCTCTCAATTTAGTTACGTTAGTCAATTTGTCTATCTTATACCATACCACATTGTCTTAAATACTACAGCTTAAAGTAAACATAGAAATTTTGTGGGGCATATGACACTATCTTCTTATCCTTCTTTGATTATTCTTTGTTATTCTATATAAACTTTGAATCAACTTGTCAGTTTCTTTGTAAAACCCTATGACAATTTATATTTAAATTAAATAATTCTAAAAGTCAATTTAGAAAGTGATATCTTTAAAACATTAAGGGTTCCTACCCAGAAAGGTGGTCAGTACATAGTATTTCTGGTACAAATCATGTTGGTTTACGTAAAATTGTTGACTTTAGAGTAAGTTTAGTGGAGTGGAATGGATTTAGATTTTTAAAAAACTACACCAAACATTTAAGAAAAAAACAATATTAATTCTATACAAACTCATCCAGAACAGAAAAGAGGAATGAACACTTACAGCTTCATTTTATGAGTTAGAATTACCCTTTTAACAAAACCAGACAAAGACATTACAAGAAAAGAATATCATAGGCTAATATTTCTCACAAATACAGATACAAAAAATCATCAACAAAAATAAAAATTGGCAATTAAACAAATTTTGTGGCACCAAGATTGAGTGGGATTTATCTTGGGAAAGTAAAGCTGGTCCAGTATTGAAAATCAGCATGATAAGTATCTCAATAAAATAAAGAAAATCCACATGATCGTATTTATACAGAAGAAACATTTGATAAAATTCAACATCCATTTATGAGAAAACTCTTGACAAACTAGGGAAAGGGGTACTTTCTCAAACAAATAAGGGGATACCCCCCTAAACAGAGCTAATATAATACTTAATTGCGAAAGACTGAATTTTTCTTCCTTATAATTGGAAAAGAGGAAAGTATGCACGCTCTCACCATCACTGCTATTCTGAATCACAGTGGTGGTTCTAACCAGTGCAATAAGGCAAGTGAGTAACAGTAAGTGAGGAAAAGTGAGTAAAGCAAGTAAGCAGAAGAAAAGCAAAAACGTACAAAGCAAGTAAATAAAAAAATGCCATATAGATTGGAGAGAAAGGAAGAAACCACTCTGTTCATAGATGATATGATTGTCTATTAAAAAACACAAAACTTTAGAATCTGAAAAGGGTTTGGGAACTAAAAAGTCAGTTTAAGATGCCCGGATACATGATCAAAATACAAAAGTCAATTGTATTGATATATATTAGTAATGAACAATTTGAAATTGAATTGAAAACCTAGAAAGGAGTTTAATGACTGGCCACTCATTAATTTAGTAAACTTAATTTATTTTTCCTTGCACAGTATGTCATTAAGATGTTTGGCCAGGATTTGACTTAGATTTTTGGAGCTCTTCAAAGAAAGCTATTTATTAGGTTGGGCTTCCTATGGTTCAACATACTCTTAGTGTTATTTCACATTTCTGATAATGCAATAAAAACTCAGAAGATATATGCAACACAGATTGACAAGAAGTGTTATTTTTAACAATAGATCTGCACGGTGGCATCTCATGACCCAAAAACACGTGCTTAATAAATCATAAAGAAGAGACAGAAAATGAAAGATTTCCTGAACAGGACTATTAAAAGTGTCAGTTGAAAAGAACTTCAGATCTGTTGGAACCCAACGTGTCACTATGCAAATCATAAGTGTCATTCTGAATTGCTTACAGGATGAACCTATTAATAGATAATAACTTGAAAGCAAAGCATAGATGTGGTCTGGATATGGTTCAGCTTTTGTTTACTTTTAACTTAAATGTTAAATTTTCTTCAAACCACTGATTTTAAGCATGGTGGGTTCCATCTCTTTTATATATATTTTTCAGTCTATGTTTTACAAGGTGCATTATATAATATGGCATTGCCATGTTCATAAGCTGCCAAGGTGTTTATCCCAAACTTCCTGGTGATAGATGTACCATGTATCTCCACTAGATCTACAAGGCACTGACATTTTTTTTCTTGGCCTCATGTCCTCAAGGCCCTCAAAAGAGGAAATAATTATTTTCAGGCCACCACAATGACCTAAGTAAAAACATCTGGTATTTCTACATCCACTATTCTAGTAGAATGTTTGCCACACATTTGCTGGTTAAATAGTTATTTTAAGAGGCTTTTGTATATTCCATAATGATATGATTTTGTTTTTCCTCAGATATTTCCCTGTATATATTATTTTATTCATATGTTCGTACTTCAGAAATGTGAGAACTTAGTATGTGTCAGACACTGAACCAAGATACATAAATAATTATAGAGGAAGCAAAGTGAAACAAGATTATATAGAATTATTTCTAAGAACTAGTTAATCCAGAAGAAATGAAATCTTCAAATCCAGAGGCAATGAAATAGATTAGTTCATTATGTTTGCAAGTAAGGTTATCTTTCTATTCTATCTGTCTGGGGGAAAGTCTATACAAAAAACAATTATCGTGTGGCCAAAGACTATCGCTATTCTATAATTTTTAATTCCATGGCCAACTTTATATCCTACTTCTTTGTTTGAGAGAAGAATGACAAATTAAATATATGAAACATTTAAAATATAAAATGTTGCCAGATAGACAAAAGGATATGTAGCCTCCTGCTGCTGTCAAAATAACTTAAAAATGTACTGGAGTTGGAAGAAAGTGATGTTGACCTTGAAGGTTTATATCAGATTATTTTTATCCTCTGGAAGCATAGCATCAGCTCAGAAACAGGGAAGGATATATCTAGTGAGTGAAGTCTAAGAACTTTATGTCAGCAATGGTTAGTATTCGTGTCCTTGAATTCTGTTTACCCAAAGGAAAAATAAGGTCAAAAAGCCCAGAAACATTTTGTGGGAAGCTTGTATAGTTCAAAACCAGTTTATTTGCTTTGGTGGCTAATTCTTTGTAAGCAATTTCTCATGTTTTTCCAGCCACAGTAGCCACACCATTGTTCAGAGAAGTACACTTTCTGTATTACAATATTAATAATGAAGAGTAAATAGTTACCACAAATGTGGAGAAGAAAAAAAAACTCAAAACAAATTTCTTTTAGATGAATGATGCCATTGGAAAAAGAATTTTATGAAATCAGAGACAAGACTTAGGGCACTTAAATGGCATCTATTAGTTTTTACAAGGTTGTTTTGAACTCACAATTTAAGTTAGGGGGTCTAGTTAGCAGAGTGCGTTAATTAAAAACCTACAATCTGATGATCTTGATTCAGATAAAACCAATAGGAATACATATAAATACTTACAGGATTTTACAAATTAAGTGTTTGAACCGTCTACCAGATTTACGGGAAAAAAATATCACTTTGATATTATTTCTTTGGTGAAGGCTGTTGTGTGGCCAAAGGGGATGTTTTGAAACTCCCAGAAGTCTTGTAATAGCTATGGGAATATATTCCTGTCGAGTTAATTGCATCTTCAGTAAAACACAATTTCAGTCAGCTGGTTGTGCCTTAGATCTCCCTTAACAGAACAGCAATTCTGCCTTCCTTATAATACAAAATATGGGGTCACTGTATCAAATTGTAAGGTTTCATTGATCATGAGAAGAAACTTGGGATGTTAAAAACATCTTACCAAAGAGTATCTAAGCTTAGGTGATTATGTGTTTCTTTTACCTATGCCGGAGGATATGCTAGGAGATACGAAGAGGAGGGATAGCAAAGAGACTGATGGAAGAGGGAGCAGAATGTAGGGTAATCAGTATGATGAATGAAGTTTGGGTTCCAGAGGTATAAGTTTAAGTTGTGGTATAGACTAGTCAGCACAATGAAGTGTGGATCCCAGGAGTACAAGTTCCTGCTTTGGGAAGAGAGTCTGCCTCTGTGAATACAGAATCCCCAGATGTAAAATGAGATGTTATAGAAACTGACTTGCAAGATCGTGGAAAGAAATAGCATATTACTTGAT
Organism: Rhinolophus hipposideros; assembly: GCF_964194185.1. Classification (NCBI taxonomy): domain Eukaryota; kingdom Metazoa; phylum Chordata; class Mammalia; order Chiroptera; family Rhinolophidae; genus Rhinolophus; species Rhinolophus hipposideros. Next base: position 71,494,864 of record NC_138053.1, on the reverse strand, counting down.
CCGAAGCATTGAACAAAGTAAGTCCCTGATGATATCTGGCTTTTCCACTTCCTGCTGTAGTATTTATTATTCAGTATGGCAATTATATTTTAGGTAGACTGGATGGTGAGGTCCTTGAGGAATTAACCACATCTCATTCATATTTATACTCTCAGCACATTATCACACACCTGGTGATAATGGAGTTCAAAAATATTAAGTAGAGATAAAAGAATTATTGTGCATAGGAAGACCATGAAGGAAAATATTTCAAAAATAAGCATGTTAAAAGTTAAGTATTATTGGTAGCATTACAGTAGTAGTAGTGTTGGTAGAAAGAGAACCAGAAACAATTTTCAAATGTGGTAAAGGATTTGGAAGTCACTAGAGGATGGTTGAGGAAAGTTGCTTATCAATCACTAAAAATGTTCATTAGTTCTCAGTTAACATCTCTGTAAGGATCAAAGATGTGTTTGACTGTTCAGACTCTAGGTCAAGTGAACTTTCCCTCTTTCACATGCTGCCACATTCACAAGCAAGGTCATGGCCTGGACAGTATAGACTAGGGTTTGTTGCTACTGTTTACCAGGCAGTGTCCTAGGCCCTGGGATATTGCTCAATAAGACAGCTAAGGAGCCTGTGGCCATGTCACATTCTAGCTTGGGTGCTAACATTAGGTTGAGACCTAATTCACATTTAGTTCTCTGTTTTGCGTCAATCTTGTCTCCATTCCCTCTCTTCCCAGCCAGACCAGTAGGTCCATGAAAATAGAAAACTGTCATATACTTTTTCCACAGCATTAACTCTTGCTAGTAACAAACCTCTAAAAAACAAAACAAAGCAAAACAAACACAAACTAGTGTCTGAGATGAGATAGTAGGTTCTCAATTTTCTGATTCAGTTTACCAGTCTATGTTTGTGTCAGTAGAATAAATCAATTTCAGGAAAAACATGATTTATTTAGGCATATTTCTAAATAGGAATGGTTAGAGAAACCCTTAAGAGAGAAGTGGTTAATAATCAGACAGAAATACTTAGTGTCAAGTCTGCAGTAGGTACTCAATTGACACCTCGCCCCTAAATAGTGGGTGGTCTTAATTATAGACTCGCTATATTCACTCCACATCACAGTGTGAGGGAGGTTACAAGAAAAATGATATTTCTGAATTTTAACTAGTAAATAGAATTGATCCAGTGAAATTGCAAAATCTTAAATGTCCTAATTATCCTATAAGCTATTGAGATGAAGCTGAATTCTCTTTTTTCCTGGGATCCATTCGTCTGCATTTTCATGGGATGATTTATAGTTGTAAGATTTTTAAATTCATTTTACATGTAAGTCATCCATGGTAAGAGTGTTATTCAATACAAACATAAGAACAAAACCACAAAATTATTTGATAACCACCAAAGTTACTTGGTAACTTGAAACAAAAATATTCATAAAATTGTATAACAACATTGAAAAACAGCAGCACAATAAAATAATGTAAAATCCAAGTAATTAAATCACTTCAATGGTAATTATGATAATATATAACATGTAGCAAATTAGATTTTTCCCAACCAATAGGATTTGCTTTCTTCTGTGTGTATATAAATTGTGTATAAATTATTGTAATTTACACACGCATGTATAAAGGAAGATCAAACCGTGAAGTAACAAAACACTTTCTCTAACAAGATATGTTAATGTAATTAATATTTAAAAGTACAAAGAATATTGTCTCTTCTTCAATATCTATACCCATATTATCAAATATTAAATAAAATAATTAATTACATATCTAGCTTTAATTGGTAGTATTCAGTAATTTGGGGTGAAATACAGAACATTAAAAAGTTTGAAAACATGAGTTCTATTGCAGGATGCTATAATCAGACTAAAAAAATTGCTTTACTAGATTAAACATAAGGAAGATATCAAATGGGTTAGTAACGATATACTGAAAAGAGGACAAGGCATGAGAGTGGTCATTTTAAGAAATCATCAGTGCTACACATTAGCACTTCACACTAGGTACTCAGGGCAAGGAGAGCTTTCTCTTTCATCTGCTTCTTTTTAATGCCCCGTTACTCAGGGAGCAATACCTATGTTTTCAAATTATTCTCCAGAGAAGAAACTCTTGGGGGTAAAGGTGAACTTTGGTGTTCCTAGAGCAGAATGAAAATCCTAGTTTCAACTCCTTACATACAATGGCTAGTGTCTTAGAGATGGCAATGCCAACAGTTACTTGAAGTAATAGAAAACATGCTCTCCAAAAGGAAGCAGGAGATGAAGTACCGAGAGGTTTCCCCGCCTTTCTTATAGTCTAGGGGAGTAAAAGCATGGAAATGAAACACATTTCTGCCTCCTATGTGCAGAGCTGATCTTTCTTTTATGCCTAGAGAATGTAAGTTGAAAATAATATTTATATACAAACACTTTCAAAATGGCATATTTTTAATATTAAACTCTATAGATACAGATGCATAGAAATATCTAAGGTATGGAAAATAGCACACTATTTCAAAGGGAAGCAAATGAAACCAAACCAATATGTGAAGCTCTAAGAAACACTCTTACGCACTGCATTTTATGTGTGGGAAGAGCTCACCAAGAAAAATACTTTGGCCTCAGAAGAGAATCTTCATTTGCATGTAAAGAATGATACAATCACACTTGGATAAGTAAAAATATTTAATTTGGTGTCAGCATTATTCTGTTGACTTGATTCTTTTGTTTCATGTAAATTACTATTTTTATTTTATTGCTTTCATTGAAATGGTTAATTAAACACATTATTTAGACTGTATATATTAAATATAACAGAAAAATGCAAAAGGGATTGATTCAAATAATGAATATATACTTATGAAAATAGTATTCCTAAAATATATATTCCTAATATACGTATATATAATTTGTAGTGAAAGAATGTAATTGTTCCCAAATGTTAGAAGTGTAAAGAACAAAGTGTAAAGAAACAAAAGATTCTGATGACTATGCCATTAATTTTATTTTAAAATATGTCTTTAGTAAAAAAATACAATGGCTCCTTAGACTCAGAGGACATTATTAAAAACATGAAGATTCTTTTAAAAATATAAATTCAAAATAATAGCTTTCTGCATGATTTTTATCTGTTCAAAGAGGAATGAGGAAAGGTGATAAAGCAGAATGTGATTGTGTGAAAGTGGGAAGGAGGACGTAATTGCAAGAACCCACCACAGTAGTTTAATGTCAGTATTGGAAAAATAATTTTTTGATACGTAGAGTCTAAGGAAATCCTGGACCCAGAACCTGCAAGATGTGTTCGGGTCGTGGAATTAATCACTGAAAGACCTGGGTATTTAAAGACCTGGAGACAACAAAGGTCATGGCACATTCAGAAACCTGAAATAAGTTCACTATGGTTAGAAACTATTTGATTTAACAGAACATTAGGGGCATTTCTATAGCGGATATAGAGCAAATAATCACAAATGATCTGTCGTCATGACTTATAAATATTCATGTGATCTGTAACTACAGATTTGTTAAATAAAGATTAGTAAGTCTAATCTTAAATTGCCTATCAAACAGTTTAAGAAATTTAAGAGCAAGCTAATGATATCTGGACATTACTCTAATTAGAAGCAAATATTCTTGTAGATACAGTGCAAATGATAAGAAAAATCCAAATTGAATAAGAAACATGCCATTCTACTTTGTTTTTATTGAATCAACTACAACCCTAAAAAATATTGTATGGCAACATTTTCCAAATAACATTAGTTTGGTTTTAAGAATTCTAGGTACCCTAAAAAAATAGTAGAATCTTGCTATAACATTATTCATAATTTAATAGAATTTATATAATGCTGTTTGACTATTCAGGCATTCGTTAATTTAAGAAATAGTTATTGAGGGCAGACCTTAAGCTATAACATATAAACATATGAAATGTTCATCTCTGTTAATAGCCACCAAAATAAAAGTTAAAGTAACAGTTACCATTCACACTACCAGGTTGCTAAAAATATTTTTTTAAGTTCTGAAAATGCAAAGTGTTCGTGAGGATGTGTTGTAATGGGAACACCAGGCAAATATAACTATTACCATCACTGAAAGTCCATTTCATATCACCTTGTAAAGTAGTAATTGCACATAATCCAGAATTCCAGTACTAGGAATGTATGTATGCTGGAATATATGTTTAGCAGCAAAACCTAAAAGCAAAAATAATCAGACAAAACCTAGATCCTTTAATATTAGAATAAGTAAATAGTGATATTTTTATAAGACTACGTGAGAATGAATGTGAATTCATTTCAGCCAATTTATCAATGGGTAAGTCTCAAACCCAGATTTGGGGGAAAAAGTAAGAGAAAATACATACAGTTTGATTTTATTCATATAAAGTTCAAAAGTAAGCTAAACTAAACAAGTTGCTTTGGAATACCTTCATTTATGATAAAACCATCGTGAAAAATGGCTATCCAATATTCTTTTCCCTTAATATCCTGCCCCTACTTTCTTTGATCGTACTATTTAGAAATATTTCCAAACCTCTATTTTTAAAGTACTCTCACTACACACAAAGTATATATTTTTGAAAAGATTTACTTTCAAACTCATTGATAAAACTTTACTTTGAAGAAATAGAGTATTTATCTAAAAAAACAAAAACAAAACTACACGTGAGCTTACAATGTCAGATGGGATTGCTAAATTACTGTTCTGCACCTTGTAATTCAGCTTAAAGCTTGTTCTAGGAGAAGGGCCAGTTCTATTTCCTAGTTGTTTGCTTATGCTTCTATTAGTAGTAGTACCATTATTCTGAATACTTGCAGAAATCTTTTCAAGCCACCTGTCCATCTTGTTAGAGTTAGTTTAATTAAAACTAGATAATGCAACCTGTAAATCCACTTAGCTGGCCACGTGTAAATTCTACTGTATGCTTAAAAGCAAGCAACTCTTGAGGTCAAACTGCACAACTTACTCTTCCTTCAGGGCACCTCACCTATGGGAGTGCTGATGAGTATTGGACAAAAGGACTTCAAGAGGTCAACAGTGTATGTGTGTTGATTAGATATTAGGAATGCTTAGTTTCTATTTTACTTTTTAGCTTAAACAATTTTTATGCAGAACACAGAAAACTTCGTGGCTTGCGCACCCTGCTTTTGATCCTATGAATTAATCTAGTGATTGTCAATGGACGATGGGAGAATGAAGAATCACCAAAGATACTTAATCACAATTTTCACATATACATCACTTCTTCTCTATTACCCCTGGTTGAGAACTATGGTGTTAGAGTCTAGTGGTCTTTTACTTTGACATAAAGGAAAAGAAAATTCCAACTGAGTATAAATGTGAAGGCGATTGTCCAGAATTTAAGACTATAAACAGCACTAATTTCCCAAATAGGATATTTTTTTCCTGTGTTTCTTCAACTCCATTTCTCCTTCCCCACTTAAACCATAGACTTTTTTTCTTATTTTTTTAAATTTTTTTTTAAATTTATTTATTGGGGTGACAATTGTTAATGAAATTACATAATTTCAGGTGTACAATTCCGTATTACATCATCAATAAATCCCATTGTGTGTTCACCATCCAGAGTCAGTTCTCCTTCCATCACCATATATTTGATCCCCCTTACCCTCGTCTCCCTCCCCCCACCCCCCTTACCCTCTGGTAACCACTAAACTATTGTCTGTGTCTATGAGTTCTTGTTTCTCATTTGTTTGTCTTGTTTTTGGTTTATATACCACATATCAGTGAAATCATAGGGTTCTCTGCTTTTTCTGTCTGACTTATTTCGCTTAGCATTATATTCTCAAGATCCATCCATGTTGTCACAAATGTTCCTATGTCATCTTTCCTTAACGCTGAATAGTATTCCATTGTGTATATATACCACAACTTCTTTATCCATTCATCTATTGAAGGACATTTTGGTTGTTTCCATGTCTTGGCCACCGTAAACAAAGCTGCAATGAACATTGGAGTACACATGTCTCTATAGAGGAATGCTTTCAGATTTTTTGGGTAGATACTCAGGAGAGCGATTGCTGGGTCATAAAACCATAGACTTTTAAAAAACAAACAAACAAAAACTGTACAAAATTATATTTAGGCTATAATTCCAACACATGCAAAGAAATAGCCATATGATATGAGATGGAAGGAATAACAACACGACAATGAAAGCAATAGGTCATAAAATTGTGAATTACATTTTTAATGGACATTTTATTATTACTTTGAAGCTAGGCTGCTTGAGGTCTCGTCCCTTCTATGACTTAATTTCTCAGGGCCTTTGTTTTATCATCTCTAAAATGAATGGGTTGACTTAGTTGATCTTTAAGCTCCTTTCCAATGTTATCATTATGGAAGTGTCTGAAAAATGTTATTATATGTGTCTGAAAAATGTACAGGGAGAATTAATTTTTCATTTGAAACAAATATCAGTAAGAAATCTTTTACGTCTTCTCAGAGTTCAATTGGTTTTGCATTTATTGAGCTTTTTCCACAAGCCAAGAGCCTTGCTAGGAGCCTTATATATAGTGTTAAAATCTTTATAACAACCTTCAAGAGAAGAAGTAAAATTTCTATTTCATCGTAGGTAAAGTGACATGAAATTCAGCTAATAAATGACTGAGCCAGGATTTGAATGCAGATATATCAGACCTTAATGTCTATATTCTATCCAATATATGAGATAGTTAAGATTAAATGTCTAATAGGCCTGTGAACTAGAGAATGGAAAAAAATGTGTTGTGCTACTTTCCCTTTGGTTTGGTAGGGACCAATAATGAGAAGACACAAGAAATGATAATGGTTTTCCTTATATAATATACTTTTATGTTGCTGGAAGCAATGGAAGATAGTTCTTTCTCAAACTTGGCTGGTAAATTTGGTTTTAGGCTCACTCTCGTAACAAATGACATGTAAAGTATTTTTTTACAGGTGTTTATTTTTTATTTTCCTGAACTTTTGAAAGACTATTGTGCATGTGTGTGTACACCATCATATATATTTATTCTTGAATCTGTAATTCTACATAGGTGGCAACAAATCTGTTGTATATTTCATGCTCAATTAAAAAGAAATCTTCCAAGATTCCCATGTATTATGGAAAGATCACATCTGTCCCCTATTTAATTAGGTCCATCCTGGTTATGTTAAATGTGTTCTGGCTCCCGTTAAGAAAATTCCCTAAATTTACATGAAGGGGAAACGTGTTAAAAATGAATTGTCAGCAAGGAACAGAAGAGATTTAAACAAAGAAACTCCAAGAATAGCTTAGCAGAGAAATATCTCAAAACTGAATGCTTAAGACTGAATAAAATAATAACCCTTTCCCTTCACCTCTCATGACTAATCCACACCAAAATGTAAATGCAACTTGAAACCAACCTTTCTGGAGGCTTCAGGACTTCGGTTAATTTTTCCTTCCTGTTACTTTTCACTTTGGAACACCTTTCGGCTTCTGGGATCTGACTGGAGCCAGGAGAGGAAATGCCAAAATACTATGGGGAAGGTATATTCTTGGGGTAATTTAGACATGATTTGAGGAAGCTAACTCTTGCTATAAATTTTTTGTTAAAAAAAACTCTGTCTGTAAAACTTCCAGTAGGCTGAACAGATGCAAGAATTGCAGATAATAAAACAAACATGTAATTAATAATGCAAAAGTAGGGCATTATCAGAGGCTTCATGGGGTGAGGTATGAGTTTAGGCTTTGGATCCTGAAACTTAGGTTCTTTTCTTTGTTTTGCCATTAATTCCGTAATTGTTTTTAAGCTTTTCCTCTGAATTTTTCTACTTTAAAAATATGCAGCAGTAAGATCTTCCCATGCCCAATTAGTAGAGATACACAAGCATTCTAAGGGCATGCAAATTCTTGTTTTCATTCATTTATTCACTCATTTAATAAATATTTGCTTGCCAACTAACATGCCAGGAACTAGTCTAAGTTCTAGGGATATAATAGTGAGAGAAAAAAAAATCTGTTTTTATGTACCTTAAATTCCAGTAGAGATTGAACAAATTAATATATAACAAGTTAGATATTATTGTCAGGAAGAGTAGTTAAGAAAGGCCTTGAAAAGTGACTTTTAAGCAGAGACCGGATGGGGAAGAGTTCCACAAAGTAGGACTAGCAAATACAAAATTCCTCATGCTTGTGGGTCTGAGAAGCAATGAGAACAGTTTGCTGGAGGGATCTAAGCATGAAAGAGAATGGTAAGAGATGTGTTCAGAGTATCAGCAAGAGAGATACTCAATTCTTGAGTCCAGAATACATGCTTATATATGAAAGCAATAGTAACCAGCACATTTACTGAAATAGTTCTGTTCCTTCATTATTTAGACGTACAAGTGCAAGTCTCTGCTATTTGAGTTTAGTTTCAGAGTCTTTCCTTCAAGGAATTTGTCAGGACAATTGTCAGGGATGCAATTAAGAAGGAGGAAACCTAAATATACAAGAAGAGGTAGAAAGCTTGTTTAAATAAGAGAAGGAGACAATTGGAAAAAAAACTTCACTTCCTCTAATTAAGCTGTGCATTTTGAACAATTCAATCAAAATCCCAAAGTGATGCTGCCAATTCCTCTTCCCTTTTTCTTACCGTCCTTTCCTTCCTCTTCTCTTACTGATCTTTGCTTCCTCTCTCCCCTTCCTTCAAAAGCTTACATACAGTATGATTTCATTGTTGAAATGACAAAATTATAGAAATGGAGAAGATTGGTGGCTGTCTGGTATTAAGGAGGTCAGTGATGGGAAGGAAGTGGTGTGGCTCTATAAGGGCAATATCAGCTATGTCTGTGGCAATGACAGGGTTCTGTATATTGATTCTATTGATCCTAAGATACTGGTTGTGACATCGTACCATAGTTTTGTAAGATATTACCACTGGGGAAAATTAGGTAAAGGGTAATACAGGATACTCTTTTTTACAACGGCATATCAATCTACGAGTATCTCAAAATAAAGTTTAAAAGTTTAAAAAATAATGACCACTGTAATGCTAGAAGACAATTTGAGGCAATTCAACTCCCTCACTCACAATACACTTCCCCTACTATCTTTTGGCTAAGGCTATCTTGGCAACAAATAGTCTATGGCATGTTTATCCCTTCGTGTGGTAAAGTACATTTATCCCTTGGTGCAATAAAGCAACATTATTAATAATTTAAATTCGTTGGTACTCTCCTAGGCAAGCAAGCTGTGATATACACAGCTGAGAGCAGAAAAAACATCCAAATGAACCAACAGTTTCTAGAGGAATAAGATGCAGTGATCTGAAAACTCATATTGAATAGAAAAGGGCCATGAAGCATTCTGGTGCAGAATTGGTGAAGAAGTTAAGTCATTCTCTTTTCACTCTCTATCTGCCAAGAAACCAGCAGTCAATGAGATTTTCCATTTCAACAAATCTTCTCCAACATTTAGTGTTATCAGAATTTCTAATTTTTCTCATTTTAATGGGTATGAAATAGTCTCTTATTGTTTTATTTCTTAGAAATTTGTAGGAATTCTTGATGTAGTCTGCATACTAATGATTTTCAGTGACATATGCCACAAATATCATTTCCCAGCCTGAACTTTATATGAAATAGTTTCTACACTATAAGATTTTGTCTTTCTGAAAATTTTGTTAAAACTTGCCCGAAACCCTCTGATATTATAGACCTTTAGTTGTAAAACTGTGTTGTGTCTGTAGAAATAGATAAAAATTTTAACAGAGGAGACCAAGCAGTCAAAAAGTAGATCAACACACATATTTAAATTTGATTTATGAGTAAAATGGCTGTATGTCCTCATTTGCCTAGGAGTATATTCCTACTTATACCTGTCATATGAGCACAATTAGTCACAATGCCTCTTTCAATTTCAAAAGCTTTTCAATTTAAATGATTATATATATATATGTATATATATATATATATATATATATATACATCTATATATATATAGAATGACTATATATATATGTGTATATATATATATATATATATATATATATATATGCATGTGACAAAGGTGGACCTACAAGTAAATAGGAATACAACTGGTTATCCATATTGAAGAGAATAAAATTTTATCAATATCCTACACTATAACAAAAATAAATTTCATATGAATTGAAAATATAAATGTGAAAGGTATCTCCAGAACCTTTAGAAATAATTATGAGAAAGCTTTACATTAAGATGGGGAACACACACACCAAATAAAAATTTGCACAAAATCATAGAGAGGCAGATCTTGGCCTTTTTCTCTCCAGATTGACTTGGTTACCTATTTCCTGCATTCTGTATGGAATGCTAGGCTGCTAAAGATAAATGCACATTTCATCAAAGATTTCTTTTGTGAAAGTAGAAAAGGAGGGTTACTATATACTTTTGTATTTTAAGATTTATTAGCATATTCAAAATTTTAAAAAAGTCTTGTCTATAGTACATTGTATTTTAGCTGCCTAGTAATATCTTAGATATAATTAAGAGGGAGAGGTCTTTGAAAAAAATCAGTGATACGTTTTAGAATTTAAAGTACTTCCAAAATTGTTATCCTATCTTATGTTAAACTCACACATATTAATATAAAACTACACTGGTTCATATACGATTTTAGATCCTCCAGAAGAGAAACATTGCACATATAAAGTGAATTAAATATATTTAAGTTTTCTTAATTGAAACTTAGTTATACCATGTGACTATACCTAAGACTCATTTTAATCTAAGTTTGTTTTTGCATCACAAGGTTTTGTAATTCTTTTATATCTATTTTTGACTTTTGGTTATTGAAATATTTCCTCTGATCTATTCAACTAGTATTTACCTTTGTCCCGTGGCGGTTTGGACATCTCCACTGGGCTTGAAGAGTTTTTTTTTTTTTTCATCTTTGCTTTCACTACTGGCTATAGTAACTTTACTACGGTGTTAAAACTGTATGTCAAGAGGCTAAAGGGACATCTTCCCTGAAACAAATCATTTGCTTCCTTAAATCAGCAATTTGATGTTGAGGAACCAATCCAAGGACTAAAATTCAGGGATCTCATCATAAATAGTATCCAAGGTGAAGGGGAGTGGTCTTCTTGTTCTTTGGTCAGCTCTAATTTTAGGTCTTTCTCCCTGAGCTGACCATCCTTCTCCTAAGTCCTATTTCTATTCATTTTGCCTCTTCTCATACATCACAGATGGCAAAGTAGTTAATGACAGGGTGTTAGGGCAGGGATGACGGTGATGAGGTTTTTAGTAGGACCTATTTCCTTTTACTTCATATTTTGATGAGAGCCTAGATTATATTGTTGATACTATGAGTTGTCCCCTTGAGGCATATTTGGATAATTTCTTTAAAAATGTCTTTCATAGAAAGAATCATATTTGTCATTTTATTCTGTATTTCTTCAGAGGCATCCAGGATATGCTCATTAGAATGAAAACTGGCAAATACCAGCATGCTAAATAACAATGTGGATGTCCTTTGACTTATGACAAGAGCTGCACCTCATTTTTTAATTTTTTTTGACTGGTTTTTGCTATGTGGTAATTGTTAGGGAAACATCTGGTTACTGTCACATATTTTAGCATCCGATCTCATTGCGTGACATTTTGTTCTGTGACATTTAGTTCCCACTTGGGACTTGGAATTGGAAACCTAAAATTAAGTTCCATTTCCAACATAATAATAGGGAATTGTCCTAGATAATGACGTTTGAGGTTCCCAGTAATGGAATTTCACCATAGCACATTGGAAAAAAATAATAGGAAATTGTTATCAGTGATTTTCTTTATGAAATACAAATACTTAGGTCCCAGAAACTGTTTGGAGGGAATACTCTGGAACTTTTCTTGTTTTTGAGAATATTATTGTTTGCTTTATAGACTTATGGTAAATTGGAATGAACTCTCTTGCAGTGAGTGAAGTCAATATACCTACATATCTTTCACTTACCCTTTATACTGACTTTTTTTCTGGAAAGAAAACAATTAGAAATGTTCCTTTTGAAATGGCTGAGTATACTCTTCTAACATTTAGGTTTTCCACAACAGAATTGTGTCATAATTTCTCTTTGCTGGTTCTTTCATAAAATAAAATAAGAAAGATTTTAGATAATTGCCATTTTGCCTCTGCTTACTTTTGGCACTTTGCTTAATGCCCATTGCTTTATCTCATATCCTGGAACTACATTGGTGAACACATTCTTACTCTCCTATGCTGTTGGCACGCTCCAAGCTATTCCTAAAAATTGCTGTTTCCCTCATCAATTTCTTCCTAGGAAGTATTGTGTGTCCATAGGTCTCTCCAGTAAACTCACATGCTATTTAAATTAAAACTGAGGCAACCATCATTCAGAAGAAGAAGTAGCTGGTTTGCTACGGTTTTGTCTCCACGTTGGAAACAAACAAACTATGCATACAGAATATCTTAGATCTAGTTCCAGAGGAAATAGACAATGATAAATATTTGCACGTAGGATTTTTATTGGAAAGTGCTCTTGGGACACCTGTGAGGGGTGCAGGAAGCAGGGTTAGGCAGAGGGGAAAAGGTTGGTCTGCGATGAAGTCACACCAGATGTCTCAGCTGATCCCACAAGGGATGACCCCATGGAATTATCCCCAACTGAGCAAGAGGGCAAGGCTTTTATACCTGATAGTGAGCTGTCATTGGATGTGGGGCATGCGACTTACCTTCAGCAACTGGGGAATGAGTACCTAGGTCCTGAAAAGGTGACCTGGGCAGTGTATCACCCATTTCCTATGTAGGATTCTAAAAGCTGAATTACTTTCTTGGAAACAAAGATGTGTATATATATATATATATAATTTCTCAATATATTTTAAAAAGGATTAAGAATTTAACAGAAGGTGGGTGGCAACCCAGTGTAGAATATGCAAAATATCTTTGTCCATTTTTTTGTGCCCTCTGTTCCCTGTGGGTTGGCCAGTTACCACTTTCACTTTATATGAAAATGATGCTTTGTATTAATTGGTTAAAAAAAGCTGAATTATTGCCAAATCATTGCTATACTAAGTCATATATAACTTTTCTAGAAACCTTTATGCTCAGAGTGTGTACCCTTCTTTCCAAGGGAATATTTTAAGCATCCGTACCTCTTGGTTCTTAAACCAAATTTTTCACAGGCAATATCACCTCCATAGCTGAAGTAATAAAGCTGTGTCTTTGCTGAGGTTCTTTTACAGTATCTCTGCCTCCTTTGTTTTGATGCCTTAGAAAGCCCATTTTTCCAGGGGGAGAAATTGTGGTTCAGAAACAAAGTACCTCCTTATGAACTGACCCAGAGCCCAGTAATGCACAGTGCTGAGAAGAAATATGGTTTTAATATACAATGATGGCCTAGACAATAATCAGAAAAATTTTTAGTTTTTTTTTTGGAGAAGAAGGAAATCATATATAAATTAAACCTGAAATCTGTATCAAAACATAATCTTGAGTAAATGTGGAGATTTTGAAGGTGAACCAGTCATTACTTTTTCCCATTAGGACTTTTTTAAAAAAATAAATGTTCAATGTTCACCAAAAAAAATGGTAGAAAATTAAAATGTATTGATCACATACTGCTTGCTAGTTATCATACAAAGCACTTAATAAATATGATCACATTCAGTCTTTACTACTGTACCCAGTATTAGGCATGTCATACAAGTTTTTTGTTCATTCGTTTTTATTTTAAATGAGGCAACTTTTCAAAGTTTGTACTGCTAGAAAGTGGTAAAGCCAGGATTAAAAATGATCTCTCTGACTTAAAAATACGTGATATTCCTTCCCAAAAAGTATTCATAAAGAGAAATGTGTAATTAAAATGAAATACCTTCATTATCCTTAGAATTACATTTTTGAAAATTTGAAAGACATTGGGCTATAAATGGTGTGGTTCAATTTGTGTGTGTGTGTGTGTGTGTGTGTGTGTGTGTGTGTGTAGTGCCCATATAATGGAGAGAAGAGAGATTTTGGAGTCAGGAGACCTGCATTCATTACCTAACAGTGAGCCCTGGGAAAGAAAATGAACCTTATTTTATCATTTATAAAATTAACATATAAAAGAATGATAGAGATCAACATTTTGACTAATTTATTACATTAGATATGAGACAAATCTTGAACAAGTTTTCCGGTGACAGAGCTATGTTGTGTCCTATAACCAATCTGTGATATTTTGAATGTTTAGTGTTCCTGTGGTTACATGCAACATTGATTTAGCATCGGGTTATCCCACAGTAATTTTATTTTTGCAGAAACAGTCTCTTTTATTGAAGTCCTGCTGCAGCACTCCTTGCTTGTTTACCTACTAGTTGTACAAAAGAATATAGAAGTTGAGATGGTAAAGAATGAAGGATAAAATACTGAGCTTCAAAAGAATCCTGGGTATTATTGGTTTCACCAGTAGATGATCAGAGGAGGAATAAACAAAGTAGGGGATAAGATTTGGCAAATGTGTCTATATTTACAAGAAATCCTCATAGGTTTTTTTGGTAATGAATTTACTAAAGATTTTGGAGAAGGGGGCCCTTATTATCTACCCATCTTGTGGTTTCACACAGAAGGGTCATAGGAACCAATTCAGTAACGTATTTGAATTCAAAATTTGGTTCTGGAATTCTACTGGAAAATTAAGATAAAAAAGTGGAAGCTAAGATTGTAAGTTAGTGTGAGTCCAGGTACCTACCACTGGGATAAACTGCCATGATTGGCAGGTGTTTTGACTTCAACCCATAACAGGCCCTATGTTTAAATTCTGTTTCTATTTTTTTCCCAATAATAGGAATGAATACTTAAGTGATTAGAAACCATGAATTTTATCACTATGGAATATTTACATACATGGAGTAAAACATATTAAAAAAACATAGAAAGGCAACTGCAACAATAATTCCAGGTACTCAATATTAATTGCTTCCAACAATCTACCAATGTTACTGTGGAGTCTTATTCATATGAAATAGCTCGAATAGGTATTCGTCGAAATACAGTCTCTCTTTCCCTTGTGAGTTTAAAAAGGAAATAGCTTTCACATAGCTATTTAACATCACGAGTTAAAAATGAGAAGAAAGAGATAGGGAAATTGTTGCTATTCAAATATGCTGATATGCCTGTTGGAGGATGGCATACAGAACTCTCCTACGGTAAGATAAGGTGGAATAATTACCAATACTGACTTAAAAATATTATTAAAAAATACTATTTAGCTTATTTTTCTTTTTCCTGCATGAGGGTAAGCTTGCATTCTAAAATGCAATTTACGATCGATATTCAATTTTTCAGGAAAACAAGATATTGTTTCTGTTTTTACTGATAATGCAGTATCATTTTTCAATGTTTCTCTTTTGCTTTTCTCTTAGGAAAGTTCCCCCAAAATATATTTTCTTACATCATTTTTACAGATATTTCCTTAAATATAGGTTGGTGCAAAAGTTATTGTGGTTTCAAGATTGTCACGGGGATACGAAAGTCAATTTGGGGAATGTAATTAATAATTAGTTGTAAAGATTTTGTAGGGTATCCGATGGACACTTGTCCCATTAGGGAGACCTCCTCAGGGATGATGTAGATGCCTGATCACTGCACTGTACACCTGAAGCTGAACAATAATGAATGTCAACTACAGTTTTATATATATACATATATATATATATATATATATGTATATATATAAACTTCTTGTAACTGTATATATATATATACACACATATATATATATATATATATATATATATATATATATAGTTACTATATATAGTTACAAGAAGTGGAGTTCAGCATTAGGAATAGAGGCAGTGGAAATGCAATGGCTGTGTGCGATGTCAGAGGGATAGTAGATGGGGTAGGGGTATAAATGATAAATGTCTATTACATTGTTTTGTACACTTGAAACTAATAATAAAAAAGGTTATTATTATTTAAAAGGTTAAAAACAATTGCAATTACTTTTGCACCAACCTAATACCATTGATGTCTGCACATACTGATCATATTACCGAAGAAAAATGGCTATCGAAAAATCTGGTGTTTAAATACCAGATGTTAAAGTATTTTTAATTTTGAATTGATAAGTGACCCCTAACCTGAATGCTTCCTGTAACCGTAAAAAACAGTCTTTTTTAAATTTATACCTGAAATTTTTCCCTGAAAATAAGACCTAACCGGAAAATAAGCCCTAGCATGATTTTTCCAGATGACATCCCCTGATCAAAAGCCCTTAATGCGTCTTTTGAAGCAAAACTTAAAATAAGACCTGGGGTCTTATTTTCGGGAAAACATGGTAGTACTTCATGAATCACTGATTTTAATTTACTCTCCTTGAAAGACCTCTCTGAGAATATTTGCTTTGTCAGCAGCTTACATTGACCACAGAAATGATAACTAAATAATTTAGAAAACTGTAAGATTATTAAGGCATTTAAGACGTGTCTAAGGTAATTAAAACCAAACTTTAGGAGGGTTAAGGCCTTATGCTACTTGGTTATTCTGCAGCTGCAGTCACTGCCTAAGTTGTACGAAGGCATATGTTCAATTTACAGTTGTAATGAGGAACATGGAATGTTTTGATTCTTCATTTGCTGTGCTCATCTCTAGAGGATGCAGTGGCCTATATTAAAAAATGAACATAGACTCTTTTGTGGAGAATAATAAAAATACATAAGCTAATACATGCCACATGAATATATGGTTGGCATATGGCTTTTCTCTTTGAGTATGAGATTGTCCTTAGCTGCTATCATGGAGCAACCACATGGAAATGTTCATTATCAGCTAATTAGGAATGAAATCAATTCCTTTGATCTCATTAGTCAGATCATGGTTATTCCATTTTAACTAATATGTGGTGTTTGTAAAGGTGTTTTAGATTATTCACTTGTAAGTGCAGTTTGTGCTTTATTTTCTAATCAGCAAAAGAAAAGAAGTGCAAGTTATACAGTTTTCTTTTGTCTGATATTGAATGTATACAGCCATAGCAAAAGGTATAAAGCAGGTTTTTTCTTTCTTATTTTACAACTTTTAAAAAAGAAATGGCATTTGAATTTCAGAATCTATTCTACATGTTGATATTCTTGAAATTACTAGTACATACTCTTGGGATAAACTTAAAGAAATACTTATAATGTTATGTCGTGATATAGATTTATATTTGGTAGAGGGACCACCTCTTAATTCAATGAAAACTTGCATTCATCTCAATGATCATTCTATAACGTTTGTAGAATTACAGTGAGCCCGGCTATATTCAGGGCCCTACTCTTGGCCTTAAAACAAAGCAAAACAAATACAATCTTTCCCTTTTAAAAAATTGTGTGCAAGAAAAATCTTCTGACCTCTCTGGTTTCAATAAATAGGTGAAGGCTAATTCGAATTAATGAAAAATGCAAGATTAAAAGGTGTATGTTTAAGTCAGTAGTCTCATTTAAATGGATATAGCTAAGTACTGTTTTGTTTTTGCACTGCTCAGCCCTGACCTTTGCTTGGTGCACGGTTTTCCCTTAGCTCTGATTGTGTAGCCTGCCAGAATCCATACCTTGTCACTCTAGACACATGGCTGAAGCTTGGTCAATCACAATACCCATATCCCTTGTCATACCCATAGCTCTCAGAGGTTATGTTTTTCACACTTGGCCAGGAGGCGTCATACCTAGGATGTTTCCATTTTAGTATCTTGAGAAAAATGTTTTGGGTTTTGGAGTTTGAAAGTAAATTGAACAAACATAAGCAGCAGCCAAGCAAATAAAGCCAATCAAAGATAAGAGGAAATGAGTGCCTGAGAGGAAACAGATCCTAGTTGCTTCATGTTCCAGTTCTGGTGGAACTCAGAGTTGCCCTTTTCTTTCCAGTATCCTTCCAAAATATCCTTCTTTTTTCCTTACTATTTAAGTTGCATAAGTCCTGTCTAATGAAATAGACAAGAATTCTTAATCAATATGGTATGTGTTTGCATTTAAATGTGTTACTTCTAATGCACTAGGTATCTTCTCTTAAATATTTCATGGCTTGCTATTATTTAAACAAAGTTTGGATTTCACTGATAAGGAAAAGATAAATTTTACTTTTGTGAATAATCATAAAACCTGAATTAACAACATCAAAATTATTAGACATGTGCAGCATGGATGTTGTTCTATTTAAATAGTCTCCAGAACCTTGCTTGGGCCCTGGACCCAACTTACTATGTATTTTTTTCTCTCTACTTTTCAAATCAAATTTATTGGTCTGCTCTGTCCCCTTGAAATCACATTTTGTAGCCTCCTGGATTTCCTCCCAAAGTTTTATTGTTTCATAAGCCGTCTTGTTTTCAATTCATCCTTCTTTATCCACTGTGTAAACTAGGTGGACCTGAATACTTAGGGAAAATCGAAAGCATTTGGTTGTTATTAGAGTAAGGATAGCTGACTCACACATGTAAAACATTAAATAAACCTTACAAATGTTTGAGTGATTTTTTTTCCTGTTGTTTTGTTGTTGTTTGGAGCTGTGGGGCATTTAACCACATCCTGCCATGCACACAACACTTGAGCTTCTCTCTTTATTGCCAGGTATAGTTTTAGGCTAATAAAACAAACTAGGACAATATTTTTATTTTATTTTCCCAAATTTTTTATTAATTTATTTAAATGTAACATGCTATACACTGTTCAGCCTTTTGGGAGGTAGGAGGAGGAAGGGATTCTATATCTTTATGAGGAATCTCCTCAGAATCAGCACTCAGATGGACACACATTTGTGGCTATGTACCTTGACATTGTGGTGGGGAGTTAAAATTCCCACCCAAAATTGTGATGACCTTTTTAAAAAATATACATTATTCAGGGCTGGAACTGCTTTTCCTTCAGTAGCACAATCCAGCTGCAAAGGGGACCAGAATTCTCTCTCAATATCAAGCAAAGATGCCATTTTTAAATGCAGGAGAATCTCATTACTCCTTACAAAACTGTTTCTGTATCTCTGTTGAGGGCGTGTGTGTTTGTGTGTGTGGAGTAGGGAGAGGTGAGGGAGATGTTTTCTATTTTTGGCTTCTGCAAGCTTTGATACATTTTGCCAGAAGCTGTTTTAGTGTTTTGAGTACTGTAATGATGACTGTTTACACATAGTCTCTTTGGTAATCTAAATGGCTATGTGAAATGTGAATCCAGTTTGTACCTTATGTGTTTTTACTGTGGTCATCTAATACTATATTTGTCTCATCAAATATTTAATTTTGGTTGTGGGTGGTCTATGTTCATGTGTCAGGTGCAATTATTATTTTAAAATCAGAGAACAAAGATAATCTAGTTCTGATAGGAATGCATTACAGTGTAGCTCTCAGACTTGGTTACCAATTAAATTTTAACATACAGATTCCAACCACAAAAATTAAACATTTTTAGTATCTCATTTGTCACAAGGCAAGTTAGAAGCCAAGACCCATGAAATGCGACTTTAACCATAAGCCAAAAACACTGTCTCAAATGCATTTTGTTTTGAAATCCCAACTTTTTTAAGGAATGAGAAAAATATCACCTGTTATGGGAAAGTTTCTTAATAAAGCTAATTCTTAAATAATATATTAACTGAAAGTGCTGGTTAAGCATTGACACAATTAAGTTATAAGAGAAGATCACAAAACACCAGACTTTATAGAGGTTAAACTTTAGTAAAAGGACACATTTAGTGAGTCTTTTCCTTGAACCAAATACTGTGTCCAAACAATAACCAGACTTTTCCAAAACAAGAAATATGAAGATAAAACTGCAGCCTCAACATACTCTTATAATTATCACTTGAAGTATTTAGAACAAAGTATTTTTCTACATTTTTAACATCACTACAGACACTGCAAATAAGGCTTATGCATTTATTTAGTGGAATACAAGGTGATACGGACTCTTACGTACTATTCCCTGTACCTGCTCTAACAAACTGAATTTTAATATGGTTATGTTATGGAACCTCCCAAAGCTCTTTAAATTTACAGAGAATAAGTTTTATTTGGTTTTGTAAAGACTAGACCATACAGCTTGAACAGGTTTCAGTATATGGTTACACATATACCAGGATATATTTTCTCAGATTAAGCCCCTGGGAAAGTTGTACTTCGTCTCGAATTCCTTGATAGTTTCTTTGGGGGAGATGCACTATTTGGGACTTATAAAGGGTTCTTCTGTTTGCAGGCAGCCTGTTTATCACTTATCACTGTGACATATGGCTAAGAAAATTGTTAGTAAATAATGAGGCTAGGCTACTAAAATGCATTTAACAATTAATTTTCCTTCTTTTAGTATATTCTTAGAGACCCATTGATGTATTGGAAGAGAAGAATTTAGCCTTCTGGTCTATTTCTTAGGAAAGGAAGCCTTAGCAGTGATACATGCTTTTAAATGATGGCAGACATCTCTCACTCAAGCCATGCCACGCACTGTCATATTTATTGTTGATGGTTCTTATTGCAGAAGTGCAAATTAAAGTCCACTGATAGTACATGGGCATTCACACTGCTTCCCCCATTGCATCTCCTATTCTTGATGTGTTTGCCAAGTTTTAAAAACACTTTGTCACGAACATGCATGTGGTGTGCTGAAGAAAAAGAAAAGGTAAATCAGAGGGCAGCTGCTGAGGATACTCTTTAAAACCCCAAAAGATATTTAACATCCTATTAAATAAATAACTTAGAAATAGAAAGGGATGAAGGCAGAATGCACAAGCATATCATACTATTTGTTTTGTTAGAACAGTTTTACACTAATGTGTTTATATTTTTTAATCCTATCCAATGCTTCCATGATGCCACGCCCAGAGTTCCTTTGGTTGTGCATATAATATGACCCAAGTGCTTTCCAGTAAATGCTTGCGTGTCTTACTGCTCATTAAATCATTAGGCTTGAATGAGCAATGAAAGTCTTTGATATGAGTTCGTATTCCATAAATAACTTTTCTGAAGATCATTCAACAGATTGTTCCGTGTCCTTTCAGTTCTATGTCAGAAGTTAAAAAACAAAAACATAAACAAAACCTTAACCAAAAACCCAGCCACAATGTTGTTCACTTAGGAATAACTTCCATCCCATTTGATCTGCCTATATCTCGATTATAAGGCATAACACCGAACTAATTAAAAGAACATCATATGTCAGCAGTGAGTACAACAACCTTCAAAGACTTCCTTTCTTTCAAGCAAGCAGACATCTGCAATGCATCTTTGTCTTTTGAGTTACTGTCTTCACGAAGAACACCCACTATTCCTGGCAAAAGAGCCTTTGGTTCTACTGCACCCACAAACATTGCCTTCCTCTATGAGTGTACCACCATTGGAAGAAAATGAGCTGAGGTGTTTTTCCTTCGTGTTTTCTGTCCTCTCCTGGGAGCTCCTTTTCCATTCAGTGCCACATACATTTGTCTCCCGTTGTGCTGCCAGTTAAAGGAAGCGTAGGTGTTGTATCCGTTTTCCTCTATCCTCTCCTTCAGCTTACAGTCATTGTTAAAGTCTTTCTGCAACGAAAACGTAAAGTGGTTTTATTTTTATGACAATACTACTTGATTCTATGTGACCCCAACCATCCACAGAATTCCAGTTCAAGGGTTTGTTTGCTTTTGACTTTTGTACATGAGTTGTGCACGTAATACACAGTCTCAACAACAGAAGAGTAAAACTCATAACCACAAAACAGATTCTGTGTGAAGGCATGTGGCTCATTTTAATTGATCATCATAACCACATATTGGGGCCCTTTTAAAAAGCTAGTGTGCCTTGACTGTAACACGGTTGAAGTGCCTAGAATGATTATCAAGAAGCAAACATTCCACTAACAATGTTTGTGATGAGTCAATGATAGAGAATAGCATTATAATCCTTTTTTTTCAGAGTAATGACTAGGATGTCTCATGGGAAAAATAGAGTTATAGGAAAATGGTGAGCCCCACTCTTTGGATTCTTAACTGCTTTAGTTTGGATATGAGGGAAGTGGGACATTTCTGAAGCCGGAGTCTACAGATTAGTGAGGTACCTCCTCTTCATTATTAACTCCAGAGTGAGATCATGGATTTATGGAATGAATGAGACATCAATTCTTTGTCCTAAAAGATCCCCTTAAAAACACATGGTCACTTGAAACAAAGCCAAAACTCTATGGCTATAGAGTGGAATTTCCCAAGATCAAAGCCATCAGGCTTATACAATATAGGCAATACTAGTCACCATATTTATAATTTCTTTGATATGGTAATTCACAAAGCAAGGCGATCCATGTCCTAGTTTTCAATCAGTCTGAGTGCCTAATTGATATTTTCAAGAAAGCTTATGAAATCGGCGGAAATTACTTGAAAAAAATAAAGATAGGAATTATAAGGGTTGTCACCTGATATACAGAATTATATTAGGTGTGAACTCATGAATTTTGATGGTATACCCTTTAGATGCAAAGTTTCTAGTCCTATTCCATCCTGTGCAAGACATTCAATCTGAGTAGATTTTTCATTTAATTTCAACAAGTTACAATTTTTCACTTTTCCTGATGGTAATGCAAAATCATAAAACAGTGCACTGTGGTTAGAGAATGGGTTTCTCTCTGAGACAGGCTGGAAGTGGAAAGTATAGGCTGTGATGAGCTGAGCTAATTGGAGAGGTAGTTAGGTTTATGCCTTGCAGAACTCTGGATTCTATGGTTCTAAGCGCTGAGAAAATAGTGGAGGACTAGCAGAACCTCCCCTCTTAAAGTTCACAATCTGCCGGGAGAAGACAGTCAACAACAAACACATTAATAAGAGAAATATCTGACAAGTCATTGCAGATCGTTGAAATGGGGTGATGGATGTGATAGAAGCCAACTGAGTATCTACTTTAGCTCTAGAGAGAGAATGAAATAATTCACAGATCTTAGACCTCAGAAGGCGTAGGCACCGTACATGAGCAATGTTGGGATAGAAATAAGTGTGGGGTAATGGGAGGAAAAGTATTAAATATTTTTAGGACACAGTTAATTTGAGAGGTATCTATTTCTCTTTGATGTCACCTTTTTAAAGAAATGTACTTTATCAATTAAAAATTATTCAATCTGTTATTACAATTAAATTTTTTACATTTTCTCCCTCAATTTAAATTCATATTAGCTGGCTTTACTTTAAAGCATTGGTTTTGACTGTGTGTATGCACCAGTAGCTCTTCAAAGAATATATACCTGATCCTCTTACCCAGCGATTCTGATATAGCAGATAAGGATGGACATGGTTGTGTTCATTGAAAAGGAAAAGGAAAATAATGCCTCAAAAGTGATCATGCTGAGAACCCCTAACTGGAACCACTTTTTAAAATAGTCTATTCTCTTCTAGGCTCATTATTAGTGCAATGTATATTAGAAAATTTTAACTAAAACTCCTCTGACCATCTCAACCCAAAATGCATTTACCCTAGCCAAAGGGACCAAGTGAAAGTACGTTTGACTCTCCAATTATAAATGGACCCAATATGAATAAAATACAAAGCTATTCTATATCCAGATCAGTGATGGATACAATTGGGTTCCAATGATTCTCAAATTGTTACCAAACCAGTAGCATTAGGAACACCTCGGACCCTGTCAAAAGAGCAAATTCTTAGCCCCTACCACAGACTTACTGAACCAGAAAATCTGGGAATATATTTTAATAAATTCAGTGATTCTGCCACATCCTTAAGTTTGAGAGCTGCTGGAACTATAATCATCCTTATATTAATCAACAAAATAAGTTTATTTACACATTTTAAAGTGACATTTCTTAATAGTTGGTATGGAACACAGGGAATAGGTAGGTACCCAAAGCACTGGCTGGATACCAGCTCCATAACTGAATTAATCACTATTGTCTAGGTAAATAAAGTCTGGAGTTGATTGAGTGGCACACAAAATGAAGAATTTCTGGTTATGTCTCCCCATTTCAGATTTTAACAGAACAAAACACCCAAACAGTTTTATCTTCAGTTGTAATATGTGTACAGTATATGGTTTTCTACTCAATTCAGGATCTTTGTTTTCAATAATTCTTCTCCAAGTTGTCTGCAGTGCCCATGCCAATTTGACCAGATGCTTCTATGAGAGTCTGACACGTTAGCAATTCAGAACAGTGACTGATGAATGCCAGCAACAGCCTGTGTGGTAGACTAATGGGTGAACAACAGAAGAGATTATAGAGTTGGAAGAGCTGCCCTGTCAGTCCTTGAAACTCTGGTGACCAGCCCACTATGGCTCTATTTACTAGCAATGGAACGATAACAAAGCTATTCAATGTCTGGTGGAAACATTCCAAAACTGTGGTAGTAATTTATTGAAGTGAATTTTGAAAATAAAAACAGAATACTTACTGAGCCGTAGAGCTTTCCCTTCTTGTTCATGGCTAAATAATAGTTGCTGTTAATGGCTTTGACAGCAACAACTCCGATTTCCACTGAAGTTATCTCCAGGATACCTAAAACATAACAATTAAAAAAGGCTACACTTACAGAGTCACATAAATTTAGTTGAAAGAAAGAAAAGTCAGGAACAATTACTGAGTTCATTTTTGATGGTCCTAAAGTCAAAACATTAAAGAAATTGGAAAAAAGCCCCAACTTCTTTCAGTGTGCCTAAAAACCCAGAAATTATATAGAAACAAATAGTAAGTCTTTTAAAAAATTCCCCTGAATTTTACTCTGAGCATATAGGGAAAATACTGTTTCAATTAAAATGCTTCCTTTGCTAACTCTGCATTTTCAACCCCATAAATATTGAAACAACTCTACTCATCTTAGTCTAGATTTCACAAAAACTTATCAGAGCACACCATCTGTACTATGGTATTAAATTAAATTTATAGCATATGTCAATAATACGTCAGATTTACCTCAATCTGTGAAAACAGTGGTAAACTCTTTCTTTGTAGGACACTTAGATAAACTCAATCTTTTGGCTACATTTAACTGATAAATTCATTTTTGGCAAATGTGTTGACATTTTGAGACTCAGAGAGACTAATCCCACATCCACATTGTCTTATCAGTTACTCTGGGTTGGGATAAAATCCATCAGCATTTTTTAAAGCTTTTTATTTTTTCTTTTCTAGACAGAAGAGAAAACTGAGGGAGTTAGTAACTGATAGACAAGAGAACTTCCCACTAGTACACAAGTTTCAGTTGATGCATCTAGAGATAATTTTCTCTGAAAAGTTTATAGGTAGCTAGAGGAAAGGTGTTTGATACTCTACTCCAAATTCCCACCTAGTTTAGGTTAAGAAGACCTCGGATACTAACTACTTCTTATCTTGTAACTCTTGGGGAAGGCTTTCTCAGGGTAGAGAAGTGTTGTGATTATCAAAGGCCTCCGGATCCAGAGTGTCTGGGTTTGAATCCTGGCTCTGCATTTATTGGTGAATGACCACAGCAGAAGTCACTCAATTGCCTATGTCTCAATTGCATTTGTAAAATGGACAACATAATAGTACCTCCCTCAGAGTCGTGTTGTGAAGATTAAAATCAGATATACATATAAAATAATTAGAAGTTGTCTAGAACATAGTGACTCCTTAATTATTATTAAAACGAAGTTTTCCTCCAAGTTTTAGATTTTGGAACTTCTTTACCAAGCTGAATAATCCTGAACAGGACACACCAATTCCCATTGGTTCAGCCCATAAGATCTGGAAGTTGATTATATGTTATCATTTAGCATATATTACCTGTCATCCAAAAAAGTATCATCCTAAATGTGGTTGACAAATTGTGTGTTTGTACTCTTCCCATTGGAAAAAAGAGTCTTGTTTTCAAGACATTAACACCTCCCTTTCCTTCACAAGGTGATGCCATGTGGAGATTAATAGAAATGCTTAAATTTCCCCAATGCAAAGTCAACATAACCAGAGAGATGTGTGCCAGAGCTACATGCCAAGGACCATTCTGTCCATGTACCTTATAGGAAGCCTCCTACCTAACACAGCACATCCTCTCATTAATAGAGTGAGACAGATCTCAATTGGCAAGCTCAAATCAAGGAAAGATTGTGAAGGGTGAAGGAGACAGTATCTGTAATTTTAACATCTATTTTCTTTAAGCTGGTGGTTGCCCTCAAGGTGTGAATAGATACACATGTATTTGCATATTGTAAAAAGTACTTTCTCATAGTTTATTTCTTTAATTCTTACAACAGTCCTCTAAGGAGGTATTGCTATTCTCAATTATAGATGAAAAAATGGAGGATACTGACATTGTATAAGTCACACAATAGATGATAACGTGACATAGGTGAGCAATGATGGATTGAACGTTTAAGCCTTTTACTTTCAGAATATTTTGCTCTCCATCTCTGACTATTTTGCCTCTGCATCGTATCTCCTCACTCTTTCCCATTCCTACAAGGGAATCCTGTTGGAAAACCATCTGACAAAATGACTTATCAAGATAATGGTCTTTAACAGGCACGGCACGGAGGATAATGCCTGAGTCTCAGAGAAGGAAATCTAATATATTTATGTCATAAGCAGAAGACACAGAGCAGGGCAGGTGGCAGAAATCTGGGGTAAAATGTTTAGGCTGCTATTTACTTTGCTTGCCCAAGAGGCAATTAAATTGCAAGGTGTTCCTTACGTTTGCTTTTGTAACTGGAAATTGTTAGATTGAAAAAGAACGAGAATTCTTAGCAAAGAATAAACCAAGATTTTTTTTCAAGGTGAACAAGTAGTAGGATTAAGCTGTAGTAACTAAGTTGGGAAAAGGAAAAATATTGTAATATAAATATTACCAAATCCTTGGCTGATTATTTCTAAAAATGTACTGTACATGGTAGATCATACTTAGCTTCGGAATCCCTGGGTTTCTTTCAGCTTGGCACAAAATAGAAACTCAATATTCAAAAAAATCCATCAGTCTATTAACCATCTGTCCCACTCTTCAATTATTTAAGACTAGCTTGAAAAGTTTCTGTGTGCTTCAAAATAGAAAAATGGAAGACCTAGGTGATTAAAGGTCCTTTCGAATTCTGAAAATAATTTTTTGGATATATCATGTGCCAATAAGTCATCATTTGATAATCTTATGGGTAATGGACAATGACTGCCTTTATTATAAATATCTGTGAATGAGGAGTGACTTTCTGAGAAGCTCAAGTCTGGAGGACTTCTTTATTTCATAAAAAATCTCTCCAGTGTTCTCTGTTCTTTGGTGAGGATGATCAAGTTTTCCTTTACAAGTATTTTTGGGAAGAGACACCAGAATTTTCTTTTACAATTGTTAGATTGATAACTTATAGTTCTATTATGTGTATACTTTCATGCAAAATTAAATGCTAATTGAAGGACAGCCTCATAGTGGACAGTAAGTGAAGGGCTTCTGGGATCTCTCTGTATTTCTCACAACTTACGTGACTCTACTATTATCTCAAAATTAAAGTTATAAAAAAGGCACTGATTTATTCCTCAAAGGAACTGGCACCTGAATATTACATTATCAATAAAAGGAAACATAAACTATATGTTTCCCATTTGTATGATTTAGATAGTTTATAAATTTAAAGACAAATTCTTGTAGTGAAATTCTATTATTTATATTAAGTTGTAATATACCACTGTAAGTTGAATATACCAGGTGGTATTGTAAATCTGTTTAAGGGCTTTTGGACAGTTTAATTCAAACACATACAAAGACCTATGAGGAGAAGGGCACTCTTTTAGGAAATGGAAATATAAAGTCAAGTTGTAGCTCTCCTCTTGTAAAGCCTTTGTCATGTTGGGAACATAAGACAGAATTTCAATAAAACATATCAAGTGATAGTAAGTGCTAAGATGGAAGACAAGGGAGGCAAAGATAAAGGCAGTTCATATTGGCTGAGGTTCCAAGGCAGACTATCAATTAGAAATGAGACTTGAACTGAGTTTTGTAGGTTGAGTGAAAGCTTTAAAGTGAAACAGTGTGGTGTTTTCAGAAAAGAATATAAGTTTGGTTTGCCAACTGGAGTAACAGGAACAAGGCAGGAAGTAGTAAGAAGTGAGGTTGGGGAGTTAAGTCAGACTCTAGTTACCAACCATCTTGTATGGATTGTAAAGATTTAGGCAAATCGAAAGTCTTTTATCTAAAAATATATAGCTTTTCAAAGAACATATTAGAAAAAGCCAACGTTTAGCAGATTTCATTAATTAAATAATAGCAATCTGTTAAGATTATTTTGAATTATATTTGAAGTCTTAAATAATAAAGTTTGATAATATTATAAAAGTGATTATGACATAAATCAGCTCCTATTAAAGGACAATTTCTACCTAATGATGCATCATCACCATAGTAATGAGAGGATTTTGCAAAATGATGAACTCCAAATGGAAATAACTTAGAAGTCACAATTTTCATGTAAATCATCTTTTAACTTACAGATATGGCATGTTTTGATGAATCATTGAGTAGTTAATCTGAGGAGGTGGCCATTCACAAATATCTTTCCCAGTTTATCATTCTCATCCTTTTCCAGAAGAGAAATATCTGACCCATTTTCTCCCCAGAGATAATGTTGGATCAAGACTACGTCTGTTTTTGGGATATTAGGATAAACAAGCTATTGGCCTAGATGGTAGCTTTCTCCTTAAATATTTTTTCATGGACACAGCAAGAGAAAGTAAAACTTTAATAGAATGGATATAGATGGGGAAAGGTGTAAAAGTATATTCAAAATCCCATTAGTCTCTTTTAGATAAACAGAATATGAATATATAAAGGAATCCTAGAGACTACTTGAGTAAATTAATTCAGCTAATGTATTTAAGCACAAATGTGCAGGGTTTGTGTTAACTTTCATTATGGGACAAACACAGTCTTTACTTTTAAGGAGTCTTAAACCTGGGTAGGATAATGCCATTAATAATTAAAGTGATTAGAACTCAAAGAAAATATATTAAGTGCTATATGAGAGAGAAAATGTGTTGTCATTGCCTTGAGTAGTAAAGAAGTCATCCTGAAAAAGATGTTGGTGTTTGAGGTGAGTCTTTCACGGGTAGGATATTAATAGGTGGGAATTTGGAAAGTTGAGGGGAATATTCTGGGCAGAGAAACATAAATGAGTAAAGAAAGGCATGGAGGAGAGAAGAGAGCTCATTGTATGTTTGAGCTACACCTGGCTCTCCCCACGAATTCCACTTTGTGGGGCCACCTTCTCTGTGAAAGTAAGGCTTCTGTTTCATTGGGAAGCAGTGGTGTTTTCCCGGGTGAGGAATATACTTTTCAAAAAATTAGTTGTGAAACTTGGAAGCAGCTCAATAAATGTCAGAGCCTCATGAATTCAGAATCAGTCACGTCTGTTATTATTCTCTAAATATTTTAACCCAAAATAGATTATAATGCTATTTGGTTTGTAGTTTTAGTCTATGTGGTAAAATATATCATGATTAGTATAATGTAATACATAGATCTCTAAATTGTATATCTCTCTCTCATGAATTTTCAGTGTCCCAAACAGATCTATTATGTTCTAATATAGAAAAACTTACTGAGCTCATTGAGCTCATTGTCACATTTATACTATATACCTCAGAGATTATGTGAACATACCCAGGAGTGTGGGGCTACTACATGGCTCCAAAAGTGTAGCCTTCATTTCAGAATCACTGTGGGTCTTATCTCCTTACTCGTGTATCTTTCTCAAAGAACCACAGCAGTTGCAGTGGTCTTTACTTATTTTTATTAGAACATTGCATAGCTCATAATATGTGCTAAATATATATTTATTAAATAAATAAGTCAATGAGTGGTCAGTCCAATGACGGGCTGAGTAAAGGAAAACTGGGTATTCATTAAATATAGATTTTTTTCCTTTTGACACTAGAGTCATATTTATAAAATATTGAGGTAAATTAATAACTCCACATCTAAATAAAATAAAACTGAAGATAAAAGAAAATGTCTAAAGGCTTTATGCTTCAAAGGGAAAAAATCAGTGCATTACAAAGTATAAATATATTATTATTCATATGTCGATTATTATAAATCTGAAATTCCTTGAAATTTTAAAAACAATATATGTATGGCTCTGTGACTATTTACTATTAAAATTGTGGGGGGAAAAAAGGTTTCAAACATGGATAGAAAGGCCATCCAGGGTGTGAAATCCCTAGTCATGGCAACATCCTTGGTTAAGAAAAGCACCATTTGGGGTAAATTGAATTGAAAGACAGTTGTAGCATAAAAATCAAGAACTCAGAGTGACTGTCATCTGTCATATGATTTTATGCCTCATTTAATATTCACAAAATATATCGGGTAAATATCATGCTCTTTAAGTGTTGAAAGTGAGCCTTGGAGAAATTAAATAAATTGGTGAACACATACTCAAAACTAAGTCATTATAAATTGGTGTTTGGATCCAAAGCCCATTATCTTTCCAGTACATTAGGCTTTGTTAAATAAAATTGAAAAAAAACAAAATAGCAAAAGCAATGACAGTTTTACCTATTTTAAATACTTTTCTCCAGTTTTAGCGAACACTTGATGTTAAAATTTCCAAAATATTTTAAAGAAGCATATGGTTTAGTCAACACAACGGGGTTAACTTCCATATAGATTAATTTTCTAGGTAACTAAAGTGTTACAGCTCTTAGACTTTATTTATTTTTAAAAAATTGGGAACTACATCTTCACATTCACTCATTTCCTTGTTCATATATAGAAATTATAATCAAAATTTAATGTTTATTTTTCTTGATGAATCAGTGTCATCAACATTAGCTCTGATGACTTTCTCTGCTGTGAAAGTAGAATGCTGTCAGGAACTCCTGAGTACCTACATCAAAACGAGATGATAAATCAATATGTAATCTTGTTACAATTGAGTCAAAAATATGAGTAAATTTTTGCGATGTTCTTTTCTGAGTACAGGATATGAGGTTTTGTGTAGAAGCCCTAGTATCTCTTTTTTATAGGTTTTTAGTTACATTCCAGAGGGTGGACATCACAAATGTGGTATTAAAATACTGAGGAAACAAAAATACCTAGCTTTATGTCTAGCACAAACTACATTAGTTTAATCTTTCATGTCTACGATAAAACAAATATAATAATTTTTCCTATGTTGTAAGAATTACAATAGGTAATTTGTAAATGATCTCATGAGGTCTAATTTTGTTTCATAAACACCAGTGTTGAAAAAAATTATACAGAAATTATTTTTTCAGCTGGTACTTAGTTCATTTATAGCCTTGAATTTGTAGAAAACATGATTCCACTCATGGTTCTTCACAGTAAAATGCTACTTTGCATCTGGGAAGTTCAATAGATTCTAGGTTTATATGATCATGTCTAGAAAAAAAATACATAGTAGTTTTCAATATCTAAATAATTTCCATCATAACAATTAGAATTATTTCAAATAACAACATTTACACCTCTCTTTAATGTGAAAGAGCTAAATTAAGTAAAGCCTCAAAAAAATTAATGTGAACTGTTGAACTCCCACACAGGTCAAAAAACCTTCCTGAATACTGTGTTAAGAGACTTGACTAAACTTTAGCCTGGCTTCCATCTGCACTGGGTTGTATCCCTAAAGGTGACTCCAGCCCCTGGGCTGAGTCTTTACTTAAGAAAATTCAATGCTGCCAAACTGCAAATTGTACATTGTTCCAACCCACCTTGCCAAACCATATTCGGTAATTCTCCACTTACTTTCTCCTCTAATTTTTCATTTATATATAACCTCTAGTCTCTTTTTTGTCCCATCTTTTTCATTTTCCCATAATCCCTTTGTTCCCTGTCTGTGCTCTCTTAAAAATCTCAGTCACCTTTGTCTTAATTGGAATTGAGCTCTGTTAAGATTGTAGTCTCTCTCCCTTACTGCAGTAGTCTGAATAAAATCTGCCTGTCATCTTTAACAAACATCTGATGCTGGTTTTGCTGTGTTTGTTTGCTTGCTTGACAATTACATGACATCGAAAAATATAATGGAGATTATAAATTAGAAAACTCTCACCAAATTCATGGGTAGCACGTGTCTAGAAAAATACTCCACAAGTAGTGAATGCAAAATGGAAAAAAAAATGAGTTTTTGAAGACTGGGAAAGGAAAGCACCTACTGGAAGAGCGATAGAACTATGTTCATATCTCTTAGCTTAAGGGTCCCCACATGCTTTAAACCTGTTTGGGACTGAATAGTTGCTTGATTCAACAATTTCAAAAAGTACATCTATATCTAACTCAACTGTCTTGAGAGAATGTGAAAATGTACCTAAGTAATTTTTGTAATACCTACTTATTTTCCTGTCTCATTTCTCTCCATCCTGCTGCCCCATGTCTGTCTGTCTGTCTCTCTCAAACACACACACACACACACACACACACACACACACATACACACATACACACACACACACAATGAGGCTGATAATAACCTCACACACAAATTTAAAAGAAACAGCAAGTTCACATTTCATGTGATGAAATTAATGGAAGAGCTGGGGTGTAAAAATGCAAGGGATACAAGTGGAGCAGAAGAATTTATTTCAGCATCTCAGCTCGCTACTTAACTAGCTGTGTGACGTTGGATAAATCAATAATTCTCCCTAAGTTTTGGTTTCCTTGGGGCTAATTACCTGTAGCTCGAAGGATTACATAGAATCTCAGACAATGGATATCGAGTAGGCATTTAGTGTCTGCTGAATCAGAATGGGTGGCAAGTTAACCAGTCTTTTATACCAGTGGTTCTCAAGCTTGAGCATGCATCAGGATTATCTGGAAGGTGCCAAAGAATTAGATTTTCTAGCAATTTCCCAGGCAATCATGATTCTGTTGGTCCAAGGACCACATACTGTCTTCTATGCACTATGATTCAGAGAAAGAGCAGGGCTTTGCTATATTAAAAAAAAAAAAGCATTGACGGAAACATGTGCAGAAAGGAAGAACCACAAGCAGGAATACACATGACTAATGGTAGCAGCTTAATATCAAAGAAATATTTTTAGAGAATGTGGAAATAAGTACTGGGTTTTTCTTTTGCTTTTTAAAAATAGGTGTGGTACTTTTTAAATATCTGCATAACTGTAATATGTGGATTTGAAATTCATTTACAAATATACTTCATTGTTGTCATATTGTCTATAGCCCATTTGTCAGACTTTCAATAAGATTATTATCAGAATCTTTATTTTCTTCTCCTTAATAAGAAAATGTTGGAGGAAACGTAAGCACCTTTAACCACTCTTTTAAGTATTTTATAGGCATTCTGATAGGACTAATTGTGTTGATACTCTAAAAATTAAAGAACTATATGACCTCTTTAAAGTTACTCTCATGGCCAAGAAATTGTTACAAATGAGTAGGGATTCGCTTGATCCTCTACCCTCTACCCAGAGTTAAAGGCATATGTTTGCTCTAGAATGATCTCACCACCTTTAAAAGGAGGATACTAAAGTGGGTTAATCATTAATCTGGGTGTGGTATACCTTGTATTATTAGACTCTGGTGACCTGTTCAGCATAATGCAATAGAGCTATTTAGTTTCTCTATTAGTCACAGTTCTTTCAGATATCCTTGACATTCATTTAGAATTGCAGATAGAAACAGCACCTGCATTTGCAGAATATCTTTATCATCTCTGTATAAGAAGATATATCCTCCTCAATATGCTAAGACCAAAAAATGACCTTTTATATTCTCACTGGGTACTTCAAGTTGTAGAATATATGCAAACAAAAAAGAATATGTGTTTGACCTTATTGACATGCACAGTGACAAATTCTAGGAGAATTTCTCAATTTAAAGGCTATATTTAATTGGCCAGTATTGTAATTTAACCATTGTCATTGGCCTAGTATTACAAGTATCAGAAACTAACAACCTAATCTATGGACAATATTGCTCAGTTGTAAATTAATTGTTAATGTATGTTAAAGATTAATATCCTAGTGCATTTTTTTACAAATGAAATGTGACTGAGTTCTTCCATGTTGATCATTATTTAATATGGTCATCTCATGGGTCTCTTTATGACACTGCTAGATCAATTAATTTAGTAAACTAAACTTTTTTTTCCTCACCAGCAGAGATATTTTTTAACTTTTATTGAACTATGTCACGAAATAGATAATTATCAATATTATAACAATAGTGTCATGTTTCAAATATTCCCTTCTGTGTTCTCAGTCTATAATCACAATGAGACATGCATTTTACGTTTCTAAGGATGAGAATTTATTTGAAATTCTTGAGAATTACCCACGGGAAGTACCGATATAAATTCAATTAACTTGTAAAATGAGAAAAGGTTGTATGGCTCATTTTGTATGAAATAAAAAAACTAGAAAAGCTTGTGTGCCCCTTGAAGATAGGAACCGTACCGCCTCCCAGCTACCAGTAATCTAGGAAAAAAATACTGGAAATACTTACATGTTTGAGACATGTGCTGTGACCCAAGATAATTGACATCGTATACCATTTTACAATGGGATAAATGGTGAGAAATAGCACGAAACAGAACAGTTTAAAAAGGAGAATGTGGATACACTCAAAACAGCCCAGCACAATTTATTTGAATGGTAATAAGGTCAGGAGCAAGGCAGAGAGTAATTACCAACAATATTTTTTTAAAGATAAACTTATATTTGTATCAGAAAATAGATGTGTATATAAAATTTTACAAAGCTCTTTATTAGTTTTGATTTTCCCTCTCTCTCTCTCTCTCTCTCTCTCTCTCTCTCTCTCTCTCTCTCTCTCTTTTCCCCCTACCCCACTCTCTCGTAAATAAGTCAGTTCTTCAAAAAAAATTCTAGAAAGTTAGAAATTCTGGTTTTTGAGTTTTTTTTTGCCAGGACATCCTGGCCACACCCCACTTTGGCCCTAATCTTATTACATCTCCTACATTTCACACATATCCTAATGTGGCTTGTATCTTCTCACTGAGGCAATCACTTGTAATGTTATTGCTGCTGTAAACATCTATAGAGAATTCAGAATGATACTAGAAATGTGTTATGCTCTAGTAAAAGCCAACAACTACCCAAATTTTTTAGATCTATTGTGGTAAGGAAGCATTGGGAAGCATGTTGATTGTAATACTGCCCCCACACATACCAAAAAACAAACAAACAAACAAAAAACTAAGTCATTATAAATTACTTTGAGAAATAGTCTATATTCAATCAAAACTTGTGATCAGTCTCATTTAAAGCACAGATTTCAGAGCCTCTGAATCAAGTAAAATTACTAAATAAAAAAAACCTAATCTCATTTACTTAGTGAGAAAAGTTCAGATCATTTAACGCTTAAGAAAAAAGTAGATTTTAACAAATTGTAGAATCAGAGATGAGTTTGACAAAATCGAGAGTTTATTTGATTCATCTCTGATTCTCTTCTGTAATAGATGACAAGTAGAGGCCGAGAGACATTGAGGATCCAATCACCTCTAGAAGATGACTTACAGCCTGAAATAGTTAGTACATGTTCTTATACTGTACCATGAGGTGCTTTGCCTGTTGGCAGCCAGGCAAAGATTTTATATCTAATTAATGTTTCATATGCTAATTTATCTTGTTCATTACACAGAAACAATTCATTCTAGTTGAGCTCAAAAACTGCATTTTGTTTATTAAGGAAGAAAAATTTAAAAGCCAGCATAAATGGTTAGAGGAATTACTTCTTGGCATATCTCACTAAATGATCACCAAGTCAATACAGATACTTACTCTAAAAATGTTTCTGTAACATGTCTACCACATGTACTCAAGTTTTTATGAACTTCTTTAGTATAACTAAATATAATATAGAATATATTTGCTCGTCAATGTAGTGAAAAGAATAAAATATGTCAGTAGAGCACATCTTGATGTTGAGTTTCTGGCAAGAAAAACTCTCTTGATGCATTGAAGTGTTCATAAATTAGCTAAGCATGATCAGCCCTAAGGAGTTTAAAATACTTAATGTAGAAGAAGCTTTAAGGTGCAAGCTCAAGGCTCACTTTGAGCATGTATATTGTAACTTTGCCAAGCTGTCAACATGGTATGGAATAATATGTAATTCTTAACTCTTTCAAAGATTCTTTCCATAGTTACTTAGAGAGTGGTAATTATAACACTTGCAAAGAAATATAAATATTACTATTAGTATGTGTATTTTTATTTGATGGTGCAAAGATACCTATATACTTGCCAAAGTGAAACATTGATTAATTTGCCACATATAAAACTATATGTTTCTGTAACTCATGATAATGAAATAAGAAATCCGGGGAAAAGCGGGGAGTTTAATTAAAATATTCATGAAGATCATGGCCCTGTGAACTGAAGACTGCCCTTTGTTGGCCAGGCAAAAAGCGGAAGTGATTCTTCATGACTCAAGTCCATGGAAATGCCCTCTAATTGCCACAACACAAAGCTGGCAAT
This sequence comes from Rhinolophus hipposideros, assembly GCF_964194185.1. Classification (NCBI taxonomy): domain Eukaryota; kingdom Metazoa; phylum Chordata; class Mammalia; order Chiroptera; family Rhinolophidae; genus Rhinolophus; species Rhinolophus hipposideros. The sequence continues at coordinate 71,458,580 of NC_138053.1, read as the reverse complement.
AAATGAAGAAATGTATATAAATATATGAGGTGTGAATGTTTAAATTGAAAAAAATTAATTACAGTAAAAGACACATTGACATTAATCCCCCTTAAAATACTCCACCTCACTTTGAACACACTTATCCCATTGTTCTTGCCAGTTTCTGAAGCAGTTCTGGAAGTCCTCTTTCGTGAATGTCTTTAGTTGCGCTGTCGTGGCTGCCTCGATGTCCTGAATCGATTCAAAATGTTTACCTTTCATGGGCGTTTTGACTTTGAGGAAGAACCAGAAGTAGCACAGTGCCAGATCCGGTGAATAAGGTGGATGAGGACACACCATAATGTTTTTATTTGACAGAAATTGCCATATACCAGAAGTGATGTGTGACATGGAACATTTTCACGATGGAAGAGGAAGTAAAGACACTCACAAAAGAGGACTTCCAGAACTGCTTCAGAAAGTGGCAAGAACGATGGGATAAGTGTGTGTGAAGCGAGCAGGAGTATTTTGAGGGGGATTAATGTCAAGGTGTCTTTTACTATAATAATTTTTTTTATTTAAACATTCGCCATATTTAGTGATCATACCTTGTATATACATGTTTCAGACAAATGTTCTTGGTGCAAGTCTTAGTAAACTGTTCGGAATAAAAGCTGAAAGTTCACCTTTTAAAATGTATGATAGATTACAACTACTATGTACTTGAATTCGCATGCATATAAGACATTCTGGTACCCCAATTACAAGAAAAAGAGATAAAGAGGAAACCCCAAACTAAAAGTTAACAGGAAAGAAACACCAAGAGAAATAAAAGTATTGGATTGATTTGATTTTGTATATCTTACCTTAAAACGCATGTTCAAACAACACTAATTGCAAATGCCTCATTTTACTCAATTCAAATTTTATCCAAAATTGTTAAAATCTTTAAAACTTTGGAAAATACGAACAATCTTTTTAAAAAAGTGATCATAAACTTCTTTGTAGTACACCTCAGTTCAGCTGGATAAAACAGTACTTACATTTTGAAAAAATGTTTCCATTTACATCTGTTGGTGAAAATCTGAAAGCATTTCCCTCCAAAGAAAGACTCGTTTGATAATTCATATAATCAATTGTAAGAAGGAGCTTGAATTGACTTACTCAATTCTGACTAGCTTGTAATGTCAAAAATTAAGTTAAAGTGTAATAAAATAAAAATTTATAATAATTTGTCAAATTGCCTTCAAAATAGCAAAAATAATTCTAGGTAAAGTGGTTGGTTTTTTAGCAAGTCAGGTTAATAAACTAATGAAAACATCTATAAAAGAAGAATGAGCAACATTCAGTAGTTTTATACTATTTCATTTCTGGTTTTACTATTTCCTTCTCTACTAATTCAAGAAGGTCAGAAAAAAAACCTGTGATTTTAATATAACTTAATTTAATAGAAACATTGAAACATTTCAGTGTAGATTATTCTTGGATAAGATTCAAAGTAAACACTGTTTACTTGTTTTCATACAATGGTCTTTATAGATGATGTCCAAGTAGATGTCAAATTTAATATGATAATATAATTTTAGAAGGGTATGTATTTGAAGTTTCAATATTTTACCAAAACAGACTCAGAAACAAGACCCATAATACAGCATAGATTTCATAGTCACTGTTATTAAATAGATGAATAGAAACATGCACATTTGTGTTATACAAACTGTTTAGAAAAAACATTTTAAAAATTAAAAAACCTTAATCAAACATAAGTAAATAAAATAGACATGTCCTTAAAAAACTTAAAAGGCAGACCGTGGGAATGGAATTCAGGAATACAACTCTATTAAGCAATTTTTACTTATGGACAGGTTACAGCTACAGTGTAGCTGAATTTCTTTATGCATTGATATAAAAACTGGTTATATTTTCATATCAAGGAGAAATGTTCAGAGTGCAGATTTCAGATCCTTTCAAAAGTTTGATCTTTGATCATTTGGCAGAAATGAGAGCTATGCTGAAGAACGAGAAAAGTGAATTTGGTTGGAGGTAGGAAGAGACTCAATTTACCCCTACTTTATTGAAAACAGATTTCTGTTTCTCCCTGTGAGCCACATCTGTACTACCAGTACCTAGACCATGGCAGGTACTCAATATAAAATCATAGAACAAAAATAATTAGTTTATCCGAAGAAAGTAATATGCAAAGTAACTTACCAACTTTGGCAAACTTACTTTCCTTCGGAACGAGGAAAGGAAAGCTAATCTCCATTGGCAGGTATTCCCTGTTTATCTGAGTGTGCCAACCTAACCCAGAATACTCAGTTGGGTAAAATCCGAAGCCAAGGAATATAGAGGAACACACCCTCCCCCCCCACACACCCACCCCCATGCCCCAATTTGTCTTCCATCCTCAGCATGATCTCTAGTCTGGAGGATGATTCCTTACATTGTTTCATGCATGTATATTCAACTCAAAGTAACAGGTACTCTGAGGACTGATTACCAAATGTAACCCTATGAAAATCACATTATATGAAAGCCAGGAACTAAGCATAAAACGGCCACTGTGACTTGCATGGTATAGATAAGGAATAAAATGAAATCCAGAATTATTCTGTTCAATCTTTTCCAGCTAAGTTTCATGTGCTTCAACCACAATAAAAGTGAAGGACCACTTTGTTTCCTTTCCGTACATAGTCTGTGTACAGTCATAAGAACCTGTTTTAAAACATGGAAAAAAAAGTCCTCTAACCACTGAGTTCAATACCTCAGTCCACACCCTGGATGATCTTTGTTTCAGAAACTTGGTCAAGAATGTTGAGGTAATGAGGTCTATTGCAAATGTCCAAATATAAACAATTGTTTGTTGACACTAAAACCCTGATGGGTGTTTTCATCTTGAGTGCTTAACAGCTTTCTGACGTGGTGAAAGATCCTATCTTTTCCTGTAGCCAAGAAACAGCCTTCTCATCCCTCTTTGCTTTTTCAGTCAACACTTTAAGTCCGGAGAGGATGACAAAGACTTTTCTTTATGTTGAGACTTAAAAGCTACTGGGAAGAGTACAACCATTTCACACCCTTCCTCTTTCATCATCATCAGCTCCTCTTTTTATTGTTTCTCTAACCTGCCCGTTGACAAAAACAGCCGCTAATAATTATGTTTGCGGTACTAGGCTATGTGATCTAATTGCACAGACTTGTGCCACATGTCTTATCCAGTTACACAAACTTGATTTCCAAAAAGAGAGCTTCACAGACATTTTCTTAGCTGTCTTCACAGTCAAAATTTCAAGGGATATGCACACTACTGTTAAATGGTTATACTTGAAAATTGTTTTCATGGGTTTTTTTTTTTTTTTCCTTTCACCTTCATTCAACCCCTCCAAAAATTCTGGCATCTCCGGAGAGTGAGGATTGTACTACTCATTGGAATCTGATAGTTTTCTTTTTTCAATTGCCCTTGCTAGCTAACTACTATGCAAGGTAATAACATTGAAAAAAAGTCAGAGATATTTTTGACTTTTGTCTTCTCTTTCGGTAGACAAAATTTTCTGGCAAATTTATTAACAGGCAGAAAAAATATATAACCAGTTATTTTCTTTGCAAGATATTTTCTCAGATTCTGTATATTTCCCTTATTCCTCACCATAACCTGACAATCTCACGTATATTAAATACTTTTAAAAAGTCAAAAAAAATTTTGAGGAAAATTATCTCAAGTAGATTTCAATCCAGAATAACCTGAGATAATTGAAGAATTGATATTACTAATGAAGATTTTGCTCTTACTATTAGCAAATAGGTACAGCTCTTTTGACTTTACCAATTCTAGTTTTCATTACATCTGAGGAAGCAGATCTCTTCTCACTTGGCTGGTGTATTTTGATCATTAGCTTTTAACTTAACATCACTGTCTTCTCCTTCATCCACACCTCCAATCTAAACAATCTAAACCCATATCTACATGATAATTTAAATGAAAAATGAATTATCCAATATCAGAAACATTCGCTTTGACATTTATGGCTCCGACCTTCTAAGTCGTTCTGCAAAATTACCATCTAAAAAAACAAAAAGCAGCCATTTTAGGTAGCAAAATCTTGCCAAGCTAAAGCACCCAACCCTTAAGAATGGATAATTGGCAAGATCTTGTTCTGATACATCCTTAGTCTCTACTGAATCTGGACAAACAACTGTGAATTTGCATCCAATTCCTCTTTATTAAATTGGTAGCCGGGCTTCCTACAGAGACATAGAATTTCAGAACCATAGTTTCCCCAGGGGTACCTGCCAGTACAAAGCTTGTCTAGGATGAGCCACATAAATAGCAGTTTCCTCTTGTCATTCTTAAGCCGTCCTTTTTTATATTTATGGGCTCATCCTCCTGAGTTAAATATTTTGCATGCATTTCTGCTACTTCCATATCTATGTGATACTTATTCAAAAAGTGTAAGTTATTTAATCCTTCAGTAAACAGCTTTTCAGCATTTCCATAAGTATTGAATTCTAGAAAGAAAGTTGGCATTTGTAAACAAAGTGCAAAGAGACATTAGTAGTTGATACTTCTTGTTCTAAACATGTGTTACAATTTATGTTACAATTGAGCAGGTCCCATGCTTTTATCTCTGGGAGCTGTGAAGTTGACTGCTTATAAGTTCTCATTGCCTAATTAATGCTTATTTAAAATTCACCTAAGTAAATCTAACATGGATAGGAAGTTGGTTTCTGTTAGTTGTTCCACCTTTCACCCTAACACACATCTGGGAAATATTCAGTTGAAAATCAGGTCCAAACCTTTTGGCATTAACTACCTCAAAACATTAAGATATCACCAGCAATTTACCTCTGCTTTAGAAAATTAAAAGCATATTTGAGATATAAACATGAATATGCCACTAATATTACTGGCAATAACTGAGGGCTGTTCTTTTATTATAATGGGGGAAAAGAAGGAATATTATCAGATGAAATAGGTAAAGTAAGTCCAAATGGCAATATTACTCTCCTAAAATAGCTGCATATACATTTTTATGTGAATACTAAAAAAATGAAGTTTATTAAATGCTACTGTTTTTTTCTTTATGATTGTTGTACTGTTGATTTGGTAGAAAAGACATACCCCATATAAATAGTATATAATCTGGTCTATCCCTTAGGAAAATCAAATTTATAATTTAAATTGTTTAAATATTAGATTATGGATCACTAGCTCAATTGAGTAGACATCATTTGTTTTGCTAAGATTATTGCCTATTTATTTTAAAATAGAAAAACAAAACAAAAACAAATAAAAAAAATAAAACCCTATCTAGATCTTTCACTTCAGAGTCTCACCAAATCTTAGCAACTGTCTTTTTGCGTTTATATTCTTGATAATTAAAAGTTGGCTTGTAGGTAACTCTTATTATAAACAGTTATGGCTGGTAAAATTATGACAGCTGGTTATGACATCATTTATACACTACAGCTAAAAGTAAAAGGAAAGATGGGTAAATGGGAAGTGACTCTGAAAATGTATTTGGGAGCTAGATTTAAATTTCTTTGGAAAGGTAGAAATTAAACAAGATTAGGTATTTCTTAAAAATTTTATGCACTTATTTTAGGAGTTTCTTTGTTGCTGGGGTCACTCCATAAAGACTCTGCTTCGCTACATTTTTCATCTTGGAGCTTTGCTCAACAACTGGGACTGTGTCTAAGAAAGTGCTTACATCAGCATCCAAATGCTTATGCCTACCAATTTTGTGTGATTTTAGATTTTATTAAATAATTGCATTGATAAGTAAGAGAAAGAAAAAGGAAGACGAAATTGAAAATGTGGCTCTTTGTGCCTTAATGGAAAATTTAGAGACTTTTCTCATGTGATTTCCATGTCTGGTTCAGTGTTTTCTAAAACAGCATTGACATTTAAAACATTCTTTAAAAGATCATTTTGAAGAAGTGAACGATTTGTACTAAGGGTGTCATATATGCAATTAGGGTTCCTTTCTTTGTAAAGACTTGACAGCTTCTTCCATGAATAAAGATCCACAGCTCAGTTTTCATCATCTTTTGTATCTTTGGGTCTGACACAATGTTGCTGTTCCCGTGTTGCATGCAAAAAAACATATGGAATGGAGACTTAAAAGCAGTTAACAGCCAAGCTATTGTAACACACATAACCGAAGACCACCAAGAGCAGAAATCATGCTAGCTAGCTAGCATCATGCTAAAAGGAATGTGAAACAGTGCCATAAATATTATGGTTACTCAATACTTAGTGATTCGTTGATATCTACATGTGGACACTTTGGGGCTAGATCTGGAGACATCTCGGCTTGTGTTCTGACAGGAGTGCAGTTGATTATAAATAACTGAAGAAAACAACAACAACAAATGCCTCTGTTTCTATCTCTCCCTCTTAAGAAACAACCACTAACAGTATTAAACCTGCCGTAGGTATTAAACACAATTATGAACTCCATTTTACCAAGGAATACTATAGGGATATGTGTAACATCTTGTTAAAATCTCTTTCTAGTCTTGGTAGGGAATCAGCTTTGGCTTGGCAAATCGTGAGCTGTATGAATTTGGAAGAACCAGCTAACCTCTCTGAATCTCCTTCCTCATTTGTAAAATAATGAGGTTGCCCCAGAGGTGATTATCAAAGCCTTTTCCAGCTTTACAATTCTATGATCTAAGAACGAGAGCCAACATTACAATTTAGGATTTGGCACCTGGTTTTATACTATGATAGTGCCATGGAATTGCTTATTTAATCTCATATGTTGCCTTTCTCTATGCCTACTTTGACTTTGTTGTTTTTCCTTTAAAGGAACTAAGCATACTATCCCTTTGGCAACTGTGGGTGGTTTCTTAAAAGAACTTTCATCATACTTGGGAAATCAATGCAACACCTAGTGGTGTGTATGTCCTACTGCCCTCTAGTGGGTGAAACCATATCTTCCCTTTATATGATTAAGATCAAGCTACACAAGCTTTACACAAATCACCGGAGATGGGGTCTCACCTTCCATATTACTGACTCCCAAGTGATTTCAACACTGCTGGTCCTAGAACCATACTTGGAGTAGCAAGGGTTCTTTGGTACATATTTGTTTCCAGTAAGAAAGAAAACATATTCAGCATGTGCTAAGAAGTAAGTTTCTAGTTAGAAGAAAAGGAAGAAGGAGAAAAGAGAGGAAGGAGAGGAACAGGAGGATAAGAAGGAGGAGGAGGAAATCAATCCAGCAGGTTGAAAGGGCTCATGTGACAAAGCCACATTGCTCATGACCAGTGGCCATCGTTAGACAGTTTCTAAGTCTAGACTTAACATGACAGTATATGCATTTGGACTTATATAGTATCCTTCTAATAACTTATTATATTTTAGCAAATTTTAATTAAAAGATAGGCCTGCCAAAAAAATTAGAACTAGTTAAACCTAAGTCAGGAGTTTGCAATTCCTATAATAATGTAAAAACCCACGTTAAAATCACTTTAGACCAAAAAATACCATATGTATATAATTTATTACAGAAGTAAGATGTATTGATGGAACAATGAGTACAAATGGCCAAATGCACTGAACTCTTGCATAGTTGGATTTCTTTCCAGACAGCAACCTGGTCTAAATTTAGCAGCAAAAACAAACAAACAAAAAGAAAACCAAAGAAAAACAAAAAACCAGTTCTGTCTATATTCAAAGCACTGTGCTAAGACCTAAGGGTATAGATCTAAACAAGGAAGATAAGAGTAATGTTTTATCATGCATTCATTTCACCAAAGGGAAGACAGAAAATGGCTATATAAATATGCTAAAGAGTAAGAGATGAATAGTAGCTCCAATTTAGGGGGTCTCATTATGTACTTGACCCTGTCCTAAACTCACTGTGGTCGTTACCTTGATGGCCCATTATATACATAAGGAAGCTGAAATTAAAAGTGCTTACAGTCAACTTCCAAACTCATATGACATCACGTGTGTAGGCTCTTAACTACTAGATTATGTTGCATTTCATTGTTTTTCAAAATCTTAACTCCAGTTGACTAACAGGTGAAGGGCGATCCTTTCCCTCTGTGTGATTTGATTTCCATGTTCTCAACAGCTGCCTCTTTAGTGTAATGAAAGGAGAGGGTGCTGAGGCTGCCAGTTTGAATAATAAATGACGTGTGTCTGGATCCCACTATCTCTCTTTACATTTGTATTCTATGTGTGGGGAGAGGGACTGTAGGAAGGAGGAGAAGCTGGCAGGAGGAGAGAAGGCAGTGCCTGACACTCTCATCTGAATTTTAGATCTGGTTTCCTACTCTACTCCATCATCAGAGCTTTCCTTCCCATATACGATACTGGGCCTCACTCTGTTTCTTTTCAGAAACAAATGGTGACAAGGTGTAAAATGTGATTCTCGTCTCTTTTGCTTCAACAACTAGGAATGGGCACGACTTACTTACAATAATGGTAAATATTACTCTGAATTTATCTTCCCAGTGTTCTGCTTCAGTAAGCCTCAGTTGCCTTGAAACTTTGTAATGCCACAAGTCATTTTTCTGTATGAGAATATAAATGCCCAATCGTATGTCCTTTATATCATTATAACTTTAGATTTTCCACCTTCCATTTTACCATATTATCCCTGAACTCTAGAGTAAGAATCCATTTGAAAAATACTTCTTCTAGACCTCTCTTCAAGCATGTTTGGATTATTTCTAGGCCTCTTCCACAAAGATTTCTTGAAATGCAATACCAACATAAGTATTCTCCCAATTCACTAAAAAGAAATGCCTGCCACCTTCTCATCCCAACTACAAAGAGGAATATGGTTACTTCACACAAAACAGTTGAATATAGAAATGCCCTAGAAGCTTATCAACAGAATTGCCTTTAGAGGTCATATTAAAGAATGTCAATAATTTGGATTGGACAGAATCAATAGTTAAATGAATTGCCTAGCTTTATACAACTGGTAGTTAACCTAGGTTTTTTCAATCCCAGCTTAATATTCTTTCCATTAGCTCTAGGAAAATGATGCTATGCAAGGTAGCTTCCACCTGAGACAGTCATGACAGCAGAACAAGAGAGCTGATGCTTGATATTGCTCAGTCTGTTGGAAAATGAATACACTGGTTATAAACCCCAGGAAGAGTCAGTGGAAACTGGTCATAAATGCTAGGGGGGGGGGGTGGGAATCATAACTGGGCATAAGAAAAATCCCTAGCACAGAAGAACTTCTCTCTCTCTCTCTCCTACACATTCTCACTTGAACACCCTCCCCCCACTAATGTTATATGATTTTTAAAGATCTAATGGTGTATTTAGTTTAATCTCTTTTACCTAGTGCCAGACTCAGAATTTAAGTGCAACATCAAGAATGGTGAATAAGAGCAACAGTAAGTTAGATATCTGAATAATTTGTCTTTTTCTAACCATCAGTTGTAAGGACTGATACCCACGGGTGGGGTGGGACTAGGTGAATCACAGCATCACAATGATTCTGTATAGCAATGGTCACTCACAAGAGACAGGAATCTTAATGATGAGAAGAAATGACCTACTGAACCTTCCCTTAAGCAAGTGCTGTATTGGAGAAGTCCCCAGATTTCTTTTTTTGTATCAAGAAATTTTGATAATTTTAAAAAGCTTCAATTTTGGCTGTATTCTCCAACCCTGTTCATAGCTAATGTTCTACTTACTACATATCTTAGTATATTATAAACATATCTTTTCATATTAAGTTATTTTATCAAAATAAAATTTAAACAAATGTCTTCTTGGGAATTCTACTGGCAAGAAACATTCAGAGTTTATGATCTAAAAGCTACATGCCAAATATAATTTTTGGCATGCTAAATGTATTCATTGATTTACAACTTGAGCGTCATTCATGGAGATCAATAAAGTTCTGTTTATTTAGGTCCCTGTTTTAGTTCCTTGTTTAATACATGGAGAGCAATCATAGAAAAGAAGTTCTTTTACAGAATCGCATAGCAGTAAAGCTATGTACTTAGACTTTGCCTATATGTCTAGCTTTAATTTTGTTTTCCTCCCTACTGACCATACATGTTAGGAAAGCACAGATTACGAAAGTAAAAAATTCTATAAACAAACTTTATGAATGTGCTATATTACAAATGAAATACCCACTTTAATAACTCGTGTAACTATTCATATTCTTGAATATTAAAAACATCAGAATATAATTAGAATGTTAATAATGATAATGACTTCAAGTGTCTTGAGAACCTATATTCTTCATCACCTGACTCAAATTGAGAGAAGGTCCTATCTTAAATAAGATAAAATCTTAAATAAGATAAAATACCATCATTACTACCAATACTATTATAAAACAATTTCTCCAATCCTAAAAGTGATTTTAGGATCTAATGAATATACTTGTGAATGTTATTAAATTTTCTAAATTAGGTAAATACATGCTGTATTAATGATCTGAATTTATTTTGCAAAAACAAACAAAAAACTTGACACTAAAATATGATGAAAATAAAACAAAAGGAAAGCTAGCATTGACTCCTAAATTAAATACTAATTAGTAGTAAAGTATTAATTCCATTAATTAATTATTAATTTAATAGTTTAGTATAGGAAGGTACTTATGATCAAGTGAGATTACCCAGCAATTGAAAAATAGTTTAAGGTAAACTACACCCACTAACACAACTAATATTTAACATTAACCAAGAAGTTAATGTTCAACGTTAAACAAAAATTAAAAGGATTAGTATTGAAAAGAGGAGGCCATACTATTATTATCTTTGGATAATAGGCTTACCTATCTGAAACACCAAAATAATCTACTGAAAACCTTAATAGTTCTTTAAATTGTTTCAATACAAGATATTTAAAATTAAAAGTTTTTCTATATGTCAATGATTATTAGAAAATAATCCCTTTATAAATCATCAATAAAAACAATCATAAGCCAAATATGCAGGACTTATAGAAAGAAACAACATTTTGAGAGATATAAAAGATTAGTATATAAGGAGATATGAATATTATAAACACTTCAGGTTTTCATTATATGTATTTAATGCAATTTCAATCACAATTTTAATTTGGTAAAGGGATCTTATATTTCCTTGGGAAAAATAGTTAAAATAGTCATATCTCACCTTTAAAACATGTAATTTGGGGGAAAACATTTTACTCTTAGATATAAAATACATTATACAGATGTAATAATTTAAACAGTGTGAAAGTGGTCAAAGAGACAATAATTATTTAGGTGTATATATATATGTATACATATGTATATATGTATACATATATATATATATATATATATATATATATATATATGTATATATATATTTTAAACAGAGGGTGAATGGACTTCTATTCAGAAACATGACATGACCTTATAATACCCTCAGTTTGTTCAAGAGGATGTCAGTTCTATCTTAACTCTTCAAATTGTTAATCATTGTTCTGCCTTCAACTGGCTGTATAGCATTAGTGGCATCCCAAGGACTCTCAAGTTGAATATTCTTGAATTTATGCCTACTGAATATAGTCCAAAAATATGTATATGAATATTAAAAATTAAGAGGTATATAGAATCCATTCTTATAAATATAATTTTTAAAAATATACTTGAATTAAACTTATCCAAAAACAAAATCCATGGGCTTGAAAACATGTTAGTACAAAACAGATTTCTTTTTTAGTGATGCTCTGTTTGTTATAAAAATATAGTAAATAACATATTTTACCATATTACACAGTGTTCTCCTTTATGATTTCATAGAGCAGATAATTTGTGATTTTTAAGAACATTAATTTTTTATATCTATGAATCCTGAATCTCCTAACACTCCAAACTTGTCTCTTCTCATTAGCTGCCTGAAAACCTAAGGGACACTATTTAAAATCTATTCCTTGCCTATTGTAACATTTGAAGGTAGAAAATTTGTGTTAACCCATTCTTGACTCCATCTATAATTTCAGTTATTATGTTTTCTTTGTTTCATTTTACCTTTATTTTATTCATTATCTTTATATGCTTTCTAAAATAATTTGTAGTGAGACACAGTGTAAATAACAAATCATTTAGTATGTCAAATATAGTTTATGATTAAAATAGCATAAAAAAATCAGAAAAAGATTCAGTGTAGGCTACTAGGCAATTACCTAAATATTTGGGGGTGGGGGTGGGGGAGAAAGAGTTGTGAGTATATCTTTTTTTCAAATCAATAATAAACTCCAAGTTAATGAAAGCATTACTCTTGAAATATAATTCCAAAATATAATCAGAAATAAACTATAGGGAAATAATCTAGTCTTAGGGTATAAGAAAACAAGCACAAGGACATACTCTCAAAGTGAAAAATGATAGAGTTGAATATGAAAATAATGATTTGTATATCAACATGTATAACAAACAAACAAACAAAAGATTTTAAGAAGAGAACATTTTATACCACAAGTTTAACAAGGTAACAACGCCAGTCCATTAAGAACTCACATAAATCAATGAAAAAGGAAAGACTAAAACTCAGTAGAAAATTGGGCAAAGAACAAAAATGAAATTCGAAAGAAAAATACAAGTTTTAGGCATACAAAATATTTAATCCCTTAATTAGTAAAGGAAATCCATATTAAAACAAGAAATATTTTGCTTATCAAATTAGTTAAGATGGAAAGAACCAATGATAGCCAGTGTTGATATGTTTGGTGAATTGCTGATAGGCCTATAAATTGTAACATTTTAAAGCAGTTAAACAACTTGCTAGAATAGCCTTCAAACTGTTGTATTTTTTTACCAAATAATTTCACTTTTAGAAACCTACATGGAAAAAATGTCAAAAACAGATTTATGTCTTGAAAATCATTATGTATAATATTGAAATCATTATGTGTAATACTGACAAAATATTTTACTGTCCAAGGAAAAGTATGTTTTAAGTAAATAATTATTCTAACAAATGATTGTTATATTTCCATGAACAATCATAGAAAATGTTAGAAATAACATTATTTAATAATTTGAAGAACTGCTAATGTAGCTTTAAATATAATACTGAATGACCACAATTCTATACGAGCTACAATTCGACATATACCTGATATATCACACATAGTTATATATCAGAAAGGAGGAAGATAATCTAAATTAATTGATAATTTCTGAGTGGTGGCTTCATTGGTTGTTTGTATTGTTATTTATATACTTCTGTATTTTCTACAACCAGTACTTAGAACTTTTTTTCTGAGTACAAAATTGGTTTTCAGAAAAGATGATTTAATACCCCAAATTGAGGAATACTGAAAGAAATAGAAATTATGAAGCTCTGTGTAGATCTCCTTAGAGTTCCTTCAATGACAGGAACTCCTGTTTGCCATTTATAGGAGATAAATGCCATTATCTCCATAGGAAGATGGGGCACAGGACCATTTCAGATTGACAAAAGCATCTGTCCAGCATGTTTAGCTTCCTAAGGCTTTGATGTGTTTAAAAGATCAGCAAGGCTTTCTCCTTGCCTTCCCTCATTGTAGCACAAGTTCAAAGAAATATTTATTATGAAGAGGCTAAATTGTAACAAAACCTACCCCAGCTTTGAATTACAACGTAAAGTTTATAAATTTATCAGAAATACTCCAACAACTGAATTAAAGTACTCTTTAATTTCATTAGGCATTTGTGACTTATATGCTCTGTTTCAATTATCAAAGACAAATAATAGAGATATTTTATTGTTTTTCAGCGAGGAATGTAAGAAGATCACATAGAAAATTAATGTAGAAAAGCAAACTACATTTAGATTGAGATTAACCAGCTACTTAACGAATTTAAAGCATGTTACGGACATTAGTTAGAACATGGAAGTGTGTTCATAGAAAGCCAATCAATGAATCTAATTTCCTGTTTATTTAGGACCAAATATATTTAATTTTAAAAAGTTCCTTTCCTTTTACTATTTTCTTTTCCAAAAGTGATCAAAGCAAATAGTGAATATGATTTAAAAAGGATTAAAAAAAATTTCCAAAATATCTACTGTTTCAAGACAGAGATTAAAATCCAAGCACAAAGAACATTTAAAAAATTTATTTTTATTTGAAACCTGTACATCTTAGGTTCTAAATGTAAAGTGATGGTTAGAATAGTTAAATAATTTTAGAATTCAGTAATATAAGTGTAAATTAATCCATTCCTCAAAAATGTTTACATATTATAATTAATTGATTTTTAACTTTTAAATGTACAAATCATACTGTCCTTACAGTACATTAGAGAAATGTGTGGTTGAGGAAACTAAAAAACAAAACGGAAAATGAAAATTTAGTATAAGGCATACTGTAAGCAAAACTATCCTTTATATGAGTGTGCTATGCTCTTTCGTAGCACGAGAATTTCTCATGTTTTGTATTTGCTAATTATCTAAAATGTAGTGATAACCTCCTATCAATTCTCTATATAGGGGAAACAGCAACCTTTTAGGCCCCTGCTGAGAAATTTCCACTTATTTATTCTTTTTCCACTTTGAAATTCTTTGAATGGTGCCCTCTTATCTTAACCGTTTCCTCTGACCATTTGACCCCTATCTTTAACATCTTGCTTTTTGCTCTTTCTCTGCTCTTTAGTTCCTCACCTTCTCACTTGTGACTGAATTCTCCCCCTTTTACAGCCTCATTACACTGAACAGGGAACTCCAACTTTAGGTCATCTGCTCTCATTCTTTTTATGCTCCTATCAACACCCATACAAATATGAAGTTAGTGAATTTATTTTTTCAGTCTATACCCCCTATCGCTATTTATTCCTTAATTAGTTGTCTCTTGTATAAAATTATATTATTTTAGTCTTAAATTTGATCTTCATACGCATCACAGACAAATCAATGACCACTTGTCAAGTACCACATACATATTATTTCCTACAGGATACAAGGAAGTGGAAGTCACACTGTAGCATTTAGACCTTCCTCTTAATTCAGCCCCTGAAATGCACTGACCACGATATTGGGCACATTCTGTCAAGGAGCAAAACATTTAAGAAAAGTTAATAAATGTTAGATATGGATGTCACAAATTAATCTATTATATATGTTGCTAAATAAATTGTATAAACAACAACTTCAATAGGAGGTCAAGGGAACAAGGACTTTGGATTAGGAAAGTTATGGGAGATTTTATGGAAAAAACAATCCATTATTCAAAGTATTTACTGACTGTCAGCTCTAGGTCAAGCACTCTAGTAAAACACAGGCAGAAGAAGGAGGGAGCCAAGGAAACTTTACAGTAAAGGAAATGAAAATACTATGAAATTCTTTATAATCTTCCCCATGGTAAAATTCATCTACATTTTTAAAAGATCAGTTACACCTTTGAGATAGTTCAATAACTTAGGTTGGGGACTGTTTCTCCTTAGAGGAGTTCAGTGATGTCGGCAAACTTCAAGAAGTCGCTTTTTACTCTGTATGAGTTAAAAAAAAAAAAAAAAATCCTGCTGCATGTGGACAGATCAGGGCAAGGCAATGACTCGGAAACCAGAGTGATGGACAGATCTGGATGCAGACATAGGGACCAAGAAGACAAACCAAGAGGAAGAGATTTCTGTCAATACTCTGGACAGAGAGCAAATAACGGGCATCCATAAAGAGCAAGGAGACAGGTGAGATTGACAACACAGAAAACATATCAGCTCCAAGGCCAAGGCAAGTTCCTTTCCCAGCCCCAGTACATCAGTGTATTCCATTGTCATGGTCCAGTTTTGCAGCTTAACCAAAGTTTGTCCCTGCATGGGGATAAATTCCGACAGATGATGATATCATATTCAATTAAAGACCAACTGTTAGCAAGATAGCGTTTGGCCCAATTGTCCTTCTTGTTAGGTTGCTATAAAACTGCAGAATACGTTATTTGAAAAATTCAAGAAGATTAAATGACTGTTTTTTTTTTTGCTTCCTAAATTTAAAACAAACAGTAAAAATGTTAGATTTAAGCTGAGTTATAATTTGGCAAAAGTTAAATTTTTTTTTTCTTTTTACCAAAATTAAGCTTTCCCTTTTTTATTTATGTATTTTATTTTATTTACTTTTTTATTGACTCCCTACTCACTTCTACTTCTAGTTACAGATATTTTGTATTTTTAATACTTGGGATTGAGAGATTACAAGTTTGAGAGAGGACAAGTTTTTTTTCAAGATGATTTTTCTCTGAAACATTTGCTAATAATAACAGTAAGTTTCAGCATTGTTCTGATTTTAATGGTATGTACTGGGTCAGTGGTTTCTAGGGGTCAGTAAAGGAAAGGAAGTTTTTGGATTTTCAAAGGATTTCATTTGAAAAATAACTTTTTGAGTTTAGATAAAAGCACTTGTATACTTCTACTAACTTCCCTGATCCAGGCTACAGTAGTACATACAGTTATTTGCTGGCTCCTTTCTCTTCACATTGTGTATGGACCTCCAGTCTGTGGCCTTGGATGCCTGAAGGATTTCAGTTATTATGAAGAAAGGTCACATTGTACATTCCCTATAATCTGAATAGACGTCATATCTTGTGTATGTATGTAATTTTTCAAATACATGTGGATATTTTGTAGTGATAAAATGATAAAAAAATTTTAAAACTTTCATACTAGCTTGTTATCATTATGTAAGTATAACAATTTCATGTGGGAGTCTGCAAAATATCTGAACCTTAAAAATGGTCTTGAAATGCAAAAAGGTTGGGAATTACTGACAGTATATTGTTTGTTTTATTGAAAAATAATGAATGATAGAATGAGAAAATAAGATTTGATTTGAAGGGATGTTTGGAAAAAATGAATAAAATAAAACTGCAGATCGTGCTTTCTGAGAGCATCAGATTTCAACCAGGTTTTTTAATTCTTCTGTTCATAAGCATATGAATACATCAAAAATTTTGTTATTATTGAACTTCCATTCATCTTAACTCAAGCAGAGTTGAGTTAATGGTAATGACCATTACCAGCATCAGTGTCTGTCCAAATATTACTACAAGATCATTCTTTGCAATATTTTTGGGTATCTTAAAAACAACCTTCCATTTACTTCATGTTTTTCTCTGAGTTTCCCTCCATTTTTTCCCTCGCCTTCTCAACAGAACATAAGTTGTCTATATATCCCCATTTTTTTCACTTTTCATTCTCTACCTCAACTCAATAAAATTGGGCTTCTACTTGGCACTCTTTCATGAGGCACCAACAATCTCCATGTTACTAAATTCTAGTTGTCTCTTCTTGTCCTAAGCCTCCTCTCAGTAGAATTTGAAATAGCTGTTCCTCTACAGTACTAAAAGTGGAAAAAGTTCTCACTTGTCTTCTGAGATATCATACTCCTTGGATTTTCCCTCATCTTTTTGGCACTCTTTTAAGTTGCTTTTCTCTCTTCTCCCCTTGCCCTACTCATTATGGAACTATTGGGTTGATTTTGAACTCAGACCCAGGTGTTCTACACTGTCTCCTTAGGGATCTCTCAGTTTCATGACTGTAAGTTTCATGCATAAAATGATGCCCAAATATATTTTTCTAGCCTTGACTTCTAACCTAAGTTCATAAATCACTAACTAATTGCCAGTTGAACTTAAATTGTAATAGTGATCTTAATATTTACAGAATTAAACAATTGATTTTCCTACCAAAGTTCTTTCTTGCCCCCATAGTTTTCTTTATCTCAGTACAAAGCAATACCATTCATTCTTCCACTCACTTCTTCATGTCCCACCCTATTTACCATCAAACATGAAGATTTGTTTGTTCTACCTCCAAAATGTTTCTTAGCTCTACCACTTCTCTGCAATGTTATTGTTAGTGCTATCCAAAGCAATCCTTTTTTCACCTTCATAATGCTTTTATTTTAACCTCTTATTATCTCTTGTCCCCAAAATAAAGTGATTAAAAACAAAAGACAAAAACATAAATCACGTCATGTCATTCACCTATCTTAATTTCCTCACTGGCTTCCTATTAAGTTAAAATAAATGTCGGACACCCAAGCATGGTCTAGAGAGCCACAATCTACTTTTTAAACTTCTCCCACCAGTCTCCCCTTCACATAACATTCTCCAGCACCAGTGACCTTCCTTCTCTTTCTTGAACACATTGATTAAATTCTTTAGGACTCTTGCAATTGTGTCCTTTGCCTAAGCTTTACTTCCCCTAATTTTTACATGGCTGACTGTATCCCATCAGTACAAATATCATTTCATAAATAAACAAAGAAACAAAGAAAGAAAGAAAATTATATAAAGGAAGTATATTAAAATAGCTCCATCCTGAAGTTTCTGCAATGACAGAAATATTCAATAATCGATGCTATCCTATTAGTAATTATTGAGTACTTAAAATATAGCTAATGATACTAAAACACTAAATAATTTTATTGAATTTGTATTAAATAATCTAAATTAAAATAACTACTGTACTAGTGGCTACCATATTGAATGGTATAATTCTAGAACAGCATCTTATTTTATATTTCTAAAAATAGAATTAAAATCATTTTACTTATTTAATTTATTAATCTACTTTTGAAAAAAAACCATTATCTTTGGTGAAGACATTTTATTACTTTATTTCCCTTGCTGGAATGTAATGTTCTTATTTTTAAATTAAGTTAGACTTGGCATTGGTGTATGTGTCATATCAGTTTGACTCAAACTTGGTTTTGAAAATTGTTTGATATTCTAATTTAGCTCTAGTTAAATATCTTTAGAATAAGCTGAGAAGCTGTTTGGAAATACATGTCAGTAACTTTAAAAATTTGAATACTCTTTGACCTAAAAAGTCATCTTTGAAAGACAGTGAAGTTGAATACATAAGAGCATAGTGCTTGGAATCATACACCACCGGGTTCAAATTCTATAATAGTTTCACTATCTACTAGCAATGGAAAATGGAAGTCCGTTTTCTTTCTGTTTCTGAGACCACTCTGGAAAGGCATTAGCTGCATTGCGGTCATGGTTTGAATACTTAAGAGCCCATAGGGTGCTGGCTTCTTGAAGACTCCAATGACAGGATGAGTTTGTCACGGATCTGGGTAGATTGTCACTACGCTCCCTCATCAGTCTCGAGACAGTATTTGTGCAACAAAATACAGTTTCACAATCACACCATACCCCTTCCTGCGGCAGTTTCCAGTCTTAGAGTTAGTACAGTCTCCCAGAGCCAGTCCTCTCAACTGTATCTCTGCCTTTACTTCTGAGAGCAAGTGCTTTTGGTTTCTTGTCCAAATCGTTTTTGTTTTCCTATATCTATTGTTCTCTTGGCAGATAAGTACATCTTGGGTAAGTTATGAACAACAGACAGACTCCTTGCCTTGCCTCTGCAGTTGAAAATCACACTTCAGTACTCTTCTTCCCTGCTGGTGGGGGATGAAATCTCTCTTGCTTTTCTGCTGATTCTCTGAAGGGACCTGCTCTTCATGCTGTCTCTGTCAGGGTCATATTGAGATAAGGTACAAACCTTTCCACCATTGGGCCAGAGACCCCAAAGAAAGAGAATTTGGACTATGGGTTTGTGTAATCTGTCATTTGCTTAACTGTCATAAGGTCCACACCATTCAATTCCCTAGGGAATCAATGAAATTAAGTCTTACCTAGACCGCCTATAAACTAAATGAGATAAGCTATCTCCTCCAGGAGAAAATGGAGGCTTTCCTTCAATAGAGGAGGAGGGAGCTCTCCTTTTCCCCTCTTTGGCATGTTTGAAACTCAGAGGCTCCATTCTGGCCAGAGGGGAATGGGAACTACAGAGGTCCTGGAACTTTAACGATGCCACGTCTTGGGGAATCTGCCCCAGTGTTGAACACCCCATCATAGGGCACAAAATCTACCAAATTCCTCGAGACTTCACAGTACACTTGCCCTCGGGTTTGTAGATGGCGAGGCAGGGCTCCCAGTTACCAGGAATGCAACAGCCAGGATGGGACTATAAATTCTGGGACACCAAAGCCAATCAGGGTCACACGGCAACTGGTCATAGCCATGGCGACCAGAGGCTTACAGCAGAAGGGAGAGGTTGAGGACGCTCACAACCTCCCCTAAGTTGGCTAAACTCTTCAGGAGTTATACCATTTGTGGGACTCTCCAGAGAGCCCTAAGCACTCCATTTCCCCCTTTTCAGGATACCTCCCAAAGACTCAAAATAGATAATACTTCTTCAGTTCCTAGAGACTCTCCTCTCGGTTGCCTTCTTCAGAACTGGGCCCCCTTAAAACTAGACAGTACTGGAAAGAGATCTGCTCTCAGACATTAGGCCTTCCAGAGTCCTGAGGGATCCTTCCCAGCCCTCTTAAGTTCTTCTGCCTCAGAAACCCCCTCAGGGATACCCCAGGACATATTAAACAGCATCAGTCCTGAAGTTTGGGATCAGGGAATCCTGGGAAGAGCCCTTAAGGAAGATGCCATTGAGGTCTTTCTGAAGGATCCTCTCATATCCTCGAAAGAAGTATGCCATCAGGCTGAAGCTCATAAGGGGCTCCAACCTCTGATACAGAAATTTATAACTTATGTACTTTCCGTACCCTGTTAATCTCCTTGTAACACCTGTATCTTACCAGTTTTGTAGCCAACTGGAGAATACCATCTAGTCCAGGACTTGAAAATTATTAATGAAGCCATTGTACTTATTCACCTGCTGGTCCCAAACGCATATATTCAATTCTAACTCAGGTACCGTGGGACTCCAGCTAGTTTTCTGTCTTGGACCTCAAAGACGCATTCTTTGGTATCCCCTCACACCCAGACTCTCAATACCTGTTCACTTTTGAATGGACAGATTCTGACTCTGGTCTGTCCCAACAGCTTACCTGGACTGTATTGCCCTAGGGATTTAGAGATAGCCTCCCAAATGGGGCTCTCCTCCAATATGTGGATGATACACTTATTTGTAGTACCACTAAGGAGTTTTCAGACACCAATACCATCCATGTTTTTAATTTCCTGGGCTCTAGAGATTATAAAGTCTCCAAGAAAAAGGCCCAAATCTCTTTGCAAAAAAGTAGAATTCATTGGGTACATTTTAATTCCCAGACACCGGGTGTTAACTACTAAAAGAAAGGAAGCCATTTCCCAGCTTGGTCCTCCTCAGACAAAAACAAACAAATAACAACTTAGAACTATCCTAGGTATGGTGGGATTCTGTAAGATATGGATCCAGGTTTCAGTGTCATGGCCAAGCTGCTGTATAAGGCCCTAGCTTGGTCAGACACCGAAGTTAGGCTAGACTTAAAACAACAAAATGCCTTTGAAGACATCAAGGAGTCTTTAATGACTGCCCCAGCCCTGAGTACAACAAACCTTTCATACTCTTCACTGCAGAGAGGCAGGGAATAGGACTAGAGATATTGACACAGCCACTGGGACCAGATCTCCAGCCAGTTGTATACTCTTCTAAATAGATGGATTCTGTAGCCAAGAAATGGCTGGGATGCTTAAAGGCAGTGGCAGAAGCCACCAATTTAACCCTGGGAATGCCACTAGAGCTTTGGACTCCTCTCTAGGTACAAGGAGTCCTAGAGACTAAAGGCCATCATTGGCTCATGAGAAGATGCCTTACCAAATATCAGGCACTCCTACTACACTCTCCAGATATCACCCTTATGACATGCCAAACTCTTAACCCACCTACGCTGATTCCTACAGGGCCTCATTGTGACTTGGTGCTAAGTCTACAGAATAGGTCTACTCTAGCAGGCCTGATACTCCTTTAGACAACACGGATAAGGGGTGGTATACAGATGGCAGTAGCTACATGCACAATGGCATTCACAGGGCAGGATACACCATAGTAAGCCTCAACTCCCTTATAGACTATGGTCCTTTACCTTCTAACACCTTGGCTCAGAAGGCAGAACTTATTGCCCTCACCAGAGCCCTGAAACTGGATAAAGGAAAAAGATGAATACACTGATTCAAAGTATGCATTTTTAATCCTCCATGCTCAGGTGGCTATCTGGAAAGAATGGGGCTCTTAAACTACAAAAAAACTCCCTCATTAAACATCAGCATGAAATCTTGTGTCTACTTCAGGCTGTCCTGGGGCCCGCTGAAGTTGCAGTAATGGAATGCTGAGGAAACTTAACAGGAGATTTCACCCAGATTACAGGTACTAGACTGGCTGATTGGGCAGCCAAGAGAGCAGCACTCCTAGAGCTTCCTGGACAATTCAGCCTGTATCCTGGAGGAGAGGTGCCCCCACCTACTCCTTCTTATTCTCCCTCAGAAGAATCAAGAGCCTTGTCAGAAGGGCTATCTAAATCGGCAGAGGGATGGTGATAAGAAGATTTTGTTACCTGCGCAGTGTCAGTGGGTCATATTTAGATCCCTACATGACTCTACTCACCTTGGGAGGGATGCCGTACTCTCTCACGCATCGCCTCTTCACTGGGGCCGGGTTCCCTACAGTCATTAAAAAGGTGACCAAGGCTTGTACCCTCGGCACCGTAAACAACTCAGCTGGAGGTTTCAGGCCACCTCCACCATTAAAACTGGTCCTGCACAAAGGTACCTACCCCAGGGAAGATTGGCAGTTTGATTTCACCCAGGTGTGCCAGGATATCAGTACATATTTGTTTTCATAGACACCATCACCGAGTGGATAGAGGCATTTCCTACTAGGACTGGAAAGCTACAGGGGTTTCTAAGGCCTTGTTAGGGGAGATAATCCCAAGATTTGGGTTCCCCAGGTCACTCAAGAGTGACAGCAGACCTTCCTATGTCAGTAAGGTCACCCAAAGCCTGACATCTGTCCTAGGGATAACTTACAAAATCCATTCTTCCTGGAGACCTCAATCCTTGGGAAAAGCCAACCAAACTTTAAAAAGGACTCTGGGAAAGCTTTGTCAGGAGACCTCTGAGCTCTGGCTCCGATTACTGTTCATTGCTTTCCTTCATTGTCACCCTGCTCCCAAAGAGCCCTTATAACTTAGTCCTTATGAAATGCTCTATGAGAGGACACTTCTTACGTTTGATCTACTTGTAGACTCTGACCTCAATTCTGTATTTCCTGTATCATTAACTTGGGAGAGGTTCAACGGGCACTAAGGGAATATGGGGATCAGCACCTCCCCCAGACCCACCGCTCTACCCATTGTAACCTCATAGAACCGGGTGACCAAGTATTGTAGAGACCTGGAAAGAGGGATCCGCAGGGGACGAGTTAACTCTAAATGAAAGGAGTTCTTTCATACAGTTCTCCAGCACTCCAACCGCTGTCCAGCTGCAAGGAGTCAGCAGCTGGATCCACCTCTCTGGAATCAAACCTGTTCATTTAAGTCTCCCCAGGACTCCCCCAGAGAGGAAGGCTGTCACTCAGATAACGCTGAGACATCTTCCTATTCCTGTGAACTGACTGAAGATCTCAAGCTCCTCTTTAAACAGACAAGATTCAGCAGTTTCATCTCCAGATGTTCATCCACTGAGGATTCAAATCCATCCCTCCTGAGGGTGACAAACCATGTCAGTAACTGCTTGACCAAGTGGCCTGGTCTGTTTGCTCTCTCACATCTATCCCTTCCACCACTTCCTGGGTACTCCATAGCCCCCATCCCACTGAAATAGAATTTCAAGAAACGGGTGCCCACAGGTAGTGATGGTGCCCCTCTTCAGCAGAAAGCAGTTTCAGAAGATGGACCTTTATCCCCAAATCCCTTGTAAGATTACAAGGGGGGGATGTTACCATAGGCAGAGAGAATATGGCTATGGGGAGAGGAGGAGGAGGAGGAGGTGGAGGAGGAGATGAGGAGAGACAAAGGAAGGAGGACATGAGATCATCCTTAAGAAAAAGTGCAGCTACCAGACAGGCCAGAACTAGATTTCAGTGGCCATCTTCTGCCTCAAGGTGAACTCTAGCTCATTACAATGGATTATGATATTATTAGCATTGTGCTTAGGGACAGTCTCCATCCCTGTTGGCCATGACAGTTCTGACTGAGGCAAATCAGGACAGAAATGTCTCCTCCTGATGGGAAGGAATGGTCAGTGAGGACCTGCCTGGGAACGCCTATAACACTATCCCTAAGTCTTGAATATTTTGCGCCTCCATTTTTAGTAAATTCCTAAATCTCATTGTGCTTCAGGGCAGCTGCTCCTCTCTGGGCTGCCCACTCACCTTCTTGAGAGTGTACTGTCCTTCTTTAATAAAACACTGCTTACTTGGCCTGTTCGATGAATCCTTGAATTCTTTGGTGTACACCAGGAACCTATTTTTTTTTTTTTTTGCAATATATTCAGTTTACAGTCATCGGTAAATATTCTTAAAAGTGAAAGAAGGATATTTATGTTCTATCCATAGTTCATTACTATGGATAAAATATCAGCATCTGGGTTTAGAAAAGAGCTTCTGAAATCACTATGGACATTCTTGGTTTTGATTCATGCTTTTAGATGGCAGTGCTGTTAGTTTTAGAAGAATGTTGATTTTAGTAACTTCCATGTTGAGAAAAGTTGTTTATATTTGCATCATTAGGTAGTTTAGAAAATAAGGCAAAATGAAAATTGTTATATGTATTTGATTGGACCTGTCTAAGAATTTTAAAAATACTTGAAATAGGTAAACATCCATTTGTTGAAATTAATCTTCTCAGGTCAGATTCCTTACTTTGGGATAGTTAAATTAGTATAAGTAAGCTAATTCAAGAGAATTTGAATTCTCTTGGATTTTAAAATCTCTTAGTCTCTCTTTTGAGAGAAGATAATAATCTCTCATGATATGAGTTTCTTATTTATCTTATTAAAAATACACTAATCAGCTGCACAAGTCATACTTTAAAGACATGATGGTATTTATCAATTTTCTTATGTAAAGGCATAGCTTAATTTATCATCTAATGAGACAGAGAGAGAAAGAGAGAGAGAGAGAGAGGTAGATGGATGGATAGAGATGGACAGATGGATAGATAGAAAATAGATAAAATGAGTCAGTGATTCATTCTTATGTTCTTGTTGCTTAGAGGCTGTGCTTGCTATAAGACAGGTCATGTTCTTTGATTTATGCCATTTGTGTTTCCCCGAAAATAAGACCTAGCCAGACAATCAGCTCTTATAGTAAAATAAGACCGGGCCTTATATATTAATTTTTGCTCCAAAAGACGCATTAGAGCCGATTAGCTGGCTAGGTCTTATTTTCAATGAAACACAGTAATTTGTTTTTAAAGTTAAGTGGTTTTCCAAATATTTAGAAAGAGAAAAAGCTCAGAGGTTTTGAGAACTATAGGTAAAAATGAATTAGTTGATCACAAATACTATGTGATTAATTAAACAGGGAAACATGCTATACAATGTGTGCTTTCTTTCTGAAAACCGGAAGTATATGATTTCCAGGCCAGCTCTTTGTTGGAATCTTCCAGGTTACCACTGACTAATTTCTGTACTAACATTTCTGTTGATATTTTGCTACTATTAATAGTTTGGTATTGGAGTTACTGGATTGAACCATGTTAATTTCCATTTTTGTAGATAGGATTTAAAGTGTGAATTTTCCAGTAACTAGGAACTATTTTTTAATTTGAATTCAGTGTTAAATTTAGAAATTAGCAGCTCTTTGTAGAATAAATCAATTATTCTATTATTAATGATTCCATCTCAGGCTAAGGAGGGCCAAAAATTAATTGGAGTCCATGAAAGAGGAGCATGTTTGGGGATGCACTGACATGTGGAAAGGTGACTGTCATTTAGCACTGGTCACATCAGGACCAATGAACAAAGATAACACCATGCCATTAACTCAGCAGGGTGAGTGCTTTCACTTTGAGGGGGGTTTTCTGAAGCTTTTGATGCACAAATGCAGGGTGCATTGAAATCTATTATCGGAACTCAAGGGTTTAGTAAAAGACCTGCTTGTATATAAAATGCAAAAACTGCCACAGAGGGAATTCATGCCTGACCCTTTGTGCTTCCGAAAAGCAACACCAATGCAGAGGTAGCATGGCCCTTGTCTGGGCCAATGTACAAGCAAAGCTCTTACATTTTGGAAACAAAATATGAACTGTGCATTTCAGAAACTACCCGACTCCTACACACAGCTCCTATTATAGCTTTAGGTACTGATTTTTGAGATCAGCAGTCTAAAGCCCAAGAATATCTATCACAGTATTCTAAGAGACACCCCTATGTTAATTTAGATCACCAGGAGTACATGGTTTGGACATTACCCTGGGGCATTTTTAGGTTCCGTAATTATGAGAACCAGGGCAAGTTGACTCTCCCTGACTCACCAACTACCTCTTACTGAAAGGCAATTAAGTCAAATAATTTACTCTTAAATCTAATTGCATCTGAGGACACTGAGAGCCCTCAAATTTTGTTCATTTTCCTGGTAGAGCTGTAACCATCACCTAATGGATATATCTAAACTTCCCACCCTGTTTTAAAAGGTGTACAAATAGACCCAGGTCTTCATATAAATGTTAAAAATCTCTGAAAGTGATAGTATGTTTGGTTGTAGCACCAGTTCATGTATGGGAATTTGCTCCTTTAGAAAAGTTATAATGCAGCTGCTGTTCTAATACTAAATCTGTGATGGATAAAACCCAGGGCTACTGGTACAGCTACTGCCTGCCCTGAGTCATACCATCTCCTCTCCAAAACACAAGTAACATATTAACAATCTGATAATTAGTGCACATTCCTGCCTGCTCCTTAAGACCTCACTCCCAGATGCGGCTTTGGTCTGGTCTTGGTTTTACTAGATTTCATGATTCACTCTCGTAATACCAACTCTCTTTTCTATTCCTTGGGCTTTCTGTCCGGCTAGGCAATGTTGATGTAAACTCAGATCTTGCAAAGGCAGTGACTTGGTTCTCTATCCATGTACTCAGTCTCCAAAGTGTGTGTCTATATAGTGCAAAACTGTGGCCTCATTGGCATGGAAAGGAAAATAGGACTTACAAGAACGTGTATTTTACTTGTGTTTAGAGTTGAAAAAAATGGAGTAGGAAAGAAGACATTTGACCAGGAAGCATAGCCATTGTCATCTGGACTCTTCAAAAGCCTCATCTTACCAAAACACTCTGATATATGTGGCGCCAACCTAATATTACAAATAATCTTCTAAAGGGGTCATTTATAGAAAAGTCAAAGTGTGTTCCCTTTCTACTTGGGTTAATAATGTCTTTGCTGTGAACACAATAAAAGATTGAACAGAAAGAGAAAACAATGTATAAGGGTGTGATATGAATAAACTCAAGTAGAACAGGAAGCTTGTCAAGAACTCAAGTGTGTATATATCCTGCTATGTATTTACAATCTACATGAAAATGTACCATTTACTAAGAAAGTAGAGAACTAACAAGCATCTCAGATTCCTGAGCTCAAAACAAAGGATGACTGATTAGGTGTTAGTAAACAAAGGTATCATAAACATAAGGAGAATCCAGTGGCCCATATATTTTCTGCAGGACTTTAGCAACACTAAATAGCAACTCTAAGTACAATATAGCATAGAAGACTTCTTATATATGACTCCGCGTGGATATTTTAGGAGTAGGGTGCATTTATATTTAAAGCATCATGATTCAGTTTTCCTAATCTGTATTTTGTAAGTAGAATAAATAGAGATAAATGATCTTAAGTGGTACTTTGGGCCAAATATTCAAACCACATCACTGTCTTTCCCAAGAGGCTTGATCCACTAATGTTTTAACAAGGGAATGCTGATCATACAACTCTCAGTGTCAGGAAAGGGTGGGAGGTGAAGTTGTTACAATTCCCCTAGGAAATAAATGATGGGAATCTAAGGATTAAATTTCAGCTCCATTCCTAAACTTTCACCAACTCCATTCCCACTCAGAGTCCATAGGTCAGCCAATAGGGACAATAAAAAATATTCTTTGCCAACTTAGTTTTAACAAATTTGAGAATCAAAATCAATTAGATGACCATTAGCAATTCAGTTGAGATTGGCCAACTTCTTCCACTGAAAAGGAATGATTCCCATGGGCAATATCTGGATGAGGGATCTCACTCCCTATTATCAACAAAAAGTTGGGTATGTTTCCATTTATCAAAAAGTCAACTCTCTTTGCCCCCTTTGGGGAAGGGAATTAGACCCAAATTCAACTTAGATCTAAGTCTAAAATAAGTAATTTTATTAGCTGATCTACCTAACACTTTATTACACAATGTATTCAATGTTGTAAACATGATTTTTGGCAATCTTTTACTCTAGTTCAGGAACTGAGTTGGAAAACACTGGACAACATTTGGATAATGGCAATCTCATCTTGTCTCTTTGGAGAGTAATAATGTAAACAAAATGAGCTCTTTACTGGCAGCCAAAAGCAGTGGAGTTTGTGTCTGTTCCTTTTCTAATATCTATGTCCCAGAGATACTTTCTAAAGACAAAAATGCTCTATGTCTTTATTCAGCATAAGGATCTTATATGACATTATCAACTGTTTCTCAGTTAAACTCTTCTTGTGAAAAGTATTTCTTAAGAAAATCACTAATTTATCTGATGTTTTTAAAAGCAGTTCTAAAGTTCTCTGATGCTTTAATGGAGGGAGTGTCCATGAAAAGGTGTCCAGGATGGTTTTAGTTGTTAGGAAGGGCAAGAGAGCCTTATCAAACTGATGCAATATTACTCAACTGCTACTCTGAAGAAGCAAGAATGAGGTGAGAGAGAAAAGAATTACACACTTCAGACTAACCGGTGACCTTATAACCCTTTCTCTGCAATATACTTTGCTTTCAAAAATCTAATGTTTCACTTCTTCCTGCTCCAACTGCCAAAACTTTTAGAAAAAAAAATTGCCCGAAAAAAAAAAAGTGTGTGTAGGTGAGGGATGCCATTTAGATCACTAACACTACCTGTAATTTCCTAAGATTTTATTTAAAAACAAACATTCTAAGTACTTATATAAATGTCTAACCACTATGCTCTACACCTGAAACTAATATAATATTAAATGTCATCTACAATTGAAAAATTTAAAAAATTAAAAAAAAAAAACATTCTAATGCAATTTGGAAACGTGATGAGTTATTTTGGCTTGTCACCAACAAAAAAACTCTAGAGTTGGAATAACTAGATGTTAGACCTGAAAGGGGCCATAGAAGTAATCTGCCTCACCCTCCTCATTTTACAGCGGAGGGAACCTGAACCCAAAAAGATCAAATAATTGCACAGTTACATAGCTTACCAGTGCATGGATAGGGCAAAAACTTAGATGTCTTGGAATTTGTGTATTTCTCTTTTCTTATTAGTTAATAGATATAAAAATTGATGTATATGTAAATGACTAACAGTGAACTTAATATCAGAGAAATGGATGCAATTCAGAATTTCCAGTTTAAATTTTGTTTAATACTTACCGGGAGACACATATCAAGTCATCTAACAGCAGTATGAGTGAGATACTATTAGTATCTCTATTAGTATGAGTGAGATACTACTAGTATGTATTTTACTGAGAAATAACAAGGACCTGAGGTTCAGTAACCTGCCTGAAGCCTCGTAGCCTGTTAAATGGTGAAGCCAGAATTCAAACTCAGTATGAGATCCAGTGTCTTTACTCTTAATCATTATGTTATTTTGTAAGGTCCTTAAGTAGTTTAATGACAGACATGCCAATGTGGGGCAAAATTCTCCTGCTTTCTCAACATCTTGATGAATCTATCTTTCTCTTTATAGCTAAAATGATGTCTTTTCGCTTATAAGGTTATCGGGACCCTAAAGCTTCCTAATCTTTTCTGGCATGGAGGAATTTAGGGAGCCCTTTAGCAATTATACATTTCCCTCTATCTCCTTCAGAAGTTACCATACCCACTAAATTATTTGATGATGAGGCAGAGCCTATGTAAGGAAAAGTGGAACTGGTACTTCAGAGGCTGAGTGACTTCAAAGTCAGGAAGCTTGACAGAAAGCAAAGGTATTTCCAGGTCAGCTTAGACTATTGGGATGCCCCCACACCCCCATTTTTCTACCCTTCCTTTGTTTGAGACTGAAAGGGTGTTACAGATAGGAGGATTGCGACTTATTGAGAATTAGTAGGCTTCTACACGGCAAAAGTTTCAACAGATAAGGTACCACATACTCAAGGGAGACCTTCAACCTCTTCTTGTTGGATTCCTTATAAAATTTCTGCAGGTTAGGAAGACTCTCAGCACCACATCATGTACTTTCTGGGTAAACATTGAGAATGCAGTAGATTACTGTCCTGGGGCACATACACTTAAAATAAGAACTGTTGCATTTGATAGAGAATTTGTATTCATCATTTTAATCCTCTTGGCTCTTAATTATTTAGCTTAATAAGCACACATTTGACTAAGCATACATAAGCAAACAGAAGGGCTGAGTCAGAAGCTCTAAAAAACAAAAGGATATAGAACACAGACAGCTAGCTGCTTTCTTGCTCTGCTAATAAAGAACTCCCTTCAGAGATTGTTTATGTAGTATGCACAGTGTCAACTGATGTGGATTGTACTGGAAACTTTCAGACGTAATTAACCTCGGTAGCCTCATAATGCAGGTCCACCTATAATCCCAGCCCAGCCTGTACCCCAGAAGAATCTCACAGCTAGCTCACCCCAGGATTGCAACATTTCATGAAGAATCTGTGATTAAAGCCAGACATATAGACAGTAAGAAACCATGTGGTGCATATTATCTCCACACATCAGTTTTAGTGGTACATGCTCTACCCATGACAACACTAAAAGTTAGTACACTGTATCTTAAATTGATATATGGATTTTGAAAACCAAGAAAAAAATAGATATTATATAATTAATAGGATTAGCCTCCCCAAATAGAAGATTTCAGAATGATATTCTCCAAGAAAGACTCTCTTCTTTTGTGGCACATTTGTTTTCAGTGTGATGCAATACACACAGCCCGAAACCTCCAAACCCCAGTATGCACAAAGGCTCAAGTCTTTCGGCAGTTGATTATATGCAGTCTTATACCCCAATGAAAGCCTCCTGACAAGATTCACAGTCTTTACAAGACTTTGCACTTCTTTTGAACTATCCACAGTACCTTACAGAATGCTTACATTTAGTTTATGAGCTAGTGAAGTCTTGAGGGCTTCCTTCGTGCTATTAGGTATACTCTGAATCTGCATATTTTTACATAGGGATTTTCCAAGAAAAATTATATTGACACACATTGAAAAAATATTATAGTATTGCAAATATCAGATGCGTATTCAAAGACACTGGTGTATGATTCTGGATCTCCTAGCGAAAATAAACCTTATTATTCCACCTAGCCTTTGTCATTGTACAGTTTTCCAAGAAAATCACAAAACCTTTCACGTTATCGGGGAGAGGGGAAGTCTGAATTATATGAATCTTTTTGGGCCAATCCTGCAGACTGAATCAAAGGGGAGAATGTTGTTCATTGGACTTCTCAGTAGAGACCTATACAACATCACATGTATGTCATATACTCTTTAATGGTTGAATACTTTGCCCCCTAGTGCCCAAGGTAGCTTGTACTGGCTAGGTAATGGTGGTCTAATTTGAGTGGACTGGAAAACCTGAGTCCATCTTCAAAATATGTGATCTATATTTAGCCTTGTGGTTGTTTAGAAAGTGCTGTCTTCCTGAACTGAATCACCTTCTTGGAATACCTGTATCCTTTAATGTACCCTAAGAGTTGCTCTTCAAATCATTGTAATCCTCAGTGTCCTGAAAACCAGAAAAATCCTTTCATCTACCAGTGCTCATTCAATGTTTTGGCTCATAATAACGTATCGTGACTTAATGAGATGTCATTTGCCAAAACACATTTGGAGAATTTTGAAGTCCAAATGTTACAATTCATTATTCCACTATAAAATGACATTATCTTAACCACATAAGAATTATCTTTAATTAAAACAGATTTCATTTAATTGTTTAAAATATACTCCATCAGGAAAAGTAGTTTTGAAGACCAAGACATTTTATGTGTTAATTGAACTTTCCTACTTAGCCTGACATTTGAGATTTTCTAATGGCTTTTGATATGTCCATTTAGTATTTCCTGCTAATATCCCATGCTCCCTTCTCTGTGGCAACCATTTATCCTGCCAGACGAATCTGGTCCTTCATCCCTGAACATTCTAGCCACATTTCTAATTTAGTCCACGACCTCCACTTTGAATTCCTTGTCATCTCAGCCACTTCTTTAGATTGCATAATTCCTTCAAAGAGCATCTCTCATGGTTTCTTTATGCCTGCCTCTGTATTGATGTTATATACCATTCCATTTGTACTCAATAATTAGGAATCTTTATATGTAGGTACTACCTATATCATTATACATGTCTCCTAAATTAGATTGCAAGACTCTTAAACTTGGAGCTGGAATTTTATGCCTCTTTATGTCATGCCTGTAGCATGTTTGTGGCACATGATAACAATCATCATCACTACCATTAAAAGTAGCAAGATGCTCCTCGCAATCTCATTCCCAATTGACTGATTGTCAAAGAGTAGTAATGGCATGACTTATATAGAAAATATTCTGTTTTAATTATATTTCAAGATTTGGATCTTCTAAGGAGGCCTGCTGCTGATGAAAACATGGTCGAATTCCTAAATTTTCTCATTTAAACCACTATTAAAAAAAATAAATAAATGTCCTAGTTATCTCATTGACCCAACATAAAACACAACCAAAGTGCCCTAAAATGTCTATATTAAAAGTTACTCCATGTACTTAAAAACAATAATAAAAATTTTAAATGGAAAGAGTTGCCTTACACAGGCAACTCTTTGTTAAGATTATTCTTCAGTGTTGAAATCTTGACTGGAATGATGACAATCAGAGAGTTTGCTAGTTCAGCTAAAAACAGCTTCTGCTGTCCCACAGAAGCACTCTGGGCCTTCTTAGTTAGTAGTTTATTGCTTTCTGAGTTCAAAAATTTTTTAAGTTGGAGAAATAACAGCTGAGATTTTTCAGAGACTCATGAGAGACTTCTATTTTAATGCTGAGGCATTTGAAGGCCACTCAAGAGGTCCACCCATCCCTCTCCTCCCCAAGGGCAGTGTCATAGATTTGAGAATTCTGACAGTCTCCAAGAACTACTGGGTGCATGGAGATGACCCATAGTGTTAATTAGGAGAGCAAAGCTTGGTGCATCATTCTGAAAACCCAATGGAGAGTAAGATTCCACTCCAGATGATGGATCATCAAATAAGAATTTGGAAGGGGTCAGAGCATCTGGAATTATCTCTCCAGATAATAACTCTGTTTAGGAGCTGAGCCAGGGAGGAGAGAAAAGCCTCTCTTGCATAGTCTGGCAAGACTTAGAAACGTTGGGCTTCTACAGATTCTTTGTGCCTTGCAAACTCATTATTATGTTACACTTAATAAATCTGCATTTGATATTTTCTGTAAGTTTACTTGAAAATTTTCACTGATTTTGGTTTGTCTGCTCAGCAATTTTGTAGTTTCCATTTCCTGAGCACCTGGATACCATTCCTCATTCCTTTTCATCTGCATTTGCAAAAAAGTTTTTCTCTCAAATACACATACACACAAAGCCACCTCCTAACACTCTCTCAGTTGCTCCTTTTACCAGAAAGGTGATCCGTATTTGTTTTACCCAAACAAATCTCCTGCCTTTATGCCTTCTGCTTCTGTTCTTGAAGGGCCCTTGAGGAGACTATACACTCTAAAAAATCTTACCAAATCAGATAACACACGTGGAAGAGGAACAATATTCTTGATTGGATTCAAGAAGACCTAGGCGGGCATCATGGCTCTGCTACTCACTGTCTTGGTCAACTTTGACAAATTATTCCTTAATTCCTCTAAACAATGGGAAAAAAATCACCTGTTCCATAATGTTTTTGATATAATTAGCCAAGACATATGTAAAGCTTAAAGAACCTAGCAATAGCATAACAGCTATTTTTATATTTCCTCAAATTTGACAGCACTTATGTATTCACAGTAGCTGGTCCTTTAGGCATTTTGTCATATTTTCTATCCTGTGATATCATCTAGTATCATGGATGCTATGTGCTAGAGTATAAACACTAAGTAAAGTGTCTTTTGCTTCCCTAATAAGAAAAATTGTTTCAATTCTCTCTGCCCTAATCTCTTGGAGACACTCTACATATTCTTTCCCCTTAGCCAAAGAGATACAACACACCCCCAACCCCCCATCCCCGAAGAAACCTGAATTGACATCACTCATCTCTGAGTGTTGTTCCTGCCTAAAACTCTTCCCTCTTTTGTGCCTCTACTGCACTGTGTTTTTGCACTTACTATTCTATATGCTTATGGGTTTAGGTGTCTAGCTCTGGTTCTAGACTGTGAGTTCCATGTGGGACACAGCAGGGACTAATTTTGCTGTCCCCAAAATATTGCATAGGACCTGGAATATAATAGGGTCTCAATAAACATTTATTGCATAATCAATATATTTCTGAATAAGTGTGCTCCGCAACTTTTCCAGTATTCCATGACAATATCAATCTTCCTGGAGTTCATTCTGGGGAAAAACAATGGGTGAATATAATTTACCTAAAAATTACATGTTATAAAAAAAGTTTTATTTCTCTTGCTCAGACCTCTAAATATCCATCATTTCGTGCACTATTAATAGTTTTCAATTTGTAATGCAAAAGATTATGGCTCTTCAAGTGAAAACTTACATTAAAATAACTCTTCAATCTCAATTAAACATAATTTTCTTTTAAAATCTAATTGTGAATGTCATCAGGAAACTTAGATCAATAGAAAATGAAATGGTTGTTTAACCTTTCATAAGGAAATAAAATTATTACAGTGAACCAGCAAGATTCAGCCATTAGGTATTCTTAAAATCAATAGCAATTGAAAAAAGAGTACAGATTGGAAAGTTTAAAGACATTTCAAATAAAGCTTGACTGCTATAAATTTCCTGTGAGAATTTGGACAAGCAAGTTTCAGAAAGTTTGGAGTTTCACACAAATAGTCTTACACACCCAAGAAGTACCAAAAAAGACGTTTGTAGAAAAGTGAAAATAGAAATGAAGAATTTATCCCCTTAAAATGTGACTTTCTGGTAAGGTCACTGACAATATCTTTCTTCATTGATGAATGAGACCCTCCTTACAATATCAGGAAAGTAATTTTTGGCAACCTGGTATTTGTTCTATGTCATTAGGAAATTTATTATTAACTTAGAAGGTAGAGTGTCACTGTCTACATATCCACATGAAATTACTCATAATTTTGGTCTTATTGGAAATCTTAATTATTCTTTTTGTTCTCATTAGTTACCTTCTTGGTTTCCCCAGATAAATTTTTCCTTCTTAATTTGTCTCTCCATCTCTTTCATACACCCCAACTACACAAATTACGCTAGCCCTGGATCAGATGGTAATGAGGCAACAGATTAGCAACTGGTAATAAACACAACTTCCCATTATTTGAATTATATTGTAGAATTCACTATATAGTTCAGAAGCTTGCAGCTTTAGAGAGTACTGAAAAAAAACCAAAAAACAAAAGACTTCAGGTCTTAGACCTTGGCTATAGACCAAGACTTGGATGGCTAAGAGTACAAACTCATATAAGTTACATTTACTGCTTTTGCAATTTAAACTTTTATGGGGAAAAAAATAACATGTCTTACTATGACTTCTTCTGAAGGAAAGATAGGAAATTACTTTATAATGGGAAACTGAAGGCCTTACAAGTATTAACAGGATATACTAGATTATATTCTCTGGGTGGACAGACAGCCTTGTTACCAAATAGGGGAAAACTCAACAATCCTATGTATGTTAATAGGAAAATGTACACCTTACATTTAGGAAATTGCATAGTACTTAACAGTAATTTAGTATAGTTATTCTCCAGGTGTGATCAGGTTGTCAATCTCTTAGCCCATGGCCTATGACAATAAAATATTTTTATTTTCACAACCGGGAGAGGGTTATTATTGGCATCTAGATCAGGGATACTACTAAACAACCTACAAAGCACAGGGCAGCCTCCCACAACAAAGAACTATCCAATCCAAAATGTCAGTAATGCTGTGGCTAAGATACCTTGATATAGGAGGAATATAACAATGAAGCAGAAAGATTACTAATTAGAAATCGGGGAAGAGGATTCTAGTTTTTTAGTATGGCTGGTATTTTTACTCAGGTAATGAAGATATTATCATTACCCTGCCTAATTGAAAGAGCTGTTGTGAAAACCAAATAAGATCATATATATAAAAGGATCCAATAAACCAAATAAAGTATCCAAATAAATTTAATCATAATATGAATCCTTTTAAGGAAATTAAGGTAGAAATATGGCAATATAATCTCTGTGGATGGTTTTCTGTGGATGGCTTTAATGTGGAAAATGTAAAGTTGCAGGATACAAAATTAACATAGAAAATCAGTTGCATTTCTATACACTAACAACCAGTTATCTGAAGAGGAAATAAAGAAAACAAACCTATTAAGAATAGCATTAAAACCAATAAAATACTTAGGAATAAATCTAACCAAGGAGATGAACAACTGAAAACTCAAGGCATTAACACAAGAATTAAGACAGAAATAAAAAATGTAAAGTTTTAAGTAGGTTATTTAGACTCAATTATTTCTCATAAGGAGAAACTAAGACTAAGACAAAATAAGTTAAAATTAGATAACTAAAGGTTTAAGTAAAAATTTTACTATACATACATTTAAATGTTATATCCAAACGCTAAATTGGCTATTAATGAGTACTGTAGATTTTCCAATTATGATGATTATTGTCAAATATCAGTGTGGGTGTGAGATACCTAAAATGACAAAGAGTGTGGTTTGGGGACAAAGAATAGAGGTGACCTAAATAAATGACTTTGGAAAGCTCTTTCCATACCTACAACCTCCACTCAGACTTTACATCCCAAGGCTCTAGCAGGTTGTCTTGTTGGATTCCAGACATTGCTACATTCAGAGCTCTTGAATCAATCATCTCCTTGTAGTCTCTTCATGCCCTTTTCCTGGTGGTCAATTCAGTTCTCAAATAATTTGCCAGAGGAAAACCTTTCTTTTTATTATTGTCTTCCTTTCTTCATAAATCCTGGTTCTGTCATGCTATTTTAAAAATACATTTGGAAGGAAACTCAAAACCTTCTTCTTGCACCTCCCCCTTCTTGCTCCATAAAATTTCTATTCCACTGAGCCATGACTAACATGTACAGTATGCTTGCAATGAAAATCATTTTTCCCCCTAAATATCCTAACTCTAGGTTTCCATTCTTATGACTCTAAGCCTTGATTAAGACATGTTAAAAGTAAAAGTCTGTTTCATCCTAGGAAGTTTTCATCCCCGTCTTGGGTTCCTTCCTTTGTCACTAAGGTATCTGATAAGAAGATCTACCTCACTACATGTTGCAGTTAGTTTCAGTATGAAGAACCACAAATAGATAACGCTTTTAAAAAGGAAAAATACACAGGACTAAAAGGGGAAAACTAACTACAAACATAATTAGCCAAAAGTGTGTAGACTGTGAGTATTGGGCAAAAGTCAGAGAACATTTGACTCTTTCCTCAAAGTATAAAACTAAATATCAATATGAGAAATGCTAAAAATAATGTAGTTTGGGCACAATTTATTACAGTTGAACAATTTCTGTGTACATAGAAGAGGATAAATTTTTTTCTTCCCTTCTGTTAGTATTATACCAATCACCTTTGATTCGATCCTTTTGAAAACTTCTCTTCTGTCATTCTGATCACAGTATGTTCAGATTTTAGCCAATCCACTATAAAAGTTCACTCTCACATCTCTGTATCAATTATTTCCTATTTTGTACTATTTTATTTTCTCCTCCCTTTCCTTAATGGAGGCCAATTAGAATAATGAGGGCAAAAGGTTATATATACATCTGGTCCCTCCATTTGACATCTTGGTTTATCTTTTATGCTTTGTTGAAAACAATGGTGAAAGGTGGGCAGGGATACCTCCTTGTATATATTTTCAATGAAAAAAAAGAAGGTTGCTATATTTTGTACATATGCAATATCTGAAATAACTCAGACATGGCAACATTAAGGAAAGTATTGCTTCTTAGTTTCATGTTTAATTGTCAGAGCCAGGAAAGGAGGTGAAGGAAGAAGGCAGGACTCGCATGGGCTGACACACTTTGAGGTACTGGACTAGAGTAGGCATGGCTTTCATTATATTTAAGTGAATTAGTCTGTTTCCTTTAAGCAGGAGAGAGTAACAAGCCACCGTGGGCCTGCTGTGGGATTCTGACACTTTTAGTGGCTTGTGACGTATGATTTGTGAATATCAATTCCCATTCAAAAGCAGAAAGCAAATCTACCATTAGCATGAAGTATGCCAAAAGCAGATTCTAGGTTAGTTTGGTTGAAATTCATTAGGAAAGACATTTGCTAAAATGAGGAAATAAATCTTTTATTTGATTCAATATTTGGGTCATTTTTAAGTTCTCCTTTGGACTTAGAAATGGCTACATGTAAATGTAGGAGTATAATATGAATGACTTTCTTTAATAAAGAGAATACTTCAAGTTTTGAACTTGGAAACTATGGGAATATTAAATAAAAGGTAAAAGATCGGCAATTCTAAGTAAACTCTTAAAACTTTGCTTTCTAAGTGAAAGAGTATGTCTTTGGGCAGTTTGGCATCAAGACAATTATTTCCCAAACTGCAAGAAAACAGAACAAATATTTTCTCCTCATATGTGATTAGGTCAAAAGTATCATCTCTGATATTAAATAAATGACATAAAGGATTTAAAGCTGAAAGAATTGATAAACTTTATTTTTAAAAAAATGTCCAGTTTATCACTCTTTAAAATGGTTGGTACTGGAAAAATACATATTTTTTAACTCTTTTTTTTTTTAAATCATTGTATTAAGACAAAAGTGATCAGAAGCCAAACTTATTCAGCTTCAGGTACGAATTTATAGATGACAATAGTGATATTCTTTGGTCTTGATGTAGGTGAAGTTGAATGAAGAAAGCATAAAATACTACATAAGGCTCTTCCAGCTATAAAATTTAATTTGCTGACATACCATAGTGCCCCGTTTGCCTCTGCATGACTAAAGGATTTCATATTAGACTTGGTGTAGATTTTATCTTATTGAAGGGCACAATATTTAAGTGATTAAATGCATGTGCACTGAAGCTACTCTACCTGGGTTCAAATCCTAGTTCTACCCCTTAGTAACTGTAAGACTTCTGTAAAGTTACTCAGTCTTTTAGTGGCTTCAGATTTTCCCATCTATAAATTGGGTTGACACTAGTATCCAGACCCTAGGGTTGTTTGAAGATTAAATGAGCGCACATGTGATGTATTTAGAACTAACTACCGTGTTTCTCCGAAAATAAGACCTAGCCGGACAATCAGCTCTAATGTGTCTTTTGGAGCAAACATCAATATAAGACCCGGTATTATGTTATATTTTATTATACTATACTATATTATATTATTTTATATTAAAGACCCAGTCTATAGTAAAATAAGACTTGGTATTACATTGTTATACCTGATATTATAATAAAATAAGACCAGATCTTATATTAATATTTGCTCCAAAAGACTCATTAGAGCTGATTGTCCAGTTAGGTCTTATTTTTGGGGAAACACGGTAAGCACTTAATACCAATAGCTGTTATTATTATTTTATCCCGTTCTAAAAACACTGATTCAATATCTAAAACCATGGAGCTAGATATCAATAGTTGAGACCATTCACCCAGTTTTCATCAATCATTCAATGCTGCCTAATAAAATCCTTGGTTTTTTTTAAACCTTTTTATGTTTATTCAGTGGATTTGTGGTTTTTGTTAAACCTTTATATGTTTATTCAGTGAATTATGCCAATATACAAAATGATAAACAATGGCACATGAAGAATCCATGTGTTGTTTAAAACTGAACTGCCTCAAAACATTTTCCATGATCAACATGGGAAAACAAAGATTTTTATGTAGTCAATCTATGAGACTGTAGGAATATTATTGAATGTTTCATTTATTTTAATATAAAATAAGTTAATAATATAACTTATTCCAAGTTGTAATTTTTCTTTTTCTAGTATCCAGTTTTACTGCATCACAAATGTCATTGTTACTAGTTGAAAACTTTGTTAATTCAATTGAAGTGTCAGTTATTAAATAAAGACATGGGATGGTAGGAAGGTCTAGAACAGCATGCTTTCATTCTATAATCATTGTCACCAAAAGGGAAAATAATATGACAATTGATGGATGGCATTTTTCTGGTAAATAAAATCAGTGGTGTTCAATTTCAGATTCTTTAATAACTGAAATAATTTGATGCCTTCTTTGGAGCACAAAACATTAGAACAAAATACCTTTGGCCAAATGCATTATCAGGCACAACAGGATATAACAAATAATTTCAAACCCCATAAAGCCTTTTTGGATTGTGAAAAACCCAATCACACTACTTTAGGTTGGTCAGTACAATAACCATCTCAGACTGAAAAATTATGGTCAATGACAGTGGTTACATACTGTTAAGCTCAGCTGAACTTATTCTGATTAATTATATTAAATAACTCTGAGGCCTTCAGTACAAAGAAGAAATATATAAAAAGGAAAAAAAAAACAGAAAAAAGATACATCAGAGGGTGTGCTAAGTGTTGTCAACTCTTTATTAATATTTCCATATTCATATTCCCTGTGACTCTGCAGGAGATAG
The DNA here is from genome assembly GCF_964194185.1 of Rhinolophus hipposideros. Classification (NCBI taxonomy): domain Eukaryota; kingdom Metazoa; phylum Chordata; class Mammalia; order Chiroptera; family Rhinolophidae; genus Rhinolophus; species Rhinolophus hipposideros. Next base: position 71,418,038 of record NC_138053.1, on the reverse strand, counting down.
TCTCTGAGTTATATGGGCTGTAAATCTGGCCTTCAGTGTCTTTTATAGATATCATGAAATATCACTGACACCAGGAAGGACCCTAGAATTTGCATACTCATGGAACACCCAAGGTGGACATAGTCATAGATTTACTGTACTGCCTGTCCCACTCTTCTGAAAAAAGGGTCATATACAAGAACTGAAACAAAAATAATTCCCACAGCTGAAAGGAGTAATTTATCATAATGAAGAGGAATTCCTCTAATAAAACAAGACATTAAGGAGCTGCTTGAGTTCAAAAGATTGTTCCCAAGGAAAGTATAGAAGGTGATCAGTATTCCTATTTGCATGTTTCCAGCTTTGGAAGCTGTGCTACAAACTCAAGTGATCACTTTGAAGGCTATGTTTCTGCCAACACTCTTAGGGTCAGAGGCGGTTATGCACAAATTCCTGTGGCTTTAAAAAACAGTAGGGAGGAGTCCTGAATCTCAAAAAGTTTGTTTATACGATTGTCATTTGGTGTAGCATCCCAACTCTTCCTCATAAATAGCAGTGGAAGACACTCTGACATGGTGAGAAACAGCCAGCTTTTAGATGGGTATCACATCTTCTCTTTCCTCACCCCAGATTTAGCACACAGATTTAACACAACTTGCACTTACCATAGTGAATTGAAAACTGACCTAATCTCAGATTTATTGGAAAATCTTCCACCAACCAAGGAGTATTTAAACATTAGCATATGTTTTAACTTAAAAAATCACTTCCTCTTTATAGAATATACTGGCACTTTCTCCTTTGCCCGAATACATGCAAAAATGGAAAATCTGCAAACATGGACTATGTACAAGAAATTCATTCTGCAAAATTTTCAGATTATCCCAACCTCAAAACACCTTTGGCCTTTCATCCCATCTGATCCACACTTAACTGAGTGTCACCCTTAACTGTATTGTTTCTTAGAGGTTTGTTGGGATTAAAAATTTCTTGAAGAGTTTATTAAAGTTCAGATTTCTGTGCATGCACCTCTTACCTGTCCCTCTTCCCTGGTGCAGTACTTCTGGAATAGGACTCTTCTAATTTGTATTTTGAGCAAGTACTCTAGTTATTCTGATGATGTGGTCCATGGGCTCAAATTTGAGAAAACTTAGCATTGCCTATTATCAGTTATTTCAAATCTGGCCTCTCTCTCCTTTTGCTTCAAACCTCCTTTCTAAGTACTTGTTAGAAGGAATCTTATTTTTATTAAGAGGAATGGGTAGGGGCTGGATCTCAAACCAGAATTTACAATGCTCTCTGTAGCCTTTCTATTGCTAAGAAAGTTCCAAAAGCCTCTTGTAGATTTGGATGGACCGATGCTATTTGCCTGACCTTGCAGACTACAAGTAAAAAATCTTTAAATGCCACCATGGCTAGTAGGATTGGTCCTCACCACTAGCGTGTTCACTGTGCTCATGCTAATCCTGTGTCAGATCTTTTAATCACTTCCCTTGCACCAGGGTCCTATTCCTAATTGTACCCGCCGTTCTCAATATCAATGTCACCACTGTTACCTTTCTTCTCAAATTTCTATAGCCCCAGCACTCAGTTAACAATGAAAGTTAAGGAGAGAGGTAAGTGAGCTCCATAACACTCTAAATTAGGAGCTGTCACTGTCAGCCTCAGCTTGGAAAAAAAACCCATTACCCTAAGAAATGACAAAACATTTATCTGCTGTCTCTAGCTTCATAGCCCCTATTACTGTACAGCTAATTTTCTGTAAGAGGAAATGCCAGTTCTAGAATCATCTTTTTTGGGGGGCCTTAAAAATTCAAGTGATATAAATAGTCATGATAATAAATTTTAAGTGGGTTGCACTATTATGGAAACATTTTGAGATGTGAAAAGCTTAAACATGGGATGTTATATGAATTCTATCCACAGTGGAAGAGGATAGATGACGCAGGGCATAGTTTCAAAGAAAGCAACAAATGGACACTAACTTCAACATATTTAAACACTGACATACTTCAGAAAGTGTACTTACATTTTCATTATACTAATTATTAAATAGCTCTTCTATCACCCTTAACTGCAAAGGATTCTCTTTAAGTTGGAAAGGTTCCCATGGGTTTAGCATGCATCTTCAGGAAAGTGGCTCTTGGACTGATGAGAAGGAAGAGTACAAACTACCCTTTAATCCAGGTTGAATTTATAACCCAGTGGAAAAAACAGACCAACTTTATAGCTGGGTTCTACATTAAATAATCAAAGTCGTTCCTTTGCTCTTATAGTGCCCAGCAGTCAAGGTAGGATATGGAAATAAACTAATTGAAACAATGTTTCACATATAGTCATTTAAACTTATCAATTTAGATTCAACTAAAATTTGAGGTTCCGTTATGAGCCTGATACTTTGCTACATATTTTTACATAAGTTATTTTAATTTTCACTGATCAGATGAAGAATCAGAAACTCAGAGACCTATCTCACTGCTTAGTGCCTTCTACAATAAAATATTGTTTTTGTCAAATTATCCTTAATTTGGACCACATAAAGCTGTCATAGGTTACAGTATTTGTTTCCTAGGGCTGCTGTAACAAATTACCATGAAGTTGGTGGCTTAAAACAACAGAAATTTGTTCTCTCTCAGTTTTGGAGGCTGGAGTCCAATATCAGTTTCACTGGACTGAAATCAAGATGTTGGCAGGGCTGCATTCCCTCTGAAGGCTGTCTGGAGGAGAAACCATTCCTCCCTCTTCCAGCTTCTTGAGCCACATTCCTTGACTCAGGACTCTTCTATCTTCAAAGCCAACCACATAGTAACTTCAAATCTCTCACTCTGTTTCCATCATCAAATCACCCTCTGCCTCTGTGTGCCTCTGTGTGTATGTCTTATTGTCCACTGCCTGTTTTATAAAGACATTTGTGATACTATTTAAGGCTTATTTGGATAATCTAGAGTAATCTCCATAATTTAATCACATGTAAAAGTTTACTATATAAGATTTTATATAGTATAAATTTGCCATATAACATTCACATGTTCCAGGGATTAGGACCTGATATCTTTGGATGGCCATTATTCATCATACTATAGTCCACCTTGACCTCAAAATTCACATCCATCCTCTACGTAAATTGCATTCATCCTCTCACAATATCCCCCGAAGTTACTACACATTACACAGCATAAGTTCCCATCCAAAATCTCACTTAAATATAGTCAGCTCAAAAATCCAAAATCTCATCATCTAAATAATCTAAATCAGGCATGGGTGAGACTCTGGGTATGATCCACCTTGAGGCAAAATTCCTCTATATCTCTGGATCTAGACATAGAAACAGAAAATAAGGTATCTGTTTCAAAATACAATGGTGGGATAGGCATAGTACAATTATAGACATTCCCATTACAGAAAGAGAAAAATGGAAGGAAGAAAAGCATCATTGGTCCCAACCAAATTTAGAAATCTAGCAAGGCAAATTCCATTATGTTCCAAGTATGGGGCATAGTCCTCTGTGGCTTGAGGGTCCTGCCTCTGGACCTGTAGTTAGGGTCTTTGCCTCTACATCTGTGGTTCTGCTCTCTGTGTACAAGGATCTGCCCTCACCATGATCCTTCCTTTTGCTTGAAAGATAGCATGTGTTTGCAGCTGAATAGTTTTATCAGCCTGTTTCCGGCCTGTAGAATTTTGGAAGTCTGACAGCTTTCTTTCATTTTGTCCTATCTCTGCTCTTTCAGTCCAAGCTGGCAGTGTTTCTGTTGATATAACATTCTCAAAAACTTAGTGAGTCTCCTGTGTATGTCACAGGAGACAGGCATTCAAGTCAGTAGATAAGAGGGGTCCTCCTCAGATCTTTCTTTGATAATCTCTATTCCTAGCTCCTGCTGAGATGGCTAAGGGAACCCATCTATCTCATATACCTAATTTCTTCAGCAGTAGTATAAGGCTGTCCAGCCATACTCTTGGCCTTTTTATTAGAGCACACTTTCCTGAAAGTAAATCTAATTTAGCATCTTTTGCAATATGGATAGACTGAGAATTTCCCAAATCATTGAAAGTTGGTTCTATTTTGCTTAATAGTTCTGTCTTCACTTTATCTCTTTCCTCTCCCATTTTACCATAAGCAGCAAGGAGAAACCAGCCTGCACCTTCAACACTTTTCTTAGAAATCTCTTTAACTAAATTACTTAGTTCACCACTTCCAAGTTCTGCTTTCCAAGCAACTGTAAGGCACAGTTTAACTAAGTGTCTGCCGCATTATAACGGATTGCCTTTCCTCCAGTTTTCAATAACATACTCCCTATTTCCCCAAGCTCTCAACTGAAGCATTTTTAATATTTATATTCTACAAAAGTTCTGTTTATGAAGATATACGTATTCTCTAAGATTACCCAGGCTTTTTCTACTGTGCTCTTCACTTCCTTTTGAGCCCTCATCAGAGTGTCTTTAAAAGTCCGTATTTCTACCAGTAGACTGTTGAAGGCAATGGAGGCTTGTTCTATCACATGACTCAAAATTCTTCTAGCCTCTACCCATTACCCAATACCAAAGTCACTTCCACATTTTTATGTAGTTGTTACAGCAGCACCCCACCCTGAGTATCAAAATCTGTATTAGGTCCTTGTGGCTGCTGTGATAAATTACCACAAAATTGGTGTCTTAAAATAATAGAAATGTATTCTCTCAGGTCTGGAGTCCAGAAGCCCCGTATCAGTTTCATTGGGCCCAAATCAAGGCATCAGGAGGGCCAAGCTCCTTCCACTGGCTCTAGGGAGAGAATCTGTTTCTTTACTCGCTAGCTTCTACAGCGGCATTCCTTGGCTCATGGCTCCTTCATCTGTCTTAAAAGCCATAGCAGTGCAATATGGATAGTGCAATTTAAATTTGTCTTTCTTTGCTTCCATCATCAACTCTCTTTCTACCTTCTGTGTGTGTGTCTAATCTTTCTCTGTCTCTCTTACAATAAGAGCAAGTGATAGCATTTTAGGGCCACCTAGATAATGCAGGATTATATCCTCATCTCAAGATCTTAATAACATTCACAAAAGTTTTATCATATAAAATAACATTTACAGGCTCCAGGGATTAGGACATGATGTCTTTGGGTGGCTATTATTCAGCATGCTATATTTATTTCTCCTAATATTTATTTCTCCTGGAATTGGGTCCTTAATCTAGGAAATTAGTGTATTGAAGAAAATATTAATTTTCATTTAGTACACTCATTTCATAGATTAAGACTCTGAGGGCAAGATAAAGTAAAAGACCTACCTAGGACCACACAGCAAATGTTTCCATACAGCTAAGATTATGAACTGACCCCTGTGTTTCTACTCTTTGTAGTACATTATTCTTCTTCTCTAAATGAATTACCAAGAATTGCTCATTTCTTAATTGTTACCAAATTATCCCACAACCCAAATACAACTCTGAAACCATAAATAACTATCTCACAGCCAGCATCAATTTTAAAAAGGAGTTGCCATTTATCTCCACTGAACATAGTTAATAGTAACCTTAGGCAAGTTGGAAAAATGTGGGAAACAATCCATTTCAAGGATTACACAATATTTCCATTCAGAAGTTTGTATATAATTAAGTACTTATTATAACATTCACTTAAGTAATGATGGTCCTAACTTATTTTCTAAGTTCTCACAATTGTAGAACTTAGAACTGAATGGAATTTTCAAGAGATAATTTACTTCAACCACCTTTTGTTCAGTTAGGTAGTGTATTAATCATACTTTCCAGGCAAGGTGACTAAACCAGAGAGTCTAGGTGACTTGTATCAAGGCCGTGCAATTAAAAAGAGCAATTTACCTAATAAATACCAGGGGTGCCAAAAAAAAGTATACACATTTTAGGAGATGTTAACACCTTGGTCAGCGTTGCTCAAGCAGTAGTTTGCTGTAATCAGAAGTGTCTGGACGCTGATGGTAACCTCTTTGAGCACCTCTTGTAACTGCAGAAGTCAAACGTGACTTGTGTTCATTTTTTTGTTATTGGAATATATTAACAGTTTTTTTCCTTTCTTAAAATGTGTATACATGTTTTTGGTACCCTCTGTATACAAAGAGAATCCATCATACACCAGACACTGTATTAAGGGCTTGCATGCAAAGTCATACGGATGTACCATCCTCACCCTCAACAAGCTTTCTGAGTATGAGGGAACTACATGGGTAAATTACTCAAATGTGAGATTAAGTTTGGGAGCACAGGTTTTGTGGGGACAATGGAGTGGTCCGGAAGTCTTCCTAGAGATGCCATCTAACTGAAACCTGAAAGGGAGGAGTGCTGCTGGGAATGCTGAGGGCAGAAACATCAGTCCAGCCAGACTTAGTAGTGTGTGCAAATGCTACCCACGAGGGGACAAGGCATGTTCTGCAACTAAAATCAACTCAGTATGTCTATAAAGGGGAGCATAGTTGTAAATAGGGTGGGAAGGGGGTTGGTAGAGAGTAAATCATGAGGGCCTTACATAACATGCAAAAAAAAATGTAGTATTATTTTGAGGACATTGGGAAGAAATTTCAGTATTTAATAGGAAACTGGCTAGATGTGTGCCTTACACAGACCAGACTGACTAAGACTAGGGTTAGTTTTGTAATGGGATACTTTGAGAGGGAATAGGGTGCTATTAATAATATGCTAGAACAAGAGACCAAGCAAACCCAGACAGAGGATCACATCAGCTAAGTCTGGCCTAGGTTTGAATCCTGACTCACTTATGCCAACTATATAACTTCAGTCTGGCACCACAACTTTGAGACTTGATTTTTTCATCTAAATAGAGTACGAAGGTAACAATGATTATTTTACCCATTTCACAGATTATTTCTGACAATCAACTGATGAAAACATTGAAATGCTTTATGAATCAAAATAAAGTAAGGTGATATAATATCAGTTTTCTGTCTAATTTTTTATTATCCCATGACTTGGGGTTCTTTTCAGCAAGTGGAATCATTACGAAACAAAACAAAACAAAAAAACAGTAGTCATAGCATAGACTAGTAATGCAAGCTAACATTTTTGAGCTCTTAAAATGTGTGAGGCCCTCTACTGAGACCTGTACATTTATAGTCTCATTTGAAAATTTACAAACCCATCCTTCCAACAATGATGGGGTGGGTAATAGTATTATCCTCACTTAATGGTTGCAGAGATCAAGACCCAGGGAGTAATTTGTCCAAGGCCACACAGCCACACAGTTTTAGAATCCAGCCTCTACATCTAGAAGTTGGTTTCCAAAGCTCATAGTTTTAATAGTGGGCACGGTTGCAAACCTGCTGTCTGTGTCCTGCTCCTAGTTTGTTTGAAAAATACTTAAGTATACTCTTTTGCAAGATAAACAGCTGTAGTCTACTTTGTTTCTTTTTCTACTCACCTAAACCACGAAAATCTAAGGCAATTTAGAACAAGAATGACAAGAAAAAATACACAACTGGAGCAAGTACTACTGATGCCTTAGTGTTTTCTTTGGGAATCTGCTGTGAAATTACAATCGCCTTCCCAGTGATTATATATATATCTATGTTAAGAACTTCTGCAGGAGGGACTGTTTTAAATTTTTAAGTAATAATCATTTAGTAAACCAGGAATGCTACAGATGATGACATTTGGTGTAGAGCAGAACTACTTTTTCATGCCTCTAGTATAAAATTAGTTCTGGGGTGTTTTTTTGTTTGTTTTTGCCAAATAGACTACAATTTTAATATATTTAGGTTATGTCCATTGTACTATGGCTTATACTCTTTAAACATATTCCTCTGCTTTTTCTTTGTTTTTTGCCCCCTTTTCTATAAAAGGCAAAACAAGTTAAAGGTCAATTTTAAATTAAAACTGTTTAAATATAATATTTTAGCAAAAGAACTTAAATCCTCAAATCTGATATTCACATATTTCCCTCTCACGTGATAGCACGTCTTAGTGTAGTTTGTTTTGTGTTTTATAAGATATCCACTGGTTTGTAAACTCTGCTTCATCCTGTTGGTCTTCCTGTTGTTTTCTGAAAGCTTCATGGCACGTGTGCTCCCACATGGCTTCTGGGCTTTCTTTTAGAATATTCTTACTCCTCAGTTTTTAATCTGTCTATGTCTAGCTGAAGTCCTGTATCCTCAGTGTGACCCTCATCAAGTCATCCATCCCTCCCTCATTACAGGTTGCTGTTTTTCTGCCCTGCTTATTTTTTGACATTTAGTATAAACTGCCTTATATTATCTTCCAAGTCCCTGGAAAGATCTCCTGTCTCTATCTCTTGATTGCAAACTCTTGGAGGGTAAGGGCCAAAAAGGTCACAGTCATGGGATGAGAAACAAGACACTTAACTGCAGAATTTACTGAAAGCTGAGCATCTGTGATAATCCTGGTTCAAAACCATATGGTAACTTGAAATATAAGATTTGTTTTGAAATATTTAAAAATTGAGTCACTTCTCCTTTTGCCTGTTATGCTCCCAATCTCCACAGTTACCTGTTTTGTCCCTATTTTTTTTTCTTTCTTTCTCTTTTATAGTTGTGTCCTTGAACACATTTGTTATCTTCTACTCTTTATTCTCAGCTCTTTTCTCCCCAAGTTATCTTCAACTTTCAAATATCTGCTACTAGTCTCTTAACCAAGTTTCTACTTGTTCCCCCAAACTTCAGAACATTAAGAACACTAAAATTCCAAATCTTAAATAATTTCAGATGTTTTAATATTTCCCTTTTCTACAAATGCTAGGTTGTATTCCTTATTCCTTCCTCTTTCTTCAACTCCAATATTTTTAATTCCCACTTCATCAAATAGTCTGCTAGTTGCTTTCCTGACACTTTCCCTTGAAATGAGGGGAAACATCATATTTTTCTATTCATAGTGTCCGTTTGATGAGGGCTTATTATGTACCAGGCACCATTAAGCTATTACATGCATAACTCCAATTTCTTCAAACTGTTCACCAAACCCCAAGCTCAGTGTGTTTTCCTGTACTTCTTGGGGAAGGCATCAAACTCTCCCCAGGCTGTTCCCTTCCTCCCACCTTCAAAAGGCTTCTCTAGCTATGAGGTTTGGAATTATTCCCAATTGTTTTCTGTTACAGTACCCTACTTGTTTCTTCCATAGCATTTACCTCAATTTTTCATATTATCTCTGTGTTTACATGTTTATTTTTTTGACACTGTAGAATGAAGCTCTGTGACAGCAAAACCAGCATCTTGTTTTTTTCACCACTGTATTTAAGTATCTGACACAAAGCAGAACACTCAGTAAATTTCTGCTGAATGAATGAATGATCTCATTAAATCTTTACCATGTAGGAAAGAGGTGGTTGTGTTAAAACAAAAATAAGGATATTGTTAATATCCTTATTTTACTGATGACAACTTGCCCAAGTCACACACTATTGTCTGGAAGTTTGGAAACTCAAATGCACCCACTTCTGTGTCTTCAAAACTCACTTTCAATCTAGGTTCATACTTGTAATCACTTTTCATTAAAGTCTCCACTTTTAATGCCTCCATCATACTGCCTCTTTAGAAGACTCTTGGACTTAGTTTTCCTTACTTTGATACCATGGCTGCGATTACTTACTTCTGTGGGATTCCTTTTAGACCACAGGTTCTCATTTCAGTTAATTTAACATCCAGTCAAATGCCAGGGCTTGGGTTGTATTTCCCTCACACCTTTCTTGTCATGTCAGCCCTTTTGCAGCACTACTCATTAGCTTGATTTCTTTCCTGGGAGTTCAAAACCCTTGTCTTCGTCACTCCAGCAAAACCTCTCCTCCTCCTTTCATAGTCTGTCCAAATGCTCTAAGGCCTCTTCTGCTTTTCCTCTGGCTTCTAACATTCTAATTATATGTTCTTTACTATCTCTCTGGCTTCAGCGTTAAAGCACTTCTGTAGTTTTGTTCATCAACTTTTTATACCATAATCTGCCTAACGTCCCTAGCATTTTTTCTTCTTCCATTATTTGTGAATCGTATCCTTCTACCGAAATGTTCCCCTAAATGCCCTAGAAATGTTTTGCGACAATGGTAATTACTGTTATTAATAACATTGTAAATATATCTCACTATAGATCATCAATAGTATATGAATTAACATCCGCATGGTATCATTTTCCCCGTGTTACAGAATATTAATTTTTCTTTTATTCTATCAATAAATCAAAGCTATTTAGGCTTTGGAAATATATCTATATCTATGTATCTATATCATTTGAAACCAATTGTAAAAAGAAGCTTAGCTTTTATTATCACAATAACACATCAATTTAACATGTATATAGTCTGGTCCTGCATATAATAATTCAGCAATTAGTGCCAAAGAATTCTTCCTTGAAAGATGTGAACCCAGGTATGCTATTAAGTCAAATTCTAACTTCTGTCAGTGTCTCTATATCTTTCCAAAAAAGGTATGTGCATTTCTATATTTGGTCAGCCTGGAGTATACATGCATGCACATTTCACACTTTTCCCCTTTGATAACCACTATTAACGTGAACATGGGTTTCATTTTAAAGAGCTTTATTTGGCAGGGGTGTACAAGTGAAGCTTTATGATCTAAGTAAAATTCTGGAAGTTAGAAATACTAAAGACCTCCAAATTAGCATTCATTTTCTCTAAAATAAATAATGACTAAAATAGAAGAGAAATAATTATTTGATTTTCTAAGTCATCTTCACTTTTTTTCTCTTATATGAGTCCAGACAAAGGCAAAAAGATAAGGAAATAGACAAAGTAGCTGATAAGTGTCGCATGTACTAAAACAATTGGAAAGGAAGGTAAAATGAACCCTCAAGGAGAGTTATTGGGAACAGAATATTTAACCTGGAGGAAAAATGCAGAATGATGACTTAGTAATCGGACAGTCAGCATCTATTCTCAGAAGGTACTTATCTATGGTTTGCTGACTTCATTAAAGACAAAGCTATAAGAAATTGGCCTGAGTGCTGGGATAAGGAAACATTCACTAGAGATTCAGAATGAGAAAAGGATCCTGATGAAATATGTTGACTTTACATTGCTGGAGACTTTTATGCATAGTTTATTAACTATCTATTTAGGATGCTACATATCCAAAAAGGTCTAAGTCACTTACTCTAACTGTAACATAGGAAGCTAAGCAATCATAATGGATGACTTTCTCTGGCCTTGATGATACACAAGGGGTTTAGAAGCCAGTGAAAGGGAGAAAACAAAAACAAGAAAAGGAGGAGAAAAGAATGGAGGGGTGAAGGGGTGGTAAAGTATTAGGCATTCACAATGCTTCAGAGGCAGGCTTGTCACAGATGGCTGATATTTCAGATGTATGATTGTCTCAAAGCAGAACTATTAGAAAGATGTTGATGGGCCTTGAATTATAAAGACTCTATGAATATGCCAAGTTATCCTCAAAAAAGGCTAAGGATGGACACGTATGTTTTTCAGTATAGCTTGTTAACACAAGGCCATTGAAAGAAAATAATAATGATTATAGAAAAAGGCCTTTTTTAAAAAAAGTTTCTAATTTTGCAGTTAACTGTTGCTGTTTGGAATTAAATTGCTGTTAACCTACACTGTTCGTAATTAAGTTATAGTTGTAGTTTAATTATTAGATTATGTTTAGTTGACAATTACTAGAAGTTGGGGAGACATTGATTTAATCAATACTTTACCTCTTTTATTATGATTAATTAAATGATTCATTAATATCTCAATGCCATTCTTCATTGTAAGAAGCATGCCAAACATTCGAAAATTCCTCATTAATGATAACACACATACTGACAGATTAGATATAGGTAAAGTTGGACAGATTTAGGTTGAAGAATTATTAGGTGAACTATAAAATGAGGCAATGCTTTACTGCCAGAACTATGAATCTATCAAATGGTAATTGGATGCACGTGTTAGCAGCAGTAAAAAGTCACTGTCCAGTTGTCCACCTTACATGGGAATCTACTCTGAGTGTCGTCTTTGATTTATTGTTCCAATTAGAACACAATGTTCAAAGAAAGAACACAACTGACCTGATTTAAACGCAAGGGAGCCTTTAAGGCCATTATTTTCTGGGTGAACTAGCTCCCTTTTCGATATCTTGAAATTTTCTATTTGTATAAAAATCTGTGCTCATTAAATACTTAGTTTTAAACTGATTCTGTAAAGCATAACCATTGTTTATTCATTAATTCCGTATCAGAGTGTAGTTGGTGGCTTCCCAAGATGCAGCTATATTTTTTGTCACTAATATTAAAGTTTGCACATTACCAGATTTTCACTTGTTATACTGACTGACAGGCATATGTAAAGGTAATAGGCACTGAAAAGAAAGAGGGGCAATTATGAAAAGTAAACAGTTTTAATCTGTAAAACCATGTAACAAACACCATTGGTCAAATGGCCAATGTAAATAAGTGATCTTAAATAACTGCAATATACCATGAAAAATTGAGATACTTCTGCATAAAGGACTTGAGACAGAAAGAGATTCATTACTTTTTGAGACTGATTAAACTGTATTAAAATTACATAAACATGAATCTTATGTGCCAACTTACTGGAAAATTACAAGAGAACTTCAATTTCTGGGAGGGAAATGCTAATATTCTACTTACTCACATTAAGCAAACATCAACTATTAATGCTGACAAATGTTGGAACAGTAATACTAAAAACGTCATCTGAATTATTCTTCATTGCAAAGTTCACAGAATTAATGTTAAGAGAGATTAAAATCACTTTGAACTAATACACATGCATTACTCTTCCTTCTGAAGCATAATAAAGAAATATCATTTGTACTACAATTTTGGTAAGCATACAGACGTCTAAGGCTTAGGAAAGATGTAGATATTCATAGGCAGCTCATAAATGTGAGGAACATTAGCTCCATTTCAAATGAGCTGTCAACTTTTTTCCAACATTTTGGCTTGTGGAAAGTCAGACATTTGGATAATAAATGGGGTTTGCCTCTGAACATTAAGGTGATTGTACAGGAATTTAAAGTGCTCATTCATGTTCTTCTATAAATTCATTAAACACTAAACACACACACACACACACACACACACACACACACACACACACAAACTAATAAGGCTTTTCACTCTAAACTGAATAGTAAAAATGTAGAAGAAATAAGCATACAGTTGGGTTTCCTTTATTCTATGAGATATAATTCTTCTTTTAAATTCTGTGCTTGAGCATCATTTTGAAAAACATCTTCAAAAAGCGGTCCATATCTTTGGATAATAGATTCCTGAAATACCCAAGACTTAGAGATTAGTATTTCTGAATTCTGATACTCCAATATTGGCATGTGATTTCTGCCAACTGTTTTCTTGGGTTTCTTCTAGTAGATGGTTATAAATCAGGTTTATGAAGAGGAAACTCTCTGTAATTGTGTATTTTTAATAGATTTATGATAAAGCCATCAAAGTGGAGGGTCCATATGGTAGGAATGCAGTAAAGGTAACAGGCCCAGTGTCACGTAAACATTAAATCCACCTTCATAAATCCTCAATGCTCATGATTAAATGCTGCCGGTTATAAATTATGCAAACTCTAGAAACAACCACAACTTAAATAAGACACCAGTGAAAGCCATAGTTGTACATTGATTTTCTTGCCAGGAGACTGTTGTATTATTTTTAGGAGATAATATTTGAGTCCCTATTTTCCTCAACAATTACTTTCTCATGTAATGTAACTTCCTAAAATAAGCTCTAGTCCTGGTTAAAAAGTAGTAATACAAACCTTTAATCCTAGCCAATAATCTTTCATTTTTATGTGGTGAAATGCTTTTTTGATTTGCAGACTCATGTTACTCATGTTAAGGCATTTTCTGTCTATTGTCTATCTGTCTGTCTGTCTGTCTGTCTATCTGTCTGTCTATCTATCTGCCTGTCTATCCATCTATCCATCCATCCATCCATCCATCCATCCATCCATCCATCCATCCATCCATCTACCTACCTACCTATCATCTATCTTTAGGTCTCCAAGTTTTTACCTCTTTTAGAGTCATAGACCAGAGGTATCTGCAATATCTCAGTTTCACACTAGTATTTATAATCAAATTATCTTATCACACCTGGGAATAATTAAACTTGTCCCTCAGCTGTAAACAATTATTATGTATAATGGCATTCATGGGCTTTTCTTAAATAGTCATGTATTTTTAATGCCCTCTTTTAAAATGAGTGTGATCAATGTATGTGTATGTTGTGTATCCATAAGCAATTATATTCCCAATCATAATATCAAAAGAGATATTGCACCTAGAGAATGCACTGAGTCTGACACCATGTAGCCACCTGCAATATTTCTGCTTCTGTTCCACTGTCATTGTATTACTCTGCCACCTTCATTCTGAAGAACTGTTGGCATTCATAGCTGGAAGCAATTATGTTTTTGGATAATTCGTGTTTTAGAGTTTTGAGATGTCTAATTCTAATTGTTGGTATCAGTGTTGCCAGTAGCAAAGAGGTAGAAAAAATAAGGAGTGATATAACCCAATAGACTTAGGCTTGAATCCCAGCTCTGCCAATTTCTAGTTGATGACCTGGGGTAACATACTTTTTTCAGGCTTAGTTTTCATATTTGAAAAATGTGATAGTTGTGCCTAAATCATAGGACTGCTATGAGTATTAAATGAGATATATATTTAAAGAAATAGGCACATACTACATATTCAGTGCATACTGTTACCTCTGTGAGACTCTGTTGTCTCCCGTACTCTTTTCCCAGAAAGACTCATAAGCACGATGGCTTTTCCATTTTGAGAATATCCATCCTTGGCTGTCTCAAGTTTAGGGATACATTTTCTTTGCACCGGACTCCCTTGTTGTGCAAGTGACAACCATGGGAGAAGCCCACAGCTGTTTTACTTACGTTCAGAAATAAGTCTACCAGTCCCAGTTGCAAGGGTACCTAACAGCTGTATCCAGCCTTTCTAGGAGGCCAGAACTGGAGCCAAGTGGTAATGTTTCAAGGGCAAAGCTCTAGATGTAAAGAATGATAAAACAAACCTAAATGAACCTGAGCATATCTAGTGACAGATACACCACAGCTATTCTAAATTATTCAAGCTTTCTCAGACTTCTAACAGGACAAACATAATTCATCTCTGCTCCCTTTATTCTACTCTTCCATAATGACTAAGAAGAAAAAAATACCTCTTCCCTACCAAAAATCAAATTATAATAATCACCCAAATTGAGAAAAGTTTCTTTAACAAATGTAATATTTTTAGAACCATCCAATTTCTGGGAACCACCTTTGGAGGTAGAAGTTAAAAATAATTTCACAGAACTTATGAGTGATTTCCTTACTTCCCTTTTGTTAGAATTTTGCTGGCAAAAAGCCAGTAAAACAGTTGTTTAATTACCCAGGACATCACAAACATCTATCCTCTTAGATAAGCTGTTACTGTATTTTAGCAGCAATACTACTAGGGTCAAAAGTAACAAAGAAAATTAAGCTTCAAATAAGCAAACCTCAAAAGAACAGCTTTGTGGATTGAGAATAATTAATAACTTGTTTAGGAAAATGTTACTGAAATGTGGTTTTTGGACAAGGAACTGACACTCTTCAGAGGTTAGATACCCTAATATTTAACAGGCTACCATTTGGTGGGCTGGCTGGCTGGTTACCCTGTAGGCATGGCAAAAGTTTGTTCACATATAATTATACAACATTTAGACAATATCTTAATGATACCATGTAGTTCAGCTGAATCAGTCTAGCTGGAAATTGTAGCAGCGTTCTGATTACCCCGCCACATGTGAAATCAAGGCTTTTTCAACCTCTACTTTTCACTTGCTATGTCTTCATACAGATGTTCTTTGAAAGTTTAAATTATTTATGGCTTGACATTATTTAACAGAGTAAGACCCTCCCCCTTTTATTCTCAACCACTGATTAAGATTTCATTACTATGTAAGATATTGTAATTTTAACAAGAACTCTTCGTATACTTTATATGGAAGAGATATTAGTATATTTTGGACAATTAGGATGGAAATTTTCCACACTTGCATGTATGCAATAAAAGTTGTATACTTTTCTGTTTGTAGATAATTCTTACTGTAAAAATATAATCCAATGTGTACCCTGAAAATCATTTTGCTAAATCATTAATCACACTGTGACTATTATTTTAGAAAATAGTAATTCAAGTTGCATAAATAAACTAGTGTAGATTAGTCCTTGTTTCATATCCTAAAGACACCTGAAATATAGCAGTAGCAAAATCAAATTAGTGTCAAACAAAAACACGAATATAGTTTGCTCAAGGTTAACACTCTAAAATTTTACTATATTTCTTCGAGTAATCTCCATGAACTAAAACTACAAAGAATTTTAGTCCATGGGAATTATTTTTTTTAAACTCTCAGTTCACTCTTCAGTCAGTATTTGGACAATTTCTTCCCCATCGTCCTACCTGGATGATACCACAGCTATTTTGTTTTAGAAGTGAACAAAGATATTAAAGTTTTAATCAACCACGGTAACATCTATACATACATAGTACCTAATGAATTCAGGTAACAATTGAAAAAATCTTGATCATAAATGACATTATTTCAGCCACTTTTAATGAATCAGAATGGAAAAAAGTACAGTTGATTGGTTATTTAACATCTTAAATATGAAACATAAAATGAAATACTTTAACAGCCTTCTACAAATATTACTACTTGTGAATATATTGTAATTTTAGTAAATGGAAGCAGCAGCTGAGGAGGAACAAAGTTAATGTTGAATGTGAGTCCCCAAATAAGAAAACTAAGTCTTAATTCTTGTCAATCTTTATTTAAAAAGAAAATGCTAAATTCCGGTTAACTGTCTTTCTTAGTACCAGATACTTTCAGCGCCAAGGAATCTTGAAAAGTATGACTCATGGATGTAAGTTAGTTGGCAAATGTATGTTTCAAATTCCCAAACTGACACAAAAAGATCCCTTTACAAGGTGACTTGAAAGTACCATTGAGGTAATGCTAAATGGTCATTAAAGATATTTAAATGTCATTGTCTACTATCTTCAGTGTGCCATTACATAGCCTCAGGATCCTTTCAAATAGCAATCAATAGAGGATGAATAAGTCTCACCACTTGAAAGTAACTAGGAAAGGAAGCCAAAAGAGTAATCTGGCTTTGCGGGACAGATTTGAGGGGCACAATATCCACTCCTCCTCTCCTGGTTCTCCCTCCTCCTCCCCAACCTATACTCCTGCAAGAAAGAAAGAAAGAAAAAGTGCTAAAGAAGAACAGAAAGTGAGAGAGAAAGGAAAAAGGAAAGAAATCCATAAATCTGGGGTATAATTTGTACGGAGAAGAAAACCTCATCTTATGGGATAAACTATAGCCATGGAAACAGACTTATGACTTTTACTTTGAAAATAAAAGAATGACAATGAAATTTGTGTGAGGTCTGTGTGAATCCAGTCCCAGATGTTTACAATGCTGTAGTAGTATGGCTCTGCAATATGAGAGGTTTCAGAAGAAACCAGTACAACAGGACACCACAAAGCAGCGCATATGCTATTGACAACGCAGACATGAGCATCATGTTACCAAGAGAGAAGACAGGCAGAAGACAAATAGCAGCAGTGATGCCGGAAAAGCTAACTTCATGCACTGCAATCACTCAAGCCAAAATGAGGGATTCCCGCCCCCTCCACACACACACAGAAAAAAAAAATTAAAACCAGAAAAATACTTTCACTCCTATCTAGCGAGGTGGTGGGGTAAAGGGGTACGGGAAGTGAGCAAGTGGAATTGACATTTCTTTCTTAAATAAAGTTCCCATAAAGCCCCTATAATTGACAGCAGATAATTATTTTCAGCTTGAGGAAACTGTCCCCAACTATTAATAAGATTGCTAGCGAAAAGAAACAAAATGCGTTTATTTGAGACATTTCCAGAACGGAGGGAAAGGAGACCTTGGGATGAAGTAGGGAAGGGTGATGGAGACAGAGAGGGGCATCAATGCATTGCAACAACTCTTGGGCGCCCTGCGTGGTCAGGAGAGTGACAAGCCAGAGAGACAAGGCGGATAGGGTGGCAAGGAGTTGGGGGTGTAAAGGGAGGAGGCTGCGAGAAGAGGGTGCGGCAGCACAATGTATACACGGGCCTGGGGGGTGACTTAGTGTGAAAGTATTCCACTTAATCATTTTACAGGGGTTGGGGACGTAAATATTTAGCTGGCCACATCTGGAACAGATTTTCCCCCCCTTGTGGGGTGGGGGTGGATAATTGGAAGGAGGGGAGCGCACATTTGTTACTTACTGTACGGGCAGTTCTCCTTCTTGGTACCGCTGACCTTCCCGTTCTTCTCAATCTTGAGAAAGTACTTGGTGAAAGAGAATAGCTTTCTCCAGCGGACATCTCCTTGGAGGTGATTGTAGCTCCGCACATGCCTCCCCGCACTGGAAGGGAAGGAGAAGGAGGAGGAGGACGACGACGACGACGACGACCAGGAGGAGGAGGAAGAAGAAGAGTTGGTGGCCTCTGGTGACACCATGTCCTGACCAAGGGCTCGGCAGGTGACAGGGACAGAAGACACCAAGAACAGCAACAAGAAGCAGCAGCAGCAGCCCGGCAGGTGGGGAAAGGCTGAGGCACAATGTGTCAGTATCCATTTCCACATTGTACTGAAACTCTCGGCACTGGAAATTGTCTTATCAGAAGGAACATACTGGAAGGGTAAGACCTGGTGCGAGGCAAGGAGACAGCTGGAGGTGGTGGCCGCTGGTTAGCTCCCTCTGGGTGCGGATCTGGCCAGAAGTGAATGCACCAACATCCATAACTCCTCGGAAGGGCCGGCTGCCTCTCCTCGCTCCGTTCGCGGATCTGCTACCCTGAGCCTCTCAAGTCTCCCAGTGAATCGTGGACGTGGGTGGCCGCAGTAGCAGGAGCTGTTTGGTGGAGGTGGTGGGGTTGGTCACCAGCGATCTTCACTGCCCCAGGAGTTACTTTGTTCTCTTCTTCACCCCTTTCTTCACCATGTTAGATGTAAAAGAAAAAAAAAAAAAAGGTCTGAGAAACAGATGACAGCACGGTGAACAAAACCCAAAGGGGTTGGGGTGGGAGACTGC
Source organism: Rhinolophus hipposideros (assembly GCF_964194185.1). Classification (NCBI taxonomy): domain Eukaryota; kingdom Metazoa; phylum Chordata; class Mammalia; order Chiroptera; family Rhinolophidae; genus Rhinolophus; species Rhinolophus hipposideros. Next base: position 71,399,003 of record NC_138053.1, on the reverse strand, counting down.
GGGAGAGATGTGCGCCGGGCTGTGGTTGGCACCTTCTGGTCCCTCTCCGCAGAGCCCCAGCCGGCTACCCAGTTCTAAAAGTGCGTCCCTTCGGAGTTGTCAGAACTGGAGGCAGCTGCCGGCTCGAGCGCTGTTTTCTTCTCTCTCTTGCTTTCTCTTTTTGGTGGTGCCTGTTGATTTGAAGCCTGCAGAAAGTCACTTCTTGTTTGGGGGGATGGCGGTTGGTGTTTTGTTTGGCCCTATTTCCCTCCCCCCACCCTCCTTCCCTTTGGAAAGCCCGCTTGTAAACAGGTTGAAGCCTGGAGTCTAAATGTCAGTGATTCTAAGCCAGAGGTGGGCTCTGCCTCTGCTGGTCAAACCTCATTTGCAGGGGTGGAGAAGCGGGGGGAGGGGGTCAAACTGCGGTGGGACATCTGAAACCCTGGGCTGCTGGGAACGCCAGGGAGAGGGAGGAGGGAGGGGGCCGAGAGTGGGGAGAGCAGGGGAGCGAGGAGAGGAGAGCGCGATGCTCTATGCGGAGCCGGGGGGCTGCTGATCCCTTCTTGCGCCACGGCTCCGCACCCTCCGCCCCGCTGAGCCTCCAGCTCCAGCTAATTGCTGCAAAAGCGTCCCTGTGCTCGCTGCTGCGCAGGCCACCAGCGACAGCTGTATCCTGAGGCTTTCTGAATTTTGCTGTCTTCCAGCCTGAACCAATCCCCTCTGGGGAGCCCCTTTCTCACTTGTTTTCCAGCGTAGGATTTTTTTTTTTTTTTCTTTTGGCAGTGAAGTACTTGAGAGCCACCTGGAGCCTGGTGCTTAGCTGACTTTTTTTCTTCCCTCTTGCTCCCAGAAGGAGGGGAGAGCTGGGGGAGAAAGCAGAAGATGCTGAGGATAAACCCTCCAAACCAGAAGATTATAAACTGGTCCGAGCAAGCACACACAAAAAAGGGAGACATAATTAGCTTCCTTTCCTCCTCTTCTGCCAGCTTCCAAGGAGGTCTGCGCTTTAATGAATCACTGATTTCTCCCTTCCGTTGCTGAAGTAAAAAGTTCACACTTTGGCCCTCTCTGCCTTTTAAGCTCAGGGAGATTTATTGTCACCCTTAAAAGTTGCCTCTCTGGGCGCAAATGAAATCGGGGACCCAAAGACGGATTTCTAATTGCTAACATGAGTCGTTTACGGAATTACGCGTGCACTTCAAAGCGAACGCACTTTTTGAGATTGCAAAGATTTAACCACACAATTTGGCTAATATTCTGCTGTTTTATTTTCTATGTAATTTCCTTGCACTTTCCCATAAAGGGGCATTTTCTTTTTTCTGTCTTCAAATTTAACGTTTAAAGGGCTCTGTTTTACAATATAACTGCACTACTCGTCTCCCTCTCATACTCACCACCCTTCGACACCCTCCTCGCTAACAGAAACTTGCTTGAAACCCAGGTATAGACAGAACCATGTCACTAGCTGGGTAGCCTTTGCCAAGAATTAAGAGGCTCAAAGAAGAAACACTGTGATAATCCGTTCCAATCTGAGTAAGAGTTCCCACGGGAGCACTTCTTTAAGAATTAATTTAAAGTAGGGAAAGCTTGCCTGGAAGGAGTGCCTAAAGATGTATTGGTGTAAAATATTTATGTTCTGCAAAGTGGTTGGACACTTGTGTTATGTTTAAACATACGCAATTGCCAATATTTTATGGTTTTCACCTTCAAAAGTGGCAATTTCACATGATTCAACCCAACATTTAGGCTGCTATTCTAAGAGGGAGAATGATTTCAAGGTGAACTTGGGAGTTTGACCTCTACAACTGTAATTTGGAAGGAACTAATCACAAGAGCTGTGTGTATACAACAAGCCAGAATCCCTATAATGTGCTTTTGGCCTCAGTCTTCAATGTGAACAGGCGAAAATACAAAGACGTTAAAAATCTAGCTTTTGAGATGGGCATCAGGAATGATTGCCCAATTATGTTGTTTAGTGACCTGAAAAATGACTTTACATGCTTGCTCATATATTTTCCTCTGCATTCAGAGCCTTTGAGATAGAACCATTTAATACTAGAATCAGGGATTTTAATTGCATTATTTATAAATCATTGCAATGCTTATTCTGAAGATTTCAACAATGTGGTGAACATCCTTCACATTTTAAAATTTTAAATATAATTAGCTCTGATTTCTGTAGCTATTAATTGGAGAGCTAAGCAAATAAAGAGCATACGTCAAACAAATGTTGCTCTTTCATTACAGCATGGGTATTTAAAAATGAACTCACAGTACTAATTTCAATTTTCTAGTTCACAGTTTTATACTTAAGATGACAAATGCCTAAAAGAGAGTATAGTGTTTCTAAGGGACTAGAGTTTCAGCCCAGTTTTTCAGCAGAATCCAAATGTTTGAATTGACAACTAATTAAAACTACATGTTTTTTAAAAATTATGTTTGATGAAACCATACAATAAAAATTCTGTCGTGAAAAATTACAAAACACAGGAAGTTATTATGTTGAGGTTTCTCTACACTGGGCATCAACACCATTGATGCCAGCTTGAGATAGTTTTATTTTTTTTTAACTCATAAGAGACCCCACCCGTACCCCAAAGAAAGTCTCCTCTCTCTCTCTCTCTCTCTCTCTCTCTCTCTCTCTCTCTCCCTCTCCACACACACACACACATACACACACACACACACACACACTGCCGCTACCAACTTTCTGCTTCAGTGGAAAAAGCTATTCAGATCTTTAAGTTTTCTGTTTATTCTGTCTGAAATGGGAAAAAACACATCTTCAAAAGTTCCGTATTAAAATCTGTTTGCAGCAGGTGCAGTGTTTAAAAGTTCTAGAGCCCTTTCTCTGCTTTTCTGTACAGCGTGATGACAGGAAGGGCATTTACAAAACAGCCCAAAGGAAAAGCTGACATAGCTTTTTAGATTATATCTCATTCTTCTTTTTCTTTTCTGCACAGCCTTTCTTTTATAGCGCAGTTGAATCCCTAAATACTTCACTGCTTTGCATTGTTAGGTCACCTCTTAGGTTAGCCCGAGAAAGCCTGAGAAAAGTTCCACAGGAAAGATGCACTATTTAACGGAATTCAATCTCTCCCAATAGATTTGAATCACTAACATAAATGTATGAATGTAGATTATATCTCTGTAATGAGGCCTGAATCATTCTCAGTTACTTCAAAGGACTGAAATTCTACCTTCCTTTTTTAGCAGCAATAATCAGGTCTTAATGGGTTCCTTTATTAATTGTTTCTCTGCAGCGATTGAAAAGGACAGTACAAGCTTCAGATTAGAGTAGTACCTACTAATTCTAAAAGGCTGTTTTTTCTCCTTTTTTCTAACGTCTAGAAGGCATGCTTTATTTATTTCTACGCTCTAAACAAATCCAGTAATATTAGGCTAAATCTTGATGGGGGGGAATAGGTGTGGCCTTTTGTTTAATATGATGTTTTGAGAAATTATTGAGGCTTTTAAAAGCAAGACCATGGCAGCAGACATTGAAGAATCCTAAAACGTGGCTATTTAACCTCAGAAAAGCAGTTTGCATATGTATTTCTAGTTCCTTCGTTAGCTATTCGGTTTGAGCAGTTTACATTTTAAGTAAGTTGTTTCCTATATTCTTTATGCTACTGGGCACTCTCTGTGGTTCAGTTACAAGATGTGTGTCCTATTATGTAGGATGTTATTGGCAGTGTCAATAAGCTGCTTCAAATAATAGCTAAGTCAGGTCAAAAGTCAGCCAGGCTATTCTACCAAATGGACATGGGCAGGCCTCATTTTTGAAATCTGCACTGCAGCACTTATGAGTATGTGAGTCCGAGTGTGCAATCCATTATCCTTTTTGGATACAGAAGATGCCAGTTTTAAGGCATTGTCGGGGCTTGTGTTCTTCCCAGGATGCAGTTAGAGGTGATGCTTACAGCCAGTGACATTGCAGCAAATAAAACGGTGATATCTTACTATATAACAAGGGGTTACAAGTGAAAGGAAAAGAGGTCTTACCTCACAGAGAGCAATACTTCATAGCCAGTGGGAATCTTAGCAATAATTCAATCCGGCTCATTCATTTTGTAGATCAATGAGCTGATGCCCAAGTCACTCAGTGGTGGAACAGAGTTTAGAACTCGGGTACTAGACTAGAAAGGCTGTTGTCCTAATTTCTTTTTTTTAATGCCTGTTCTGTCTATTTTCTCACTTCTCCCTCCCTGCTCCTCTTCTTAGCCCTGACCACTCTTTAGATGCCAGGGTGGACATGATAAAAAGAGTTAGAAGTCTTTACTTAAGGAAAACAAATGTATCTTTGCTATAATAAATTAGGCATAGAAAAGTAATAAAATAGTTTAGTGATGCATTATTAAGTACCAGTTGATTAGCCAAATAAATATTAATACATATTTGGCAAAGGGGGCTATTTTATCAAAGCTTGTGAAATGAACACGATTAGAAGGCAGTGCATAACACTTTCAGCATATTCAAGGATTTTTTTCTATATAATTTGAATTTATAAATTTCTACAGAAAATGTATGGCATCTTCCAGCAAAGTAGATTTATAATTTGATTCTGCTTTCTATATTCTAATATTAAACTTTCATAAAGCAGTGTAATATTTAAAAGCATAGGTACTGGCTTAACTTTTGTTTTTCAAAGTTTGAAACTAAGGTAAATTTTCTATTCCCTAGCATTCAAACAGTTTTAATGCTCTATTATTGAGAAGAAAAAATGGCTTAGATGTTGAAAAGGGTCATTCGATGGAAAAAAAAAAAATTCTATGTAAGAATGTTAAAATCATACAAGAAATCACCAAAAATTCCTGGAAACTGAGCTCTGCATCTTGGCACCAAACACAACAAACAAATTTCCACAAAGCTGCTGTTTGTCTCCTCCCAACTGATGGTAAACAGAACTTTCCTTTGACAAAGTTGTGAAGTTTTTTGAAGGGTTCTGTTTGTTTTCTGTGTTCCCAGCTGTCCCTTGGTAGAGCTGTGCCTCTTTCCTCTTCAAGCCCTCTAGGTTTCTCAGTCCTGTATCCAAGATCAAACTTTTAAACATTCTGTCAGTCACAATATTTATGTTTGTGATTTAATGGGCAGGTCATAATATTTTCTTTAAAGTAACAGTGTCTTACAACAATAGGCATTTATAGTGTGTCCATTTCTAAATCTATTCACTTAAGTGTTTTTTATTCAGCTAATGTTTATTGATACCTATTATGTGCCAGCTAGGCAGTGTGCATGGTGCACGATTTTACTAATAAATAAGACAGACCAACTTACCTTGTAAAGAGCATGAATGCATAAGTGAATGAGTAATTTTATATACTTTATTATTAATGATGGACAAAATAGGGCTATCTTAGGACTCAAAAAGCAAATGGAGAGATTTGGGAGGAGAAAGAAGAGCCCCTGAAATTTTTTTCTGGTTATCTTACTCTATAAAATGAGCTGAAAGAAACTGACTTCTATTCTCGGGCTTCATAAATGATCAAGACTAGATCTTTTCCTATTTTGTGTCCCTGGAACAATCCCTCACAGTTTCTCATGCAATCTGGGGACTTTGGCTGTGTCCTTTCTGCCAACTCAACCTGACCTACTCTTCTTTCTTTCTTCTCTCAGACTCCTGGATGCACGTTATATGCTTTCTAGCTTATTATTTTAATTACTTCCCAATGATTTTCCTAATCCATCGGCTCTCCCCTGTGCCTCCTGTTAAAACGTACATATGGTTAAATATAATTCGACCTAAGACCCATTTTCCCTACTTGACAAATTTTGCCACTGTTAAATAGACTTTGACAAAGATTTATTATCTACAAATTACTATTAACAGAAATATTATTGTGTTTGGGGAATGCAATATTTGTGGTAATGGTTTTTTTTGGATTGGTCCCCAGATCCAGTTTTTGCCCTTCTCTGTTCAGCTCTGTGGTGACATCTCTGCGTCACCAGTGTCCCTTGGACAGATGACTTGCAGTTGGTTTTGTCAGTGGAAAAATGGAAGCTTCAGAAGATCAGAGCACAGAAGGAGAGAGAACTCTGGGTACTCCTTCCTGGCCTTCTCCTCTTTGTTTCAGGGTCCCTTTTCTGGCAGTGGCTGTCTATCTCCAGATCAACACTTCCCACTGGAGTCCCTGCAATAATAAATCCTCCCCTTGCCCCTTAAGCTCAAGGAGTGGTAACAGTTCCTCTCTGTTGCTGGTGAGCTCAGCATCCCTTTGTTTGTTCCTTTCACTTATCTACACCTCTGTAACTGGTAACTTTGTTCAAGTCTCTTCACCTGAATCAATCCTGGTAAATTCTGTGTCCTAGTCAGGACACCAACTACAGTATACCTCTTCTGTAGTAAGTAACCAGTGCAAAATAGTATGGATTCTGTATATATGCAAGAGAACAGAGAAGTGTTATTGAATAAAAGTCTAGTGCTTGCTTAATGTGCTATATTCCTTGTGCTATACAAAGAGCATGACACCCGGCATTTGCCCTCAAAACTACATAATCTAGTATTGAGTTTTGATTGATTATTACAGCGAGGTTTTTTTATTTGGTGAATAATTTTGAGGTTGAAGATCAAAAAGTAAAACATTGTCACTGCTAAATGTGCAATAATTTTACCTGAAAAATTCAGAAAAAAATTTAGTAAAGTAGAAATATGTTCATAAATGATATATATTGTCGAAAGCTGTAGTAGAAGCTCTATATTAAAATTAGTTTTCTTTTCAGTTTACTATGAAAAATTTAAATGTTTCTTAATATAAATCCTTACTAATCTTTAAAATCATTAATTTTTGTGAGTAAATTTGTTGTATTTGACCTTTGTTTATAGCTTAGTATAAAAAAGAGGGAAATTAATAATATTATTTTCTAGCCTACTTCATTGGTTTTCATCTAAAGGCAATTCTTTAAAAATGAAGATGCAGAGAGCCTTGAATTAGGCATAAAAGCTGGGTATAGTACCAAAACTGCTAAGATGAAACACATATAGAGGTAATTTTGTGGCTTGATTACTGTCTAGACAATTCCACAGATTTCATAGACAAATAACTTCTTACAGAAATCAATATAGCCTAGAATTTATGGAGTTCAAATCTCAAGTCTTTCTCTTTTATCCTCTCACCTCATCACCCTGAACAATGATAAACTTTTGGAAAATAATTTAACTTCCTTAGTTCTACTGCCCTTACTTTATAGTTGGAAATAAAACATGAAAAATAAATTTTAAAAAGGTGGGGAGGAAAAAGGCCTTGGAAGATAAAGCAGGCTGCCCAGGATGACAGGGCTAACAGAGATGAGCTACTATGTATGCATTAAGCTAGCAAATCACAGGAATTTCAGCATTCACATGCTTCAAGGATGCAATACACTTGCAAATACAACAGTGGCCCCTGTGAGGCTGTGGAACAGGAAGGGAGAAAGGGAAGATGTCAGAATCTCTGGTGCCTTTAGCAAGCTGTTTGGAAAATTCTCAGGGTTTGTTTCAACATATGCCTTTAGAGGAGCATGCCCTTGTGTTTGAGAACGTGTTAGGCTCTCCCTGAATTAGTAGAGCATAGCAATAAATCACTAGAATTCTAGCTAAGGGATAAGGAGACTGCTGTCAGGATAACAGTTCAAAGATAACATTATTTTAAAATTAACTTCTGCTCAAGAATCAGTAGTGACTCCTTCTTGCCAATACCATTCTGGCTTTTACATTCTTATTTCAGTTATCAGTGGCAGTTTGGGTATTTTGGTTTCAATATATTAGAATTTTATAGGCAGAGTAAGAAAGAACTTAAAAATGTTTCATTGACTGACTTATGAGAAAGGAACACTGTCTTGCCTTTAACCAAGTCACACTCATTTGTGGGTGGGATTAGGGTATATTATTCCTACTTTATAGCACAAGATAGCAACATTTCTGGAAAATAGCTATGCTCACCACTATGCCACCAATGCCAGCTAACGTTTTCTGGATTTATTTATTTAGCTATTATTGTTTTTACTGTTTTATCTATATTTGGTGTCATTAAAAATAGGGAAATACATATGAGAAATATTTAACTCTCATATTTTCTACAATTAGAAACTTAATTGTGGGAAATTACCGTACTTCTCCCATTCTTGTCATAAAACACACACACGCACACACACACAGCTTCAAGCACCTCTCCTTAGATATCTAGTCTTGAATTATTGAAAAGTAAATCCTGTCAGGTCATTTGGAATTAATTGAAAAATATTTATATATATATATATATATATATATATATATATATATATATATATCTTTTTTTTTTAATTCTAAAGCATGTATTAAGAAGATGGCCAAGAGCTAAAGTGGTCCATTGTCATTATTCTCTTTTTTTCCCCATTTTTACTGAGATATAATTGACATTCCTCACTGTATAAGTTTAAGGTCTACATTTACGTATATTGTGAAATGGTTACCACAGTAGGTTTAGTTAACATCCATCATCTCATATAGATACAATAAAAAGAAAGTTAAAAAAAAAATTATCCTTGTGTTGAGAACTCTTAGGATTACTCTTTTAACAACTTTCCTATATATCATATAGCTCTGTTAATGTGTCAACTACAGTCATATTGTACGTTATAGCCCTAGTACTTATTTATCTTATAAATGGAAATTTGCACTTTTTGACCATCTTCCTCCAAATATATAAACAACTTTTGCACTTCAATATTCGCTTATTGAATTCTGCTAGATTCCGTCTCTTCTGGAGGTCAACTTCTAGATTGCAAGAGATAAGTCTAATAAAAGAATTGGTTAGTAGAACAGGAAAAGTAGCCCATTGTTATTGGAAAGCAACTATGAATAGCTGATGTATCAAAGAAATTTAAGTGTTTCAAGAATACATGTGAGTGCTTTGTCATCAGCAAGCAAGATAGAGGAGGAGTATTAACCTTAGATATATAGTGGGTGGGGGTGCCAGAAAAAGGTATACATATTTTAAGAGATGTTAACACTTTGGTCAACGTTGCTCAGGCAGTAGTTTGCCATAATCAGAAGTGTCTGGATGCCGACTGTAACCAGTTTGAGTACCTTTTGTAATTGCAGAAGTCAAACATGACTTGTATTCATCTTTTGTTATTGGTATATATTAATACAGCTTTTTCCTTTCTTAAAATGTGTATACATTTTTTTGGCACCCTCTCTATGTTGAAGTCCAGGAAGGTAAAGTAACCTGACCAAATGTCAGAGCCAGGACTTATTTTCATCTTTTGACACAATCCTGTGGATAGAAAAGCATTGGGTACTCAAAGTGAGTACTTTGAAGTTCAGAAATGCCAATTGGGAAAGTCGGGAAGTATCTGAGTTGAAAGGCTATAAAGGATAAAGACAGTGGTACTTTTCATTGATGCCTTTTTCTCTTTCAGGTGCCTGATTTTATTATTTCTCCAGAAAGTTCTGGGTTCTGAAAACATACTCAAATAAAAGCATGTCCTCTGCTTCTTTATTTCTTTCCTAAATGCAGACATTTGTTCTGCAAAACTGCGTCTTCTGCTTGATTATTGATACTTTAACAGTAACAGTAAAGAGAGCCTTTTTTTTCTAACTTGGGGGCTGTGCTCTGTGTCAAGTTACCCTTTTCTTTCTTTCCCTTGGGACAGAGACCTGACTCCTGAGCTAGTTTTGTGCCAAGATAAAAAATAATTTGGTTATTTTGCTTAGAAACCGAAGACTGCATGGCTGCACATAGGTTCTCCATAATTAGTTGGGGAAAGAACTTTTCAAACTACTTGAGAAGATTTCCAGTCAGCTTTTGGAGCTTCCTTCGTGAGAATTCTTAACACAATATCCCAATTTGACCACTAAAACCCTGAGGCATGATGCCAAGTCATTAAAAAAAGAAGAAGAAAAATGAGGGCCGAAAGGAAAAAATTCCTATTTAGTCATTGCTTAAAGAGTTAGAATTTAGGCAGCAAATTTTGCTGCCATTTTCAACTCTGTCTTAATATTTTGAGATTGTCAGTTGATTTTGTTAATGTATTTTTAAATTAAGTAAACTTTTAAATTAGAAAACACAAAGTAAACCTAAGAACAGGATCTCCGTTATCAAAGTCCAAAATAAAATTGTAGTGAGGTTAAAAAATAATTATAACTAACAAAGCCGTGTGTGGGGGGGCAGGGAAGTGACTAGTTTATCTTTTGGTAAATAAGCAAGGCAAATGAAATACAGACAGCAAGGAAGCCACATATTTGGTAAAGATAGAAACCTCAGATTTTTTTTTTTTAATAAAGCAACTTCCAGATTTAGCAATATAAAGTATAATTAGTTTTAGTACTTAGGAACGTTTTATTGATAAACACTACCCTTTTAGGCCTACTGAAAATACACAAGGCTATATCCACATGACAGTAGATAAATGTTTCAGGAAGAAATTAATTGTTGTATAAAGTTTTGGGAGCCAGTTTCATTTACATCACTTTTTTGTCTTAAAAATATTTGCTTCTGTCATTTGAAGGGGATTCTTTTATTCCTGTTGAATTGTCGTTAGTACCAAGTAAATTTTCCAAAGCCATTCCACTGACTGTTAGGAAAAATTGGAAATTTGTGGCCAATTTTATGTTGGTGAAGGGAAAAGAGAAAGCTCTGTGTGCCCCAACTTCCATCAGAAAAGGGAAGAAGCTGAAAGTAAATTATAGTTGAGAGAGGATGAAGGGCTACTTTGTCATATAGGCTGCTTCCTACTAGGACCCAGTGAAGACAGGAAGGAGAGAGCAGCTCTGCTGACTTGCAAATGGAGGGGGCTCTGATGAGAGATCCCTGCCTTTCATCAAAGCAGCTGCAACTAAGGGCCTGAACCCACTTCCTCTTTAGTGGGGATAATTGGATGAGGACCTTCTCTCAATTCTAAGCGTATATGAGGTTCTTGTGGAAGCTTAGGTAGGAAGAGGACAGAAGAGAATGGTTGACCTCTTGAGTATATTTTCCCAAAGTGACATCATCATTAAGACCACTTACATAAATCACTTTATTTTCAGCGCTATTGTATGGCTATTATTAAAGTGAGTGAAAATAACATGCTTTTGTTTTAGAAGGAAGAGAATCTTTAACCAGTAGATTTTTCATGACTTTTCATTTTAAAAGGTTTTAAAATTTATAGAATGTGAAGGTAATGTGTTTTAGATCGAGCAGTATTTTTAAACTCCAATCGTCTTTGCCTCAGCAGGCGGTGCATGTGCTATGTACCATTGAATATTATTTTGGGTTCATTTTCTGATGAAAGTGTGTTTCCTGGAACTGTTCTTATAGGAAAATATACAATTTCTCAGCCTTCTCTTTTGAGACTTTCACATTACTGGAGAATACTGAATCTATTCCAGGATGCCAGTGAGATGCAGAATGACAAAAGCTTGGTGACTTGTGTTTGAATTATCTCCACTAATAATATGTCTACCATGTTCATGGAGGGAGGAAAGAATAATTTAAAATATTTGTCAGGCTTATACAGTTTGTGAGTATTACATTTTCAAGTGAATGGAAAAAGAGGGAAGAGCATTAAACTTGGAAGTTAGGAAATTTAGGTTAGATTTCTGGTTCTGACACACTAATAATTATGTGGCCTAGGCTAATATTTAGGCAAAAATATTTAGATAGCTTTGGTTCTAAAATATTCCAACTATGAGGCCCAGAATAATGAAAAATGTATTTTACTAGCATTGTACTATGGCAGTAGTAGAACTAGATGGTACTTAGCATTGAAAGTCTGTTCTTATCACTTAAACTATTTCGTGGGATAATTGTAGATTTGTGGAAGGTGGAACTGAAAGGTCCATCTAATACCAAACTCTATTTTCATTTTTTTCCCCTACAGTTGCAACTCTGGCAAGTATAGTCCATAAAGAGAAAATCCCTTGCTCAGGATTACACAGCTAATTAGTTACAGAACCTATAGAAGCCGTGTGCACAATTTTCCAATATTGTTTTTCATTATACCAATCTGTTACAGCAAACAGAATGTAAAATTGTTGTTTTAAAAAGATAGTAAGTAATAGAGTGAGAAATATAGTGAGTAAATACAAACGTAGATAAAGGAAACTCCAACTAAATGGATTTTTAAAAATCTTATACAAGTTTCTGTGAAAACTGGCATAAATATGGGTACTTTAGACTGGGAAGAAGTTGGAAGTCAAGTCTACAGTACTTGGTTAAAGATAAGAAATCAAGAGACAGTCTTGATGGGATGAGACCAGTCTATTTGATTATTTATATTTGTAATATTGAGCATCCTCAGTGACACTGGAATGGTGGGCTGTTGGAAATTCTATGCCAATAGGAATTAATTGACAAGGAATTATCAAAAAACTGCATGAATAAACAGAAAAACAGTACCTTTCACCAGGTAATTTGTAGGAATTTATCCCAAGAAAATAATCTTTGGCTTTACTTTCTTCTGGGTGGAAAACTGACTTAATTTTAAATATCAGTCTCACTCTACAACTAACTGGACTTCATCCATGCCCATTTTGGACCTGTCTTCTTGTAGGAATACATTTTAAACAAAGAATGTTGCTTTTATTATCACCTAGTGCTTCTTATTTTTAATACACTTTCTTTGCTATTTTTTTTCTAGAAAACTTACCATAGACTTTTTAGAAAGTCTTAGTCTAATAGTTTCTTTTTGTCCATACACTTTCTCAGTGTGATTATATATTACTCTATATACTCCTAGAAAGCTCTCCTTGTTTCTTAAAGTCCATACTTAGGGTGTTCATACCTTGAATTCTTAACCAATACATATCTCATTCCCTTTTAGGGGGCTCTGCAGTTAGATGGAATTAAAACTGATTTCACTTTATATATTTCCCAATTCTGTTTTTGTAAAATTAGTAATTAATTTTAACAATACCACATTGCAAAATCCTGGGGCTCATCATTCCTGTGTTAGTATATGTGAAAACTGTCTCTTGGTATTTTGCAATGCAGAGGTTTATGTAGCATGCACTATTGGCTGTCTATCCAAGAACTATTACCAGCCTATTGCTTTGTGACATTGTCTCTAATTTATTTGGTAAACCCACCCTCCTGGCCATATACCTCCCTGAGACAAAGTAATATACCATTGTCTTTACTGGTGATTGGTTTTAGGATGGGCATGTGACATAGTACTGGCATAGGGGAAGGCTTATGGCAACTTTACTAATAAAGATGACTCTTTTCTTATGCCAGCCATTGTCATATGCAGATGTGGTCACTGAAACTGTGGCAGTTTTCGTTTATGAAGGGAGGAATAAACTACAGTGAGCAGCCATGTGGGATGACTGAAACTCTGATGGAAAAACACAGGCTGTCTTTCCTTCTTTTTTTTTTTTTTTAAGTTGAAATGTCTGTTACATTATTTTGTACACCTGAAACTAATAAAACATAGGCTTTCTGATCTGACACACCAGAATGCCTAGTGATGACCTTGACCATTGGAAACTGAGGAACAATACCGGAAAGTGGAAAACCAGAAAATGGGAGTTCCAAATTATCTATGTAAGCTTCACAACATTATCTGGCTAGCCACTGGAATGAATGCGTGAAACACACACTAGTTAAGATAAAATAACTGAGCTACCGAAGAATTTGCACATTGAATCCAGTCAAATTAAAGTCAGAGGAATATAACAGAATGCACAGCATATCATTCACAATGTCTAGTATATTAACCAAATTCACTCAACATATGAAGAATCGGGAACATGTGACCCTTTCTCAAGATAAAGGACAATCAGCAAATACCAATAGTACATGTGTAATTGTGTCCCAAAGGGTAAAAGAAAGAAAATATGGCAAGAAAAAGAAAGAGGAGGAAGAGAAGGAGAAAAAAAGTGGCCAAAATTGTGAAAGACATAAGTTTATAGAGTCACAAAAGCTCAGTAACTCCCAAACTTATATGAATAATAGCCCTATATCTCTTAAGTAAAAAGAATTATTATAAAAATTTTTCACAACAATGTAAAGTACAGGCACAGATGGTTCCACTGGTGAATTCTAAGAAACATTAATAAAAAAATAATTCCAATGTTACACTAAACATTTTGTGAAAAAGAGGATTCTATATTGCTCCCAAATCATTTTATGAGACTAATAGAATGTCAGAGTAAGGCATTGCAAAAAAAAAAAAAAAGAAAAAAAAGAAAGAAAGAAACTAAAGACCATGTCCCTTGTGAATATAGACACAAAAATAGCTAGCAAAATATTAGCATAACAAAATATTAGCATAACAAGTATATTCTTGACTAAGCAAGGTTTATATTAGAAATGCCCATTTGTTTTAACATTTAAAATAAATCTATAAATCTATAGATTTAAATGGAATAAAGGAAAACAATATAAATGATATAAAGGAGAAATGGAATATAGGAGAAAATATATAAATGGAATAAAGGAGAAAAATAATATGATCATTGCAATAAATATAGAGAAAGCATTTGGGAAAATTCGGCACCCATTTATGATCAATATTCTCAGCAAGGTAGAAATAAAAGGGGATTTCCTTAATCTGTTAAGGGCATATGTGAAAATCTGCAGCTAATTTCATACACATTAGTAAAATTATTGACTATTTTTTCCCATGTAATAGAAACAAGCCCAAAATACCAACAACCATCACTTCTCTTCAACATTAGTTGGAAGTCCTAGTGATTGGAGTAAGACAAGAAATAAAAGATTTATGATATAAAAATCAGAAAGAAATGAAATTACCTTAAATTCATAGGTGATTTGATTATTTATAAAGAAAATACTAGGGAATCTACAAAAATACTAGAAATAGTACCTAAATTTGACAGATGCTGTATATTAGATTAATGTGTAAAAAATGTGTAGATTAATGTGTAATTAATGTGTAAAAAACCTATTGTACATTTATATACTAGCAGTAAACAATTGGAAAATAAGTCTAAAAAGTCCCATTTACAATCATATCACAATACATATAATACTTTAGGATAAATTAAACAGTAGATATATGAAATCTCTGCACTGACAACAAAACTTTCTTGAGATAAATGGAGAAGATCTATGTAAATGGCGTGATATACCATGTTCATGCATTGGAAAACTCAGTATTTTTAAGATGTTAATTATCCCAAAATTGATCTATAGATTCAATGCAATCCCAATTATAATCTTAGCAAACTTATTAGTAGAAATATACAAATGATTAAAACATGTATATAGCAATGCAAAAAGATCGTGTATATTCAAAGCCCTCTTCAAGAACAAAATTGGAGGATTTAAAGATGTACTATAATGCTGCGTAATCAAGACAGATGAAAAATTGACAGTGAAGCAAAACAGAAATCTAAGAAATAGATCCATATTTGATTGACGATTTGTTTTTCAACAAAGTTGCCTAAGCAATATGGTGGTAATGGAAAATATTTTCAACAAATTATGTTGCAATAACTGGGTATCCAGATTAAAAAATAAAAAAGTAACTTTATTGGGATTGAGGGTCTTAAGTCCAGCATGCAAGCAGGTTAGAAGTCACCACTCCATTCTAGAAAGTTAAAAGCTGAACAAATTGAAAACTCAACATCTCTTCTTAGAGAATTCAGGTCGCAGGTCAAATGACTACCTCAAATATTGGAGACACAGACAGGATGATACAGAGACTCATCCTGTGGCTAGTTGGCCGTCAGCTGTAACCAGTTAGCCATTGGTCACTAATATAACTGCTGTGGTAAGTTTACCAGAAACTTACCAGAGCAGAAATACATGAGCAAAAATATCCATAGGAAACAGTACCAGGGTAGAGAAATATGAATTGTAATTGTCAAATTGCAGGAGGCTCAGTATAGAAAATTAAGAGAGTTAAAAACTCAGTGGGGACCCAGTCATAGGAGGGCTCCAACACTTCTGTGAATTTTACTTGCAGGAGCCTCAGTGAATACAGGTCCTCAGCGAATACTGGGGGGGAAAATCTCCTCATGTTTCTGCAGGGGGAGAGAAAAAAAGGAACCATTTTAAAATATGCTAGAGCGTTCTGGTCTTCTTAATGAAACCCTCCATCAGAAAAATCTTTTAGCAGAGCCCAACCTACTAGGTTTTATCACAACCTAATCTAAACAGGGGAAAGGAAATATTCAACTCAAGCTAGCTCTAGCATTCCATGCAGTGAAAGGGAAATACTCAAATATGACTCCCTCTAGCCATCCTATTTCACCTTAGTACAGCAGAGTTCGGAACTAAGAAGGAATGGTGAAGCCAGCAGTCCAGGCAGGGGCATATGAGCTGGGATCAAAAAATATGGTGAATGTTTAAATTAAATAATTTGTTACAGAAAAGGACACATTGCTATTAATCCCCCTCAAAATACTCCCCTTGCTTCTAACACACTTATCCTATAGTTCTTGCCACTTTCTGAAGCAGTTCTGGAAATCCTCTTTTGTGAGTGTCTTCAGTTGTGCAGTCGGGGCTGCCTCAATATCCTGAATCAATTCAAAATGTTTTCCTTTCAATGTCATTTTGACTTCGGAGAAGAGCCAGAAGTCTCATGGTGCCAGATCCAGTGAATGAGGTAGATGAGGATACACTGTAATATTTTTATTTGACAGAAATTGCCGTACCAGAAGTGATGTGTGACATGGAGCCTTTCTGTTGTGATCAAAACATATGGTGAATGCTGCTGCCGAATGCCATCCAACGAAAGGTAGGGATTTTTAATATAGGAAGTGGCTCATGGAACCTTACTAACAGTGTGTGACAAGTTTCAGCTTGTTTGGTAGTCAGTCGGGTGTGAGCTACGGTTGAGAAAGGTATGTTTTAAAGATATAAATCATCCTCCATCATGACAATACTCTGTATCACACATCGCTTCTGGTATGGCAATTTCTGTCAAATAAAAATATTCTGATGTGTCTGCATCTACCTTATTCACTGGATCTGGCACCATGTAACTTCTGGTTCTTCCCCAAAGTCAAAATGATTCAGGACATTGAGGCAGCCAGGACAGTGCAACTCATAAAACAGGACTTCCAGACTGCTTCAGAAATTGGCAAGAATGTTGGGATAAGTATATTCGAAGCATAGAGGAGTATTTTCAGGGGGATTAATAGCAATGTGTCTTGTACTGTAATTTTTTTTCTTTAAATATTCACCACATTGTTTGATCACACCTCATATATATGTGGGTTTATTTCTGGTTTCTAAATTCTATTCCATTGGTCTGTGTGTCTGTTTTTCTGCTAGCACCATGATGTTTTGATTATTGCCACTTTGTAGTATAAATTGAAGTCAGGGAGTGTGATACCTCTGGCCCTATTGTTTTTTTCTCAGGATTGCTCTGGCAATTTGGGGTCTTTTGTGATTCCATACAAATCTGATGATTTTTTGTTATATTTCTTTTAAAAATGCCATTGGGATTTTGATGGGGATTGCATTAAATCTGTATATTGCTTTGGGTGATATGACCGTTTTAATTATGTCAATTCTTCCAATCCATGAGCATGGAATATCTTTCCATTTCTTTGTGTTTTCTTCAATTTCTTTTAATAATGTCTTATTGTTTTCAGTGTATAGGTCCTTCATATCTTTTGTTAAGTTTATTCCTAGATATTTAATTCTTTTTGTTGCAGTTGCAAAATGAATTTTCATTTCTTTTTTTGAATTTTCATTGTTAGTATACAGGAATACAATGGAGTTTTGTACATTGATTTTGTATGCAGCAACTTTACTGTATTTATTTATTGTTTCTAATAGTTTTTTGGTGGAGTCTTTAGGGTTTTCTATATGAACAATCATGTCACCTGCATAAAGTGACAATTTGGCTTCTTCATTCCCAATTTGGGTGTCTTTTATTTCTTTCGCTTGCCTGATCACTCTGGCAAGGACTTCCTGTGCTATGTTGAATAACAGTGGTGAGACAGGGCATTCCTGTTTTGATCCTGATCATAGAGGAAAAGATTTCAATTTTTACCATTGAATATAATGTTAGCTGTGAGTTTGTTGGATATGGCTTCTGCTATGTTGAGGTACTTTCCTTCTATACCCATTTTATTAACTGTTTTAATTATAAATTGATGTTGTTTCTTGTTAAATGCTTTTTCTGCATCTATTTATATGATCATATGATTTTTAGCCTATATTTTGTTTACCTGGTGTATCACATTAATCATTGAACTATCCCTGTACCCCTGGAATGAATCCTACTTGACTGTGATGTATAATCTTTTTAATGTATTATATTTGATTTGCTAGTATTTTGTTTAGAATTTTTGCATCTGTATTCATAGAGACATTGGTCTGTAGTTTCTTTTTCTGTGTTATTTTTACCAGGTTTTGGTATCAGGGTAATGTTGGCCTCATAAAATGAATTAGGAAGGCCTCTTCTTCAATTTTTTGGAAGAGTTTGAGAAGGATAGGTATTAAATCATCGTTGAAGGTTTGGTAGAACTCACTAATGAACTCATCTGGTCCTGTACTTTGGCTTTTTGAGAGGTTTTAGATGATTGTTTCTTTCTTACTGTTGATCAGTCTATTTAGATTTTCCAGTTTTTCGTGATTCAGTGTTGGAAGGTTATATATTTTTATGAACTTGTCAATGTCTTTTAGGTTATTGAATTTGGTGGCATATAGTCTTTCATAGTATTCTTGTATGATCCTTTGTATTTCTGTGGTATCCATTATAACCTCTTCTCTTTAATTTCTGATTTTGTTATTTTGTGCCTTTTCTGTTTTTCCTTAGTGGGTCTAGCTGGGGACAGCACTAAGATGTTTTTGTCTTGAGGAAATAGAGCAATTGAGTTAATATAGGAGATGGAAAAAGAGGGGAACATTGCTGGAAAAAAAAATGTCCTTGAGTAGGCAAGGAGGGAATGAGATCTATTATACAGATAAGAGAGAGATTGATTGAGAGAGGAGAATGGGTAGATCATTTATGTTGGGAGGGAAGATATGGTACATGATACCGATCCTGGCCAGTGGTAAATCTTTTTGTGGCAGTTTGTGAAGGTTCTCTTTGGATTGCCTCTATTTTCTCAGTGAAAGAGAAAGCAAAAACATCAACTGAATTTCTCTTTACCTTTTAAAATTACAAATCTACAAGTATGTATTTGACCCAGAAGTCCCACTTTTCAGTATCTATGCTATAGAAATAAAACAGTGACATATAAGGACATACATACAACATATTTTAGGGTAGCATTATTTACAGTAACAAAGGAAAAGAATTATCTTTAATGTTCACCATTCATAGGGAAATAATTTAATACATTTTAAATTATCCATGTTTTGAATATTTTATTTTATATGAAAACAAGTTAAATGTTTACATATTTATTTATCTGGAAGGATGGCTGTGCAATATATTTTTAAGTGGGCAAAGAAAGATAAAAAGCATTGTGTATATTACCATTTTTAGCGAACTAAGAAACTTACGTGTATGTCATATGTTTATGTAAATATGGGTAAAGATGGTAAGAATAAACAACTAGCAACTGTAATATTGGTGACTTGAGGGAGTAGAAATGGAGGAGAATTTGTGGGAGATTTCCATTTTTTCCCTTTTTTATATCCTTGGACTGCTTCCGTTGTGATAAGAAACACTTGCTGTTTCTTACAAAATATTTAATCATATTATCATGTGAAAGTATTTTTAATACAGTTTACATACAGAAACTAAAATCACCTTTAACAGCACCACAATTATCAATGCCTAGATTCCCTCACATGTCTTTTACTCCTTCACTGAAGCCTGACTCTAGGTTTGTTGTAATTCTGTTTCCAACAGCCATGTTTCTTTTCAAAAGAGAGACTATATTCAGTTGCCTATGGAGAGAACTAGAAGTGCCTGGTGTTTGCTCAGGGTGACTCTTAGCTAATGTTGGTCTAGTACAATACACGGGTGTGAAAGGCAGATATGTTGCCCTGGGCAGTATAACTCTGAGGTGTAGCCTACACTCCAGAGATGCCTGGTGCAGTCAAGTTGCAGCTTCCCCAAGGGAAGGGTGCTTTGCAGAAATTGCATTCTTATTTGGCTTTTCCCCTCCCTGTCTTGCTTCTCCCATGCCCTTACTTGTTTTTCCTAGGAGCACTTTTTTCAGAAATCACTTTCACATGAATTGTTGTCAATGAGTCTGTTTCAAGGAAACCCAGTCTAAGCAAGTTACACTAAGAAAAATACTTCTATTAAATTCTCACTTGGTCATAAGCAAACCTTTACTTTTTAGGCTGCTGCTTAGTTAGGTAATAACAAATTTAATTGTTTCAGAGGGGGTTAATGACTGAGCATTCTGCTGAGGTTCTTAGATTTTATATAAATCTTCTGCTAACTGCTATTTTCACCAATGATTTTAGTGGTTAAAACTTAAAAATCTGTTTGAAAATTGAGTCAATAGAGAATATGTTTAGGAAGAGCCAAGATCTATCAGCTTTTATCAAATCAGGTTACATTTGTTACCACTTACTTCACATTCCTAGAAATTTTTTCTGATACAATTAATTTCAATTTTAGCTAACTTTTAAAGCCAATTTACTTGCTGTCTGCTCTGTCCTAGGTCCTTTAAGTACACGAGTTTGTCCCACCTTATATCCCATCTAGAACAGGGATAGCCAAAGGCATTAGATCCTGATTATTACGTCTCAGTTCCTGATTCTGATCCATTGTTTCTTGATGTAGCCTCGTCTGAATTCGTGGCTGTCATGGCTTTGGCTCTCAGAATTTTTTTGTTTGACAGTATGTTTGGATACATTTCTGCAAAGTGACTCTTGGCTTCTCTTCTTGGACCATAAGTGGTATTTGGACTCAGGAGCCATGTACTTCTACCTTCTGAGGTGGCTCCTCAAACTCCAACCAGCTCGGCCGGGATTGTCTAGGTTTTTCTTTCAGGGGAGAACCGGAGAGTTGCGGTTTATTGACTTTCCCAGATGTCATTATTTAACCAGTGTTCTGAAGGCTGGGTTTTATGAAGCATGGACTCTTGCCTGTGGTTACAATTATAAAAAATACTTATTTTCAGCCTTATTTTTGGTTGTTTGTTTCCTGAATTCATCTTGAAAATACTTTTAATCTGTTTTCATTAATTCCAATCTTAATTCTGATCTTGATTTTAAGAGAAGATCTTCATCAATGAAATCAGGGTATAAAGCTTCCAAGTATTTTTGACTCTAAGATGTACTTTTAAATTTTTAGTGAAATTGGCTTTGTAGTCAAATCTATGAAGATTACCAAGAGAATAGCAAATAGGACCTACCAAAAGGCAGTTTATAGTTACTCAAAAAATATTATATCTGGTTTATAAATCACAAAGTCCCTTTCTCTGAGCTTCAGATCTATATATATTGAATGAATGAAAGAATGAATGAATGAATAAGTGAATTCTTATTCACTTATTTGCTTGTGTTTGTCCATGTTTGCTCAAATTTTATCTCTCATTAAGAATTATTTCTTTAGCTCCTATGGCTACATAAATTCCAACAAGTCTAAGTCTCATCTCAAATTCCTAACAAGGATCCCAGAAAGGTTGGACTTAAGGTTTAAGATATGACTAGAGAACAGTTTTAAGCAACATAATTACCATATATATTTGCTCCCATTGATTTTTAGAGGGTTGGGGAATTTCTTTGGGGGTGGAAAATTGTACTTCGTCCAAAATATTAAACATACAGATATAACCTATGCTTCAATAGAAGAATCTACAAAGGTACAAGAAAAATCTTGAACCCTTGAATAATTTTTTACATTCAGCAACATGAACTAAAGATCAACGTGGAATTATAGGTCTGGGTATAGTATGGTGTCCAAATCCTGAAAGCAGTTCAAATCTAACCACCCGAGAAGCATGTGTAGATCCTAGAGACATGTAGGGCTCTTTGTGTGGACTAGATGATCTGTCCACTATATTCTAAAAAAACTATGGGGTGTGGCTGGCATAACAAATTATCCTTCAAAAGTTTATGAACTGTTACTAGAAAGTGATGTCCCAAGTGAATATCACACTTCTCCTTGATATTAGTTATCACCATGTGACTGAGTTCTACCCCATGGAATATGAGAGGAAGTGATAGTGCTACCTCCAGGCCTGGCTCATAAAACTCCGACATGGTGCTCCTCCATGCCCTTTTTGCCTTCCTGCTACCTATAATGCGTACTTCTCCCAGGGAACTTTGGAAGCCAAATGCTGAAGATGGCAGAAACTTCATCACTCTAGGTCCTGAATGACTCTGTGGGAGATAGATGCCACACCAACCTGTTATCCCTTCTAGTACTGTCACATGATCAAGAAATATACTTCTCTTGTTTGGAGCCTAATACAGTGTTTGTGGGGACAGAGCCAGGAGTGCAGTTTCCAGACTCTTAGCCTCACGTGGAAAGGTGCTGGCTCAGGTAGTAAATGGCCATCCACTGTGATTGTATGGCCATCAGCTGTGGCTAGTTGGTCGTCAGCTGTAACCAGAGAGCCATTGGCCACTAATATAACTGCTGTGGCTATGCTAGCAGAAGGAAATGGGGGCTAGCAAGAAGATGGTGGCTGAGCTAGCAAGCGCGGATTGCAGTTAGCAAGTGGGGTGGGTTGGTTGATAGAGAAGTGAACAGCAGGTTGCAGATAGTGTGGCTCCTGCTTCCTGGTTCTCCAGCCCAGCCGCCAGCGAGAATATAGTGGTATGACTCCCCTATCTACGGCTCCATGGGTCTTCCTTTTTGGCCTCACCATGTCCTGTGTTTCTTATGTGGGGAGCGGGACCAGAGACCTCACATGACACCCTGCGTGACAGTGTTGAATCTACTTGGTGTAATTGTGAGTCTACTCTTAGTAGTATAGATTCCCAACCCATCCTGCTATAGAACCATACTCGCTTCCAGCTGAGCTTAATGTAGTGGGATGGAATGTTGCAAAGGCTACTGATGTATTGTTGTACTGTTACAGTTGAGAGCATTAATGCTGTAAGTTTTAAAAATGTAAAGATATGCACTTTAATGAGATCAGAGGCTTGTGTGGGACAATCAGACCAGCTTGGTAAAAGTAGAGCTTGGAGTAGCAGAGTACATTGTGGAATTACAGTTCAAACTGACGCTGAAGTTCATTGAAGACCCTTCTTGTTGCTGAAGTGGAGGGAAGGGTCAAGGCATTTGAATTCTGGAATAAGCAGGTGGGAAGTTAGAAATAGAAATATTCAAGTACTAATATTAATATGACTTAGGATGTGTCATAGATTGCTGAGGCATATGTGCATTGTATTATGGTATTCTATAATCAGGCACGTTTAACAAATGCTTGAATCAATAGATGAATGAGAGCTGCATTGATGACAACTGAAAACATTTATTGAGAGTGCTCTAGTTAAGTAGATCAGCACTGTGCAATAGAAACAGGCTCTTCGTAAAATCTCGGCGTACAGATCATTCTATTATTTACAGATGTAGTAAAGTGTCAGAACTTGAAGTACTCATTCAATCACTTAAATATTCAAAAATGTTCGTTGAGCATCTGTTCTGTATATGGCATACTGCTAGGCACTGGGAATACATGGAAGATTAGGACAGACAGGATCTCCGTTTCTGCCTAGGTCTTAATTGCCAGTAGGATAAATAGACAGCATAAAAATTAATGAGTGAGATGATAAATATCAAAATTAGCAGTATGAGGGACATAAAAATAGCTGTTTAATATAGAATATCAGGAAACATGAAAATGAGGAGGAGTCAGACATGTGAAGAGTCTTCTGAACAAAGGGAACAGCAAGCACAAAAATACTGTAGCAGGAAAAAGTTTGGAAAATTCAAGGAACTTGGAAAAGGCTGCTATGGCTGGAACATAGTGTATAAACAGTCGAGCTGCTTTGGATAAGACTGCAAATGTTGCTGGGGCCAGATCAATCAAAACTTTATAGGTCATGGTGAGGATACTGAGGGCTTTTTTTGTTTTTGTTTTAAGAGTTTTTTTTTTTTTTCTTTTCTAAAGGTAATGAGAAGACAATGAAAGTTTTCAGCAGAGCAGTGAAATAATCTGAGACAAAGTGAAGTAACCAGTTAGGAGGCTATTGCCATAAACCAAACAGAAAATGATGGTGACGTAGAGTGG
Source organism: Rhinolophus hipposideros (assembly GCF_964194185.1). Lineage (NCBI taxonomy): Eukaryota > Metazoa > Chordata > Mammalia > Chiroptera > Rhinolophidae > Rhinolophus > Rhinolophus hipposideros. Next base: position 71,375,008 of record NC_138053.1, on the reverse strand, counting down.
AGATGGTTGAGATGCAGAGAAGTGAATGGATTCAAAGAATGTTTTAGAGGTAGACTCAACAAGATTTGTTATGCTGATTGAAGGAAAGGGGGAAGTCTAGGATTACAAATTATATGTGACCAGATATGGTGTAGGAAAACTTCTCAGTGGTATTTTAAAAACAGCTCAGTGAATTGACTTTATTGTAAACACGTAAATTATCAGCCTAATCTGGTAGGAATTAACATCTCAACAGAAAAATATAAATGTTCTTCATCTGATTGAATAAAATTATTTCTTAGATCTAAAATCTATTAGACCAGAAGTTCTCAACTTTGGCACAGATTAGTATCATGTTGGGAACTTGTTAAGAGATATTGTGCTCTGAGCCATGCCCCAGATCAACTGATACAGATTTCTGCGGGAGGGACCTAGGCATGTACAATTCTGTTTTATTTTTACTCACGCAATGAATCTAATGTGCAGCCAGTCTTGAGAACCACTGATCTAAACTAAAATTTGTGACAAAACAGCCATTGGGCTAAACCCAGCCTCTTAACCTGTCTTTTTGGGCTAGTTCTGGGTTTATTTTAAAAAAATAATTTGAATTTGAATGTTTTGGAGTATCTGTTGTGCAGTTCACCGTAGGTCCGCTCCTTTCTATGACTTTACTCCTGGCTGCCTTACAAATTAACATTACCTTCCCTATCTCTGATGGCTTTTGAGTTCATGATCCCTGAATTCTATACCATAAACTGTCATCATCAAATATATATTCAGACTCTAAGTGGAGGGACTGAGAATAAGGACATGAAAGTTGGGAAGTGCATTTGGCAGCAGCAGTTCACAAGGAACATGTCCAAATCCAGGCAGGGTGGCACTGAGGAAAACACTTGATTTGAAAGGCAAGACTTCGAACAGAATCATTTGTCATCCAAATGATGACAATAAATTTCTTCTCTTCCAGAGTTAGAAGAGCAGACAGAATGATACGTGATGGTTTAGGTGTCTTGAAATATAGGTTAGTAGATTCTTCTTAACATTTAAATATCTTAATTAGTCTAGACTGTGTTAATTTTTTATTTGATTCTTCTGTTATCATAAGGATCTATAATTCCCCTTTCAAAATATTTCTGTGTTCACTGTTTTTGAAATTTGAGAGAAAGAAAGAACTTTTAGCTTTATAGTCACAATATAGTTTACTAAATGCTCCAGTAACAATGTTCAGAGAACTTTGGTAATTGTTTGATTGAGCAATGACGTCATTGACATTTTATTGCTTAAGTTATTTTTTTAAATAATAGCTGACTCTTGACTTTAAGTATCTACTTTTGTTGGGACAATAGAACCATAAAAGGAGTAAAACTCATCTCTAGTTTCAGTCCATGAACTTTAAAAGAAGAAATACCAGAATAAGAATTTTTTAAAAATCAAGCTCTTTATGAGGAGTCCAGATTGCATTGGACAGTTTTCACAGATGTTTCCTAGGTTTAAGTTGGTCCAGAAATAAAATATGATATAGGTGGCTGGTATGTGACCTGATCTCTTCCTTTCATCTCATGAGCAATCTATTGTTATTGTCATTGTGCTATTTTTCATGAAGGAGTGCATTGTATGAGGTAGAATAGCATTATATCATTCACAATGAAATATGTCACTTCAAATTTACTGAAATACAAGGGATTGCAAGATCATTTAAAGTAGCTATTTGGCACACTTAAATTAGTGCCATAAAGATATTTTCTGATGATGATGAAGGAGAAGGTGTTGAATATTCCAAAACAGGATTGTGTCAGCTATTAGTTTACACCCCATCTACTATATAAGTATGATGGGATTGTATTGCAATAAAGAATGTATCACATCTATTATCTAATAGAAAATTCATTTTCATTAGGAATGTGTGGTTTTAAATCACTCTTCATGTTTAAAGAGAATCAGAGGTGATATTTATAAAATGGCTTTATGAAAAAAATGTAAACTCTGGGTAGTTACAAATCTGGCAGTTTCTTTATTTGACAATTACTTGCCATTTTGGCAATAAAATTTATCCATTAACCTCAAAAAATTTAAAGTTATATTAATGATAGCTTTAGGTGAACATTGTTTAGAGAAGTTTCAGTCACATAGAATTTTCCTGAATCAGTTGATACATATCATTAATGATATCTCCCCGTATACTGCCTTATATCAATAAAGCAATATGTTATATTTTAATGACAGTTAGTAGTGGCTATAGTTAGTGATTTGGTCATTATTTTTGGTGATATGAGTTTCTTACATTTTAGAAACTTATTTTGACACCAAGTTCAAAATTATCTATCCCATAATGGATTAAATCTTATTACATCTGTTGCTTATTCCCCATTTTAATCCATGGGAAGTAACAAATAGAATATTCTTTGTTTGGAAAAAACTAAATCATCCTGGAATTTGGTGGACTTAGGGTAGCCAAGCCCAATAAATGACCAGAACTTTGGTTTGGTTTGTTAATTGTACCAAATAAAAGTTGTGGCTATAATTTTTGATATCAGCTCCTTTCCTATATGTAATGGCAAAAATCATATCTGTTGTATTTCACTTCAAACTAAAAGCACATGGGGATTCTTGGATAGTTTACTTTATGCTGTTGTTCAATAATCCATGGAGAATGAGTCTTCGAAATTCTGAAACATTTTGCTTATGCTCTTCATTCAATTAAAAATCATTTGCTCTGGTAATCAGTGCTTCCCTTCCATGCTTAAACATCTCATAAGCATTCTCATCAAGTTCTGGATCTTTAAGATTGTCCTGGCCCTGACAGCTATAATAACCTTTTCTAAACAAAGGAAATAAATAATTCATAAACTGGAAAATAGGACCCTAAATAATTGAGTTAATAACTCATATTTGAATAGATATTAGAAATCAACAGACCACTTTTCATTTTGAGTTCTCAACAAGCCACATAGATATTAATGTACATTATATGACTCAGAGACTAAGTCACAGTTATTTAAACTTAGGAGTACAACCTTTCCAAGAAAAGATAATTCCCCCCTACTAAGATTCTTCTGAAAGTTTGGCTCTAAAACTACTTGGATATTTGTCTGTCTAATCATGATGTATATTGATCAACAAATTCTCTGAATCTTTATTAAGATTAAAATGAATAATTGAAGCATCATGATATGGTATCATCTGTCTAGCAGTTTTAAAATGTATGCAATATGTTTGGGATTAAGAGAAAGATTCTAAAGTACAGTTATTTATTCTATTTTCCTATAAGCTGCAAATTATTTTAAGTGTATAAATAAAAACTGATCATTAAAATTCAAATTAATACATCTTTTCATCACATTGCAAATTATTACTAATAATTAACTCAAAGAACTTAATTTACATAATGTGACTGTACATTGGTTGTTCCTTTTCATCAAGTGGAATACTTATGCCAAAAAAAAAAAAGACTGTATTTGAAAAGCAAAGAATTCTAATGTAATTCACGTAGAGGATATTTTAAAGAGCACCACAGGCAATTTTTCGTTACCATTCTACCATTCCTCACTAAAGACCAACTTTCCAAGAAGAAGATATTCCCAATTATAAGATGATGTCCTTTAGGAATAAGGCTGGAATGTGCATCCTTTTCATTTCTAGATTTTGGTTTTCTTCTTTATTAATTTATTATAATTATCTTTAATATTTTCTGTCAGTAATACAACAATAACATTACTAATTTGTTGAATAGGATGAATGACAAGAATCTCATGGCTGATCATCACGATGTCCTATAAAGCTTATATTAAAAATATAATGCCTGTTTTTCACCCAGAAAAATTTTCATTCACTTTTCTGGGAGTCAGGTAGAACATCTGCATTTTTAAAATGTTGCACAGCCAAGGTTGAGAGCCACTGGGTTAGATTATCTAGAGTATGGATCATTAAAAAGAGGGAAGAGTACAGATACATATTTTTGTAAAAATGAAAATTTTATTAGCACTGAAAAATATTTTTTAAAGTGAATTACATATGTTTACATATTCATTGCAAGAGATAATACTAAGTGAAACAGATTACAGTGTAAATGAATTAAATGAAGTTGGCTAATGAGTGAGTCATAATGGCGGCTGGATTTCAGGAGGCAGCAAGGAGGGAATTGAACACTGGTTTCTGCCAGATTTGGAACATGATCTCATCAGAAAGTTGTGTTCCTATAGCAAGAAGGCCCAATAGAAGTAGTTTACATCTTTAACCACTATACAAGGTGATGCAGGATAGCAATTTTGGCAATGTGGGGGAAGGCAATTTTAACAACTTCATATAGCAACCACAGATTAGTGTTGCTATGCAGTTTTATGTTAATTACATTTATTACTATAACTGTTCTAAGAGAGTTTGAAAGATATTGTATTACAGAAAGAGCAATAGCTTGGTGCACTAGATATTTCAAGCCATAACATATACTAAACAATTTAATTTGGGTCTGTTAATCTGCGTCTGTTCAAGCAATAAATGATAGGAAGTTCTAATGTAACTGTTAAATAGCCAACATAATATAAAACATGCTATTCTGTGTTAAACAGATCTGGACTGTAAAAGACAATTTGTAAGATCTTTCTCCTTTTTGAATTGATGTAGTCTGATTAAGAGCACCTGAGACATCACAGCAGACTTTTAGAGTAAAAGGGGAAAAATTGGGGGTGGGGAGCAGGAAGCACAGTTAAACAGTTAAATTGTTATAATCAACTTCCAAGAGAAGCTTCTATAGAAATGGGTTGCTGAGGGGAGACATTGCTTTTTTTTAAAATTAAATTTATTGGGTTGACAATGATTAGTAAAATTATATAGGTCTCAAGTGTGCATTTCTATAATACATCATCTGTATATCACATTGTGTGCTCACCACTCAGGATCAGTTCTCCTTCCATCAGAGACTTTGCTTTTCAAGGAAACCTTTAGGCCAGGCTCTTCCAGAAGGGATGATATTTCTCTTAAAACTCTAAAGGAGTCTATGTAGCTTGAGACCAGGCTTCTAACCAGATTGTGAAGACAAAAAACAAAACAAAACAAAACAAAACAAAAAAAAAAACAAGAGTATGAAATGCTCACTGGAAAAAGGTCCAGTTGTAACTGCTGCTGCTGCTACTGATGAAGATGGAGGATAACATTTATTATGTGCTGCATGCTATTCTAAGCCCTTTACCTACAATAACTCATTTAATCTTCTTAAAAATACTGTGGGATATGTACATTATTACCTCCATTTTACAGATTTTAAAACTGAGACATTATTTCATTATTTTACTAAATAAATTATTAAATAAATACTGAGAAAGTGTGAGAGAACAGAAAAACATACTGATGAGAAGTCAACTAAAAAAGATAGAAAAAATGGTGACGCTCCTATTTACGTTTTATTTTGTCCTAAAATTGGATTCATTCATGGAATAAATGAGTACTTGTTATATACCAAGATCCATGAAAAAACTTCAGATTCACAAAAGGTGGACAATTCAGATATGGTTCCTAATATTCCTGGAATTTATGATATTATTGGAGAGATATATCATTTTTACAAGTAGTTAATATTTTTTTCACGTTTTTTAATTTCTATATTGAGTCTCGAAGGAACAGTAAGAGTCTCCAGCCTAGGAAATCATGGTTTTGCTTAATACTTAGAAAGCTGTCAAGTGTATAGTTTTCAGTGTCAATGAATAAAAGTTTTGTTTGAGGTTTTGGCACTGTGCATCGATACTTACTTTAGTTTTAATGTAATAATTCTGTTAAGACTTTACTATGAAACCCAAAGTGTAAGGCTATGCTTACAACCAATATGCAACAACTCATCCCTAATGACCTCCAAGTAGAGAAGGACAAAGTACAGAGAACACTTAAAAGCTGTTTTGGGATTTATCCCAAAACACACCCACATGCACACATGATAGAATAGCTTATAATGTCTCTTTGAGCCTGACATGATTGAAAAAACAACAACAACTGTGTTTTGAAAGAGGCTTTGCCTTTATCCCCTTTGATTCTTTTTAAGTTTGAAAAGAAATTTTTTTAAACGTATGTAGTATAGTTTTCTTATATTTATCAACAGTCTTGGGAGAAAAATGTATTTCTTTATTATACATAAATATTGATTATTTCACATATGTTTGCCCTTAGTTTTGTTTTGTTTTGTTTTTTTCCTCTAAGTGTAGACTTGCTAGATAGAATATAGGATGTTTGGTCAAATTTGAATTTCAGGTAAATAACAATTTATTTTTATTATCATAAGAAGTTCCATTTTATTTGTTAAATCTGGCAAACTTAAAGCCACTTTCATGAGCTATCTTTCCACTACCATTTATTTGTCAATTCATTCACTTTTTATTCATGTATTAACTAATATTTATTGAGTACCAATTATATGTCAAGTATTGTTCTAGGCACTTGGGGGTGTATTTATTAACAGATAATGACTTTACTCTTATATGACATTCTTATAAAGGAAAGACAAAGTAGAGAATTCATAATACTGAACATTTTTAGAAGGTGGGGATAAGAATAATCTCTAAAACATTCTCATCTTTTCCACACCCCACATTGAAAAACATATCTCTGATTCCAAAACTTACTTGGAACATGTGATTTATTGCCCAGTTAAAATTTATAAGATATTTTATTACTAATAAAATTGAATTATCTAATATTATATTTTATCAATCAACCCATGAATCAGTCTTGTATTTTGTTCTTCATATGATTGATGCCTGCAAAAAGTGGAATAAACTCTTCTATAAACGAATTGGGTTTTATATAAAGGAAATTTCTTTTTTTCTCTCACTCAGTTTTGTTATTATTGTGAAATATAGTTAAAATGATGTGATATCTCTTGAGATATTCAAGGATAGACTTGTTGATGTCCTGGTGAGAGAGTCATAGAGGTGATTAGAGCATCAGAGAGGCAGGTGGCCTGAATGGCCTGTGAGCTTCCTTTCAATCATGAGTTTCTGTAATACATAGAGAGAACCTCTTCTATAGAAAAACCATCTATGCTCATATTTCCCTTGGACCCGACACACTTCATCAGGAAAGGAACTACACGTTCCATTCTAGCTTAAGTCAAGTTTTCCTAGTAGCATATTCTTGTCTTTGAATCATTTTCCACATGAAAACTGAACATAAAAAATAGAATAAAACAAAACTGAAAATTAAGTAGTACTCCAGCATGAATTGTTTTAATTAATCCTCACAATTTTGTGATATAGATATTGTTGTTATCTCCATTTTACAGAGGTGGAAGCTGAGAGATTTTAAGAGTGAAAACTGAGAGAGTTCAGCAGTTTTCCTAAATTCAGGGAACGAATGAGGGAGGTTCGACCCCCCAGTTGCTGGAGATCAATCATCAGGACTTATCATCTCTGTTAGGGAGTCTCTGTATTAAAAGTTCATGTTTTTCAAAATGTTTTTCCTGTAGGGCTTAAATATCACACATATAGATAAATAGAGAGAAATCAATTGATACACTTATATTATCATTGCACTGAAGCCTAGCATACATACATTTATTTCAAATGAAACTTTGGGACATATGAAGCAAAATTAGCAAATACATTCTCAGGTTTATGTAGTTTATACTCATTATCTTTCACGTTTTAGAATGCTCTATGGTCAGATATATATACAAATAAACTTGTGTCTGGGAATAGCATACGAAAAGTGACCAGAGATGTCCCAGACATTACGAATCTCAGACTCAGTGACTTTATTCTACATGGCTTGCTCTACTTACTCTTTCTCAAGAATTCTTAGCTCCTCTTGTACATTGTCCTTGTACTTGGGAGCACATCCCTACCTATTCTGGAAAATTCTTTCTTTTTGTAAGCAAGAAGACTTCATAAAAAAGAGCTCTAGAGTGGAAATTTGGTAAACTGGGTTCTAGCCCAGGATCTGTAGTTAATTATTTCTGTGCCTCTGGCCAAATTTCTTCATTTTTCTGGGCCTCAGTTTCTTAACTGTAAGATGAAGGAAATAGAGTTCAAGTACCATATGAACTAGTTAGCTCAACCCTCCCTGCCATTCAGTGACTCAATCTCATATTTATCATCTCTACCAGTACATTCTTTAAATCCTGCTTAAATACCTCTAGAGGCATCCCATTCTACTTACACTGTATAAGAAAAGTTTTCCTTTATTTGAACCTGTCTTCTGTGTGGCTTCCAATTTTGGTCCCATTTTTGTCCTCTTTAGTGTCCTAGATCCAGGGTACCCATTCTCTCATTTTTGCACAGAACTATTCTGTCTCTTGTCCCTTCTACCCTTCTCAAATCTCAGTTTCAACCTAACAGCTTGAGCTATTTTTAACTTTCCTTATGAGATGATTATGACTCTTTCGCTCTCTTGGTCACTTGTCTCTGGACTGAGTTACTTACAAACGGTGCTCTTAAAGTTTGGCAACCAGAAAAAATAACAAAAATAACAGCAACAGCTAACGTCTGGTGCTTGTTATGTGCTGGCCACTGTCCATATATATATATAATATATATAATTATATAATGTATAATTATACTTAATCAGTCTAGCAGCATTATGCAGTAGTACTAGTATTATCTACATGAAAACTGAACAAGAGGGTTAAGCAACTGTCCCAACCAAGTACATGACATGGCTGGTAATGTAATGAATTCAGGTTATCTGGGCTGCAGAGTTCATGCTGCTAGTAACTGGGATAGGCTGCATTTTCTAAAATTTATACTTGAGATACAGTTTATGCACCACTCAGTTGACTGGGACTTATATCTCCCTTCTAAATTTCTGTGAATACAACCTAAGATTGAATTAAGTTATATATTCTGTATGCAGACTCCAATTTTGAGACCTCTATTAAACATCTACTGTATATCATAACATGGTGCAGAACTTAAAGATTTTAAGGATAAAAATAAGACATTCTCTGTCAAGTTGGAAAACAGACATGCAAATAAGATATCAAAATATAATGTTAAGTACAGTTAAGTTGTTAGGTAAAGTAAGAAGTTTATTCTAAGATTAATGGGCACACAGAGAATGCAGCTAATTCTGTGTAAGAGAATGAGAACTTACTTCATCAAGGGAGTTACATTTGGATAGGTTCTTAAAGAATAAATAGGAGTTCATTGGACAAAAAAGAAAAATATTGGAAAAAAGTACTTTGTCTTTATTAATTATCGTTTAAAACCTACATCTCAAATCCTGACAAGGATTAGTGTCTTGTTCATTAGACAATGCTTCACAGAAACCATTGTTTAAAAAAATAGGATAACATTTGGTCATTTAGGGTCTTTTAGAACTTTTATATTTCTCATGGTTTCACAAGGATTTTGTTCAGCACACTCTAATTAGTATGAAATGTGTAATCTACTCAAGCAGAAACATTTGAATTTATTTAGTGAAATTGTGTCCTATAATGTAATATGATAGTCCCACCTCTAACTAGCTTCTTGTCCTTTGTACTAATTTTAATCTCTACTTTCTAGAGTTTAGATTATGATCAGAAGTAAGCTGAAAACTGTGGAATTTTGTGTTTTCTCCATAATCTGTTGACAGATTAATCTTTATAGAGGGCCTATTTTGTTGTTTCTTCTTACTATAAAAATATCTTTAAAAAATAATTTTAGGTGGCTTTAGAAACCTCAATAAATTCTAGAATTCATCAACTTACTAATATTATTTTTGCAAGCCTAAACTTATTCCTTAGTTATTTTTTTCTTTCACTTTCTGTATATATTATTTTTTAATTGATACTTGTGGCTATATAGAAATCCCCTTTAGAATTATTTGAGATTATAGAGTCAGAATATCATTTTTGAAAACGACATCTTATATCATTGGTTTTAAATTTGAGCTATCTTATTTTTAGACCTCGATTAGATATCTGTTAGTCCCACTACTAACAGCGTCTTGTCCTTTGTACCAATTTTAATCTCTACTTTCTAGAGTTTAAGTTGTGATCAGAAGTAATCTCAAGATCAGGCACCCATGCTAGGTCAGCTGAATCAGAATAGGCATATTAAAAAAATTTCAGGTGACTTATAAGTATATTGAATTAAAAAATTACTGTTGATGACAGAGCAAGATCACTTCCTCCAAAGATCTTCTCATTTCCACCCACCCCTCTGACCAAAACTTCAACAATTAGGCTGATGGACTTCAGGTAGGAAAAATTTTACTTCATGGTAAATAAAGAATTTATTAGATAGTTTACTTTTAGATACATACTGTGTTTCCCAGAAAATAAGCCCTTTCTGGACCATCAGCTCTAATGCGTCTTTTGGAGCAAAAATTAATATAAGACCCAGTCTTATTTTAATATAATATGAGACCCGGTCTTTATAATATAATATAATAATAATGTAATATAATAATAATGTAATATAATAATAATGTAATATAATAATAATGTAATATAATATAATATAATATAATCCTGTGTCTTATATAACATAATATAATACAGGGTTTCAGATTAATTTTTGTTCCAAAAGATGCATTAGAGCTGATGGTCTAGCTGGGTCTTATTTTCAGGGAAACGTGATATTAATAAGAGTAGACTAACATTTGTATAAGGATTACTATGCACATGGTACACCTCTTTAAATTTATCATCTTATTTATCTTCCTGATAGCACAGTGATGTAGATACCATTATTATAATATCCATTTTACACATGAGGAATTTGAGGCCAATGTTGAGATAAATTTCTTGCCTGATATCACGGAGCCCTACAAAGAGAGCTAGCTTTCAAATTAAGCCTATTTGATTATAAAATCTGTGCTTTACATGATGATGTCAAACTGCGTTTCCTCTTGATAGAATAAGACTTTTAACAGATTGCAGAAAATCTGAAAATTCCCCACACCATAATATTTGTCTTCCTTTCCAGGTTCATGCTCTCTGAGTTTTTCAAGCTGCTGCTTCTGCCACCTGTTAGTATTCCTGCCCACACCCACCTCTCATGCACTAAACATCCTCGGTGAGGGTAATCCAAACACTCTCTTGCTCTCTGTCTATTGCTTTATTTGTGAATTGCTTGTCACAAATTTTTCCATAACACACTGGCTCACCCTTAATCCTTCCGGCTTCTGACCACTCCTATTTTGTGCCTTGTCTTGATCTTTAAATCTGCTATTCAATACTGTTTTCCTTTCAACTAAGATCCAGTTTTTCCCTCCAGTTACAAGACCTTTAACTCCTTAGGTAAACACCGTTGCTGATATGACCAGCCCTGGATTCCTGCCTTGGGGCCATCTGTAGGAACCATTCCAGAGCCCAAAATCACTCTAGTTCTAAGAGTAGGAACAAGATCTTTCTTAGACTGTAGCACGTTCTCTAACACTTTGTTTTGTCTTGTCTTCTTTTACCTTCACTGAGATGTTTTTTCTTTTTCTTCGTACTATCAAAAGCAGACTTAAAGAGTTTCCCCACAAACTTATATCTTCATGACATGTAGAATTCCTCTAAGTCTTCTTCCAAGATTTTACTAGAACAAAGTATAATTTTTCATTGTTATAATCATGTTTTCAAACAACAAATCCTTTTATTTTTATTTTTTTATCTATTAAATTTATTGGGGTGACATTGGTTAGTGACATTATATAGGTTTCAAGCATACAATTCTAAAATACATCATCTATTTATTGTATTGTCATCACCCAGAGTCAGTTCTCCTTCCAAAACCATATATGTGACACCCTTTACCCTATTTTACTATGGCCACCTCTGTAACATCTGCTAATCATTAAACTGTTGTCTTTGTCTATGAGTTTTTGTTTCTTTGTCTTGTTCATTTGTGGCTTTCAGTTTTATGTGCCACATGTGTGAAGTCATATGGTGCTCGACTTTTTCTGTCTGACTTATTTCACTTAGCATGATAATCTCAAGATCCATCCATGTTGTTGCAAATGGCAGTATTTCATCTTTTCTTATGGCTGAATAATATTCCATTATATATATGTACCACATCTCCATTATCCAATCATCTTTCAAAGGACACTTTGGTTCTTTCCATGTTTTGGCCACTGTGTATAATGCTGCAATGAACATCGGGGTACATATATCTTTACAGATATATGTTTTCAGATTTTTTGGGGGGTAGATACCTAGCACAGGTATTGCTGGGTCATGTAGTAATTTTATTCTTAATTTTTTGAGGAACCTCCATATTGTTTTTCATAGAGTCTTTGCCAATTTACATTCCCACCAGCAGTGTAAGAGGGTTCTTTTTTCTCCCAATCTCTCCAACATTTGTTATTACTTGTCTTGTTGATAATAGCGGTTCTAACAGATGTGAGGTGGCATCTCATTGTGGTTTTGATTTGCATTCCCCTAATAGCTAGTAAAGTTGAGCATCTTTTCATATATCTGTTGGACGTTTGTATGTCTTCTTGGAAAAAGTATCTGTTCAGGTCCTCTGCCCATTTTTTAATTGGATTGTTTGTTTTTTTGTTGTTGTTCAGCTGTGAGTTCTTTATATATTTTGGATATTAGACCCTTATCAGAGGTGTTGTGCAAATATTCTGTCCCATTTAATTGGTTGCCTCTGTCAAACAACAAATCTTAATGCTTTACTATCTTGAATTAAATTCCAAATATTCAAAGCTCCAGGCTTTGAGTACAACAGTAGAACCATTGATGCTTTTTAAAGTCATTTTAACTATTAATTATTTTATTTGTAACAATTGTGTTGCCATTCCAAAGTATATGTGCCTGATGCTTTGAAAGGCCAAAATTCAAAACATCAGAGTTTGGAGTACAGAAAGGTTTATTGATTGAGAAGACTCCAAACAAGAAGATAGGAGCCTTAGTTATACCTCAAATCCATGTTAAGAAAGTACAGAGCTCAGGCTTTTGTTATGTCAAGGGGAGGGGCAAGAGTGATTGATCACTCCAGACATCTGGTCACCAGCAGGAGTCCAAGGAAGATTGGGCTAGTTGATATGAGTTCAGTCACGAGATTGCTGCAAATTTTTGATAAATAATACATACTTCCTGATCTTTCCAAGCTGCAAGCAGAATTCCTCCAATGATTATGATGTCTATATGCAAGACTAAGCAGAAGCTATTAGCCTGAAGGCCATGGAAAAAAAGCAGGTTTGAACAAGATGAAGTCAGAGAGAATGAGCATTTCACTTTGTTACAATTACATGACTTGTTTTATTGTAATGGCTGATGTCCTTCATTATATCCAGTTTTATAGTTTTATTTGATAATGTTCTTCCTCCCCCTAGATTTTGATTTTAAAGTTAATATAAACCTGGCAGGCTTCCAGATGACTCGATAGCTAGGTGTTCATCAATCTAGCAGAATAACTGCTCGTTCAGCAACAAGATCCTGTTCTACACCTCTATTTATTTAGCTAACCATTATTTTTCCAATCTTCTTTCTAGCTACAAAATCCTCAATTCTTCTAATACGGAAGCATAGAAAAAACATAGAAAGCAAATCCTTTAATTTTGTGCTTAGAGCTCTAATACCTAGAGCCATTTCTGAAATTTCTTCTGTTTATTTCATTTGTAACTCAACATTATAAGTGAAGGTGAACCAGAGGATTTATTTGTTTGTTTATTCATCTTCAAATTACATTTATTGACTCATCCTTATTCCAGGTACACTACTGGCCAGCAAATTGGTAAGTCCCAGTAACTTGGCATTGAAATGATAATATTCATTTTAAAACTACTGACTGTCCATGTGAGTTATATAAACAGCTATCTGCATTCTCATATTTCTTCTTTGTAGATCTAATAGCTAAGTTCTTCACATTTCCTAATTCTAGAGGACCCGTCTGTCTTTTCAAAGAAATGTGGTATATTGCTTTCTTTCCAGAAATTATAAATCTCTTCCCAAAGGATACCTCCAGTGGATCAAATTTCCTACTTCTTCCCTTGTTTTTTTGTGTAATTCTTCCATTGTCCTTGATCTAGTTTGATTCCCCTCTGCCTTCCCAAGACCCCTTACCTTTCCAATTCTTACTTGGGCTGCTTCTTTATGTTATCCAGGAAGTAATTTTCTCTTTCAGTCACTATAGCAAAGGATAAAAATCCATTAACTCTTGTCTCTTAATTTCATTAATTTAATTTTAATTTTGTCACTTTGCAGCTACCAACCTAATTTTTTATTACTTGTAGAAAGAAGACTAGCAGTCTTTATACCAATTACCCATCTTCCTTACTCCTACGAAAGCTATATGAGCAAATGAATAGGAGGTGAAGCTCTTTACGGTGATCCCACTGCCTTCTTACCTTCTGAACTTCCTGTGTGAATTTGATCAGTACCTACCACTAGTATGATAACTTTTAAACTATCAAATATTAAATGCAGTCAGCAAATAGAGGTAGTTAATCAACTTTAAAAAAATACTAGTTCCATCCTCTTGCTTTATTCTTTCTTCTTTGCTGATGCCTGTTGCATGAACTTTTAGTTGACTCCTAAAATTCCACCCAACTCTTGAGTGTTACTTTCTAGTGTATGGTTCCTGTCTATGAACCACTTAAGCTACTATGTGGTTGAAAATTGCATATTCTCAATTTAAGACAGATACTTTAAAGAGAATTTCACATGGTACAGAAGGTGCCATGGGGGCATGTTAAAATCAACAAATATTTACTGAGAGACTAATTTACTGTAATATTTTCTTTCAAAAAAAGAAAATAATCCATAAAATCAAAAATAAGATTGCCAATACATTAAATAAGCTTTACAAAGTATGTAAATTTCTAGAGAGAAGTTGATTCTTCTCTTTCTTTTATGAAAGCCTTTGTAACAGGTAAGCTATGAAGTCCTTTAAGTTGGGTGCTATATACACAACTTGAAAATAGATGATAGCTCCAGAGTGTCTGCGTCAGATAAAATGTACCCTGTGCTGTTTATTATCAATAAGCATGATGCACAAACCAACTTCTGCAGGATACATTTAATTCATGAAGCTTTATATCCATAATTCCCCTCAGACAGTTCTCTTTTTATATGAAAGGAAACAGAAATTACAAAATACCTACACTTAAGTAAAATTAAGAATGTAACACAGACTGAAGTTTGCAAAAGAACTTTTTTTCATCAGTTGCGGTTTCAAAAAACTGGACTGAATTTTGAGTTCTCTGCATCTTTTATGACTTAATTTAAAATCTTTTCTTTATTTTAATTTAAGTAAATTTCTTATGACATGAAAGGAGAAGTTGAGAATGGAAAATTCTGAAGTATAAGCACTATGGTTTTCACAAAATTGGAAATGCTTTAATATTGCCCTAATGGGGACCTACGTATTTGATTGGTACAGTTGGAGGCTTGTTTCATTTAGTAAGAAATGTTATTCTAAAATGAAGGCAAAAGTTCAATTGTTCAAAAAATATGTTTTGTGCTTTACAAAGCAAGTTCTAGGGGTGGCTGTTTAGCTCAGTAGTTAGAGGGCGGTGCTCATTACACCAAGGTTCCTGGTTCGATTCCCACATGGGCCACTGTGAGCTGCACCCTCCACAACTAGATTGAAACAACGTGGAGCTGATGGGTCCTGGGAAAACACACTTAATAAAAAACAAACAACAACAGCAAAAACCTACCCTTAGTTACTAGTATTTTATTAATTCAGTATCAGAATGACCCAACTTCTATATAAAGTGTTTTTCCACTTTTCCTATTTAAAAAATATATATTTTTTATTTTAAAATTCTAGCTATGTATAGTTAAAATTATATGATATTACATTAGTTTCAGGTGTGCAACACAGTAATTGGACATCTATGTAACTTATGAGTTGATCATTACAATCAGTCTAGTAACCGTCTGTCCCTGTACTGAGCTATTATATTACAGTATTTTCAACTATAATCCCTATGCTATAGATTACATCTCCGTGACTTACTTTGTGTCTCTTAATCCCCTTCCTGTTGGTTCTGATACCACTTAGCGTACTCTACAGTTAACATTGTGCTTTCCCACATAAGAAGACTATGTCCCGTATAGGTTAATTTACTTGTCCATGGTTATGTAATAAGGATAGTGAAAGGTGTGTGTATACTCATATGTGTGTGTATTTGTCTTTCCATTTCAGATAAATTCCCAAAGTTCTGGATAATAGGCATTGGAAATCTTCATATTCTAAAGAATTTCAAGAAAATGTCAGATATCACCTCTAGGACTAATGAAGAGGTGGGCAGTAGGGTCCCTCACCTCTCATCCTCAAGATGACTCTCAGGCTATATAAACAGAAGACTAGAGCTTAACGAACAGTGGAGTTCTGTATTTCATGAGTTTTCAGCCTCGTAGGGAGGGTAGTACCATTTCACCTTTTCTCCTTTCTAAAGAAAGCGGCTGCTTCCCTGCTCACACAAGAAAGGATTCAAGACAATCCCTAATAATAAAGTGAGAGTTTCCTCAATAAGGGAACTCTGGCATCTCGTTCCCTAGTTGTTTGTTTGCTAAGCAGTAGACTTTTAGGCCTACCTTCTGGTATACCAAGGTAGATCATGATAAGAAAATGCTTTGGAGAACTGACAATTTGAGATCAAGAGCAGACAGAACATATACCATGATTCCTGGATAATTTTAATTGTGTGAATGAGGTGAAAAAGAAACTCTCTATAACAAGGTAGAAGAGATGGCAGCAGAAAAACAGTATTCCTTCCTACTGACAGTGTAAATTTGCCTCAATCAACAGTTGTAGGTTATGCAGTGTGTTTCCTGGAACTGAAGATCAATGGGATTGGGATACAAGGGGTGACGGTGGAAGGTAGTTTAAAACATTTCTTTTCATACCCATGAGAGGAGTATACTTTCTGCCCCATTTTCTCTATGCTTCACTATGTGACTCACTTTGTTTATGGAATTTGAGCAGAAGTGGCATGTCATAGTTCTCAATTAAAGCTTTAAGAGCCATCTTATGTTTCTTTTGTAATGGCAGCCACGGGTCCCAGATAAGGGCTATTTCTTTGTTATGAGTCACAGAATGAAGAAACTGGGAGAAAAGATGACATTAATCAGCAGAGGGCATATAATGTAAATTAGATATAAGTTTTTGTTTGTAAACCACTAAATTATGGAATTCTTTGTTTGTCACTGCACAACCTAGTAAAATATGACAGATATAGTCACCCAGAAAGGACATCAGTGGGTGAATAGTATGGACATTTTCTATGCAGGCCTCTAAAAAAATCTACATACTTGAGCATGAATTTGGGTACCTGCTCATAGGAGTTTATGACTGCTTGTCAAGACGATAAATATATCAGACTTATTTCCTCCAACATTTTTTTTCTCCCCCAGAACACTAGTATAAAGGGGGATGTCTATAGGCAGGGAAATGAGTCAGAAACAAAGAATAAAAGATCTAGAAAAAGTAAAAGAGCAAAGATCATACCTCACTTTTCTCCTCTACAACGTGGTTCAGGCCTGAACTTGGCAGGCAGGTAGAAACTTTTATTTGGAAATGAGATGAGAATTAACATATAAAGTGGATCAGACTAAATTTTGTAATAGAAAAATGAATCTTAGTGACCAGAATGGAACACTTTTTTTTATATCACATAAAAGCCTAGGAGGCAAGGGATTTCATCAAAATATCATTAATCAATGTGGAATGATGATCTAAGCAGAGATTGGAAGAAATTTTATTGATTGTACCCCAAAGGGTATAGTTTATTAATATAGTTTGTCAGTGACAGATATGGAACTGCCTTCACATATTTATATTCCACAATGATTGTTTTATAAAAGTATAGTCAGTGAAATGATTTTGCAGCATCTACTTTCTATATGAACATTGAGAGGGAAACACTGTACTTCAAACTACTTTAAATAACTTTTTAAAACAGACATGAACCAAGCAAACCATATTTCTCAAATGTATGTACACTGTTTATTACAGCTAATATCATTTTAGATTAGTGACATGTAGAATATGGAGCTTACATTTTTATGTAAAATAAATAGTTTATGGTGCACTGGTGTACTTTGTGTGATAAGGGCTGAGCATATTTACCCTTAATTGTTGTCATTATTGGATTTTCCTTTCAACAGGGATAATACAGTAAAATAGAAAGAATACTTCACATGAAGGCAGGAAATCTGGGTTCTAATCTTTCTCCATCCACCCAATAGCTACATAAACTTGAACAAGTTATTTAGCCTGTCTGGGCCTTAGCAATGTAATCTAAAGACTAGAATTTTAACTAGATAAGCTGTGTTCTCTTTTCTGACTTAAAATTCTATGATCCATATTAAACACTGAGTAGAATATTAAAATCCAGTATAATCAATTGAGATATTCAATGCAGAAAAATTTGGCAAGTGAAATTATAATTACATTGAAATTCTTTCTAAGGAAAAAATATTACTTATGTCCAGAATTGTGCCTATTACCTGTCACGCTTATATTTTCTAAAGCAAATATTTACTAAACAAATATTAAATGCAATGCTACATGGGACGATTTTATTCTCATTCTCAAATGTGACAACCTGTCTCTCCTTCTCAAATATGTCAATATGTCTTCTACAGCAATGTACTTCTAGCCAAGAACATTGTGTGGTTATTGAATCTCATTTGAAACTGCAAGTGTTGTCCACTACTGTGAGGTACAGTTTGGTATTAGACTCTAAACCAAAGGTCTCTGTTGGGAAGACATTTGATAGGATGAAACCGTTTTACTTTATTCCCTTGCCTACTGATTTTCTGCATTGAATGTTTTAAAAAAAATTATGAATCCTGGCCAACAGGACCTTAAAAATATGTTTCTAACGTGTTCTTTCCGTAGCTTTTAAATAAATATCAACTTTGAAGACAACGAATTGTCTGATTAAAACAAAATAGCAAAAAAGTTGGCCTTTGAACTATAAAGTAGAATAACTACAAATGGATCCATAGAGTATCTAGACACACTGATGAGAAAGAGAAAGGATTTCTTAATGAATAGAGAGAGGGTTGAAGAAATTCTGGGCTCATTTATCTATTCAGAATATTTGTTTAGCTTCCATTGTGCCAAATGAACATGTCAAAATATCTTCCCTTAAAATATTCAGTGTATGGGGGATGAGTGGGTGGGCAGGGAGAATTGATAAAGGTTGAAAAGTATCATGGTAAACACAAAAGAGAAAGGAAGAAAAATCCAAAGGAAAAGATACGGTGGAAATATAACTCTGCCTTGAAGTAATTCACCGAGAATGAGATGTGCTGTAATGTATAGTTTGAAATTATCCAGTGAGTGATGGTAGAAAAGCATCAAGCAGAAGTCCGCCAAACACAAAAATATATAAGAGCATGTCACAAAGGGAAAAATGAGGTGTAGTAAATAGGAAAACGATAAGAAACAGAAATGAAGGGGTAAATGCAGCCAAGATCAGATTAGGTCTTATATATTAAGACATTTGTGGTTGATACCATAAACAATGGGTAGCATTCTATAGTTTGAAGAGCTGGAGTATAAAAATATTATGTGATTGTGCATTAGTTTTTCAGAGCTGTCCTTGAAATTAGCACGAACTGGGTGGATTAAACAACAGAAATTTATTGTCTTACAGTTCTGGAGGCTAGAAATCTGAGATCTAGGTGTTGGCAGGGTTGGTTTCTTCCAAAGGCTTTGAAGGACAATCTGTTCCATGCCTTCCCCTAGTTTCTGGTGATTTTCTAGCAATTTTTGGCATTCTTTGGCTGTAGATGTGTCATTCTGATCTCTCCTTTCATGTTCACATAGAGTTCTGCTTGTATGCGTGTCTGTGTACAAATTTCCTTTTTTATTAGAACACCAGTCATAGTGCATTAGTGGCACACCCTACTCCAGTATGACCTCATCTTACCTAATTACATCTGCAATAATCCTATTTCCAAATCACTTCACTTTCTGAGGTACTGGGGGGTTAGATCTTCAATATATGATTTTGGGGGCAACATTTTCAAAACATTATCCTGGTGGCATTACTGCAACTGGCATTCCAGGAACAAAACTGGTATCAGGGAGACCAGAGAGAAATCTCTTGTCCGAAATCAAAAAAAAAGTAATGCTGGCTTGAACTAAGGCAGTAGCCATAGAGAGGAGGGCAGGTTTTAGAAATAGTCTACATTGACAGAATGTAGAGACCAATTTTATATAGGGTTTGATGGCATGAAAGAAAGCTGTACTTACTGAATTTTCTAAATTTGGAACTTGAACAAACTATGGAATTATTAATAGAAAAAGGAATGTTGTAGAGGTTGGTTTGAGCAAATATCATGAGCTTAGCTTTAAGATGCCTCTGGCATATCCAGGTGGATGTGTCGAGTGGACAAAAAGACATGAGTCAAAAGCTTAGATTAGAGGTTATACATTTGGAAATCATAATAATCAAGATGGTAACTGACACTCTGAGCAAGTAAGAGAAGTAGAGGAGAAAAAAAAATCAAAGAAACATTTAAGAGTTGGTTTCAGAAATAGAAACCTATAATGACTCACTATAAGTAACACAGAGGTAGCGGAAAAATCAGGAAGGAATGGCAACCTGAAAACCAAGGAAGAATGATATTAATAAAAAGAGAAAGTAGTCAACAGTGTCAACTGTAGCAGAGCATTCCAGCAACTGAAAATAATCCATTGCTGGCCTTCGCATGGGCAATTTCTGTGAAGTATGGTGAGAGTATACTACTTGTGCACTTGAATTCAGTAATATGCCCTCAACCAAAATAGTTATTATTATTATTATTATCATTATTATTATTTAAATAGAGTAGGCAATTCTTCCTGACATTACACTCAATGAGAATATGTATAAATGTCCAACAACAAACATAGGACATTTATGGCTTTACTGATCTAATCAGTTTGGTTTTATATGGTTTTGTAAACTGAGAATTTTACCATGCTATGTAATTCCAATGTTATTTTTTTAATAATTTTTGTACATCATAGCCCTTGCCCTTCAAGCACAAGTAAAGTACCTATCAAATATTGGCTAAAACAAAACTAGTCATTCTTTCAACATTGAGAGAAAAACAGAATGAAATGGATTTGTTATGAGAAAGCAGAGAAGTCTTCCATGTGGTATTCTCATAACAGGTTTGCAGCAAATTTACCTCTCTCAGATTTTTGCATTATGTGATGACTTTCAAATTTAATATCTATATGTAACTTGATTTTATCTACAAATGGTAGTGTTTACGAATTGGTGGTATCAGAGGAGACACAATCAATCAACCTGAACATTGAGAGAACAAAATGGGAATAAAACTGATGAAAAGGGTAAAAATATAATGAAACAAGTAATTAGTTTCTTTAAATTAATTGGGTTGGTTGATTGACTCAGTAAAATAATCTAGCTTTTAACTATTATTGGTGATGTTATTTACAGAAGGGGAGTGATGTTATCACCAATAGTATTTTTAGGAAACATAGAAAGCTTTTTGTATTATGTCAGAATCATGTTTATATTGTCTGGTCTTCAAACTTCAGCACCCTAACACCAAAAGCTGTAGGATGATATACAGTACTACTCACTGCCACGCATTCCAGAGTCTTAGAAACCAAAGACAAAAATAGGAACTGAAAATGAGTTTTTGTTTGTTTGTTTTATGTTAAAAGCATATTAGATTTAATCATTCTGGGATAGTTTAATCCCCGAGGTAAGAACACAGACTAGATGACCTCAGAGGAATCTTTTTTTGATTCCTCTTTCACGATTTTTATGAGGTGTTAGAATTTTCTAAGAAAGATAAGTAATGGTAGCTATTAAATATTCACTAATAGATGTTATGGTAGTGTTGAAAGGGTGGTTTAAATTACTATCCTTAGAAGAGACATTTGAATAGTTGTCTCTAGGCACGGGGCGAAAAATAGAGGTCTAATTATGGATTTTGTATTTGTTACCAAATAATAAGTGAAGAGAATGAATGGCTGAGTACAAGAAGAGTTTACAATGCCTATAAGGGTAAGGGGGATCAGACAGGCCAAAATATATTATTAACAAGAGTAGCAAGGGGGAGGAATTTGTTGATGATGAACTATGTAAGCTAACAAAGAGAAAAGGGAAACAATCCCAGAGGAAATAAAAATGAATGATTGATCAACACAAGAGTAGTTAGATTCACCACAGACAAGTACCATAGAAAAATAATCACAGTAAGAAAATCACAGTGTATATATGCTGATAGTTTCTTAATGTACTGTAACCTTCCAACATAAACATTTATGATTTTTTGTGGTCAATCAATGAAAGCAACTACTCTTTAAAGTAGGCCTGTTGGAGGAGTAGATAAAATATTTGTTTGTAAAATAACTGGGATAGAGAAACAAGAGTGGGATTTGTTCATATGCTAATAAACTATTTGTGGATTTCTAGTTTAAGGAGAAATTCTAGTTTAAGGAGATATTTCACTGATTCACAGTATTTCCAAACTCAGTGATTGCTCCTATAAATCTTTTACTTGTTGCTGAGGAGACATCAGCACCAATAAAGGATCAAGGATGAAACAGGAGTAATTGATTAGAAGTGGAAGTATCTTAGAAAAAAATTTATAAAAAGGGAGGAGAAGAGATCATGGAGAGATGGAGTATTGTTTTCATTTTTCCTTGGTAAGAATATTTTTTCCTTCATTTTAAGACTTACTGAAAAACTGATTACAAACGCAGCCTTATATGTATACCCACAACCTTACCTGCAGTCTTCATGCTTGTATACAAACATCTCTACAGATAAATTCTCACAGAATCATAGATATGCATAAACATTCTTAAATTTTGTTAAAGACAAGAGAGAGCTCTGTATGTAGCTTGGAGGTGCATGGAGGTAGGTAGAACAAAAGGCCACCTTTTGTTTGGGGTAAGAGGTCAAAGATTCAATTATTCATTCAACGAAGCAATGAATGATACAAATATGGTCACATTATGATGTGGGGGAACATAAAGAAAGTGAAATATTTCCCTTCATCTTAAAGCAGTGATGATGACAGTATCTTCTAAGCTAGTTCCAGCATCATCTGTCATTGTGGGCATGGACAGAATGGCAGATGCTGCAGGTTGGCTGACTTAATGTCTGTTACAATGCAATTATTCTTTGTTGCCTCTTTTTTAAAACTTGTAATAAATATAACTGGATTTTCTGACCTTCCTTGCAGCTACAAGTGAGCTTATAACATAGTTCAGTTGCTTTTTCCTTTGGGGCACTGGTGCTATAATGAGATTGCCATTATGGAGCTACTGTACTGACCATGCACTTCCAATCCCTGGACTTATTAGCATAGCATCAAGAACTCATCCAAGGCAAAGTTTCCTGTCACTCATCTCTGAATGCAATTCCTAACTGTATAGGATGATAGGAGGATATAAATAGGAGAGGATAAAAATAAAGAGAAGAGGAAAGGGAAAAGAGAAACATTGAGCAAAAAGGGAAGAAGGGTCCTCTGGAGTGATATACATTCAGAAATAGAAATAATCATTTACTTAAAACTCATGCATTCATTGCAGTATAAAAAGAACAAGTTCATAATTTGAACTGATATTATATCAGGGCAGAAATATAGAGAAAATGAAAATATATAATTTTTTATCCAAAATTCTCAGGACCAGATGTTTTTCAGATATATGTATATATGCATATGTATTTTTTTAGTTTAGAAAGGTAACATGTTTTACATATTGAATTTAATATTGCATTCCCCTATAGAGTCTGAATCAAATATATTAATATTTCTGCATAGTTAATGTAAGTATAGTTGCACTGAGACAGATAAAGATTATAAATGGTCTCGAGATAGTTAAGTACAGGGCTTGTAGTTATCACAGATAATTTTATTTCAGAGCTCTTTGGAATTCGAATGTATGGACAAGGTCTTAAGCTTTCATAGCTAACACTTGTGTGGAATTTATACCAGAGTCTCTATATATTAATTTTTAAATTCTCACAGCAATATTATGAGATGGATGATATGATTATTCCCACTTTACAAATGGAAAAACCGAGTTGAAGAGAAGTCATGCAACGTAGCCAGAGTCCTCGAGTGAGTGGCTGTGTTGGGATTTGAACACTCACGGTACGGCATCTCTCTCTTGTTTAACCAGCATGCCGCACTGTTCACCTAGATACAAATACAAACATATACAGAATAAAAACTAAACCATGAAACAGGCTAGTTAGAATCTCTTTCTTGTTTCGTCTATTGCCTCTAAATAATACAGGAATAACTTTCATGTGTAATCTAATCAGTTTTATATATCACCAAATAAAAATTGGATTTGTAATTGGGTGAATATTTCTAAAGGACCTCCCATTCTAGAAATAAAATAAAAATAGAAAGGAAGGAAAAGAGGAAGGACACAGAAAGAAAAGAGAAAGAGAGAGAAGGAGAGGGAGGGAGACAAGGAGGGAGGAAGGAAGGAAAGAGAGAAGGAGGGGAGGGAGGGGGTAAGGAAACAGGAAGGAAGGAAACAAGGAAGGAAGGAAGGAAGGAAGGAAGGAAGGAAGGAAGGAAGGAAAGAAGGAAGGAAGGAAGGAAGGAGAGAAGGAGGGGAGGGAGGGGGTAAGGAAACAAGAAGGAAGGAAACAAGGAAGGAAGGAAGGAAGGAAGGAAGGAAGGAAGGAAAGAAGGAAGGAAGGAAGGAAGGAAGGAAGGAAGGAAGGAAGGAAGGAAGGAAGGAAGGAAAGAAGGAAAGAAGGAAAGAAGGAAGGAAGGAAAGAAGGAAGGAAGCAACGAGAGAATAAAAGAAGGGCCAAGCATGAGATATGATAGAATATACAGAAGTAAAATGCGTTTATTCAACCAATATTTATGACGATTTCAAAATCAAGATTTACAAATTAGATTATAAATTGAGCAGTATAAAATAGTAATTAGCTTAAGGGAAACTAAGTAGCAGAGAAAAAGCTTGGAGAAAAGCATGCAAGTGTCAAGTAGAATGTTTTGTGTGGGCAAAAATCATGTGTCTGAGCAGATTTGGAGCTGGTATCCCTCCCACCTCCCCCTCCACCTGATAAAAGGATGTGAACATTATTATGCAAAAACAACAAATGTAGAATTAATAAAAGGGAAAAAAAAATCATGTAGCCAAAGTTATTGTATTACTAGATAAAAAGAAAATTAATTACTGAGATATTTAGATTAGTCCATGCCATCATGCTCCATAATTTTTCCCCCCTACATAACAACAGGAAAAGGTAAAGAAACCCTAAAATGGATAGATATCTTTATAGAAAATGTCTGTTTTTAACCCTCAAGGTTTCAAAACTTAAAGAGAATTTTGTAAACTTGTTTCAGCAGATCTAAAGAGTGGCAGTGGGGAAAAGGGGGAAACACATCAGAAGAAATTATCTTAATGATATAAAGAATGTAGAGAGGCTTCCCTAACTCTAGAATGAGAAGGCTCACTTTATTTCAGAGTTCGGATTTAAAGGAAAATAAATAGGTTTTGCTGATTAAAATTTTTAAGTATGAAAAGATGCTCACACAATTTTTCTCATTATTTTAGTTTTTAAGTCTCAAAACCAAACCACTCAAAGCCAGCTTAACTTTTCAAATTAACATTTGCTACCAATTAGTTCATAATGAGTATTTGTCTGAAATGTTTAATGGCCATAAGAAAGCTTTTAAAATTGAAAAACTTTTATGTTTAGGACTAATTGTTACCCTGCCTAACTTATTAGTGCAACCAGTTTGATCACCCAAATTGTTCGTGAGGTTCTAAACATGAGGGCTTGGCTCTCAAACAGGATGACAGAGCTCCTGCCTCTCTTTAACATCTTGCATAGGAAATCTTTTAAACAAAGGGTAGATCTCAATTGGTTGTTTTGTATTTAAACCTCACACTAATCCCATTGCCCTCAATAGAAAGTCTGTATATGAATTGAGTGTGGGCTACCCATTCACAAAGCTATTGAGAAAAGGAAATGGCCCTTTATTTCATCCTTAAGTCCAGTTTTCTTAACATTTTTTTTCTTGGTCTAATTAGTACCTCAAAGAATCCTTTCTGACTTTATTGGGAATACTTCTAAAGTTTCACCATTAAACGCAATGTTTACTCTGTTTCTGTTTTTAGTTGATTAAGATTTTTGTTTGTTTGTTAATCACAAATGAGTAATTTTATTGAATGCTATATAGGAAGCATTTTACAACGCCATAGGATTTTTCCACTTTAATCCATTAGAATAGTGGGTTTTCTCATTTAGAATCATCCTTGCATTATTTGAAAAACCCACATGGTCATGATTTTTTATTCCTATCTTTTGAATTGTATTTGATAATATTTTATTTAAGATTTTTACAACCAAGTAAAGTTGACATTTAATTCTGTTTTGGATATCAAGTTTATACTAGCCTCAAAAATAAATTGAATGAATGGCCTTTCCTTTTTATTTTTTCATCTAAGAATTCAAAATTATTGGTGTAAAGTAGGTTGTAGAATTCTGTTATATTTTTGAATTATGTCTTTATCTGTAGTTATGCTCTCTTTTTCCTTTGTAATATTTATTTGCTTATTCTTTTCTAACTTTAATCAATCTTTCCAGAGATTTATTTCATTAATATTTTCAAAGATTAAGCATAAATGATGATCTCTAGTATTACTTTAATTTCTATTTCATTAATTTCCACTCTGTTATTTTCTTGCTACTATTTTCATTGAATTTATTGAGTTTTTCTTTTCTAGACTCTTGAATTTAATGCTGGTTCATTAATTTTCCCTTTTCCCCTAATGTGTTTATTTAAGGCTATAAATCTTTTAAATAATTGGTTAGATGCATCCCATTAATTTGTTTTAATTTTTACTATTTCCATTATTTTCATCTCTAGATATTTAACAATTTTTTACTTAATTATTTTTGTTGTTGGGGTGGAAGAAATTTTCTCTACCTTTTCATGTTCTTCTAGCTGGTGTAATAATTAAATCCACATGAGACAGATTAACGAGAAAATAATCACATACATACGTATGGGAACCCCACATACATGAGAGTTTCAGAGACAGAAAGTTCAAATGGGGTATAGATGCCATTCTGAGCTAAAGATGAGGTAAGGCTTCTCAGGGCTTCAGAAGGGGAAGAGATTGCATGCATGATGATAGGAAGAACAAATGTTCAGTAATTAGAAGTTTGCCCTGCCCTACAGATAGTCATTAAAAAGTTATTCTAGTAATAACTCTTGTTATGGGCAAGGTCCGGATTTAAATTCTTTAAGGGAAGGGTAAAAGTTTCTCTTGTGCCCACAGGTCTTATTGTCTTCAGCTCAAAATAACCCATGTGCCAAAGTAGCACATTTTGGAGGGAGGCCTATTCTGAACCCCTTCACTTTTTAACCCATAATCCATTCAGATTTTTTTAAAGGTACGGTAGTAAACTTTTTCTTTTTGCTATATTTTATATATTAATATATGCTCTGCATGAAGTTATCTCTGGTTTTGTTAAAACTCCCTTTTATCCTGGCATTTCATCATTTTTTAATAAACACTCAATTCTTAAAAAGAATGTGCAGTTTTTATTTTTTAGGGCACAAAATTCTACATAAAACTATTAGATTGATAGATGAATATATTATTTGATTCTTCTCTGTATTATTTGTTGCTTTATGATTTATAAGAATGGTGTACAATATAAAACTTATGAATTGTTTATGTTTGAAATTTTGCCATTAATATTTTTTGACCGTGGTTCACTGAGTAACTGAAACCATGGATAGCGAAACTGCAATAACAGATAAGAGGGCACTACTGTATTCAGATGGCCTATTCCATGTCTCTACCCTGCTCAGTGATTATGGCCCAGATCTCTTTAAAATTTTACCATCCCAGCTCCTAAGCCTCAAATATGGTACAATTACCAATTTGCTACAGTTATAAAATTTCCTTGTTTCTGATAATAAGATTTTTTCTATTTTGTCTACAAGTTTAGCTTTATTAAAAAATAGTTTTGGTTTGCTGCATTTGGCTAACTAGTTTCATATGTGCTTGGGGTAGTTGGTGCATTTTGCATCTGCATTCTTCCATATTGATCTATAGTTCCTCTAATAACTTAACACTCACTAATATTTTGATTTCCTATTCCCAGTAGTAACCATTAATTATATTTTCACGGATCATTGGAACTCCCTTGACTTGCCTTTGTACTTTCTTCTGTATCTGTGTCCACTCCGTTTTTTTAGAATGCCTTCTCTGTGCTTTCTACTTTTCTGCAAACCACCATCATTCAGGGTCCATCCAGATGCATGCACTTGGGTTACATTTTCTTCCAGCTTCTACCTCCAATTGATCTCTTCTCCCATGAAATCCCCATGGCTTTAATTATCTAAAGGCATTAGTCTTCACTTAATGTTAGGCACTTATTTTCTTTTCATGGATGCATATCTGACTTTACCTTTTAGTCTGTGACTTCTTAGAACAGAGAGTATGGATTTTGATTTCTTAATTTTTCTTTTAGCTCCAAGTCCTGTGCATTGTAGTTTGATTTAGTAGGTTTTCAATAAACAATAAATTGAATAATTGGGTCTCTTACTGTGTTTAAAGTACAGAGCACATAGTAGATTGTAATTAAATATTTAGGTTAATGTTTAATTAAGTAAACAAGCAAATCCTATTCTCTGCCATCTTGACATAGAGGAAACAGTGTGACTTAGAGTTCAAATGTATCTGGGTTAAAAAATCAACTTCTGTTACCTACAGCTTAATGATTCTGGCAACTCAATTAACTTTAAAGAATGTCATTTTCCTCATTATTGAAGATGAATAATATATATCTTATAGTATTGCTACCATATTTCCCCAAAAATAAGACTGGGTCATATATTAATTTTTGCTCCAAAAGATGTATTAGGGCTTATTTTCAGGTGATGTCTTATTTTTTTCATGTACAACAATCTACATTTATTCAAATACAGTCATGTCATCTTCAGGAACATCATTATAACTCTCCAAACCCCAAATTCTGACTTGAATTTCTTGTGACTCCTTTTCCTATAGAACCATTGGCTCCAATCTCTCATGTCCAGCAATAGAGCTCTCCTTAAATGAGCACTTCTTATCCATGTAGCCTGCTCATAGTGCATTGGCAGCACAGCTGGCAGTGATTTTATCCCAGGAATTCTTCACCCAAGTCCTGACCTCTTGCAGGCGAGGCTTCACAAAGTTTCTGAGCTGATTTCTCTCCTTTCTATTTTCAATGTAGTCATTGATTTCTATGCTCAAATGGTCCTTGAATGGCTTGTTTATTGCAATATCAAGAATCTGAGATAGGCAGTCATTCTTGCCGGAATCATTATTTAATCTATTCTCTCTGCAAGGAAGTTCTTCATCTCTTTAGCGCAGTAAGTGCTGGCTGAATCCCAGACTAGCAGACCCCTTTGGCCATCTCACAAAACAAGTAGTAGCATTAAATCAACCCACTTCCTTATAACTGCGCGTGTGCACCAGGCATTTTCGGTTTCAAGAACATAAATGCCTGAAACACGTTCAACCTTATCTTTCTTGCCCTTAGTGATGATTAGAGATGGGCCTTTCTTTCTATCCAGATAAATTGCCAAAACACAGGTAACACGTGCACTTTTGTAACCAGTGGAGGGAATGTAGATTGACGAGGCACCCCTCTGATCAATTGTCGTTTGAGATCCTTGGCCCATAAACACTGCCGGTTCATCCATAGCAATCACGTTAGAGAGTTGGTATTTAGAAAAGTCGATGCCATCAACAAAGGACTTGAATGCAAGTGCACATTTAATAACTTCAGTATCTTCCAGCTTGAACAGTGTTTTTGATCTTAGAGACAGTTCATGTTGCTGAAGGAAGCCATCTAGCCAGTGTTGTGATGCTTTGAATTCTTCTGGGGATATTTCTAACTGTGGAGCCATTGAAAGGGCAAATGCTTGAATATCAGACCTGCGCACAACCAAGGCCTTTGCTCTCCTGTCAGCAATCCATTCACAGATGATGTCTTCCAGCTCAGAAAATAGTGTTGCCGACCTGATCCACACTTGCCATTCTTAGCATTTCCCTCATCCACCTGTTGACTGAGGTTATCATAACTCTGCTCGCCATTTTGGGACCATTCGGAAATCCAACTTCTTCTCTTTGCAGAAAGCCGTAAGATTCTTGCCCAGGGAGTCCTCCACTATTCCTTTCTTGTACTCAATGGAATAGATCTTTCTTTTTGGACTCATCTTGTCTGGGGGTCAAAATATTATTCCCTTTAAATCTACCATGAAATAAAATGTTCATTGAAGACTTATGAGACCGGAGTGGCAACAAAAATGATGACAGTTAAGAATGATGGTCCCCACAAAAGCGACAAAAAATTGCAGGCACCAAAATTCAGAAAACGTTTCTTTATTTCACATGAGTGCATTAAGTACATCCATTACAACACATGGCATATTGAATTATGAAGATTCATATTAAACACAACCACGTCTGCTCATTATGAAGTGCATATGTTATTTGTACGTTGTATCTGGACTCCGATTGGTCATTCAACAATAAGTCTCAAGTTCATCTGTTTATATAGACATTTACTTCTCGTCCAAAGGCACCCACCTGGGTATTTACAAATACTTAATTATAATTTATATTATCATTTATTTTAAGTATTAATGTCAATAACATTATTTATTTATATTTAATTACATATTAATATTATTATTTTATAATTAAATATGTTTGTCATGTGTTGCAACAGATGTACTAAGTGCGTCTGTCTGGCTGACAATCTTAACTGGGGCTTGTTTTCTGGTTAGGTCTTATTTTCAGGGAAATACGGTATGAAAATGAATGAGATTATATGTGTGCAAACACTTTTTAAATTAACACAGTAGATAGTACTAGTTGCTATCTGAAAAGTTTAAATAACTAAGGAGTGATAAAAATCTTAGAAAAAGGGACATTGTATTTTGGATAAGAAGGAAGAATTGAAGGGAGAAAGATACAATTACAAAGCAAAGAAATATACAGAAAATAAAAAATTAGAAGAATTCCTGGATTGAAAAACTGTAGAGAAGGAAAACAATGGATTCTTACGGAAAACACAGACAGACTAGAATGGAAAATTTAAAATAGAAAATAATAGCATATTTTAAGACTATCTAACATGTTATAAATGGTTGAAATTCACAAAATTAGTAAAAGTATCTTAAATATATTTGAAAACTATTCTCTTGCTTCAAAATCAAATTAACAAATAATAAGGCTCTCTCTCTCTTTCTCTCTCTTTCTCTACCAGTTGTTGTTTTTATCAATTCTCCAAAATAATTTTAGAGGTATGCATGTTATGTAAATATAACCTGAAATATAATAAATAAAGACTTTATATTGCTGATTCATATTTTCTTTCATGTTTTTAGTTTGAAAAGTATATTCAAACATACTTCAGTATTATTAGTACATCCATAGAAAATATAAAGAGTTTTTTCTTACAATGCAATCTCATTTTTTTTGTGCTTAATATATATTTGTAAATAATCAAATCATCCCTGAAAATATTTTTTTTCCTCTCTCTTAATATAACTACTGCAAATTGGTGCTTCGGTAATTTGGCTAACAAATATGGACTGAACACAAAGACATGACATACTGGAGATAGAAATGAATCCCAGGCTTGTCTATATTTAAACAAGTCAGTAATAACTGTTTTAAAAGAGTACAATAGACATTGATGCTTCAGGAATTCAGAGCAAGAAAATCTTTTATCATTGAATCCATTATTAAAACATATTAATTTTACTCCAAACTGCTTAATTCATAGTAGGGTCCACAAGGTAGCCAACAACTACTGGAAGAATACTGAGGTCTGGCAGGCTTTTTGCTGTAGTGATTTGAAAGTCTGGTTTAGTAATGTGAGAATCGTAGATAACATATTGGCTGGGTTGACATACTGCATGGGTTCAAATCCTGCTTACTAGCTGTGTAAACTTGGGAAAATTACTCAGCCTCCTGTGCATTCACTTTCTCATTTGTAAAATGGGGAAACTGAGAATGATTACTTCACAGGTTTGTTATGAGAATTAAATGTGTTAATATATATATAAAGTGCTTAGAGGAATGCCTGACGTAGTAAATGCTCAAAATCATTCATTGCGATTAATATTGGCTCTGCTCTTGTACTATTTCCAGCACTGTATTAATTATTTAGCATCTCTGAGCCTTAGTTTTCTTATTTATAAATGAGATAAATACCTCATGACACTATTAAATGAGATAATACACATAAAAAATTATCGATCAGTCCTAGTTCAATAAATGTTAACCTAAAAATAAACATTGATTTACTTATCATAATATTAATCATAATGTAATTGGGTTTTTAGTAATCTAAAACCACAACGTAAATCACTTGAATGTGTTGATCACATCCCAAAAATTCGAAATTCTGAGTTCCAAGAATAACCTTAGAAGCACTGGATTAGAAATCAGGAAATCTAAATTTTAGTTTTGATTTTTCTATTCTCTGTTTGAAATTAAAAAGTTATTTACATTTTCTAAACTTTGGTGTCATTTATAAAGTGAAGGAGTGGGTATCTGCTTCCATTTTGGGGACTGTATTTGATGTATCTTTAATGTCCTGAGGTGGTTTTCAGACTGCATTTCTACTTTTGATGACATGTACTATAAATGCATTAGTGATGTTATGAGTTAGACGTTTTTGTTAGCCGGAGAATCACTTTCTTGGAAAATAGCTTAAATTTTCAAATGCAATTTTGGAATCTTGCCTTCCCACCTCAACCACAAGAATTATATGCTCCTAAAAATTTTCATGGTCAAAAAACTTGTAATTAAAACAAACCAATTACTGAGAAAATAGGTTTCAGGGGAACTTTTATAAATACTACTTTATGTTCACAAAAATAAGATAAGCAAGAAAGCAAAGTAAATAGACTACCAATGGCATTTTGTCTTAAATAATAATAATCGATGCTGCAATTCCATTTTTATATATAGCCTCCATTTAGCTAGGAAATACATGATCTGTTGAATCATTGTCATCACATTTTCCTTTCATTCTCTGAACATAATTTCTTTTAATTATTTGAATGTGTTTATAACTTCATTGAAGTCTTTGCACGCTAAAGTCAACATCTGGCCCCCCCAAGAATCAATGTTTATTGACTACCTTCATTTCTGACTCACAATTTCCTGACACTTTGTATGTCTTTTAATATTTCGTCAAAAATTGAACATTTTAAATAATGTGTTGTTGTAGCTATCGATCCTGATCTATGTTTTTGAGTTTTTGTTATCTACTATAAACAAAATTCACTAAGTATTCCCTTACTGAAAGATTTATTCAGGAAAAAATAGGAACTGCAGTAGAGTAAGTGCAGACACGGCAAGCCACATGCACACAGAAGACGGAGAAGAAACAGGACGACCTTTTAGGGAGGGGCAAAGGAAGTCAAGGGAAGGGGCTGCCACAACCATGGAGCTCTGTTATAACCACAGAGTTCTTTGGTGGGGCTTTCTCCACTGACATAGGGTGTAAGAGATCCTCCCACAAGCCCTCCCAGTTCCCGTCCAACAAAGGTTAAAGTCTTTGTTGTATATTTTGACATTGTTGTTTTAATAGCTTCCTTGGAGTTATTAAACTGCAGAATCTGTGTTCCCTGTGGAAAGTGGCTGCTCAGTTTCTTCTTCTTTTTTCAGCTTGGCTTCTTCAGGGTCACACATGGATATGCATAGTCCATGATTTTGGGGCTAGGTTGTGCACTCAAACACTTCAACTCCCTGAGGCTTCTTGCTCTGCTAATACACGTGTGTATGACTGAGGAGCACATTCAATGTTCAGCCAGGTCTAAAGTCAGCTTTGGCTTTCACTTTCTGCAGGGTGTCTCTGGGTCTCCCTGCATATAGGCATAGTTTTCTGGCCAACCAAGGCTCATCAAGTACTTCTGTGGTTCTCTTGCTTATGGAATCTCTGATTAAATGTCTGTCTCGAGCACTACTGACCCCTAACTAGATTGCCGCTTTAGGTTGGCAAAACTGCAGGTTTTCCTTGTTTGTTTTGTAAGGACTTCACCCCCCCCCCCATCCATACCTCCACTTCCTTGTCTGTCCCCTCTGGGTTCTTTCTGCTGTTTTTCTTGGACAGTGTCACTCACAGGTGAAACTATCAGTTTTGCAGATTGGGCTGGGCTAGGCCAAGGAGGTGGGGGAGGTAGAAGGGGTGGATAGTGGTGATGACAACATCCCAGGCAAGAAGGATTCAAACTTCTGTTCTTCTTTCGCAAAGCTCGAGAAGTTTTTTGCAGACAGAATTTGTTAGCCTTTTCATGCTGTAGGCTGAAGACCTTCTCCTAAACCTTTACAAAAGATGGAATATTCTTATAATGTTGATGAAAGAACAAGAACATTTAAACCTGTAGAGAATTTTTATAAAAATTTGAGTCAAAAAGAGAATATACCTGGCAGCAAGATCTCAACAGACTGAAATAAATACTTCAAAGAAATGATACTTTGCAGCTTCTTTTATGCATTTGGAATTAAGGAGGGAAGTAAGAATGATTACATGAGGGTGGAAAAAAAACAAGGCAGGATAGTTAAGATTACGTTCTCTGTTAAGGATGGTCATGCTTTAGAAGGAGGAATCTGAAAAGAGGCATTTCAAAGGAGTAGTACCCTAGATACGCAGAAACAATGGACATAGGTTGCTAATGGCAAAGATAAGCCTTTTACTGAAGAAGTTACATGTCTGGGCTGTAACTATCCACCATGACCTGCCCAGTTAGAAATTTATGATTAGATCACCCTGTGAGGTTACTTGCCATAGAACCCCCATTTTTGTATCCACAATAAAAATAAATAAATAAATAAAAAATTAAAAGGATGGAAAAATCATCTATTTTTCTAGTACCTTCGCATATATCCTGAATCCTACCTTATAACTATGTTCTAAATCTAAAGGGTTTTTCCTTCTAGGAGTTTTTCGGTATTTTAAAAACCAGAAAGTGTATGTAGTTTCCTAATTTTCTTCTTCTCTGGGCAGGCCAAAGACCGTTGCTCTCTTTTACTTGTTTCTTTTATAATGTGAAGATAATAACATCTACCTCAGAGAGGACAATACAAGTTCAGAAGATACTTTTTGTTAGAGAGTACTGAAAAAAACAGTGCTAGGACTTAATCTTAGAGGAAACACTACTCTATCCCTAAGCCATTTTTAAGATGACGAGAGAAAGAAAAAAAGAAAGAAAGAAAGAAAGAAAGAAAGAAAGAAAGAAAGAAAGAAAGAAAGGAAAGGAAGGAAAGGAAGGAAAGGAAGGAAAGGAAGGAAAGGAAGGAAAGGAAGGAAAGGAAGGAAAGGAAGGAAAGGAAGGAAAGGAAGGAAAGGAAGGAAAGGAAGGAAAGGAAGGAAGGAAGGAAGGAAGGAAGGAAGGAAGAAAGAAAGAAAGAAAGAAAGAAAGAAAGAAAGAAAGAAAGAAAGAGAAAACCACTAAGATAACCAAAGAATAAAACCAATTTTGGGGCGGAGTCACTTTTGAAGGAGTGAAAAACATTAGAAGTTGTACAAAACAGTTTTCAGAAGTACCTGAGAACTGTTAGTTTTTTTTTTGTTGTTTGTTTGTTTGTTTGTTTGTTTTTTGAAGGACTTTTAAAATTGGAGATTTAAGGGTCTTAAATTGAAATTTAATTGTTCTTCTCCAGGAGCAACAGTAACACGCAGGTGGGTGGTTGGTCTTTATAATGAGGAAGTAAGGTAAGCCAGCCTCTCCTTTTAGAAAAACATCCTGTTTGGGCTTTCAGTTGCCCCAGGCAGTGGGCAAAGCTCAAGTGGTAAATTTGTTTCTGAAGGGCATTTAATTTGAAAGTTTATTCTTTTCAACTTTTGAAGACATATGCATACACATGTTTTCATTCCCTAAGCACTCAGCAGTCAGGAAAGGAGGGAGCAAATAAATGGATGATAAAACTCTCTCAGCGTGGATTTAGACACTTCAAGCTGGTAGATCTTAAACAGTGGCATTTTCCAGCTCTGAGAAGGAGGAATAATTAGTTGCTCCTCACAGGAGGCAGGGCTAGCAGGTAGAAATAGCGCAAACATCACTAAATGATTATCTGAAAGAAAGAGAAATGTCTATTGAGTGGATACACCACCAACATGATATGATTCTTCAATAAATATCACTAAATTCAATTTTGGGAGAAAACATCTGGTTAGTAAAAAGTCTTAGAAGTCTTAAAACTTTCCACTTAGTTTTTGTTTATTTTATTCTCATATTAACAGCGTAGGACCTATTAGCTAATTCTTACCAGCCATAGATTGGAAATGCTTTAGGGAATAGATAAAATGAATTTGTAAGCTGTTGTATATTTGCTTACAAAAATTAATGTGTTTATAATTTTTAAAATAATTGATTCTTTTAATAAATAAATTGATTCTTTTAATTTTCTGTAATAGTGTTTATAAGGTGTTGTCAAAGAAAGAGCATCAAGACTAAGAAAAAGTCTTGTAAGAGTTTATTTGAGCCAAACTGATGACAATTGCTGGGAAGCAAAATCTCAATGGATTGAGAAAATGCTCTGGAGAATGATGGTTTTGCAGCTTATTTTATGCATTGGAATCAAAGGAGGAGACGTCATGAGGGTTACATGAATTTCATGGGTGGTAAATTAGGGAGGCAGAGGAAAGCAAAGTGGGGGAAATCTCTGAGATTGGACAAAAAGCAAGACAGAGTGACATATACTTATTTTACACTGGTGGTGTAGATGAAAACAGGGATTCTATGGAAAATAACCTCACAGGGTGATCTGATCATAAATTCCTAACTGGGCAGGTTACGGTGAGTAGTCACGCCTGAAGTCTATAATTTCTTTAGTGAAAGGTTTTGGGCCAACCCTGTCCACTGTTTCTGTGCATCTAGGTTAACACTTGTTTGAAGTACCAGAAATAATACCCCTTGAAGGCGGTATTAACCATCAAGAGAGCACATAATCTTGTCAACTATCCTGTAATCTGATCCATGACTTGCTTCTCCCACCTCCATGTAATCTTTCCTATGTTCCCTGCTTAATTTCAAATACATGAAAGAAGCTGCAAAACTGTTTTTTGTTTGTTTGTTTGTTTTAGAGCATCTGAGATATTTCTCCCTGGCGTATGTCTTCAGTTTGGCTCAAATAAACTCTTATAAAATTCTCTACAGGTTTGGACATTTCTTACATTGACCATGGGTACAGGATAGTTAACATTTACAGTACATAGAGATGATATTTAGGCAACAAGATAACAATGTGTTCTAGTGCTCTGGTGCAGGCGGTTGTGCCTTCAAGGGGTCTGGAAAAAATAATTACCCTGACATTTCAAAGTTATGTTATCTTAAATGCATAAGACAATAGACAATTTCAAAGGTAAAGACTGACTTTTGTCAAGGAAGCTACAGGCCTAGGACATGACTTCCCACCATGATCCATTTTTTAGTTAGGAATTTTTACATTCAGACCACCCTGTGCGGTTGCTTTTGGTCTCTGAGTTTGTAAGGCCTGCTAAGAGGGTCTACCCTGAGCTTGTCAGGTTTAGTATATGGCCCCTTTTTCATCCACAGTATTAATTTAATTTTTACTTAAAAAATCAGAGGTTACATATGAGGTCTGACAATTAAGTTTGGGAACTTGTTGCAACGATGTTGCTAACCTTTTTTGCTATCACAGGAATTATTCATTATGAATTTGTACCAACTGGACAGTTAACCAAGTTTACTATTGGAAGTGCTGAAAACTCTGCGTGAAAGAGTTAGATGACCTGAAGTTTTCACTAACAATTCATGGCTTTTGCATCACAACAATGCACCAGTTCACACAGCACTGTCTGTTAGGGAGTTTTTAGCCAGTAAACAAATAACAGCATTGGAACAAATAACTACTCACCTGATCTGGCCACCAATGACTTTTTTTACCCAAAGATAAAGGAAATATTGAAAGGAAGACATTGTTGACCGGCAAAAATAACTCTTTAGAAAATCCACCAAAAGAATAGTTTATTCAGGAAAAGATAAAGAAACAAAAACCACCACCACTGTGCCAGAATGCACAGCTCCATCCTGGGGCTCCAGCCGGCTGCCCACATGAAGAAGAATGATCCCGGTTCCAAGATGGCTATTCTATATATCCGCATCCCTCCCCAGATAGTTACCACAAAGTCCAACAGGAAGTCAGGACCAGAGAGCTAACAAGGGGCCCAGCTCCACCCACAGTCCTCCCAGCTCTATGATTAGGCATTTTAAGATGCCAGTTCACTTTTATTAACATTTTGGGATAAAATGGATATCAAGGGTAATACGATAACAGCTCTGATGGCCAGTCCAGAAAAAGAGTTCCAGAATTGCTTAGAAGGGTGGACTAGGCGTTGGCATCAGTGCATATCTTCCCAAGAGGAGTACTTCAAAGGTGATAATAGTGATATTCAGGAATGAGGTATGTAGCACTTTTTCTAGGATGAGTGTGTGAACTTAATTGTCAGACCTTGTATAATGCAGGTTGAATGGATTTTCAGAACATTTTCGAGTTGCCAGGGATCTTTCAGAACATCTGGCCCTGTCTTTTTTCCTAAGCCATTCCTTGCAGATGGTGATCCAGTTTTCCTATAAAGGCTCCTGTCAAGAGGAGGCTCATGGCACTTGGAGGCTATTCACTTTTAACACATCTGTGCAGCTCAAGGTACATCATCAGTATCCTATAAATAATCCAGATAAAGAAATTGTACCAAATATAGAGAAACTGTCCTATTCTATCCACAATCACTCCTGTCAAATACTCATAAGGAATTGAGTATGCATTTTGCTTATATCAAGCTCTGGGTTGATTTCTCTATTATCTATAGTTTCTGGGAGGCTGAATTGTATAAGGGTCAGGAGCATAAGATTCAGAATCACTACCTTTGTTAGTTGTGTGACATCTTTTTTACCTTTAATCTCAAAATGGAGATATTAGTAGTAGTGCTTCCTTTGAGGTTGAATATTGCATAATAATAATACTGATAACATTTACTGCTTTTTATTTATCAGACTTTTTTTCCAAGACATCTAAAATGGCTTGATTATTATTTTCCTTTCTTTTTTTTTTTTTATTAGTTTCAGGTGCACAAGACAAAGTAATACTTAGATGTTTATCATTTATATCCCTCACACTGTGGACCTCCCTCTCCCATATCAGACATTGTTTTAAGCTCTGTGTGTTTAACCCCTTTTAAACTTTAAAATATTTTAATCATTTTATTTAACCTCCTATCTAACAGCTGAGTATTGTTATTATCCTATTTTAGGGATGAAGACAGTCAAGTATAGAGAGGTCTTATCTTCTGCCAAGATCATACAAGTAGGGAAAGTCAGATTCAGGATATGGAACTGGCAGCTTTCTTCTAGGACCCATTCTTTCAAATAATTCTGGAGTTATCTGCACAAAATGTTTTTTTTTTTTTTTTTTGAAATTTTGTGCTTACGGTCATATTTTTAAAAGCCTCTATTTACTTTCATGCTTTTATTTCTTTTAATTTTCTTTCATACATGATGCTTATTCAGGTGTTCCATATAATTATAATATTGATTTATAAAAATCTGAAGTCAGACATTTGCTCTTCTTCTTCTTCCTTAAGTTTTCTTTTTTTCCCCATGAAACCATAGTTCAGAATGAAATCACATTTTCATCCCCTTTGCATATTCTTCTTTAATTTCAAATTTTGGAAAATTAAGGGTTTCAATAATGAAATACGACTTCTTAAAATAATAAATAATTGTATATCCTAAATATTTATAAGCAGAAATTCCTGGTTCTCAATAAAAATAAAGTACTGTATTATACTAGAAAACAAACAAAGCAACAAATCAAGAACCAAAAACAAAATAAAATAGCAAAAGAGGGCTTTCCAACCCTATTGTGGTACATAGAATGCCAATTGTCAATAGAATTTTTTTCAGTATTTGTATCTCAGACTTGAAGGAGTTATCATAATCATCATCATTACTTATAATATTATTTGACATATTCAACATAATGCTTCATTATTCTGGCTTCGTTACCAAAAATTTATAATGTAATGGACTTTCAAAATAATTTTCTCACACATTTAAGTGCATAAGCTCTAATGTTTTTAATCCTTTTCAAGTGAAAATATTTTGAAAATATACTGTAAAGTCTTCTCTATTTAGAAAAGAGATACTGATCCTGAATCTTTTCTTGATAATTCTAGTTCATCAGTATTAACAAGAAACATCCAGTGAGATTTAGGATTGATTGATTGATAAGTATTCACTGAAGAAAACAAAGTTTCTATATGTACTTATTTTTCATTGTGTTTTCCATAAATAGTTGCTAAATACTTGCTGTATGGCAGATACTATATATCCAAGCACAATAAAGATGCAATGAGCTAAAAGCTAAAGGAGAAATGTTTGTGTGCATATTTTAAGTGTTCCATCAGAATATTGTAATATTTCCATTCTTAGCACAGTCATTCAAAGTACATAAGGGAAAGAA
Organism: Rhinolophus hipposideros; assembly: GCF_964194185.1. Classification (NCBI taxonomy): domain Eukaryota; kingdom Metazoa; phylum Chordata; class Mammalia; order Chiroptera; family Rhinolophidae; genus Rhinolophus; species Rhinolophus hipposideros. Next base: position 71,334,644 of record NC_138053.1, on the reverse strand, counting down.
TGTGCTACACATCTTCTATAGGGCTTTAAACAAGTCACACGACCTCTATGGAACTTAGTTTCTTCATCTATAACAGTATGCATTGGACCTAATCAATGTCTCCCCACAATAATCCAGACCATGTGAGAACAATATCCAGGGTTTCTTTCTTTCCTAGGGTTTCTGCTTCTTTTTTCCCCCCATTCATTAGCAAGGATTTGGGGCTCAGTTTATTTGTTTCTATCTCTTTTACATTTATAATGTCCACAATAGATATTTTGGATATTGGTTTAATTTTTTTTTTATTGAGTTATAATTGACATGTAACATTATATTTGTTTTAGGTGTACAACATAATGATTCAGTATTTTTATAGAGTGAAATGATCACCACAATAAGACTGCTTAGCGTCTGTCACCATACATTGTTACAAAATTTCTGTTCCTATGATGAGAACTTTCAAGATTTTCTCTTAGAAGTTTTCAAATATGCAATACAGTATTAACTATAGTCATCCTGGTATACATTATATCCTCATGACTTATTTATTTTATAACTGTACATTTGTACCTTTGATCCCTTTCATCATTTGCCCACCCCCTGCCTCTAGCAGCCAACAATCTGTTGTTTGTATCTATGAGCTTTATTTGTTTATTTTTACGTGTTTTTTTGTTTTGTTTTGTTTCTTTTTAGATTCCACATATAAGTGATATCATAGAGTATTTGTCTTTCTCTGTCTGACTTTTTTCACTTAGCATAATGTTCTCAGGGTCCATCCATGTTGTCACAAATGGAAAGATATCCTTCTTTTTTATTGCTTAATAATATTCTATTATAGACAGTATACCTCCCATATCTGTGGTTTTACTTTCTGCAGTTTCAGTTATCCATGGCTGGCTGTGGTCAACAGGGGTCCAAAAATATTAAATGAAAAATTTCAGAAATAAACAATTTATATGTTTTAAATTGCATGCCATTCGGAGTAGCACAATAAAATCTTACTGTGTCCTGCTTTCCATCTGGGACATGACACATCTCTCTGTTCAGTGTATCTATGCTGTACACTCTAATCATCTGCTAGTCATTTAGTAGCCTTCTTGGTTATTAGATCAATGACCATGGCATCACAGTGCTTACGTTCAAGTAACTCTTATTTTATATAATAATGCCCCAAAGCACAAGAATAGTGATCTTGGCAATTCAGATATGCCAAAGAGAAGCCACAAAGTGTTTCCTTTAAGTGAGAAGGTAAAAGTTCTCAACTGAATAAGGGAAGAAAGAAAACTATACGTTGTAATGACTAAGGTCTATGGTAAGACTGAATCTTCTATCCATGAAACTGTGAACGAAAAGAATTTTGTGCTAGTTTTGCTATCACACCTCAAACAGCAAAAGTTACAGCCACAATGCATGATAAGTACTTCGTTAAGGTGAAAAAGTCATTAAATTTGTTGGCTGAAGACATAGTAGAGTTCAGTATTAAGTACAGTTGGAGGCATCCACTGGGAATCTTGGAACATATCCTTGCAAATAAGGGGATGATTACTTAGATTGCTTCCATGTCTCAGCTATTGCAAATAATGCTGCAGTAAACACGGGATACATATATCTGTTAAAAAAAAGTTAGTGTTTTTGTTTTCTTTGGATAAATACCCAGAAGTAGAATTAATGAATAATATGGTAGTTCTATTTTTAATTTTTTAAGGAATCTCATACTCTTTTCCATAGTAGCTGCCCAATTTACATTCCTACCAACAATGTACAATAGATACCCTTTTCCCACGTCCTCTCCAACACTTGGTTTTTCTTGTCTTTTTAAAAATAACCATTCTAACAGGTGTGAGGTGATATCAGTAAAATTTTTAAACATTTAGCTTGGTTTTCAATATGAAAAATTCAGGTGGTTTTTAAGATCTCTTCCATTATGTAGCATTCCAAAATTCATGATTTTGTATCTGGATTTGTACATCTATTCTTGTGTCATCTGATAGATTATATTTTATTATAAACAGATAATAATTTGTAGAAATAACACATGAAAAAAAACAGAAGTTACCTCCAGTATAGAATTGTCAGTGATGTGAAATTCACTGGATGTAAAAGAATTTGGTGTAATTAACTTAAATTTAAAAGCCCTCAAGAATAAGCCTATATGTGCTTAGTTTTTAAAATGCTCTAATGTTTTATAACTATCTCATAAATTTTCTGGGGGGTGAGGATAATACGAAGAAATAAACTATGTAATCATCATGCACAGTAAAAAGTACATGATATAGGATTAAACATTATGCCTGTATGTATTTTTGAGATATGGGAATATTGGATAACAAGAATAACTTTTAGCTTTCTTGAACTTGAAGAACTAAAGTACATACACACACACCCACAAAAAAACACACACTACAGTGGAATCTCTTAATTTAACAAAATTGTTAATAGGAGCCAGCATATGTATACATGAGAAAGTATGTATAAAAATCTCACAATTAAAAAAAATTACATTGGCAAAAGAAAAAAGCATATTTTTCCCTTTAGATATCTTATTCAAAACATCACCCTTAAACTTACTAAAGTTATTATTGATATTGATATCTGCTTGTTATACATTGTCTGCATGGAAGTGTTTATTTCAAGTATTTATTCCTGTTTTTTATTCTCTTTCTGAAATGTTTAGCCTTGTTTTTCTTATTAAATGCATGGCGTATCTTTGTATTTATATTAACACTTCCTCTGGGAACACCTAAAAAAATGCTTTGAAATTTTCTTTATATCCTCACAGTATCCCTAAAGGGCATTGTTATGGTGTATTTAAGCTTGGGAAAATAAACCCAATAGAATATAAATTATAATTATGATTACTGGTGATCCTGATGAGAAACAAGATCATTTTTCTCTTTTAGGACACAATGCAGGATGAGATTTTATGAAAAAGTGATTATCTTTTTTTATTTAGTTATATTCATGTCTGAGATACTTGAATGTTTCTTATACAAAGAACTATACACTAAAACAAAATTTCAGGAGATGTCACCAATGTTGGTGATTACCAAGAGATTTTTGAGAGAAGCCATAGATGGAAAATAGGTTGAAAACCCATGATTCTGATATTTGTTAGCTGTCTTGGAATAGGACAAAATTGGACTTAAAAATACAATTCAGAAAATTTTTCAGAAAAGTTTTATTCTCTAGTTTGTTTGTAATATAAGATGAGATCTAGAGAAAAAAAAATCACAGTGGATCAAATAACTTCTTCCGTGAGCTGTTAGATCACATCTGATTTTGAAAGTCTAATGTTTCAGAGTATCCTTATGCCTCCATTTTAGAGTTAAAGATGGATGCCAGATGGACACCATCTGTATCTATCTCATTAGTGGACTAATGTTTCTCTACAATGGGCTAAAAATGTGGGAAATAAGAAAGATAAAATAGAAATTTTTATCATACTATATAGTAAACGGACTATTTCTCACTATTTGGAACCAAAGTAGATTACGTATCTTAAAAGTTGAACTAGATGCTAAACTATCTAATACTACGAAACAAAACTAGCCAATATTTTAAGAAACTAAAATAGAATTCTTCAGAGAATATAATTTGATACTGTCTTAAACTATTATGGAGCCCAAAATCAATCATTTGAAACAATATAATGAAAATGATAAGTAAAATATATGTGATTTTATTCTGAGATATGTGACAAAAAAAAATTTATGGCATTAAGACTATATCTATAAAAGCACTTACAATGGGAATGGAGAGCCACAAATCTCCCTTAGAGATATTTTCCCTGAAATGATTTGTATATGACTTCATTGCTTCTAAAAAAAGGTGATGATAACTAAAATGGCTTTCTCCAAACAAAAAACTTACAGAATAGAAAGCATATGTTATACAAATACATTTAAATTGTGTTTTCAAAAAAAGTGTGATTGAAAAAAACTAAAATGTTTTCAGAACTTGTAGACACCCACCAGATGCCTACATTTCTTTCTTAACAGTCCAGTCAAATTGTCATTTATACTATTTTTGAATATCTTCACTGCTATGAGTTCAGAAACTCAGATTTACATTGAAGACTTCTATATTTTAAAAAGTTTGTATATAAGGGTGCATATATTTTTTTTCAAATAGTGGTTTGATTTCATTGGATTGATACCCAGGAGTGGAATTCCTGGGTCATAAGGTAGTTCGATTTCAGTTTTTTGAGGTACCTCCATACTGTTTTCCATAGTGGCTACACCAGTCTGTAATCCCACCAACAGTGTATGAGGCAAGGGAAGCAAAAGAAAAAATAAACATGTAGGATTACATCAAACTGAAAAGGTTTTTCACAGCAAAGGAAACCATCAATAAAACAAAAAGGCATGCTACTGAATGGGAGAAGATATTTGCCAATGACACATTTGATAAGGGGTTAATATCCAAAATTTGTATAAGAACTCATATAAATCAACACCAAAAGAACGAACAGCCCAATTTTCAAAATGGGTAGAGGATATGAAGAGACATTTCTCTAAAGAGAATATACAGATGACCAACAGACATGAAAAAAATGCTCAATGTAACTAATCATTAGAGAAATGCAAATAAAAACTACAATGAGATACCACCTCACTCCTGTCAGAATGTCTATTATCAATAAATCAACAAACAACAAGTGTTGGTGAGGATGTACAAAAAAAAAAAAAAAAAAAGTCCCAGGGGTGTAACATAAAGAATAGAGAATATAGTTAATAATGTTGCAACAACTATGTATAGTGCCAAGTAGGTACTAGTCAGTGGGATCACTGCATAAATTATATAAGTGTCTAACCACTACGCTGTACACTTTAAAATTACATAAAATAATATTGAATGTCAACTGTAACTGAAAATAAACAAATAAATAATATTAGAAAAATTTGTATATAAATTATTACTTATAGCTCCTACCCATTTATCTTTGCTGAGCCCTAATGGGCACAATAATAGAAATAGTAAATCTTTTAATAGTATCTTATACATTTTAAAATACTTTCACATATTTTCCTTTGATATCATTTGATCCACATGTCATCCTTATAGGATAATTTATTTATTATGTATACTTAATAGATAAAGAGACAGATTCAAAGACAGTAGTTTATTTAAAGTCATGTAGCCAGCAAGTGATAGATATAAATCATAAACTTAGATTTTCTGATACCAAATTACACTACATTATTTTCATAATACATATGATGCTCTGTTATAGGATAAATAGAACCCTTTCAAAACATATTGGTTTCTTAGATATTTAGGAACAACTGATCATGATAAGATCAGGCAGTCTAATGGTTAGTAACTCAAGCCCTATATTCGATAGACCTGTGTTTGAAGCTTCAACCCATAATTCTGTGACCTTGGGAAAATTACTAGATATGTAAAACCTCATTTCTTTATCTAAAATATAGGAACAAAAGGGACTCATGCTGTTTGATCTTTCTGTTCTACCATCTGGATGCTTGGCTTCCATCCTCAAGGTGACTTCAAAATCCAAAATGGCTGCTATAGCTCCAGTCAGTCCATCAGAGTTCCAGAAGGCAGGAAGGAGAAAAGAAAGTTGAGTCAGGTCATATCCTACATTTCTGTCCCCCTTATAAGAAGCTTTTGCATAAGTTTTCCCCTATAACTTCTACTTACATTGGCTAAAACCTAGACACTTGGCCACATGTAGTCTTCTGATTCGGTATATTGCCAACCTCAGTATTACAGAGGTTCTGTTGATGGGAAAAGAAAGCAAAACTGACTGTCACTGCCAGATCTATAATGGATGCATAATCCCTAAGCCCTCCAGTTTGCTGAGGTCAATTTGTTCTGAAATATTTAAGTAAAATTGGTTCTAATTCCCAGTAATGCACAGTTAGAAAATCAAGAGCCCCCCTCAATAAACCCAAAGGGTGGTGAGGCGTACCTTTCTCCTAGTTATTCCAAACCTGAGTCTGCTTCCACAGTCTCTGTCTCTCCTCTGCATTTCACTTCCGAATGCCCCTTTCCTTTTCCTCATCATCCAATCAGATGATACTCCAATCCTTTCTTCTCTAAGTATCATCAGCCAGGCAAGGTTGTTTGTGCAGTGGACTTTATGGAAAGTTTGGTCAGAGATAGAATGTAGTCCACTCCAACAGACAGTAAGCTTACAGTTGAATATAGGACACTCCAATTCTCTCTGCCTTTAGAGAATGTCCACCAACTCTCTCTTCTTTTTGGCTCCAGCCTCCAGCTCCATTGCTTGGTAGCTTTTCTTCTTCAAATTCCCTAGCCAGATCACTGTCAAGCCCGAAGACTTTTGTCCATATCTTACCCAGAGCAGTTTGCTTCTCTCTGTCTCCCTCCAAGTTCATTCTGCCATCCTCCAAAGAGTCTCATCTCCCAAAATGGTCCATGAGGATAATTCACTAAACAAAATGGATTCTTAGAGGGAGGGATTGAGGACCACGCCAAAAAAGTTAGATATAATTCTGTAGGAACTGAGGAACCCAGTGACATGGCCAGATTTGTATTTTAGTAACAATGGGGAGAGACGAAAGGTAGAAAAACTGAAACTGGCTATATGCATACTATGTAAAAGAGGCAAGAGATTATGAGGTCCTAGGCCCTGACCGTGGATGTGAAAAGCATGTTTAGGATGGAGAAGATTTGGGCATGTGTGGATAAAGGAGTCTGAGGGAATAGGATAAGTGTTCTTTCTAGCTGAGGAAAGACACATAATAAATGAGAATGTTTTTAAAATAATGTCATTAGAATAATAGATTTACAACATTGTTCTGGTGACAGAAAGTGAAAGGAGAAACAGAAAACGCTAGTAAAGTGGACCCCCACAGAACACCACGTAAAATAACTTTGAGAGTAAAATAAACTTTGTGTGCAGGACACTGCATACGGTGCTTTCATGGAGCACCTCCTTTCCACCCACATAAATCCAGTCGAGGGAAGGATGGTTTTAGTTCTGCCCTCAGATGAGGTACCAGATGGTCAGAAGTTAAAGTAACTTCCTGAGCAAGACAGGCAGATACACAGTGTCAGAGTGAGAACTCAAATTTAAGACTGTTGGACTCCAAAACTCACAGTTTTCCATTTCAGAGAAAATAAATTAAGTAAAGTAGAATAAAGTGTAGAAATAAAAATAGAACAAACCTTTTTGGATAGAATTACATAATTTTGATGCACTGAAATGCCTAGTACATAGGTAATGTTCAATTAGAGTTAATTATGTTTATTTCATTATATCATCATTATCGTCATTATTAATTCTTAGTACCCCATCTAGTTTCACTTTTGTAAAATAGACATGCTTGACTCTTCATATGCTATAATTTTAATTCTCATAATTTTGATTGTTCGCTGAATTAACTTCATTTTATCTGTATTCTTTATGTGAGTACATAAATAAAATAATCCTCTCAAATTTTTGACTTATTTCTATTAATGTAAGCCAAGAATCAATTTGATTAGAAAGAAATTATATCACATTTTGTCTAATTATTTGCTCTCAAGACTGTAAGCTCCTTCAGCAGTGGGTCATAACTTATTCTACACTTTACTCAAAATCTAGTATAGAGGCAAGTAATACATAATAGATGTTGGATAGATGTTAAAATTAACAGTCAACAAAATCAGCTTTATTCATCTGTATCCTGTTAGCTCTTCCTTTCTCTATATTTGTAAATTTGTTTTTGGACTTATCAGAAAAGTTTTATATTCATCACTCTTAGATTATATTCATTATTTTAATTTCCTTCAAGGTGACATGTATCTTTTAATTACAAATAGTGGTCATTAAGATTTTCCTGGTTTGTCACATCTGCAATTTGCAACATCTCTCAAGCAACATTTTAAAAAGAATGAGTTGGCAATGAAATCTTAGTAACACTGGAAATTTGAATGCTTTATTGAGGAAAAAGTGGGAAAGCATGAAGTTGGGAAGTTACGTAGACTAATACTAATACTTTTTTAAAATTAAAAAGTCAAAAATATTAGCTTCATCTCATAGGCAATGGGGGAAGTCCTTTGACTATTTAAGCCTAAAAATGTCTAGGTCACATTATTTCGACATATAATTATATTGGTAATGTGGAGCATATATTAGAACACTGTGAGACTGCAGGCTCATAGAATGTTTAAGGGATTTAAACAATAGTTCAGAAAAAGAGTACTTGTGACCTGGAACAAAGACAGTAAGAGTTCTGCTTTATTTCTAATTATACATAAAATATCCTGTAAGAAATATGTCTAGAATGTAATGATACAATAAAGAACATAAAAAGATAAACATCTGTGCAAAGAATCAATAAATTTAAAATATGGCACAGTGTCTAGCACAAACAATATATTTACAGTTAAAGTTTACTGAATGAATAAAGTTTAGAAAATCATGAGGGTTATACAGTTTTGAATGCTTATAGGTAGTGAAATTATACTGCTTAAAGCCTGTATGAAATAAACTAAATTATCAGTAATCAACATTTTTTTCTTAGAAATTGCATTGGTTTCTTTTTTAAAAAAATATTTATTTTTATTAGTTTCAGGTGTACAAAACAGTGTACTAGACATTTATTATTTATATCCCTCACAAAATGATAAACCTCTCCCCCAATCTACTATCCCTCTAACATTGCATATAGCCGTTACATTTCCACTGTCTCTATTCCTAATGCTGTACTCCATTTCTTGTGAAAAAAATTTATATATGTGTACATGTAATTATAGTTGACATTTATTATTATTCAGCTTTAGCTTCAGGTGTACAGTGCAATGAGCAGGCATCTATCTAAACCATCCCTGAAGTGGTCTTCCTAATAAGACAAGGTGTCCATCAGATACCCTACAAATTCTTTATAACATTATTGATTATATTCCCCAAACTGACTTTCGTATCCCTATGACAATCTTGTGGTTACCGATTGTGCTTTCTAATCCCCTCACCTTCTCCCTCATCCCCACCCCCTCCCATCTAGCAACCCTCAATTTTTCCTCTATATCTCTGAGACTGTTTCTGATTAGTTCGTTCATTTATTCTTTTCTTTAGATTCCACATATAAGTGAGATCATATGGTATTTTGTCTTTCTTACTTAGCATGTTATTTCACTTAGCATGATGTTCTCTACGCCCATCTATATTGTTGCAAATGGTAAGATTTCATCCTTCTTTATGGCTGCATAATATTCCATTGTGTAAATGTACCAAAGTTTCTTAATCCAGTCATCTACCCATGGGCATTTGGTTGTTTCCATGTCTTGGCTATTGTGTATAGTGCTGTCATACACATAGGGGTGCATACATTTTTTTGCATTAGAGATATGTATTTCTCTGGATAGATACCAAGGAGTGGAATTGCTGGGTCATAAGTGCTAACCAGCAGTTGTTTGTTGATTTATTGATGATGATAGCCATTTTGACTGGGGTGAGGTGGTATCTCATTGTGGTTTTTATTTACATTTCTCTAATGATTAATGAGGTTGAGCATTTTTTCATATGTCTGTTTGTCATCTGTATGTCCTCTTTAGAAAAATGTCTCTTCATGTCCTCTGCCCATTTTTTAATTGGGTTGTTTGTTTTTTGGAGTTGAGTTGAGTGAGTTTTTTATAAATTTTGGATATTAACCCCTTATCAGATATATCATTGGCAAATATCTTTTCCCATTCAGTAGCATCCCTTTTTTTTTTAAATTTATTTATTTATTAGTTTCAGGTGTACAAGACAAGGTAATACTTAGACGTTCATCATTTATATCCCTCACACTGTGAACCCCCCTCCCCCCATCCACTATCCCTCCGACCTCACACTGAACCATCACATTATATATATAAAATTATAGTTGGCATTCATTAATGTTTAGCTTCTGGTGTACAATGCCATGATCAGGTATCCACAGTATCCCTGAGGTGGTCTCCCAAATAGGACGCATGTCCATCGGATACCCAACAAAATCTTTACAACATTATTGAATACCTTCCCCAAATTAATTTTCAAAAATCCCTGAGGCCATCTTGTGGTCACCAGCTGCTTCCAAATCCCTTCACCTTTTCCCTTATCCCCAACCCCCCCCCCACACCCATCTAATAACTCTCGGTTTTTTCTTTGTGTCCCCAAAACTGTTTCTGATTAGTTCATTCACATAGTCTTTTCTTTAGATTCCACATATAAGTGAGATTATATGGTACTTGTCTTTCTCTTTCTGACTTATTTCACTTAATATAATGTTCTCTAGATCCATCCACGTTGCTGCAAATGATAAGATTTCTTTCTTCTTTATGGCTGCGTAATACTCCATTGTATAAATGTACCACAGCTTCTTAATCCAGTCATCTACCGATGGGCATTTCGGTTGTTTCCATATCTTGGCTATTGTGTAAAGTGCTGCAAAAAACATAGGAGTGCATACATATTTTTGAATTGGAGTTTTGGATTTCTCCGGGTAGATGCCTAGGAGTGGAATTACTGGATCATAGGGTAGTTCCATTTTCAGATTCCTGAGATACCTCCATACTGTTTTCCATAGTGGCTGCACTAATCTGCAATCCCACCAGCTTAGAGATCTCCCGCCCACCCCCTCCCACACACCCACGGAAGGAGGGCCCTAAGACTCAGGAGTACTGGGCACAGGGCTGGTGGAGCTACTCTCAGCGTGCATTTGTGCAGGAAAGGACAGAAACTGCACGGTCTCTCTGAAAACTGTCATCCAGACCCCTCAGCCCCTCGCATTTAAATCTACACTCCCAAATTCACTCTGGGCACCAGGTGACTAGCGCTGCCTGCGCACTAGGCAGGGAACTCTTTGGCACAGCGGAGGACAACCTGGAGATTACTTGGTGGGCTTAAGCCAAGACTAGTGCTGCTTTCTGTTTTGCTTTGCTTGGTGGTTTTTGTTTTTTTGTTTGTTTGTTTTTGTTTTTGGTATTTTTCTTTTTTTTTTCTCTTTTTTCTTTTCTTTTCTTTCTTTCTTTTCTTCTTCTTTTTTTCTTTCTGCTTGTTGTGATTTGCTTTGTTCTGTCTTTATTTCTTTGATATCTTTGCCTATGTTGAGTGGGGATTGTCGGTTGTATTTTACATGTGAATGTACTTGATTTGTTTTCTTTGTTGTTGTTGTTGTTGTTGTACTTGGTAACTTGATTTGTGCTGAAACTGCCCTAACAGGGCCCAGCTTAAGAGGCACAAGATTCAACATATCCAGAAGCCAACTCTGGACCAAACCAGAGTACTACCGGGTTTGACCTACAAGTCACACACCCAGAGGGAATTCTCTGAAGGCACAAGAGCCCATAGAGGCCTTTTTGTTTTATTGATAGTTTCCTTTGCTGTGAAAAATCTTTTTAGTTGGACATAATTCCACATGTTTACTTTTTCTCTTACTCCCCTTGCCCATGGGGATATATCAGTAAAAATCTTACTCCAAGTAATGTCTGTAAACTTTGTTCCTATATTTTCTTCTAGGAGTTTTATTGTTTCAGATCTTACATTTAAGTCTTTAATCCTTTTTGAATTTATTCTTGTATATGTTGTAAGGAGGTGGTCGAACTTCATTTCTTTTGCATGTGTCTGTCCAGTTTTCCCAGCACCATTTATTGAATAGACAATCTTTACCCCACCGTAAATTCTTGTTTCCATTGTCGTAGATTAAATGACCATATAGGCATGGATTTATTTTGGGGCTCTGTGTTCTGTTCCATTGATCTATGTGTCTGTTGTTATGCCAGTACCATGATGTTTTGATTACTGTAGCCTTGTAGTATAATTTGACATCAGATATCGTGATACCTCCCATTTTGTTCTTATTTCTCAAGATTGCTGAGACTATCAGGATCTATTATGGTTCCATATAAATTTTAGGATTATATGTTCTGTTACTGTGAAAAATGTCCTTGGTAGTTTGATAGGAATTGCATTGAATCTGTATATTGCCTTAGGCAGTATGGACATTTTAATGATATTAATTCTTCCTATCCATGAGTATGGTTTGTGTTTCCATTTATTTGTATATTCTTTAATTTCTCTCTTCAGTGTCTTATAATTTTCTGAGTACAGGACTTTTACTTCTTTGGTTAAATTTATTCCTAGGTATTCTTTAGTCTTTGAAGCAATTATAAATGGGACTGTTTTCTTAATTTCTCCTTCTGATATTTTGTTATTGTTATATATAAATGCAACTGATTTCTGAATATTAATTTTGTATCCTGCTGCTTTACTAAATTCACTTATCAGTTCTAGTAGTTTTTTGGTGGAGTCTTTAGGGTTCTTTCTATATAGTATCATGTCATCTGCATATAATGACAATTTTACTTCCTCCTTACCAATTAGGATGCCTTTTATTTCTTTTTCTTGTCTGATTGCTGTGGCTAGAATTTCCAGAGCTATGTTGAATAGAAGTGGGGAAAGTGGGCAACTTTGCCTTGTTTCTGATCTTAAGGGGAATGGTTTTAGCTTTTCTCCATTGAGTATGATCTTAGCTGTGAGTTTATCACATCTGGCCTTTATTATGTTGAGATATGGTCCCTCTATTCCCACTTTCTTAAGAGTTTTTATCACAAATGGCTGCTGGATTTTGTCAAATGCTTCTTCTGCATCTATTGATATGATCATATGATTTCATTTTTCATTTTTTTAATGTGATGTATCACATTGATCTGTGGATTTGTGGATGTTGCATACCAGGAATGAGTCCCACTTGATCACGGTGTATGATCTTTTTAATGTATTGCTGAATTCTGTTTGCTACTATTTTGTTGAGGATTTTTGCATCTATGTTCATTAGGGATATCGGCCTGTAGTTTTCTCTTTTTGCAATGTCTTTGTCTGATTTTGGGATCAGGGTGATAGCGGCCTCGTAAAAAGTGTTTGGGAGCCTTCCCTCGTAAAAAGTGTTTGGGAGCCTTCCCTCCTTCTGGATTTTTTTGAATAGTTTGAGGAGAATAGGTGATAATTCTTTTTTGAATGTTTTGTAAAATTCCACTGTAAAGCTATCTGGTCCAGGGCTTTTGTTTGTTGGGTGCTTGTTGATTACTGATTCAATTTCCCTGGTAGTAATCAATCTATTCAGGTTTTCTGTTTCTTCTTGAGTTTGCCTTGGAATGTTGCATGCTTCTAGAAAATTGTCCATTTCTTCCAGATTGTCTAATTTGCTGGCTATTGTTGCTTATAGTAATTTCTTAAAATTTTTTGTATTTCTGTGGTGTCTGTTGTCATTTCTCTTTCATTTCTGATTTTATTAGTTTGGGTCCTCTCTCTCTCTCTCTCTCTCTCTTTTTTTTTTTTTTTTTTTTGATGAGTCTGGCTTTTTGATGAGGTTTGTTGATTTTGTGTATTGTCTCGAAAAACCAGCTTTTGGTTCATTGATCTTTTGCATTGTTTTTTTGGTCTGTATTTCATTTATTTCCACTTTGATCTTTATTATATTCTTCCTTGTATTCCCTTTGGGCTTATTTTGCTGTTCTTTTCCCAGATCCCTTTATTGTTAATATAAACTGTTGATTTGTGATTTTTCTTGTTTCTTTAGGTAGGTCTGCATTGCTATGAATTTCCCTCTTAGGACTGCTTTCTCTGCATCCCATAGATTTTGGGTCGTCATGTTTTCATTTTCGTTTGTCTCGAGATAGCTTTTGATTTATTCCTTGATCTCATTGTTGACCCATTCATTATTTGGTAACATGTTATTCAGCCTCCATGTGTTTGTGTGTCTTCCAGTTTTTTTTCCTGTAGTTGATTTCTAATTTCATAGCACTGTGGTCAGAGAAGACAATTGGTATGATTTCAATTTTCTTAAATTTATCAAGACTTGTTTTGTGGCCTAACATATGGTCTATCTTGGAAAATGTTCCATGAGTGCTTCAGAAGAACATGTATTCTGCAGCTTTGGGGTGAAATGTTCTGAAAATATTGATTAAATCCAACTGGTACAATTTGTCATTTAAAGCCACTGTTTCCATATTTATTTTCTGTCTGGAAGACCTGTCCCTTGTTGTCAGAGGTGTGTTGAAGTCCCCTGCTATGATAGTGTCACTGTCTTTATGTCAATCAATATCTGTTTTATATATTTAGGTGTTCCTATTTTGGGTGCATAGCTGTTTACTAGTGTTATGTCCTCTTGTCAGATCAATCCCTTTATTATTATGAAGTGCCCATCTTTGTCTTTTAATATATTCTTCATTTTAAAGTCTGTTTTGTCAGATATAAGTATTGCTTCTTCAGCTTTTTTCTCATTTCCATTTGCATGAAATATCTTACTCCAACACTTCACTTTCAGCCTGTGTGTGTCTTTTGATCTGAGGTGAGTCTCGTATACAGCATAGGCAAGGGTCTTGTTTTCTTATCCACTCAGCCACCCTATGTCTTTTGATTGGAACATTTAATCCATTTACATTTAAAGTGATTATTGATAGCTGCACATTTTTTTTATTTGTAGTTTGATTGTTTTCATCTTCCTTCTGCTTACAGAAGCCCTTTTAATATTTCCTGCAATGCTGGCTTGGTGGTAATAAATTCCTTTAGCTTATTCTTTTCTGGGAAGCTCTATATCTCTCCTTCAGTTTTAAATGACAGCTTTGCTGGGTAAAGCAATCTAGGTTTTAGGCCTTTGTTTTCCATCACTTTGAGTACTTCTTGCCACTCCCTTCTGGCCTGCAAAGTTTCTGGAGAAAAGTCATTTGATAGTCTCATAGGAGTACCCTTGTATGTAATCCATTGTCTTTCTCTTGCTGCTTTTAGGATGTAACCCACTGTCTTTCTCTTGCTGCTTTTAGGATTCTCTCTCTGTCTTTAACCTTTACCATTTTAATTATAATGTGTCTTGGTGTGCATCTTTTTGGGTTCATCCTGGTTGGAACTCTCTGCACTTCCTGGGCTTGTATGTCGGTTTCCTTCACCAGGTTAGGGAAGTTTTCAGTCATTATTATTTCCAATATGTTCTCGATCCCTTGCTCCCTCTGTTCACCTTCTGGTATTCCTATGATGCACATGTTGTTGTGCTTGATTTTAATCCTGAGGTCTCTTAAACCATTTTCATTGTTTTTTATTCTTTTTTTTATTTTGTTGTTATTCCACTTGAATGATCTTTCCTAACTTGTCTTCTAAGTCGCCGATTTGATCTTCTGCCTCATTTAACCTACTGGTAATTTCTTCAAGTGTGTTCTTTATTTCAGTTATTGTATTCTTTATTTCTAACTGCTTGTTCATTATGATTTCTCTAACCTTCTTTATGTTGTCACTAAACTCCTTAAACTTTTTTGTCATCAGTGTTCTGAACTCTGTCTCTGATTTTGTTGTTTACCTCTATTTCATTTGGTTCCAAATCTGGAGTTTTCTTCTGTTCTTTTATTTGGGACATGTTTCTTTGTTTCTTCATTCTGCCTGACTCTCTGTGTTTGCTTCGATGTATTAGGTAGATCTCCTAGGGTTCTTGATCTTTGCTGGGTGATCTTATGTAGTATGTGTCCTTTATGTTTGACTTGCACCACTTCCCTATTCTCCTGTGCATGTGTTCCAAAGGTGACCCTCGTATTGTGTATATTGTCCTGTTAAAATTGAGCTTTAATTACTTTTGGCTTGTCAGTAGGTGGGATTGACTCCTAGGCTGACTAGTTATGAGACTTGGCTTTACCCACAGTGGATGATCTGCTGCATGAGGGTTGTCCGCTCAAATGAGGCTTGGCCCCTATGGGCTCTTGTGCCTGTAGAGAATTCCCTCTGGGTGTGTCACTTGTAGGTCAAACTCAGTAATACGCTAATTTGGTCTGGAGTTGGCCTCTGGGTGTGTTGAGTCTTGTGCCTCTTGGGCTGTACCCTGGTGTAGGTCAATTTCAAAACAAAGCAAATCACCAAGTACAACAAAAACAACAAAGAAAAAACCAAATAGACTCATGTGTAAAAAGAACCGATAACCCACACTCAAAACAGGCAAAAATATACAAAATACAAAAAAAAAAAAAAAAAAAAAAGAAAAAAAAGGCATTGCCAGTCTTGGCTTGAGCCCACCAAGTTATCTCCAGGTTGTCCTCTTCTGTATCAAAGAGTCCTCTGAGTCTTGTGCAGTGAGAGCTGGTCACCTGGTGCCCAGAATGACCCTGGGACTGCAGTTCTTGATGAGTGGGGCTATGGAGTCTGGATGGTAGTTTTTGCAAAATCAGTGCAGTTTGTGCTCTCACCTGCACTTATACACGCTGAGAGTACAACAGCCAGCCCTGTGCCCAGGTCTCCTGAGTCTTAGGGCACTTCTTATGTGGTGTGTGTGTGTGTGTGGAAGGCCCAAGATTTCTGAGCTGCTGCAAGCCCAGAGCTGCCTCTGCTACCTGCTGCTTACCCCTAGGTGTGTCTCTGCAGTTGTAATTGCCCTGCCTTAGGCAGGCCATAAAGGTGGGGGCTGGGGATGGAGGAGTCTTCTGTCTCCCAGTTTAGCATTGTCACACTCTTCCCAGCCTCTTCCTTAGGTCACAGCTGCAAACCAGGTCTTCCCAGATCCTGAGAGCTATGGCTCCTCTGTAATCTGACACTACTCCTCAGTTCAGGGGCCAGCTTGAGTCTCTGGAAGGGTGGGGGAAGGATTGCTGTGGGAGAAGGGGGAGGGGTCCAGGTATGGTGTTTACTTCTTTGTCTGACCTAAGGCCCAGCTGGAGGTCTCAGCTGAGGTTACTGCCTCAAACGCTGGATATGCTGCTCTCTCAGCAGGAGGGATCAGCTGTGGGATGCAGTGAAAGAGCCCACCTCCTGGCTCTTGTGATCTCTGTTCTGTCCTGGGACCCCCTGAGTCTCTGCAGGCTGCATCTCCACTCTGCTCCCTTCTCTATTCCCCCTGCTCTCCCTGTTTGCACACCTTCAAGTAATCCTCATGCAAGTCTCATAGATGTTCTGTGTGATGAGCAGAGAGTCCTTGATGGGTTATAGATGTTCAATTTGTGGTAACTTCTGGAGCAGAACTCAAGAAGACCAGCTTGCTGCCGCCATTCCTCTGATGTCCCTCTGGTTTCTTACTTGAAGTCTCCATTTTCCTTAAAAATTAAGTATTTGAATGAGTTCCTCATCTGGTATTTAATTACCTTTTTTATAGTCCTCAAAATGTTATACAATATTATTCAAATTGTACAATCCTTTATTTAATTGATTTAATTAAAAATTGAATAGGTCTCTTAACTTAGTAATATCACCCATAAATATGTAATGTTGGGGGTGGCTGGTTGGTTGGCTCAGTTGATTAGAATGTGGTACCGGTAGCATCAAAGTTGCTGGTTCGATCCGTACATGGGCCACTGTGAGAGGCACCCTCTTTAAAAAAAAAAAAAAATGTAATGTCTATTGATGAGAGCATCATATGAAAAAAACAAGCATATCAAACTATAAAAGGATATAATTTTATACATCTAGGGAATGTTGATACTAATAATGATAATATGATTTTAACATAATTTTCTGTGCAATATATTTATAATGTTAGTGTATCTTATGCAAACTCACAAAAAAAGCAAAACCTTTATGACCGATTTGCTTGACCTGAATTGTTTCAGCTCTAAAAGATTATGATGTTGAATCTTAAACGTGAGAAAAGATAAAAGGAATTAAGAGACATAAAAAGGTTAAAAGGTTAGAAAATGGGAACTATGAGTAAAGGTGTATCATTGCTGCTTAATAAACCACTCCAAAACTACGTGCCATAAAATGGCAACCATTGTTTTTGCTCACTTCTCTGTAAGTCATCTCAGGTTGAACTGATCTAGTCTGGGGTTAGTGGGGTTAGTGACTCCAAGCTACTGGATGAGTTCAGTTCTCCTTTGTATACTTCTCATCCTTTTTGGATTCATAGCCTAGCTTGGGTATGTTCTTCTTATGATGACATCAGAATCTCAAGATGTAAAAGAGAATTGTCAGATCTCACCCCTTATCATTGGCCAGAGCAAGTGATAATACTGAGCTCAAAGTCAGAGGGTGTGAAACTATGGTGTCTTTAGAGGAAGCAACTGTAAAATTACATGTCAAACTGTGTGGATAGGGAGAAAGGAAATAACAGGGCCAATAATTCAGTCTATCATAAAAAGTTAATTGGAGGTCTGATGACAAATCTTGGAGAAGAAAGAGTCATGGGCAACCAAGTTCATATTCAGTTATCCCTCAATTCTAGACAAGTTTCTTAAAAAGTTACCGAGAGTTATATATACTGTCTGAACTGTTTGAACACTCGTCTATGCTATGTAATCCTGTTTCACTGATGCCTTCTGAAACCTCTTTCAGTGCCTCTACAGATCTCCACAACTGCCATTAGAAGGGCAGGATCATTTAGAAGTCAAATGGGCATCTCACTTGAGAAAATATAAATGTTTACTTTATTCTATAGTGATTTTGGATAATGGAAAACTAACCAAGTCATATTTGATTCTGTAGCTTTTAATTGCAGGCTTACATCTTTGAGCTTTCTTGCTGTTAGATAAAAGGTGTCTAAACTTTCTAAAATTGTATCCAAGTTGGCCACTCACCTGGAAACAAGACTCCTATCCTTCTTTTTATATATTATCAGCAGAGGAGGGAGGCAAGGGAGAATAAGACTAGGAGGCAAGTGGAAGGAACTTCATGAAGTTAAATACATCAGCTTTTAAGTCTCTCACTTCCAAATGTGAGTGCTTATCCCTCATGCCCATCCTATAAGAGCCCAGAAGAAAATTTCATTTCAAATGACTACCAGTTATTAAGGCAAAATATATCCTCATCTGTTTATATTGCATTCATGGAACTACCATCACAGAAGAGGGGCAGGGTTGGGATCAATGATTCTCATATTCTAGAATATCTGCTGGTGGTGCCTCTTCCTCCCATTTTCAGGGCCTCAAAACTTGTATTGGTCATTCTCAATTTAGTCTAAATCTGGAGCCCAGAAAAAAAATGCCCCCCAGTTTCCAAAATTCCTTATTTTGGCCACTAAGAATCAAAATTGTGGATATGTGTAATAAACCAGAACTAACCTGGTTTGCAAATAAAATGTTTTTATTGATATATCAGATGATTGAACGTCTGGAGGAGACAACAAAGATAACCACAGAAGAAAAAGAAATAAGCTAACCTCCAAGACAGATTTTATTCTCCCCTTTCATGATGCTTCAGTGCTCATTTTCTCACTTGGAGCTGAGAAATGAAACTTTCACCAAACTTCTTTCTAATTATACATAACAGATTCTGAGTAAAGTTACAAAGGAAGAAGAGTAATAGTTGAATTAACAGTGGTAGTTTTTGTGTGAGAATAGCTTAAGCTTGGATTACACATTTGAAGTACATTTCATTTTTCTGACATGAAAACCATATTTTAGGGGAAATATTAAAACTAGTGACAAAAATTACTTATGACAGCTAATGACATCTTATGCTAAATTGGAATCTAAAGTTTGGAGGATTAAATAAATAGATGATCACATTTAATTTGTTAATATATATAAATGTTACATAGAAAAATGTGTTAGAATATCATCACTTTATCAGTGACAAATACTTTTTATTTATTAAAGCAGTGCTACGTACTTAGTTTCACTGAGCCAGAAAATATGTTTCGTAATAGGTATTTACAGTTTCTTTCTCGTTCTAAGCCTCAAACTATGTAATATTTGAGGTCTGAAAAGCTATGTATTCCTGACCAGACTGTTCATTTGCCTTGGGAGTCTCACTCACTAGATGTTGTATTCCTGGGCATTGGCCTGAATGGAACTCAAGTTAGCCTCCTCTTACCATATTTTAATTTGAGTGGCTGGCGACTCCCATGGGAGCAATCTCTGGAGCCTAGCCCATGTCCCATTGCTTTCTCTCTTTTTCCAAGATAACCACTTATGTTCCAAAATATCTCACATCTGAGCCCATCTGAATTGTGGGAGAAATGTATCTGCTATGAGTCATCTACTCTCTTACTATTGCTTATCACCAGTAAGAAGCATCTTAACAGAAATGACTGGAATAACAGTCCACATTTCCATCCTGGACTGAATCTGTGACATCTTTATTACCATTATATGTCAAACTTTTAAATGTGTTAGCCAAAACACTAGCAGGTCTCAATCATTTACTAGGTGTCACAAGTTGTTACCCATACTAAAATACTGAAAGTTGTGAATGATTTGTTTTTTATTTTATAAATAGGTCATAGTCAATATTCCAGTACACTAACATTATTTTTATTTATTTGAATTCCATTGTTTTCTTAAATTGGAGGAAAAAATGGCAGCTAGCAAACCAGAAACTATATCTCACTGTTAACGTCTCAGTTTTATCTTCTGAAAAACACTGTCATTCAAATTATATGGTGTGTTAACTCTATATAGGTTTGGTATGCATTTATACTAATTGACCCTGTCTGCTTATCTTCCCCTAGCAAATGGATCAAGGAGATAGAGTGATAGCTGACTAGATACATTTCCCAGAATTTTGCAAAGTAGCTGAACAACATTTTCTTTGTGATGCTAGATGGCACTACTAGTCAAGACTTCATTTTTCATAGATGATTTTCTTAAACTTGTGACTAGACATATGAAATAAGCTTTAATCCTAAAATTTGATGATTAAATATTAATTATGATAAACTTTCAAAATAAACTTTGCTTTGAAAGTTAAAATCTTTCAAACAAAGGAAATTATAAAGTCATATGTAAAGAAAAACAGGTGAAGAACACTAGAATAAATATTTTTGGCTTCATAATTCAATATAAAAATTAAGGTGAAGTTATTTGATTGGCAGTTGGCAGTAAAACCTCAATGTCCAGGATGTAGTTATTTTAGAAAAGAAAACAAACAAACAAAAATATCAGTCTGTAGAATTCAGACAGAATTAGACACCATGCTAGTATTTTAACAACACAGAAAATATTTGTTAAAGAGTATTATCAAGTACCCTTTCTCTTAAATTCTTTAGTTGGTAATAAAAACTGCAGCTTTCTTGTATTTTATTGAGATTTCACTGTATGAAAGTGTTACTCCATTTTCAGGTAATTTATATTGTTAGATGTTTATATAAATGAGTATGTATTTTGGCAAATCACAACAGGTTTATAATCAAGGACAATTAAACATTTTTGCTAAAGAGATGTAGGACCCTGAAGTTCTTCCTATGCCACATAAAGATTTGTGTCTTGAATACATTCATCCAGTGTTATTGTATGTTCCTTTTCTGTGTATAGTTAGTATCAAATACCAGTCTTTTGTTTATTGTATAGTAAGCTTACAAAGAAAAAGCAAATTCTCAGCCATTTATGCAGTCCTTTGAATATCGTGTCTTAATGTTTGGGTCGTCCAAACGGAACCTATGGCATTCTGACCATTAGTTGGGTCACTAGCTAGGGGCTGAGGGCCTCACCTGAGTAACCCGAGAATCCCTTCAATCTGGCTCTTTGATTTGGCTTTCACAGGCCAGTACGTTTTATTTCTTCTCATCTGTCTGCTATCATGTTAACAAGCCAAGGCGAATCTCTGCAGCTCATTGACAATGTAATAAAATGAGATTAGAATTTCACCAGCTGAAGAATGACTTATTTTAGGGCTTAGGCTTGAGACTAATTGTGTGTGCCTTTGGTGAGCAAAAACGTCAAACAAACAAGCAAACAAACAAACAAGTAAAACCACAATGGTTGTCTACCAGGACTTCTTTCTTAAGTCTGCTGAGCCTGATTGAAAACCCAGATAAATTCCAAACCAAAACAACACAGCATCTTTCATGTCCCTGACATAATATTTTACCAGTAGGCTCACCCCAATGTTGTTTTTGTACCACAAATAACTATTATCCAATTTACATTTTGAATAGATGAGCCTGGTTCAAGAAAAGTCAACTGATGCTGCTGAATGTTGCTGGAAGACTGCTGCTTCATTTCAGGAGTTTAGAAAAAATAGCTGGAATATGGGATCACTAAGTCCTGGAAGTGGATCTTGTGTTAAATATCTCATGGTAACTGAAGATTTGGCCACTTCTAAAGGCATTGTGAACAAACATAAATGAAACTTTCAAAAAAACTGGGAGACAGTGTTTATTATGCAAGAATAATCAAGAACACTTAGTGAAATATTGTGACAAAGAGCCACAAATTAATATCGAATCTCAAATACATGCAAGGCTTTTATCCTCCTAAGTAGGCTGACCAAAAAGACTAAAACAAATTGTCTTAATTGTGTTTATATTTTCAAGCCACATTTTCCATATACAATTAGGTTATTTTAAAATTCTGCAATTGAAGTACTTGTCTTTAATAATAAGGTTTGGGTTTATTTGATTAAAATGTGATTTGACATAGTTAGATGTCTAACATTTTAATTAAGGAAATTGCATTTGCTTTCTTGATATTTGTCTGTACTCTAACCAGTTGTTTTTATCAGTTACACATGACACATAAACACATTTTGCAAATTAGTTCACTGGTTATTCCTTATCCTGAAATTTTTGATAGTAGAAAGATATATATTATATGTAAATAATATATGTGTGTGTATTGGCTTGCATGCAAAAGGAAGTTAGGCAAATAAAGCTACTTTAATGTGCTCTATTCATTATTAATTAGTGAAACTCAAGAACTTAAATAGCTCAGGCCATTTTAACAGGAATAGAGACGTTTTTAAAAGAGCAGCAGTCCTGTCACAAATCCTATTTCTCAGCTATACTAATTGCTTTCTTTGCATGTAAATCCTTGCTAGTGCTGAAAGGTAAAAGCAAGCTAGGAAGCTGCATGATGGAGAAACCCAAACAACTCTTTAGAAAATTTTCTTTTCCAGTCTGTACCTTGAGAATTTGCCATCTGGATTGCGTACTGTAATCAGGGCTTTAGCTCTTGACGTTTTTAAACAATAGCACTGTAGCGTTTCAGCATGTTGTCTCACAATCAAATAAATGTGCCATGCATTAAATTATACAGATATATATTTAAAACTCGTTTTGTGCCCAAAGGGCATAGTAAGGATAAGCACTTGCCAATTTGGTTTTGTTATACCACAGCATAGGGTTGATAATGTATAATACATATAATATTATCAGCTATGCATTCATTGGTATTTGGTGAAAATATTTCAGAGATAAATACCTTGGATTTTGTATTGCTTTGGGCTTTCTCAAGATTAATTAGTATCCAAGTGACTAAGATGTTTTATTCCTCTTTAATACTTTCATCCCAGGGTGATATTTGCCTGAGGTTGAACTGTTTTTGATTAACTCTATGTGATAATGAAAACCATGAGAATGGCCTTATGTAGGAGTTCCTTCTTTTCTGATGTTACATATAAAACTGCGGAAGTCTTCCAATATTTAACACTGAACTTTTTTCCTTTTTTGCACCCAGACCTCAGACTAATTATAAAAGTGTGAGGAATGATTTTATCTTAAGTCATTACTGTTTTTCAAGGTGCGCCTAAGTGAAGAGTTCAACTATTTTTATTGGGGTGAAGAAAAGCACATTCTAATGAGGGTTCAAGGCAATTTTTTGTGCTTTCCAAGGACAGGCAGAGAGTCAGATCAGCAATTGTACGTAGAAGATTAAGACAAATGAACTGATATTACCTCTATAGTCATAAAGTGTATATTTTGAGCTAATCAGTTATGACTGTTGTTATTTCCTACATGTTCTGAATGTACAATAGAGAAACAATTGACTGGGTAAAATTATCAAAGTTGTTTGAGGAGGGATCTAAAAATCGTTCTCCAGAAACTACACAAGATTGTGAAAAAAGGAAATTCTCTTCTTCTCTCTTATTATACTTAGGGCTTTATCATTTAGATGCTGCTTTTTATCAAGTGAAATATGTAATGGGTTCAGTGTACATGTTAATCTATAGACATAATCACAATGAGGAATAGATTTATCTAGAGACCACCATAATCTCTCCATCTTTCAATTTACTCTTTAAAAAGTTATGTCTGGATCCAAATGGGAGAGATAATTCATTTGATTTGATTTGCATGATTATCATGGTTTCAAGAAGTTAACACTATACATTATACATTTGCTTCTGCTCAATTTTCTTCACCATTAATTGAAGCAATTAAAATTTTTAATTGAGATATAGACATATTATATTAGCTTCAGATGTAAAACATAATGATTCGGTATTTGGATATACTGCAAAATGATCGCCACAATAAGTCTAGTTAACATCCATTACCACACATAGTTACCAAAAGCACTTTTAATTAATTAAAATATTTACATCCAATGGGCTTGGATAAAATAACTTATGTATTGTTTGATGTTTTTCAGGTTATAACGATAAATTCAGTTTGCCTTAGTAAATAAAGTTTGTTGGAAAGATAGTAAGAGTAGACACGGAAAAATATCTCAAATATCTTGACGAGGGGTCAGAGACGCTATAACATTTTTCTTTGCCTTTCAGTTCAAAATATTAAGTTTCATAGGTTAGCAGGTCTAATGAGAAAATGGAAGTTCTATTAGCTCTTGCACAAGCACAGGGACACTTTTCCATCTGTTCATCCTGCTCACTCTATTTCCAACTATCTGATATGTCTCTCTATTTCTATCTCTTTCATAAATGGGCAAAAAGAGGTTCCAATGGATCTGGCTAGTTAGCTCCAGAGTAGGTAGACATATTGGTCAGTGTCTACCTCACAGCCTCTTCACAGAATGATTGCATTGAGTTATTTCTCCTGTCTATTCCACTTAGCTATAGTCCAGGCAGGCCATACATGGTAAATTAAAACTAACTAAATAAATAAAAGGGAATTCAAGCATAACAAAGACATCAGACTGGGGTTATGAATTTGGCAGTGAGTCTGAGATTTCTTTCAAGACTGCCATATAACTAGCAGATCATTTGTGTGGCCTGACCATGTATTTGGATCCAAAGAAAATAAATGTTTGTTTCATGTTATTAAAATTTTACTATTTGAGTTGCTCAACATACTTAATAAAGTTATTAATTGATAACTTTAAAAATAAACATTTGAAAGAAATAATGTGTAACAAATGAAAATACATATTATAATAAAATGCTTTAACTGGTTTTATATTTAAAGGCAATTGAAATGCATAGTTTCCTCTTCTCATCAGCTTAAATAAGTATAAAGTACTTATTTATTAATTGCTGAGAGCTTATAATGAAAATTGACATGGGCCTACATGATTAGATAGTTTAATTTCCCTAAAGAAATACATTTAAAAGAAATTGATTCATGATTGAAGGAGCTAATTCTAGCAATTAAGTGGTTATTTAATGGACTATTTCCTACATAGCAAAACAAATGGAACATTTCTCAAATGGAAGGAAAGTCATGAAAATGCTCACAGGCACAAAAGAATAATAAATTTTTAAAGTACAAAGCTAATAAACTAGATAAACTGGTGTCATGCTAAGGAAACCCATCCTGGTTCATTAAAGTCTAACATCTGAAACCACTAAGCGATCTGTCCCTTTCCACTACCATAGTACAAAGGTGCTAAATTACAGGCATCAGATTAACTCCTCATACATTTCAGCTTGAAATGCTACCATACACGTTCAAAGAAAGAGGGTTTTCTTTGAACAGTGTTTGTGAAAACTCTGATTTTATGAATATATGAAAACATAATTTTATGTACAGATTTTCTTTTAATAAGGCTATCTTAAGAAAGAAATTCGATCTAACAGCTTTTGACAAATAAAAGTTGCATTCACTGATATCATTCATGAGACCATGAGGATTTAGTAGGTGTATCACTGCTGGTACTATTGTCAGTAATGCTGAAAACTCTTAATTCTCAGAGATCAAATTGATTAGTTTATCATCGGCTTTTTCTGTGTAAAAACACATTGAG
Source organism: Rhinolophus hipposideros (assembly GCF_964194185.1). NCBI lineage: Eukaryota > Metazoa > Chordata > Mammalia > Chiroptera > Rhinolophidae > Rhinolophus > Rhinolophus hipposideros. Next base: position 71,308,910 of record NC_138053.1, on the reverse strand, counting down.
AGAATTAATACTTTGAAATATTTGCTACCAATGTAACACTGATATTTAAAATGTTTGAAATATTCAAACCAATGATTTGGGTGCATATTGAATTTCTTCATAATGTCAATCATGTGATTAATAAAGAACTGCTTCCATGTTATACATGTGGCATATTTATGTCTATTCTAATTTAATTTGATTATTACAAATACATAACACTGTAGCATAATCTGGCTAAAAAGTTTTAATTTTTGTTGAATTTAAATATTATTTTAAAGCTTCATTAGATGTCATTTTACATGAATTGATTGCTTTAAATTTTAATTTTTGAACCTTAAGTATATAAAATGGAGATGCTCCCTAGGTAAGACATGGTATGCAATTTTAATTTGGGGAATATTCTCTTTTAGAAATGCTGATTATTTAGAAAAAAATCTTTGAAAAGAGTGACAAAAAAGAAGAAATGTGCTTTTCTATTTATTGAAATTATTTCTTTTCTACAAATATAGCACTCTGAACTGTTTTAACTTGCTATCTAGCACTATCCAGCAGAAATTTTTGCAATGATGGAAATACTCACTGTCTGTATGTTCCAAAACACTAACCACTAGTCACGTGTGGCTTTTGAGCATTTGATATGTGGCTAGTTCAACTAAGGAGCTCCATTTTTCATTTTATTTATTTTAATTTATTCAAATTTGAATGCTATGTGGCTAGTGGCTACCCTATTAGATAGCATAGTGTAGAGTGTTAGCTCAATGAAAGGCATAATTTCCTTAGTACTGACTTTGACTATCACCAGAAAAAGTGAGATTCTACATTATTTTCCAAATCAAATAAACCTTTTGAAACCAAAAAATTAAATATGAGAAAATAGTTGTGTCCAGGTAACATAAGAAACACTTCATCCAGACTATTTTGGCCATTTTGTGTCAGTGATAAAATTTATAAATCCTGACGTAGAAAATTGTGTCTGTGATTCCCATGAAGTTTCCTTTATTGCCAAGGGCACTGTAATTTGCTCTTTGACTGCATGGGCAATGCCTTCAGAAACAAATAAATATGCAAAATAGTTTACTATGAACTGACTGCAACATGAAATCTGACACCCAGTGGAAGATTGTTTATTCTGTCACTCATGCAGTTATAAACAACAAACTACATTTTGAAAAAGAAAACTCAAAACAAATCCACCTATATTTGTATAAAACCATGTGAAATTAGGTAGGGGAGTATTTCTAAATGGTATGTCTTTATTCCAGTGTGTTAATTCATTAACTTCAGAATAATAATTCAGTTTTCAAATTGCTGTATTAATGCTAACTCCTTCCATAACCGATTGCCTGTTTTTTCTATCTTCTTTACAGAATGCTTATTTTGTGTGCAAGCCCTATTACCCTTTCTCTCTGAATACGTTATTGCTCCCTGGTTTCCAGTAAAGGCTGCTGGCTTCTGTGTTTCTAATCAGGGCTTCCATTAAACAGTCACAGAGGTTATTGTTTGGTTATGTTTGTAGTTAGTAGCTCTTAGCTTTATCTGCTTAGCGGTGGTTTACAAATTCCTGCTAATGCTAAATTAGAACAATAATTTCTGGTGGCTTCTACTCTTATTTTCCCTTTCCCCTTCCCCTGTTGCAAATCAGAGATGGAGGAGGAGGGAAACCACTACGAGATGAAAAGCTTTACCACACTCACCCTGTGGGACAGTGGGTAAGGAAGACCACAGTTGTTTGGCCTGGGATCTGGATCTTATTAATGTCACCAGGCTTCCCCAATCTTCAGTGGCAGAAATATGGATTCTTCCTGCTGTTAACAGGCCTTAACATGAACTGAAGTTCACTAAAAAAATTCTGTAACTAAATAAACTCTGGGCTGCTGAAACTTTCCTCCGTCCTTGAGTAGTCTAGTGAGTGGGTATCACCCCATCACACAGCTGTTTGATGTCCCCAAAACTGACATACACTAAAGCATGTCATTTGAGCTCCCCTTTTGCAGTCATACCCTGCTTTCCTAAATTTGGAGTTTAAAACATGCAGCTTGTAAAGCACAATACGAGAATGGGCCATGATATATTTTCTGCATTGCGTTCTGCCACGCAGTGTGAAATTGAGCAAATTTCTGTTTTTGCAATATAGCTGATACACCATATATTTCAAGGACAAATAACAAATTAGAAGAAAAAGGTAAAAAGTGTGTTAAATATTACCTGTGAAGAATGAAGTTTATTATTCTCTGATAAAACATTTAGGGTATTAATAAAAATAGTTTCATTCTATTAAATCCAAGATAATTGTTGATACATTGCAGTAGATCAGTAAATGTTATGAGACTTAGAGGTTCCTACATAATATGTGTGTGTTCATATACATACATCTGATTTAGCAAGTTAGCAAAGATATCTATGGTCATCATAGAAAATGATGTGATTTTTTAGTTTTTAGCGATGGTTTCGTTGTCCTGATATTTTACAGTGACAATGAAAACTTCTAATCCAATTTCTAAATAGTGCAGGTCAATAAAATTGGTACAATAAGAACTTCACTTATTGGATCGATTAGAAGAAAACCAATATGTGTTACTGAGAGGTCGGTCTTACGGTGTTGGGATTTTTTCTTTTAAAATTGTAGTGGTGTGTGAAGAATTCAGTTAAATTATTTTCAAATATAGATTTGAACCTCAAACTTAGTCAAATGTAACTGGCTAATGGGGTATAATATAGTAGGTAATACATACATAACACCTACTTCATACCTCATACTTGACATATATTAACCTAATTTTCACACTAATTTTATGAGGTAGGTGCTAGTATTATCTCCATTTTTAAAATGAAGAAACTGAAATACAAAGATGTTAAATAAATTGTTTATGATCACATAACTGGTACGTTGCTGGGATTTTAACCCAGGCAGTATGGCTCATATCATATCTATTGTTGTATTCTTCATTTTGACACAACATTGTCTCTCTCTTAAAAAAAAAAAAGTATTAATGTCCGTCTCATTGCTTTCAACTCTGTTCTCCCTTAATGCCCTCTTCCCTGCATTCTTTTTACTATATCTTAATATATGGAATGATTCCATTGAGATTGTGACTAAGGGGGTTCAGAGGACTCGGTCATGTGTGGCTTGGAGGTATTTCCTCTCTCTCCCCACCCCCTCCCTTTCCCCTTCACAATTAAAGCCTAGATTTTCTGTTGAGGGAGGTGTGGGTGGGGACGGGGGAGACAGGAATCTTCTCTTCTAACTGGTTACAGGTTAGTCTTACATTTCTTGTCTTTGTTTTAGTACGCAGTTTGGATTTCCTTAGAGGTGGTGTGTGTGATTTCCTTGGGATATTGTTCAGCAGTGTATCTCCCACTGGCCTCTATCCACCATCAGCGACTGTGAGCTGAGCTCTTCTCTAACTTATATCATTACTTGGCTTGACCCTTGCTTGGTTAGCTCTAAAGATCTTGCCCTCCTCCAACCTCATTGTTCCTTTACCTAGAGCGTTTTCCAAGGGCAGAAACACACATGACATAAAGAGGCCCCATCATTTTTACGAGATTCAGATCCAGGCTCTAAGTAGAAAAATATAGAGGTATAACAAAGAAACTGATTCTACATGTTTGCTGTTAAAATGTTATGGAAAGGAGATTATTGACATAGGTTGATAGGTTCTATTTAAAGAAAATTTTAGGAATGTTTCATATATTGATTTTATATAATGATATATGAAATAGTGCAAATGAAGACCTTTATTGTACATTGATCAGAAATGTTCACATTTCTGAACTATTGGTCTATATTCTTTTGCAACCCAAGCCATGATCTACCATGTTTCCCTGAAAATAAGACCTAGCCAGAAAATAAGCCTTAGCATGATTTTTCAGGATGACATCCCCTGAACATAAGCCCTAATGCATCTTTTGGAGTAAAACTCTAATATAAAACCCCGTCTTATTTTCAAGGAAACAAGGTATGTCATTTGGTTTCTGGGTTTTTAAATGTGCTAATAATGCCACAGAGTCCTGAAAGAATTAGCACTTGTAAGGAGCCTAGGGCTGAAATAACATTTGAACTGTGTTTTCTTCCTTCCTTCCTTCCTTCCTTCCTTCCTTCCTTCCTTCCTTCCTTCCTTCCTTCCTTCCTTCCTTCCTTCCTTCCCTCCCTCCCTCCCTCCCTCCCTCCCTCCCTCCCTTCCTTCCTTCCTTCCTTCCTTTCTCTCTTTCTCTCTCTCTCTCTCTCTCTCTCTCTCTCTTTCTCTCTCTCTCTCTCTCTCTCTCTCTCTCTCTCTCTCTCTCTCTCTCGATAGACAATGGAATGCAATACTTACACAATGATCTCAAGCAGTACTGATGGGAAATGAACAATTTGAATCAATCTTTTTAACTGAGAAACTAGAACAAAGCATAGGCAGAGAAAAATTAGTCACTGCTCTGTTGGTTACTGAAATTTCATCACCATAGCAGATTTTGGACCTTAGGGAATTATTGTTATTGTTGTTTTAGTGGGTTACTTCAACTGATAACAATTACTTAAAAAAAAAAAAAAAAAATCTGCCCTGCTGTTTGCCCAATTGGCTGCAGCCCAGTCTTCTGAAAATGTTGGCTTTACAAAAAACAAAGTTTAGGGAAGAAGAGCCAATCTATCTTTTTACTTCTTTTAATGGTCTTTGATAAAATAGTTGGCTCCCTAAATTCACAAAAATGCAAAAGAGCGTGAAGTGTCTCACATTCCTGAAGCATTGTATAAATTGGGAGAGGCTTGGACTTCACTGATCAGCGAAGTGCCAGCTACACACTCAATGTTGTCTCCAGAGCTTTCAGTTCCTGTGGCAATGTAAGTATCTGGTGTCCACTAGTGGTGTAGCCATTTGAAAACCATGATTTCTACGCAATAAGGAGGTGGGGATGGGAGTGGCTATATTCTGCCTGCGGGAGATTGATAAACGTAAAAATGGGAGTAAATGCCCTACTTACCCAGAGGCTCTAACTGATGAGAACATGGTGTGTTCAGTAGGCTTTCCTTGGCACATGTATCAGCCCCTGCAAGAATTGCCTGGGGAAGATTCTGCAGAATTGTGAGAATGTTCGTCTTCTTTCACAGATTCCTTATGCCTTCATTTTCATTACTCAGTAGTTTTCAATGTATTCACTACCTCTGCTTTATCATTTACTTCTATCAGGGTTCCCAGAGAATGTACATTTCATTGTGGGAGGAGAGAAGGTAAAAAATATGGGAACACAGTTTTTTCCACAAGCAGTTTGCAAATTGAGAGCATAGCAAACTCTCTTCTTAGGTCTTTCCTACACCCTCCCCAAATATACTTTCTGGTTACCTAATGGGCAGCTGGTGGCGTAAACAAGTACATTCAAGCTGAAGAAATGGCTTAATGGTAGTTCTGCTTTGTTTTTCTCCAACTCACTGTTTTCTCCTAACTGGCTTGTTCTTTTCAAACTTTTGCTTCCTTGGTTGCACTGACATCTATTCATACTCAGTCACCGAAGTGACACTTAGGAGGCCTCCTTGAGTTGTGTCTTCTCATTGTCCTTTTCTCAATCAATTGCCAAGTCCTGAAGATTTTTACCACCCAAATATTTCTCAAATATATTTTTTCCTCTCAACCTCACCGTTCCTATTTGTCATTTTACTTGGTCTTCTGTCTCAGTATTTTTATTTGGTTTTCATACTCTTTTGCCCACAACATAGTAATAATGTTTTGCCTTAAACAAATAAATACACACACACACACACACACACACACACACACACACGTACCTCTGGCCCCCCAAACCCAAATCATTGGTGACATGCCATGTCTCACCCCTGTATCATTGCTCAAGCTTCACTTTTAGCTTAGAATTTTCCAGCTTGCACTCTTGCTACCCTTTTCCCTGATTAACCAGGTCTCTTTGTGGACGATTCATCATAAATGTGGGTTCTTCCAAGAAGCTTTCATGCTCATCTCTGGTTGAGCTAAGGTGACATTTAATGCTCAACTAATATCCACTACATAGCCCATATTATTTTATCATTGTTTCCATACCTGTCTCTTCCTATTAACATGTTGACTTTTTTGAGAGCATAACCAATATATTATTCTAATATCCAGCAGTGTCAACTGTCAGGGAGGCATTTCCTCCCTGAGCCCTGGAGAATTCCTTTGGAGGTGTGAGTGCTCAAATCCAGAAGTAGATGATTTGATGAACTCATCTACTGGCAGTGAAGCTCCTTGTTAGTGTTGCTGCTTTTAAATCACGAGAAGCAGGGCTGTCTCTACAGCTACTGCTTTCACGCATACTTCCTCTGCATGCTTGCTTTATGTGCCCTTCGGTAAGGAAAGTAAAAAGAGCCACACTTCATCAAGCCTGTAAATTGTGAGTCTGTTTCCTTGGAATCTACTTTCTTCTGACCCCACAATGTGGGTAACGTTATGCCTAACCTGAGATATTAAATAGTATTTTACTCCCTTAATTTTTTTCTCTGTATAAAAAGCAGAAAAACGAGTCATTTATACTAATTATGTGTACTATAATTAGTATACAGTATACTATAGTATACTATAGTATAGTATATAGTAACTTTAATCAAAATACTATCTGTACCGGTCTTTTCACTGAAAGCCTTTTATTTTTTTGTTGTTGGCAGACCATTTTCATTCCCTGTCAAAGAGGCTTGGAGTCACATAAAACCACACAATGGGAAATCAGGAAGGAACTGTAGACTTTCTCTAGTCCAACACTTTTATTTATAAGTAAGGAAACTGAAACCCAGAAAGGTTAAGTGATGTGCCCCAAATCATGAAACTGGTGACACAATATAGCTTGGATTCTGCACCCTTTATTTTCTAGCCATTAATGTTTCCTTTATAATATATTGTCTTTCTAGTTGAGGAGATATATTGGGGAACAATTCAAGGATGCAGGTTCTCCAAATTATGAATAAAGCCTACTCTTAAAACTAGCATCAAGACAAACATTTTTCTTTTAATTAAAATTCATTGGGGTGACAATGGTTAAGAAAATTACATAGGTTTCAAGTGTACAATTTTATAATACATTATCTATATATTGCATTATATGTTCACCACCCAGAGTCAGTTCTCCTTCCATCATCATATATTTGAAGACAAACAATTTTGAGATAGCTGTTGGATGCAAGCCTCAGGATTCCCATTAGTTCTCTATCCTTAAGAATTTTTTTCTTTCCTTGTTTTCTCTGTTCAGAGCCCTTACTTCATTTGATCTAAGATCCAGCTTTTCTCCTGCTGTCTGTTTTTTTGTTTTATTTGACACTCAGTGCTAAGGTAAATGTCTTGTGCATTCTAACCCACTGATGTTTCCTTAGGATTTTTCGTTTCTTTTTTTACTTCTTCAATTGCAATGTCTAATCAAATTCCCCTAAAAAAATTTATTTGATGACAAATCACTTTCTCTTATCAAGATGAAATGATCCTGATTTCTTTTACTTTTCTCCTATGGAGGCTACCTTCTATCATTTTGATTGTTTTTATTATTGTGGTAAAAAGTACATAACATAAAATTTACCATTTTAGCATTTTTAATGTGCAGTTCAGTGGAATTCAGTATATTCACTTTGTTGTGTAACCATTACCATCATTGATCCCAGAACTTTTTTCATCTTCCCTAACTGAAATTCTATATCCATTACCTCTCCAATTCCCCATTTCCCTCTCACTCCAGCACCTGGCAACCACTATCCTACTTTCTGTCTCTATGAATTTGACTATTTTAGGGACCTCATATAGGTAGAATCACATAGTATTTGTCTCTTTTTTGACTGGATTATTTCACTTAACATAATGTCTTTAAGGTTCAAAGTCCGTTAAAGTTCAAAGTCCATACCTGTGCAAGTCTCTGTTTCTAATATTTATGGTAATATATACCCAAACATGGAATTTCTAGTATTTATGGTAATTATATTTTTAAGTTTTTCAGGAGTTGTCATACTGTTTCCCATAGCAGCTGCACCATTTTGCATTTCCACCAGCAATCCATAAATGTTCCAATTTCTCCACATCTTTGCCGACACTTGTTATTTTCTTTGTTTTATAATAACCATCCTAATGGGTATGAAATGGTATCTCCTTGGGTATTTCATTAATGATTAGTGATGTTGAGTATGTTTTCTGTGCTTATTGTCCATTTGCATATCTTTTTTTTCATTTACATTTGAAATTCAATATTATTTTATATTAGTTTCAGGTGTCCAGCACAGTGGTTAGACATGTATATAATTTATGAAGTGGTCCCCTGATAAGTCTAGTACCCATTTGACACCATACAGTTCTTACAGTATTATTTACTATATTCTCTATGCTGTATTTACGTCCCTGTGATTATTTTGTAACTACCAATTTGTAATTACTTCTTAATCCTTTCACCTTTTTAACCCAGCTCCCAATCTCCCTCCCATCTGGCAACCATGTTCTCTGTATCTATGAGTCTGTTTCTCTTTTGTTTGTTTCTTTTGTTTCTTAGAGTCCACACATAAGTGAAATCATATTTGTATGTCTTTTTATGAAGAAATGTGCATTCAGTTTCTTTGACCATTTTTAATTTCTTTTTAAATTGTTGAGTTGTAAGAGTTCCTATATTCTGACTATGAACCCCTTATCAGATATATGATTTCCAAATATTTTCTCCCATTTCATGGGTTGCCATTTCACTTTGTTAATTGTGTCCTTTAATGCACAACAGTTTTCAGTTTTAATGAAGTCAAGTGTATCTAGTTTTTTTGGTTGTGCATACTTTTGGTGTTATGTACAAGAAATCATTGCCAAATCCAATGACATTCAAATTTTCCCCTTGTATTCTTCTTAGAGTTTTAATAGTTTTAGTCCTTATGTTTAGGTCTTTGATCCATTTTGAGTATATAGTGTACTCATTGAGTATACAGTGTACTCATTTTCCCACTGTCATTTGTTGAAAAGATTCTCTTTTACCCATTGAATAGCACCCTTTATGAAAATTATTTAACCTCACATATATGTGAATGTTTATATGAGCTCTCTATGAATTCCATTCCATTGCATTTATGTCATTACCACACTGTTTTGATTATTGTTGCTTTTTAGCAAATTTGAAATCGGGAAGTATTAGAACTCCAACTTTGTTTTTTCTTTTCAAGATTGTTTTGGCTATTCAGTGACCCTTAAGATCCCATATGAATTTTAGCATGGATTTTTTTACTTCTGCAAAAAATGTCATTGTGATTTTGATAGGAATTGTGTTAAATACATAGATTGCTTTGGATAGTATAGACATCATAACAATATTAAGTCTTCTGGTTCAGAAATACAGGATATTTTTCTATTTATTTTTGTCTTTTTAAATTCCCTTAGCAATGCCTTGTAGTTATTGGCATATAAGTCTTTCACCTCCTTGGTCAAATTTATTCCTAAGTACTTTATTTTTTAGATAGCATTATAAATAAAATTGTTTTCTTGACTTTTGGGTTGTTCATTGTTAGTGTATAGAAATGCAGATGATTTTTGTAGGTTGATTTTTTATGCATAATTTTGCTGAATTTGTTTATTAATGCTAACATTTTTTTGGCATGTAGAATTTTTAGTTTTCTATACATCAAATCATATCATAATGGAATAGAGAAAATTTTACTTTTTGTTTTCAATTTGGATGCCTTTTATCTATTTTTCTTGACTAATTGCTCTGGCTAGGACTTCTTGTACTCTGTTGAATAGAAGTGGCGAAAATGAGTATCCTTGCCTTGTTCTGATCTTAGAGAAAAAGCTTTCGGTTTTTTGCTATTAAATACGATGTTACCCTCATCTTCCATGAGGGTAAGGGGGATCAAATATATGGTGATGGAAGGAGAACTGACTCTGGGTGGTGAACACACAATGGGATTTACAGATGATGTAATACAGAATTGTACACCTGAAATCTATGTAACTTTACTAACAAATGTCACACCAATAAATTAAAAAATTAAATTAAAAGAATACAATGTTAGCTGTGAATTTTAATTATTTTTAAATGTTATTATTTCATGGTTCAATCTCCTTCAAATTTGATGTCATGCTTTCGTATTTCTATTTCTATTAAGACATTTTTCTGTTCAAGAAATGACTAATTGGAATGCATCTTATTCCTTGGTTTGTAGACATCTATCAAGATATGATACCACAGTGAATCAGAGTGTGTGTGCTTCATTGTTATTCCTCATTCTTATTGTTGATATTCCCTACACTACCTTACCAAAGCTAATTAATCTCCAGATGCCCTTGGCCACCACCATTCCCTTCTCTTAGGTCCAAATGGGTATCTCATTTTCCTCCTTTGAATTATTTGACTCTTCTATTTGGCTATACTCCAGACCTAAATACTCTGTTTATATGGCATCAATTTCTCCCCATTGGTATGTAATAAAAGTAACTTAGCACTTAGGTTCTTTCTCTTTAGTTAGATTAAGTTTTGTTAATGTGGTGAAATCAGTACTTTGCAAACAGTAGGTTCCAGTAAATGTTGACTGAAGACTGGCTGAAACCTGTGAAGTAATTTCATTATCATAGCAATTACATCTTAACAGTCAACAACAAATGCTGCTACTTAGGACAGTAGCATTTCACAGCTGCTAATAAGTTCTGTGAGAAAGTACATCTGTTGACTGTCATTGAGGATAACACAAAC